>NW_024544159.1:0-715000 GCF_018167655.1 Microtus oregoni | reverse complement strand
TGATTTGATACTAGTCAGCATGTCATAATTTCATGCATCCTTTTGTGAATTATTACTATTATCCATTTTATTTGGAGAACTCTGATTGGTCTCTTTAATGTGCAGTGGTACATTCATATGTTAATGCTTTCATTATCCAGTTCCTAGGTACTTATTTAATATGGAAAATGAACTTAAAAATGCATTTCATTTCATTTTTGCATTACATTTTTTAATCTGTACTGTTGCTTAGGCTCTAAGAATAGCTAAATGCAATACTTTCACATTTTGTTTTATTTATAATTAATCATTTGCTATCCATTCAAATAGTTTCTTTTTTTTTATCAGGTTGATTTGGTGAATATAGGAAGCAGTGACATAGTGGATGGAAATCATAAGCTGACTCTTGGTTTGATTTGGAATATCATCCTCCACTGGCAGGTAAATATACTACCAGACATTGCCTTTTTATAAAAGAGGTTGCTAACCCCTTTCATTTAATTGACCTACAAAATAAACACATATCACTGACATTACCTAGCCATCTTCCCAGGACTGCCTTTTAAATTTACACATGTATGTCATTTTGGATAGGATAATCACAAAATATGTTCTGGAATAGTTGTAGGGATATTGTTGAAATTTTGTCATGGGGTAAGGTTGGCAAAATAAGACAAAATCCCAACCATATCTAAAAATTTTTAACAAATATGTGCACTTAACAAACTATAGAATTTTATAAAGGAAAAATTATCTGTTCCTTAAATGACCATTGTAAAAAAAATAAACTTATCAATCTTGTATTTTCAAAATATATATCTATAATGATGAAAGATTAATAGAATAGGAATATTTTTAGGAGTATGCCTGTTATACAGTCAGCTTTTGGAATCGCATTTTTCTCAATAACTTGAGGATAGGGCTTTTTGTGCTTGTCTAATTTATTCTAACTCATAGGTCATTTGGTTAAGTGAAAATCATATGAACATTTAAAGTCATTACAACATGAGCTTAAATTTAAACGTACCTATTTACTAACTTAACACTATTGGATATAATGTCATAATAATTCCTTTTCTCTCAAAAGGGAAATGCATGAACATGTTTTCATTTCCTATCAGGATTAGATGAGAAAATAGCTGCTGTTAAAATAGTGGTGTATACTTATTTTCAACTGTAAGTAAAAATGACAAGGATTGCTTAGCATCTTTAAAGAGTTTACATATTTGGAGATAGTTGAGATATGCCTGCCTTTTCTTTTTTCTAAGATATATTTTTAACCATAAATTACTAATTCTTTGTGTAAAATTCAGTGTTCTTCAATCAGGCTTAATTCATCTGTTCAGTAGCTTCTCAAAGTATCTGTAGGAACGAATGTTTTTCTCTAGTCAAACGAAAATTTTAGGTTATTTACAGAGATGTGTAACCATCACAACAGACCAATTTTAGCACTTTTATACTACCTCCAGGGGAAATTTCTGTGCATTTAAAATCTGTCAGAGCTACTACTCTAGTCTTGGAAAATGACTAAAGCATTTCTTTGTATATATTTTTGGTTTGGGGATATACTGCTCCAATGGGATCTTCTATTTTTATTAGAAATTTTTTAATACAATCTTTTCTCATTTTGCATAGCTATCCCCATTCCCTCTGCCTCCCCTGCTCCTGCCTCCTCCACCTTCCCTCTACACCATTTCCCCCATCCACTCCTCAGAATGGTTAAGGTTTCCCATGGGGAGTCGACAAAGTCTGACATTTCACTTCCAGGCAAACCCAAGGTCCTCCCCACTACATCTAGGTTGAGCAAGATATCACTCCAAAAAGAATGGGCTCCGAGATATCAGTTTAAGCACTAGAGATACATCCTGGTCCCACTGCTATTGGCCTCACACACTGTCCAAGCCTCATAAATGCCCCCCACATTCAGCAGGTCTAAATTTTATTTATATACAGATGTGCCCACTATCAGTCCAGAGTCAGTGAGTTCTCACTAGCTCAGGTCAGCAGTGTCTGTGGGTATCAGCATCATGGTCTTAACTCCTTTTCTCATATTATCACTCCTCCCTCTCTTGGACTGGTCTCAGGTATCTCGGTCCAGTACTTCCCTGTAGATCTCTGTATCTGCTTCCATCAGTTGATCATTGAAATTCTATGATGACAATTAAGGTAGTCATCAGTCTGATTACAGGGGAAGGCCAATTTAGGTATCTTCTCCACTGTTGCTTAGAGTCTTAATTGGAGTCATCCTTGAGAATTCCTGGGATTTTCCTAAGTGCTGTTTCTTAATAGCTCTTTAATGGCTCCCTCAATCAGGATATCACTTTCCTTTATCTGCTTCTCTGTTCTTCCCTTCTCTTGAACATCCCATTCCCTCATGTTTGCCTCCTCCCTCCCCTCCATGTCCCCCACCCTCCCTTCTCTCCCCCCTCATAATTTTCTCAGGAGGTCTTGTCTGATATGTGTTCTTTTCTGTGAAGATTCTTTCATTGGGTATAATATTTGGCCATGATTATTCCATTTACTTGAGTTGAATTTTATTTAGAATTGTAAATATTACTTAGTCTGATGTAAAGTGGAGGGACCAGCCATGTACTTCCTCAGTTGAACAGCCATACTGATAATTCCATTGTCCTGATATATTTTTATTTTGGCTGGGCTCAACTACATTTTACAGCAGTATTAAAAGAACAGAAAACAAATATAACTTTTAACATGATACAAAGCTGGCTAGTTTCTAGCCATTTTCATATAGAAATGGTTTCAATAAAATCAGCTATGTGTCAACATACCCTGCCTCCCACCAATGATTTCATTATGCTGCTCAGTATCTTTCAAAATATCTTCAAGGAGGAAACATTTCCATGCAATCAATTGTTTGTAGAATTAAGCTGAAACATTTAAAAAATGAAATAAGGCACACAGGACCACAAAAGACACCAGAAGTGCCAGTAGAATGACTGTAATAGTTTTGAACACATTTCTCTGATGACCCTAGTAAGAGCTTCTGAGGGCACCCAGTCTGTAGATGATGCTGGGCATTATGGCCACCAGCTGTGACAAAGCAAGGAGGACAACACAGGGATTCAGAGATCTCCAAAAGGCTTGTGAACTTGTGTTCATCATTGAGTTGGTTTTCCACAGGATTCCATCAAATCTCGTCTCCTCTAGTGCCCTTGCAACTCCTTTTCCACTCACTCCAAGATAGAATGTCAACATTGTGCTTTCTGATGTTTATTCTTTGGGAGGCATAACATGAGGGACTGCTTGTGGGGGTTTCTGTCCTGCCCAGTTCCCACAGTTGGTTAGCCCCAAAGAAATTCACACAGAGAGTCTACATTAGATATAAACTTATTGGCCCACTAGCTCAGGCCTCAGAGTAGCTCTTATAACTTATATTAACCCATTATTCTTATCTATGATAGCCACATGGCTCAGTACCTTTTTCGGTGGGATAGGTCACATCTTGCTTCTTCTGTGGTCTGGGCAGGACTGTGGAGGAATGGGCTTCCTCCTTCCCAGCATTCTCCCGTTCTCATTGTTCCACCTTTACTTCCTGTCTGGTTGTCCCACCTATACTTCCTACCTGGCCAATCAGCATTTATTTAAAACATGATTGACAGGATACAGACAATTCCCCTGCACCATGGAGGGGAGGTGTTGTTATGGGGAGAAGGATTTTTACACCCAGAAATACTAAAAGAAATTCCCTTATTTACTGTTTTCCTTATTTAAGACATAATTATACAGTGCATCTACTTTCCAATTGTGTACTTAAAGTACCTTAGCTTTGTGAATGCAAGTATACAGACTCTTGCATTCTCTTCCTACTTACATCACCTCTCCTAGCATGCTGACACATTTTCTTAAAACCACTTAACCACGAGGGGTGCACCCACACACTAAGACAATGGGGATGTTCTATTGGGATCTCACCAAGGCCAGCTGGCCTAGGTCTGAATAAGCATGGGATAAATCCAGACTAGCTGAACATAGCGGACAATGAGGAATACTGAGAACTCAAGAACAATTGCAGTGGGTTTTTGATCCTACTGCACGTACTGGCTTTGTGGGAGCCTAGGCAGTTTGAATGCTCACCTTAGGAGACCTGGATAGAGGTGGGCAGTCCTTGGGCTTCCCACAGGTCAGGGAACCCTGATTGCTCTTCGAGCAGATGAGGGGGGGGGACTTGATCGGGGGAGGGGGAGGGAAATGGGAAGCGGTTGTGGGGACGAGGCAGAAATTCTTAATAAATAAATAAATTAAAATTAAAAATAAAAAATAAAAAATAAAAAAAAAAACCACTTAACAATCCTTAAAAATTCCCTTGCTCAATACTCTTCATTCATCCTTGAATCCCAAAAGATTCTCTCACCAAGATCATATATGTGTTTTTATACTAAATAGTGAAGTTTCAATATCTCAGAAAAAATAAAAGCAGACTCTGGTCAATATAATATATTTTATAGATTTATTCAATTGTGAATAGCATTAAAGCAAATGCATATATGTAAATATTTTCTTCCAACGCCATGTATTATGTTTTTAATACTGCTATAAAGAATGTTGGACTTGTGAAACTTGTGAATGTCAAACTTACTTCTCCATCATCACCTTTCTAGTCTCCACTTCATATACAACTCTTATCCTGAAAAGAAACTGAATATATACATTCTGAAATAAGTGGCTTTGAAAAAAATTCTGATGTCATCTGACCATGGTGGTGCTCTCCTATAATCCCTGTTGTCAGAAGGCTGACAATGGAGAGTTATGAGATCAAGGCCAGGTAGTGTTACATAATAAGAACTTGACTTTATAATAAATTAAAGGATATATAATATGTGCTCATGTGATATTAAATCAGGTACCTACCTCTGATGGCTAAGCTAAGGATAATTCTTAATTCTAAGTGTTATTCACATTGGTATATTTATTTTTAATATTACTTCAACATCCAATTACCAGAGAGTGCCATGTTTTCTGCTGCTGAAAGTCCTTTCTGCAAAGTCCTGCCAAACTGTGCAAATTAGTTCTTGCCCTGTTCCTCATCAGGATGACACATCTCTTCATTGCCTGATGCTCAAGAGGGATACATTTAGGGAAGTAGTTTAAGTGGGCAAACCTGTGCTGGACACATGTTTATTAATTCATGCTCTGGAGACTGAGAACAGTGGTCGCAGGAGTTGAAAGAAAAGGAGCTATAGCCTCATGGTGACAGAGAATCTAAGTGGCTTTATTTAACACCATGGTGAATCTGGCCAACAGTGACCTAACTGAAGTTCAGATGGCTGATAGTTTATTCTGTTCCATTTTATCAGCAATGGAGATGTGTGACAGCAGAAAAGCTGTGACCGTTGGTGACAGGGCTCTGAAATTCAGGTAGCTGCCCAGGAGACTAACAGCAGGAGTCTGTGTGATAACAGCTGAGTAACAAACTGTTCCTCGAAGGGGAATCTTTGCTGGTACAGCTTTCTGTACATTATACGTTGTTTACCTAGCTAGGTAACACTGTCACTTTTGCCATTGCCTTTTTTCACTGTTAAAGATGGAATTCAGAATCTTTCACAGGCTAAAATTGTGCCCAAGCCATCATCTACGCATCTACCCTTCCTTTCTTAGTCATGATTGCATTCCAATTAACAAATATTTACATATTTGTTTCAGTTGATACTTTCATAAGCACTGTGAGTCTTGAAGAAAAGATTATTTTCTGATTCCCAGTTCATCTTTCTAGCCATCTTAATGATTTCCTGGCAACAATTTTTATGTAGGAAAGGGAGAAACAATAATTATACATACATATTACTCTTTCTTTTTCTCTCAGTAATATTTTGCTCTAGTAGAAGCGATGCCAATGAGGCTGAGCCTGATAAGCTGAATTAGACACACAATGATGCTAAAAGCATTTTGGATTGAATATTGTTTTGTCCTTAAACATTATACACATAGAGGACAGTCTGATCAAGCATTTTGCAAATGAATTCCATTCATCATTGGAGGCTTGCCTGATCAGAGAAAATCCATCATCACCAATATGCCATTAATGACTTATTTCAACTCTGCTTCAACAAAGTACACAAAGCATACATCTACAAATGGTTGTACCTGGGGGTCATGAATGTCATAATATTAGAATATGCTGTGAAAGATTATATATTGTATATGATTATTTGACCTACTTATCTATAGAGTAACTAGGTAAATAGGTAGTAGGTCAGAGATGAGTGACAAAATTGTGGAGAATCCAGCTCTAAGAGATAGAGAGAGTTATCAGCAGATTGTGCCACACATCTACACAGATTTCATACATTCAAACTATCACCATGTTTCAAATATCATCTCTAACTTTATAAGTGTTTTAAAATCAGATTTTATATTATACCCCATAATTTACATTCAACAGTTCATAAAAAGACAACTAATATGAGTTGTTAAAATATGTATTTACTGCAAAGGCAAATATATGTTAATCTCTTCATAGATAAAAAATCCAACCCAAAATATATTTATATTTCACATTGATGCATAATGATTGCATATATATTGTCACATCACATTTTTGTGCACACATACCTTAGGTTTACACAAAGGAAAACTATGTAGGTAAGCATTAATCATATTTACTTACCTACTCTTGCAAGTATCTAATAATGGATCCATTTTTAGCTTTTAAAAGAAAAAGAATAGTCACTTAAATGATTCTGTAGATTAAAAAACCTGAAATGAAGTATCACTTCATTCTTAAAATTTATAAAAATGTTTAGAATGTGCATTTTTATCAGACTACTTAGGGGAATGAAAGTTTGAAATTCAATAAATTTCTAAATAATATTTGTAACTATTCAAGACTAGGAAACAATTGTGCTGAAAGCAATTGATAAAAGGAAAATAAAGCATGCATCTATAGCTGTTAGGCACGCATATTCCTCTTTTACATATTGTTAACTTGTCGATTTTTAAAAATTTCAACAGGTAAACATTTTCAGTCCAGTCAGTGTCTGTGAGTTATTATTGCTGTTGTGAAACACCATGGCTAAAGCTTTATGGGGCAGAAACAGTTTATTTGGCTTACACTTTCACATCACTGTTTATTATTGGAGGAAGTCAGGACAGAAACTCAAACATGGAAAGGAACTAGAGGCAGGAGCTGATGACAGGGGCATAGAAGCATGCAACTCAGTGGCTTGTACTATTTGAACAGTCTGCTTTCTTACAGAACCCAGGACCACAAGACCAGGGATAGTCCCACCTACAACAGCATGAGCCCACCCAAATAAATCACTATTTTTTTTTAAAAGAAAAATGTCTTAAGGGCTTGCCAGTAACCTGATCGTAGGAAGGCAATTTCTGAATTGAGGTTCTCTCTTCCCAGATATAAAGCTAGTTGGTGCAGTTAGTTAGTATAATAGGCATTATCTTTTAAGTTACAAAATGGATCTAGGGTATTTTTAGTTCACTGTATTTTGGAATGTTGTGAAAACAATCTTCTTTCTGGAGATAAATAATCTGGTGATTAAATGGATAGGTAACTTGCTGAATTTCATATAGTAATCTAATAGAAAGGAAAAAATAATATGCATTATAAAGAAAAATATTGTCCTTAAATTATAGAATGACTTAACTTTTAGTTTCATTTTGCTCCATCCAGCCCCTACTGTGTTTCCTCAACTCCAAAATTGTTACCCTCTTTTTATTCAATTATTGCATATGTGTGTGTAAAACATATGCAATATATATAATTACATCATTCTGAAGGGATTTTTGTTATTATAAGCAAACATTTTCTTACTAAAACTGCTTTTCTATTTGTAAACACTAGTGATTTATCTTACTATTGACTAAAAATAAGTCTAATATTTTATACCCTGTCTTTTTAAGTCTATTGAAAGTTATAAAAAGAGCAAGTCTCATAACAGTATTTTAGTATGCTAGACTCTAAAGATGATATTGAACATATTTCTCAGACAACAATCACACCGAATTGATTCCTAACCAATTTCAATTAGAGTTAATGCTGATTCAATGAAGTGTATTGCTTATAATCTCTCTCTCTCTCTCTCTCTCTCTCTCTCTCTCTCTCACACACACACACACACACACACACACAAACAGACATACACACATATGTTTGTGTTTCAATTTAATAGTACTGTCAATTGGAGAATAAGTATAATAAGCATACAGATTTCCATATTTGTCCAGTAAAACAGGCCATCAACAGGTAAGACTCACCTTGACAAACATGCCTTTCATTTCCCTGGTATAGTCCTTTTCTGTTATGAAAACAAAACACCTGAGTCTGGGTACTTATTGAGAGAGCGAGAGAGAGAGAGAGAGAGAGAGAGAGAGAGAGAGAGGTTTATTTAGCTTGTAGTTTTGGAAGGTGAGAGTACAAAATTACTTTTTCTTTTTTTTTCTTGACATCTCTATTTATTTATTTTTTTATTATTTAATTTATTTATTTATTAAAGATTTCTGCCTCCTCCCCACCACCGCCTTCCATTTCCCTCCCCCTCCCATGATCAAGTTTCCCTCCCTCATCAGCTCGAAGAGCAATCATGGTTCCCTGACCTGTGGGAAGTTCAAGGACCACCCACCTCTATCCAGGTCTAGTAAGGTGAGCATCCAAACTGTGTAGGCTCCCCCAAAGCCAGTACATGCAGTAGGATCAAAATCCCATTGCCATTGTTCTTGAGTTCTCAGTAGTCCTCATTGTCCGCTATGTTCAGCAAGTCCAGTTTTATCCCATGCTTTTTCAGACCCAGGCCAGCTGGCCTTAGTGGTTCCCAATAGAACATCCCCATGGTCTCACTGTGTGGGTGCACCCCTCGCGGTCCTGAGTTCCTTGCTCCCTCTCCCATAGTCCCCATCCTCCAAATTTACTCAGGTGGTCTTGTTTGTTTCTATTTCCCATGTATATTAGATCCATGTACATCTCTCTTAGGGTTCTCATTGTTGTCTAGGTTCTCTGGAACTGTGATTTGTAGGCTGGATTTCTTTGCTTTATGTTTAAAAACCACTTATGAGTGAGTACATATGATAATTGTCTTTCTGGGTCTGGGTTACCTCACTCAATATGATGTTTCCTAGATCCATCCATTTGTCTGCAAATTTCAAGATGCCATTATTTTTTTCTCCTGTGTAGTACTCCATTGTATAAATGTACCACATTTCCTTATCCATTCTTCAGTTGAGGGGTATTTAGGTTGTTGCTAGATTATAGCTAAGACAAACAAACAATTCTGCTATTAACGTAGTTGAGCACATGTCCTTGTAGTATAGTTGAGCATCCTTTGGGTAATTATTATTATCAAAAGTGGTAATAATCCAATAAAAAATGGAGTACAGACCTCAACAGAGAACTCTCAACAGAGGAATCTAAAGTGGCTAAAAGACACTTATGGAAATGATCAACATCCTTAGTCATCAGCAAAATTTGAATCAAAACAACTCTGAAATTCCATATTAGACCTGTTAGAATGGGCCAATATCACAAACACTCACAACAACTTATGCTGGAGAGGTTTGGGGTAAAGGGAAAAGTCCTGCATTGCTGGTGGGAGTGCAAACTGGTACAGCCCCTTTGGATGTCAGTGTGGCGATGTCTCAAAAAATTAGGAAACAACCTTCCTCAAGAACCAGAGTCAAAACCCTGTCTCGAAAAACCAAAAAAAAAAAAAAAAAAAAAAAAAGAACCAGAGGCATTACTATTTTAAAAATGTGAGGAGTACTTGTTTGGGGGTATGTGCTTTTTATTGAAAATTTCTTTAACAAACAGGTCAAAAATGTGATGAAAACTATCATGGCTGGATTGCAGCAAACCAACACTGAAAAGATTCTTCTGAGCTGGGTCCGACAATCAACGCACAATTATCCACAGCTTAACGTCATCAACTTCACCACCAGCTGGTCTGATGGCCTAGCTTTGAATGCTCTCATCCACAGTCACAGGTAAATTTGAAATTTAAATTGTTTTTTAAGTATTGATTTAGACACTAATGATGTATTTTATTGCAATATGACCTGTCTACTAGGAAAAATGGTGTTCACAATATCGATCTAAGTATTTATTGAAACAGACTAAGCATATCATCATATATTTACCTGCTTATGTGAGATAGGGCATCTCTAGGTAGGTATTCCTGTCTCAGTTCTCAGAATAATGGGATTACATGCTTTAAACACCATGGCTAGGAGTTTTCTAATTTTTTAGTTACATATGGCTGTGGTTGAAGGAGGAACAAAAATGAACACATTTTATACTTAGACTCCAAAACAACCCGATTATTTCATGACTTTGCTAATAAGGGGGCTGATAGATTTCAATAGAAGCAGAAATAAGTTTGAGCCTAGACTACAGAACTCAAAGTGGTTTCAAATTTTATGCAAGTGGTTTTAGTGAGATCACCATTCTCAGATAAATAATGTACAGGTAAACATTTGTCATATGAAACATAAACTTCCATAGCAAACATCATGATATCATGGACGTTTTCTTTCTGATGAGGATTAAAAGAAACATTAAGCATTTTAGTAACCATAGCAAAAAAGGGGGTGGGCATCTAGTGAGTTCAATAACTCAGTGTTCAGAACATCAAAAGAGAGTTTTTTTTTTTCTATATAGAGCAGCAAAGCAATTTCTTTGAATTACGGAACAATTCTGTGGGCATTCATATAAATAACAGTATAACATAGTAAACTAAGCAGCTTTACTATAGTCCAGACAGTGTTCTAGTTTTCACAATGACAATTGTTATTTTAAAAAACAATTGTTTTATTTTCTTAGATAATAAAGTTTAATAAATTAATTTATAATTTTTCAAATAAAGTTATAATCATGTGGGAAAGGTGCATATATACATACATAATTATATATAAAATATATTATTTTAAAATACAATACTTTCATATGTACAAGTTATACAGCATCATTCTACATATGATTATATCATGTAATATTTCCTCCAAGAAATATCTACCTTGGTCTTGTCATTAACTGTTCTTTTAAATGACTCCCAAATTAATTGTTTATTTTTTTAATGAATTCCACTGGACTTCAGCTTCCCAGAATACCCACACAGGTTATCTTTTGTCACGTGTATTTATCTATTTTTGTTCCCTTTTCTTTTTCACCAAGTCTCCCATTTTTCTATACCACTCTTGTTTCCAAAGAAGGCCAGAATATAAATTTTCCTTGTGGTAAGGCTCAACTCAAGGGCAAACTCAAAGTAAGCATCTTTGTCAGGTGTCATGCTGCAGCTGGGCTTAATTAGTCCCATCCAGACCAGGTTTCCAGGTGAGAGATTCAGCAAAACTGACTGTAAAAAGTAGTCTGATTGGTTCTGATCCACACATTTAACAAGGTATACAGGCTGATTTTCATAGGTACAACAAAAGAAAGTTTTCCACAGCTTCAGTACAGTCAGTTAAGGATAGATTGAGCTATTGATTTTGCATCATCAGTTCATGCTCATTAATGCAGCCACATGCTTCACATTAAGGGCCTGAAGAAATATTGATCTTGCTCTTCATGTACATATTAGCAGATAAACAAAAATATTGAGGATTGGCTTATGTGCTCCTTGGTGGCTCTTTCCTATTTTCATTTCAAGTGGGAGACTTCACGCCTGGAAGCATGTTCACACACCATATTTGTTCATTTTCTTTTTATAATTTTTGAACATGTTTCTAAGTAATACAGGAAACATCCAGCTTGTCCTATCCCTGACCTACTTGTTCTCTGCCACAGTGTATCTGCATTTATGTATTTTGAATGAGCCATCAATAACTATCTTTTTATACATTGCATGTTTAGTTCTCAAGAGGTTCCTTACAGTTGCTTGATGCTTTTTCATGAATCACCTGCCTCTTTGTCTTTGACAGATGTTAATATTGTTTATCTAGAGAAAAAAAAAAACATGGTTGGACTTTCTGTTCCAAGGTGATTGTCATTGGCACTCTTAGGAATGTCATTCAGTACCCTGATTTCAATAATTGAGTGAGTAAGCTATATAGAACAGAGACAGCAAAGCACAGAGACCTTGGGAATGAAAAGGTTTATGTTCAAACACAATGTCCACTACAGTGAATTTGAAAGGAAGCCAGGTTATACTTTTACACAAAAATGATAATTGATAAGAAATATATACAAAATATAAACATTAAATTATAATAACCTTAAAAATGAATTTAAATTTTCATGCTAACTCCTTTTTCCTATCCCAGGATGTGGTTTAAGAAAAAGTTATCCATTATGTTACTGAGATCTCCCTTTGGTCTAGTTCTGCTCCTTGTTACATGTGATCTTTGTTGAAAGGATTCAGGTGAGAAGAGAGTCAGAATTTATTATGAAATAAAATAAGATACACCTGATGATAAAAATGGGTAGTTCTCAAAGAGGAAAAAACTATCATGGGATGAGAGTCAACGGTAGTCAGAGAGGCAATTTTATAGTGCAAGCATTGGAGGGGTGAGAATTGACATTGGACAAAAGGACAATTGTACCAACCTATATTTTTTAAGTAAGTGTTATACTATTTCTCAAAGTTACTCAAACAAACAGCTTTCCTGAAGTACATTTTCCTGCCAAAGTGATTGAGAAACTGATTTGAATTGATGGTTCCTAAAGAAGAAAGTGATTTATCTTTATTGTATACCAGAAAGTCAAAACAAGATAGTGTGATTTTAATTTTCTCAATGGTATAGAAAAATCATGTCTCCACCAAGGGTAAAAGAGAGATTCAGATTCAGATCCAATTCATTTACCAAAGACCTGAAATTGAGGTTTCTTATTTCATAAGCTGCTGATTATAAGGAAGAGTTCCATCCTCAATATCTTTTAACCCTGTTAATATTTGTCTAGCTACCTAAGAGTCATCCCCAGAATTGAAATCCTCAAAACATTTAGAAGGTAACTATTTAAAGACTTATATGTCAACTTTCCTAAGGGGCTTTGGGAGGATTTCCTAAGAAGAATTTCCTTTGTATGGTTTACTTAGGAGTAATGAATCTAGTCAGGTGGTAATGGTGCACACCTTTAATCCCAACACTTGGAGGCAGAGACAAGCACAGCTCTGTGAATTCAAGGCCAGCCTGAAGGCCAGCCTAAGAGCTAGTTTCAGGACAGGCTCCAAAGCTACAGAAAAACATTGTCATGAAACAAACAAACGAACATTATGAGTCCAGTTGGAAATTTTTAAAAGTTTGGTGGCTGGAGGAGAAGCTAAAAGTATAGGGAAAAAATCTTTCTAACTCCTTTCTAGGAGTTAATAATTGTTAACCCTAAGGACCCTCTCTATAAGTTCTGATCAGAACCTGTTAATATCCTGGTGAAGGCATTTTTATCATATTTCTGAATGGATTTGAAATTTCTATAATGCACATTGTTTGTAGATCATTGGAATTGATTGAATCTGCAGTCAGATTAGAGATTATATGCGATAATATACAAAAAGATCTGAATATACAAAAGGTTACCAATAATGTACTTCAGAAAGGCTTAGGCTTATGGTTAAATAAGGACCTAAGTACACTTCAGGGAATTCTTCATAGCATTTCCCTGTAGGGTAAGATGGTTCTTCTGTCAATATATTTTTTAAAGAATATTTTCTTGTTCATTTTACTTATTTATATAAGTATGTATCTGCTTGAGTGTATTTCATGTATGTGTAGGCACCTTCAGAGGCCAGACGAGGGCACTAGATCACTGAAAGATGCAGTTTCAAGCAGTTGTGAGTCATGCAACATGGGTGCTGGGAATGACTTCATGTCCTCTGGGAAAGAAGCAAGCACTCTTATTGAGCAATCTATTCAGTCTGATCCTGTTAATGTTATTTAGTGGATAAGTTGGGGGATCTCATTGGTAAATTCTGCTTTTCCAAAGGACTAAACTCTCCAAAAAGAATATTTAATATTTAATACTGAGAGATATATTTTTAGGCTGAATGATAATGAAGATAAGAAAATGTCACTGTGTCCTTAAAGAGATCTCATGTTTGAAGAAAAAATTTAGTTTCAAGCATATTAAAAAAACCTGAATAGCAAATTTTTAAAGGTACATAATGTAAGGCATTCCATGCTAGGAAAGATATTTTTAATGGTAACAGCATAAACTATTTTCTTAAAAATAAATTTTAATTGTTTGAGATGAATAGGACTATGTCAGTTCCACTTTCCATTTCCTAACCTAAACCCTCCCCCTTCTCTTTCAAATTCATGACCTAAACATGACCTGGACAAGGAGAATACCAGTAGAAATGCTAACTTGAAGGGGGAGAAACTCTTTGAGGTTTCAACCATAAACAAAGAACTATATGCCAGTAAGGTGTGCTAAGAGTAGGAATAGCAATGTTCCCTAGGGAAGGGCACAACAATTGATTATCTGATACCAAATGGTCAGCCCTGAAAACATATACATGCAACTAACATGATAAGGACTAATAGCATTGTGTTTTTGTATTTAGAAGTGTATGTGCTTCATTGTTCTTGGGTGTGTATGTTTACGCTCATATACATATATATGTAAGAACAACTGAAGAAACGGGTTTAAAAAATAATTTATTTATCTATTCCTTATAATTTCTTATATGTTTACATAGTAGTTTGATATAGAAAATGATAAAGTCTATAGGTCTTGATCAGGCTTGTTCTGTTTGCTAGATAAAGAAATAAAAGGCAAAAAATTTTTCAATGCAGCAGGTAGCAGTAAAATATTATAACACAGCAAAAAGAATCAGCATCTTACATGCTTCCTCTGTATGGTAAAGTGAGGTGGGGAACACACTAGCTCATTCTGTCCTCCTTTAAAGATGAAGGATAGGATGACATGGGTTCTGATACACAGACATGAGCTACCTAAACCTTCCTATACAGGACAGACTGAGGTGCAGGAACACATGTTTTTTCTTGACCTTAAACATAGGACAGATTAAGGTTAGCACAACAAGGGTTCTATGAGACAGATGCTATCTTTTCCCAAGTCTCCTTCATAGGACACATCCAACCTCCTCTATTGGACAGATTAAGGTTGGAAAGATGTGGATTCTGAGAGTCAGACTGTACCTCCTTCCAAACCACCTACATAGGACAAAATGAACTAGAGAGACCAATAATTCATTTCTAACCTTCCTTTTAGCACAGGCAAAGGCTTGGGCAACATAAATAGTGAGAAAAATCTACCTTCGTAGCATACTTTGTAGGGCTTACTGGGGTGGAGCACACAGTAGTTCAGTTGTAACTACTTCCGTATACCCAATTACATTAGAATAACATCAATTTCAAAAGACAAAAGCAAACCCCCTGCAATTCTCCTTTGAAGGACAGTCTGAGATTGAGAGTTCATGAGGTAACTCCTATCCACCTAGAACACTTTGAAACTACACTGTAGAGTAGATCATGGTTATAAGAGCTTGGAATCAGAAACAGAAGCTAGTGCCTTCTAGTATAGTGGTTCTCTGTATGTGGGTTTCCACCCCTTTTGAGGGTCAAGTGACCCTTTCACAAGGGTCAATTAAGACAATTGGAAACTAAGATATTTATATTATAATTCATAACCATAGCAAAAAAATACAATTAATAAGTAACAATGAAAGAAATTCTATGTTTGAGGATCATGACTATACATATATATATATATATATAGTTGCAGGATTAGAAAGGTTGAAAACTACTGTTCTAGCTCTTTTTCATAGGATAAAGTGGAGGTGTAGAACATGCTAGGATGCTCTTGTAGTTATCTGCAGTACAGATGAAGGTGGATTTTGAGAAACAAACACGGGGTTCCTTCAAGACTTTTTGGGAGGGAGGACTGAAGTAGGCTTCTCACTCCACTCCTAGTTATACTATGTGTAATTATGCATACATAGGACAAATAAAGGTTAGCGTGATGTCGATTTTAGAAGACAGAGACCAGCTCCCTCCAAGCCTCACCTGTAGTCTGGGCAGGTGGAGATCATTCTAGTTAATTACCAACTTCCCTCAGAGGACAGTTTAAGATTAGAACTATATGGATACTGAGATAAACTCAATAGCTCCCTCTAATCATGCTCTATAGGAATACTGTGGTGGAGAACACGCAAGTTCACTCTAATCCCACTCCGTAAGACATAAAACATAAGATGAAATGGATTCTGAGTAACAGACAGGAACTCCCCCCCCAAGCCTTCTTCTTGGGACATATTGAGTTATAGAACACAGTAGTTCACTCATAACCTGTTTAATAGGAAAGGCTAAGAACATGCATTCTGGGAGATAGATGCAAGTTCCTTAAAGCCTCTTTGGTAGGACAGAAGAAGTTGGAGTGCACATTAGTTCATTCCTTTCCTTATCTGTAGGGTATATCAAGCTCTGGAAAACCTGGACTTTGAAGGGAGAGAAACTCTCTCCCTCCAAAATTCTTCAGAAAGACAGACTGAAGTGGAAAGCATACTAATTAACTCCTATTAAAACTCCACAGGACTGATAAAGTTTAAGGTGTCCTGGACACAGTGTTTTACAGGAGAGATCAATTGTGATTCTGAGAGAAAAACACCAGCTCCCATCAAACCTCTTCTAGGAAGACTGAAGTTGAAAGCACACTAGGTCACCCCCTATCCTCCTACTTTGGATAGAGAAAGGGGCTGAAAACAGGTATTCTGAGAGACAGAAACAAGCTTCCTCTAAGTCTTCTTTGTAAGATACATTAAGATGGAGAGCACATTGGAATATAACTTGTACTTATGACAGATCAAGGTTAGAAATCAATGCATTCTGAGACAGAAAGTAGCTCTCTCCAGGCACTCTTTATAGAACAGACTGAGATGAATAACACACTAGTTCACTCCTACCATATTCTTATTACAGAACAAGGACCAGGCAAAGTGGACACTGAGAGAAAAACAATAGCTACCTCCAAGCTTCCTCCACATGACATGATGAGGTGGAGAGAACAGTAATTCATTACTTACATCTTCCATGGAGCATATCAAGTTAGGAAAACACAGATTCTGACAAACGCACACTAGATTCATATAAACTTCCTTGTAGGGCAGATTGAACTGAAGATCACACTAGTTCATTCTTAAACTCCTCAATAGGACAGGTGAAGGTTAGAATGATTTGGATCCAGAAAGACACTAATTTTACTTAGACTCCTCTGTTAGATGCTGAGATGGGAATTACAAAATAACATTGCTAACATACTCCATTGGGATAAACAATTTAGGACAAAAAAACATAAACTTGCTCCCTCCAATCCTCTTTTGTGGGATACAATGAGTTTAAATGCACACTATTTGTGCTTTTTAGTATAGATCAAGTTAGGATTGTGAGAGACAGACACTAGCTTTTTCTCTGAGACCCCTGGTAGGATATATTGAGAAGGAGAGCACAATGGTTCTCTTCTAATGTTATTTAGGGGAAATATCAAGGAGGTTTGGACAACATGAATTCTGAGAAATAGACACTAGCTTCCTCCAAACTTTATCCTTAGAGCATACTGAGGTAGAGAACCTACTAGTTCTTTCATAACTCACTCTTCAGAACATATCAAGTTAAGGACTAAATGAATATAGAGCAACAACTACTAACTCCATCCAAGATTCACACAATGAGGTCTAATGCATGGTAGTCTAGTCCTAACCTCATCAGTATAACAAATCAAGCTTAGGAAACTCTGGATGCTGATAAAGAGAAATTTTCTCCAAGAAAGAATTAGTACAAATTGAAGTAGACTACCTTATTTGTTTTTTTTACCTCTTACATAGGACAGATTAAGGTTAGGATGACATGGAGTCTGAGTGACAGATACTAGTTTCCTCCAATCCCCATTCCATGGGACAGACTGTTGTGGAGATTATGCTAGTTAACTCCTAATCTTCCTACTCTCTTCTGTAGAACAGATGGAGGTTAGGACAGCAAATATTTTGTTAGAGAGACACTAGCTCTATTCAAGCATCCTTAGTAGGGCAGACTGAGTTGGAGTATAAACTAGTTCATGTCTGTCCTCCTCAATAGGAAAGAGTAATTTAGGACAATATGAATACTGAAAGACAGACTCTAGCCCCTCCTAGCATCCTCTCTTGGAAAGACTGATGTGGATATTACAATAGTTCATTCCTAACTTACTGTGAGTCAGGATTAAAGTTAGGACTACATGGCTTATGAGAGGAAAGCACTAATTCTAAGAGTATCCATAGGACAATCTAAATTGAAAAGCATATTACTTCACTTCTTTCCTACTCTGTTAAACAGAATGAGTTATAATAAAATTTATTCTGAAGGACAGACTAGCTCTGCCAAAGCCTCTTCTGTAAGATAAGCTAAGGTTTACAAGAAGCTAGTATATTTTTAAACTCATCAGTAGGACATACCAAATTAGGAAGATTTGGAGAGCGATGGACACCAGCTCTGTAAAAGCCTCTTCTGTAGGAAAAACTGAGATGGAGAGCAGACTAGTTCACTTCTAACTGCTTCTGTAGGGCAGATCAAGATCACTACAATTGAAATCCGATAGATAGACACTATTTCCCTCTAGCTTTTTGCATCGTGATAGAGAGAAGTCTTGATCAGTCCTATCCTTCCTTACCTGTAACACAGATCAAATTTAAGAAAAGAGATTCTGAAAGACAGGCACTAGCTCCCACCAAGCCTTCTTTTGTTATGAAAGACTGGCAGAGAGCACACCTGCTCCCTCATAACTTTCCCCATCAAACTCCTCACACCACTGATTCTTTTTATTGTTTTCACAGTGCTATACATTTCTCCCTGTCCCTCTTCCTCCCCTCTCTTCTTCTACCGTCTCCTGTGACACCCACACCCCCAATTTACTCAGGAGATCTTGTATTTTTCTCCTTCATATGCAGATGTAAATATGTCTCCCTTAGGGTCTTCTTGTCTAGCTTCTTTGGGGTTGAGGACTGTAGGCTGTTATTTCTTTGCTTTATATCTAAAAGATACCTATGAGTGAGTACATGCTATATTTGTGTTTTTGGGTCTGGGTTATCTTACTCAATATGTTTGTTAAAGACTTATTCATTTATTTATGTATTATGTATACAGTGTTCTGTCTGCATGTGTGCCTACAGACCTGAAGAGGGCACCAGGTCTCATTATAGATGGTTGTGAGCCACCATGTGGTTGCTGGGTATTGAACTCAGGACCTCTGGAAGAATAGTCAGTGTTCTTAACCTCTGAGCCATCATTTTAGCCCTCAATATGTTTTTTTAGATCCATCCATTTGCCTGCAAACATCAAGATGTCATTTTTTTCTACTCTGTAGTACTGCAATATGTTAATGTACACATTATCCATTCTTATTTTGAGGGTCATCTAGGTTTTTTCCAGGTTTTGGGTATTATGAATAATGCCTCTATGAACAAAGTTGAGCACATGTCCTTGTGGTATGGTTGAGCAACTGCTGCAGCCAGCGCAGCCTGGATAGCCAAGACTGGTGGGGGGTGCCGGGATAGAGAAACAGAGGCTTCTTTTCAGGTGGAAGAACAGCAACCTTTATTTTGCCCGGCGACCTTTTATACCTCTACTCCTGTGGAGACCCACTGGCCAGAAAGAACACAATCATCCTTGTCAATTACAGACCACAAGGAAGTTCTGCTTTCAGTCAGGGGGAGTGAGTACAGCTGGATCACAACAACTAGCAACCTTTTGGTATATACCCAAAAATGGTATTGCTGGATCTTGAGGTAGATTTTTCATAATTTTCTGAGAAATCAACATACTGATTTCCAACACAGTTGTACGAGTTATCACTTCCACCAGCAATGGAGGAGTGTTCCCCTTACCTGACTCCTCTGCAGCATAAGAAGTCATCAATGTTTTTGATCTTAGCCATTCTGACAGGTGTAAGTTGGAATCTCAGAGTTGTTTGTGATTTGTATTTTTCTGATGGCTAAGGATGGTGAGCATTTCCTTAAGTGTCTTTCGGTCTTTTGAAATTCATCTGTTAAGAGTTCTCTGTTTAGGTCTCTACTATGTTTTTGTATTGAATTATTTCTTCTTTTGATGTCAAGTTTCTTGAGTTCTTTGTATATTTTGGAGATCAGTTCTCTGTCTGATGTGGGGTGTGTGAAGATCCTTTTCCATGCTGTAATCTGCAATTTTATCTTGTTAACTGTGCCCTTTATTTACAGAGGCTTCTCGGTTTGAAGAGATCCCATTTATTAATTGTTGTTCTTAGTATCTGTACTACTGGGGTTATATTTAGGAAGTGGTCTCCTGTGTCAATGTGTTTGTGTATTTCCCACTTTCTCTTCTATGAGGTTCAGTGTGGTTAGTTTTATGTTGAGGTCTTTGATCCATACACTTGAGGTTTGTGCATGGGGATAGATATGGATCTATTTTCATTCTTCAATATGTTGGCATTTGATTATGTCAGCACCATTTGTTGAATATGCTTTCTTTTTACCATTCAATTCCCACACCTATAAATACCTGTTTTTTGACAAAGAAGCTAAAAATACCACTCATTCTTAAAGACAGACATTAGCTCCCTTCAAGTTTCCTCTGTAGGACAAAATAATATGGACAGCACCTTACTTCACTCCATTTTTTTTTTAGTTGGACAGATAAATATTAGGAAAACACAGCTTCTGAGGGACAGGCACTTGATTCATTGAGACTCTTTCACGGACAGCCGGAGGTGGCATGTCAACTAATTAGTAATTAGTTTAATTACTTAAATTAGTTTAAGTAATAATAAGTACTTAATTTATCCATAAAACAGATCAAGTTGAGGACAACTTTGATTCTATGAGAGAGAAACCAGCTCTCTCCAAATTCTTTGCAGTAGGACAAACTGAAATAGAGAGTACATTAGTTCATCCCTAATCTTCCCCATAAAACAGATGATAAATTTCATGAGATACATTATGAGAGACCAACACACTGCTTCAATCCATTCCCTCTAAGCAAGACAGACTATGGTGGAAAGCATACTAATTCAATTGTAACCATATCTAGAGAATGGAGCAAGATTAAGAGGACATAGATTCTAATAGATGAATAGTTAATCACTCCATTCCCCTCTGTAGGACAGGGTGAGGTAGAGCACACTAGTTTATTTTTAACCTTCTCTGTAGAACAGATCAAGGTTACTAGCACTTAGTATCTGAGAGATAGATGCGACATAGTCTCTAGCCCTCTCAATAGAACCAACTGATATAGGGAGTACACTACTTTATTAATAACATCCTCAGTAAGGACAAATCATCTCAAAGCATCATAGATTCTGAGAGACAGCCACTACTTCCCTACCAACATCCTCTGTAGAACAGACTGAGATGGAGAGCTCTCCAGTTTACTCCTATCCTGCTCTGTTGAACATAATGTGTCTGAATGGCTTGGATTGTAAGAGACAAACACTAACTCCCTTCAGTTATTTTCCAAAGAAGAGACTGAGGTGCAGGGCAACCTCGGCCAATGCTATCCTTATTTGTAGGATACATCAAAGTTAAGAAAACACAAATTTGAAATATACCCACTAACTCTGACCAAGCCATCTCCACAGGCCAGAGTGATGTGGAGAGCATTCTAGTTACCAATCATCCTGCATTACAGATCAAGGTTAATACAGAATGGATTTTTAGAGATAGCCTCTAGAATTCAGGTTTTCAGTGGGCAACTGCTTGAAGCTCAGAAAAGGTCAATTCAGTAATTACACATGATGGACATAATTTCTAATAAATGTGTAATTACTGAATCAGCCTTTTCATTTCTCTGTGAGTTCTGCATGTTCAGTTTTTGCAGCACACCATAAAGCAGTCCAGGTAAGAGCAGTTTCTTGCCCAAATGGCTAACCAACTCCATAAGGAGTCTCTTCAGTGCCCATCGTCCTCTTGAAGTAGTTTGGTGCTGCAAGAAAAGTCCTAAGTTCTTAAAATAATTTAAATGCCACATTCTGAAGGTCTCTGAAAGATTTGAAGAATACCTATCCATCTGAACTACATTTCTGTATATTTAGAAAATCTAATTAGCATTACTTTGAGTTTGACTATTATAGATGATTATCTATTAACCTATATTTCTTAATTATACATTATATTTTTAAATGAACTACAAAAAACCATACCTTAATCAAGATCAGAAATACATATACATATAACAAAATTGACTTTAAATCTTTATAAATAAAACAAGATCCATACCAATGTAAAGTATCCATCTCAATAGCATATCCCCCTTTAAATGTAAAGAAACATTTACAAGCTGTATTTGGGAATATGAGTGCAATTCTGTCCAATCTTCTTCCTGCTGTTTATTGGATGAAGTATTTTCTTTGCGGAGGTGTTTGCAGCAACCATTCAGGGGTTCTTGATCCATCAAACCATGTTGGTCTGGAAACAATCCACAGGCTATCATCTTCTGTGTAAACAAAAGAAGAACCTCTTTTCCAAAGCAAAATATCCTTAGACTCAAATTTTGAATTCAAGATACCTTTGAAATATCTATGTTGGCTTAGCTTAGCAGTCCCCAGAATCAAAAGTCTCTCTGCAGTCAAAAAATTTAAAGATGACAAAATAATATAAACAATCCAAACTCTGTGAATTTTCCATCTTCACATGGTTTATTTTTTTTCTGTACTCTGTCTCTTTAAAAACTTTATGATTTTTAAACCCTTTACTTGTTTTTAATAACTATTATTTTTTTTCTCTCTTCCAAGCCTACATATATTTATCCAACACTGTAGCACATTTATAGGTCTTTTTTGTCTGGATTTGTCTTTATTGCATATCTGTAATTATTTATTGTCCAGAAGTACTTTTTACATTGTTGCATGATAACTCTCTTCAAGCTCCCTCTGTAGGACAGACTGAGGTGGAGAACACACAAGGTTACTCCTATGCTTTTCCTTATGACAGATCAAAGGTCAGACCACTTGGATATGAGATCCTGATACTAGCTTTATCCTGTGTTTCTCCATGGTATATATGAAAGGGTATATTACACTAAGTCACTGTTGTATTTATTGAGAGAACAACTCAAGGTTGAGACAATATGGATTCTGAAAGACAGACACCAGGCTCCTACAATCCTCCTCAATAGATTGCACTAGATATGGGACACATATGGTTTTATTCCTGTATCTTCCATAGGACAGATAAAGGAAAACATATCTTCTGAGTGACAGACATTAGATCCCTACAGGTCTTCTGTGTAAAACATACTACTTCACTTCCAAACTCTTCTGTTGTACAGAGGGCATTTAAACAACATAAATTGTGAGAGAAAGACATTACTCCCTCCAGCTCTTTTCTGCAGGATAGACTGAAGTGCTGAGCACCATATATCAATTCTATCCTTATCTGTAGGAAACATCAACATTAATACAACATGGATTCTGAAAGCTAGGCATTGCTCCCCACAAGCTATCTACAGTGACAGTTTATTTAAGAGAATATTAGTTTATCTATGACCTTTTCCATAGGAAAGATTAAGATTAACACAATATGATTCTTGAAGAAAGACACTATTACCCTCCAAGACTATGTAGAAGGGACTGAGTTAGAGAGCACACTAGTTCACTAAAGACCTATTAAGTTATACAGAACAAGGTTAGGACAACATGAATTCTAAAGGACAGACACTAGATCTCCCAAGACTATTAAGACTCATTGTAATATAGTTCTTACTAATTCATTCCTAACCTTATCCATGAGGCAGATTAAGGTTAGGACAATCTAGGATTCTGTGGTACATAAACTAATCCCCTCTAAGATTCATCACTCTGTGTGACTGGCAGAAATGGAGAACTCATAAATTAACCCCTAATCTCCTCCATTGGACAGATCAAGGGTTATATGACATGGCTTTTGAGAGAATGACAGTAGTTCTCTCTGTGCTTCTTCTGTAGGACAGATTTTGTTTGAAGGCAACTAATTCTATTTTAACCTCCTTTGTAGGACAGATCAAGCTTAGTTCATCATTAATTCTAAGATACAAACACTAGCTCCCTTCAGCTTTTTAGTATAGGATAAACAGAGCCATAGAGCATATTAAGATACTTCTTTCCTTTTCTGTAGGACAGATCAAAAATAGGATGACATGGTTTCCAAGAGACAGAGAGTAGCTCTCTCAGACTCATCTTCCAAATATGTACTGTGCAATAGATCACACTAAGTAAATCTTTTCCATATCCATAGGAAAGATCAAGGTTAAGAGAACATGGATTCTGAAAGGTAGACACTAGCTGCATCCATGTCTCCTCAGTGAAATGGAATGAGGTTTAGTGCCCTTTACTTCCCTCTTCAACTTTCCCATAGAGCAGATGTGGTAAGAATGACATTGATTATAATAGACAGGTACAATCTTCATCACAGCCTTCTCTATTGACACACTGAGGTGGAGTGTAAACTAGTTTATTTCCAACCTCCTCTGATGAAAAGAACAACTTAGTAAGACAAGTATTTTGAGAGACAGAAACTAGTTTCTTTTAATACTCCTTTGTAGGACAGATTAAAGTGTAAAGTATTTAACTTCTAACCTGCTCTGTAGGGCAGATAAAGTAAGGGCAACAGGGATAATGAAAGAAAGTTCTTTTCTATGAAGTTCTTGAAGACTAGTACATGCTAGACATAACTATCCTTTTTTGTAGAAAAGATCATAAGACAACATGAGTGTTGAGAGATAGACACTAGCTTTCACCAAGGTCTCTTCATAGTAAAATAATGAGGTGATGAACACACTAAATCACTCCTAATCTCCTTTTGAGGTCAGATAAAGTTTAGCATACCATGTCCTCTTACAGATAAACATTTGCTTTCTCCATGACAGTTCTACAGGAAGACATGAAGTGAAGAGTATTCCTGTGCAATCTTATCCATTTCAATTTGACATATCAAGGTTAGGATGGTATAGATTCTGAGAGATGGACACTATCTCCCTCTAAGACTCTTTCCTAGGACAGACTGAGGTAAAGTGCACACTCTCCCTCTAAGACTCTTTCCTAGGACAGACTGAGGTAAAGTGCACACTAGTTATCTCCTAGCTTTATAAGTGGGACAGGTCATGTTTAGGACAACCTGGATTCTGAAAGAGAAAAAATAATTGACTCCAAGTTTCCTCAGTATGACAGGCTGAAGTGTGAGTACTATAGTTTACTTCTAATCTCCTCCATTGATCAGATCATGGTTTGTTTAATATGGATTACACAAGCTCACTTCATGCTTTTTCTGTAGGAAAGAGTGGTGGAAAGCAGAGGAATTTGCTCTTAACCTCTTCTATAGGGCTCATTAAGTTTAGGATAATATGGATTCTGAGAGAGAGATACTAGCTCACCTCAGCTCTTTTCTGTAGGGTATACTGAGGTATAGAGCACATTAAGTCATTTATAGCCTAGTTTGTAGGAATGGTCTAGCTTAAGACAACATGGGTTCTAAGATATAGCCACTAGATTCCTGCAAGCCTCGTCAGTAGAACAGACTGAGTGGGAGAACGCAGTATTTCACATGCAACCTCCTCTGGAGAATAGGTCAAGTTTAGCATGAAAATGATTCTGAGAAATAGACACTGGATCCTATCAAGCCTCCTGTGTAGGGCATGGTGAAATAGAGACTACACTACTTCACCCCTGTCTTCTTCAATAGGGCAGAATAAGGTTAGGGCAACATGTATTCTGAGAGACAGATACTAGACCACTCAAAGACTTTTAACTAGGAAAGACAGAGAAACTGAACACTTGTTTGCTCACGACCTCATATGTAGGCAAGATCAAAGATAGGACAACATGGATTCTGAATGAGAGAATGCTAGTCTCTCCTTGACTCCTTAGTAGGGCAGACTTAATTAAAAAGCATAATGATTCACTCCTAAGCTCATATATACACTAGATCAAGGACAGAATGACATGAATTCTGAAATAGACACTAGCTGCCTTCTTTTCCTCCTTCATATTAAGCAATGATATGGAGAACACTCTAGTGCAATCTAATATTTTATATAAGACAGATAACGATTAGAACAAGAGGAGCTCTGGAGGGATGCATGACCTACATCCACCATTTCTTAGTCAGACAAGTGGAAAGCATACCAGGTCACTCCTATCATCCTCTGAAGGACATATCAAGTTAGGACAACATGGATACTGCAAGACAGACACCAGCTCCCTGAAGCCAAGCATATCAGGCATACTTAGGTAGAGAGCACAGTAGTTCTCTTGTGACATCTTGCATTGGAGAGATCAATTTAGGAAAAAAAAATTGATTCAGAGAGACGGAAAGTGACTCCCTCAAAGCCACTTCAGTAGGACAGACTGATGTAGAGTGCATACTATTTCAGTATTAATCTTATCTATTTGAGAGAGCAGGGTAAGCACAAAATGGATTGTGAGAGTGAATCACTAGATCCCTCCACACCTTCATAGGACAGAGTAAAGAGGAGACTACACAAGTTCACTTCTGCCCTCCTCGGTGGGGCAGATAAGTCTTAGGCCAACATGGATTCTGAGACACAGACGTAAGCACCCTCTAAGACATATTTTGTTTGTTTGTTTGAGACAGAATTTCTTTGTAGCTTTGTTACCTTCCTGAAACTATATTGTGTAGACCATGTTGGCCTTGAACTCACAGAGATCCACCTGCTTCTTCCTCCAAAGTGCTGGGATTAAAGGTGTGCACCACCACCCCCAGGCTTCTAAGATTCTTAAATGGGATGGAGTAGGAATAAATACAACTGCACCCTAACCTTTATCTGTAGGACAGATTAAAATTGGGACAAGCAGAGTTTTGAGATACAGTCACTAATTTCATCCAAGCCTCTCCTGTAGGACAGACAAACTGGGATGATGATCACACTAGTTCACTTCTAACCTCCTCTATTGGACAGACTGTGCTAGAAAGATGTATTTTGAGAGACAGACACTAGTTTCCTCCAGCTCTTTTCCCTGGGTGATAGTCAGGAATAAAGTAGGCTAAGTCACTTCTAATTTTATTTGTAAAAAAAGATCCATGTTAAGAAAACATGGATTCTGAGAGACAGACTACCAGCTTCTACCAAGTTCCTCAATAGTACAAACTAAGGTGAAAAGCACATCAGTTCCCTTATAACATCCTCCAGAGGATAGATAAGCTTAGCACAGCACAACTTTTGAAAGACAGATACTAACTTCCCCCATGCAACCTCTGTAGGACAGCCTGAGGAGGTGAGCATGGTAAATTACTCCTATCCTCTTCAGTAACCTGGATCAAGGTTAGGAAACCATGGATTCTAAGAGAGAGACACTAGGTCCGTTCAAGACTCTTTGGAAGGACAGGGTGAGGTGGGACTGAGTATAACCTTACCTGTAGGACAGTTAAAACATAGAACAACCAAGATTCTGAGAGAAACTAACTTTTTTAAGATGACTCAGTAGAGAGACCAGTTTTACCCATGCTTTTTCAGTCACAGTCCAGCTGGCCTTGGTGAGCTCCCAATAGATCAGCTCCACTGTCTCAGTGGGTGGGTGCACCCCTCGTGGTCCCGACTTCTTTGCTCATGTTCTCCCTCCTTCTGCTCCTCATTGGGACCTTGGGAGCTCAGTCCAGTGCTCCAGTGTGGGTCTCTGTCTCTATCTCCATCCATCAACTGGACTCTCTGAACATGGCGAACAATGAGGGCTGATGAGAAGCAAAGGACAATGGCACAGGGTTTTGATCCTGCTTAATGTGCTGGATTGGTGGGAGCCTAGCCAGTTTGGATGTTTACCTTCCTAGATATGGACGGAGGGGGGAGGACCTAGGACTTACCACAGGGCAGAAAACCCTGACTGCTCTTTGGACTGGAGAGGGAGGGGGAAAGGAGTGGGGGGAGGGGGAGAAGGGTGGGAGGAGGGGGAGGGAAATGGGAGGCTGGGAGGAGGTGGAAACTTGTTTTTTTTCTTTTTCTCCTTTTCTCAATAAAAAAAGAAAATAAATAAATAAATAAATAAAACAAGAACTCAAAAAAAAAAAAAAGATGACTCAATAGGATAGACTAACAAGGAGAGCACATTTTTTCACTCCTGATCTCCTCCATAGCAGATCAAGGTCATCAACACATTGATTTTGAAAGACAGGAATTAGGCTCATCCATGTTTCCACCCCAGGACAGACTAATGAAGAGTGCTGTCTTCACTCCTAAAGCTATCATTAAGACAAATCAATTTTAAGACAAGCACATTGAGAGCAAACACTAGCTTTTTCCAAGTCTCCTCTGTAGGGCTGAATCAATTGCAGGGCACATTTGTCAATGCTTATACTCTTCTGTTGTATTGATAAAGTTGGGACAATATGGATTCTGAGAGACAAACCTTCGCTCCCTTCAAACCTGCTTCATGTCAGACTTCTGTGGAGAACTTACCAGTTTTCTCTTTGCCTTATCCATACAACATATATAGGTTGGAACAACATAGATTCTGAGACACACACCCTACTCTCTCCAGTCTATTCTGTTGGACATTCTAATGTGGAAAGTATACTAGTTCACTCCTAAGTATATACATAGTTGGATATACATTCTGACAGGCTGACACTAGATTCCTTCAGACTCTCTCTTTACACATATGGAGGTGTATATCACTCTAGTTCATGTCTGATTTTCTCTGTAGGACAGATAAAGGTAGAACTACATATTGGGCTCTCAATCTCACTCTGTCCTACAGAGGTGATTTGTGAGTAGATAGGGTCTATATATTAGAAACTATATCATAATACCTTGATCAGCTCTATGGAGAAGGATAAGTGTGAACTAGTGTGAATTGCAACTCAGACAGTCCTATGGAGGGGGCTTGGAAGGAACTGGTGTCTTTATCCCAACATACACCTTGTCCTAATCTTGATTTGTCCTAAGGATAACTTTTGGAGTGAACTAATGTGCTCTTTGTCTTTAGGTCTTAAGGGAGCTTAGCGAGACCAAGTGTCTGTCTCTCAGAACCCATGTTGTGTTAACCTTGTTCTGCCCTATCAAAGAGACCAGAAGTGAACTTAGGTTTTCTGCACTTATTTCTTTCCTACTGAGTAGAGTCTGAGGGAGTTAGTGTCTCTCACAGCTCTCCTAACTCTTTGAACTATCCTAAAGTTATGAGTCCACTAGGGTTCATTCCTCATATGTCTGTCTTTCTGAAGAGTCTTGCCTAGTGTCTGCATCTCAATGCCCATTTTGTGCTAAGCTTGGCCTATGCTGGGAGGTTAAGAATCACCTAATATTCTCATTATCTTAGGTTGTGCTATGGAGAAACTTTGATGGGAGTTCATGTCTATTTCTGAAAATCCAAGTTATGATCACATTGATCTGTTTCTTTCAGAAAAGGGTAGGAGTGATAGATAGCATCAACTATTTGTCAGTCTAGTCTTTCAAAAATGATTGAGTAGTACAGTTTCTGCCTCCCAACTTCTAATCTTCAAACTATGTTTTTCAGTACAGAAGGCAAGTGAACTAGTGTGCTCACCAATTTAGTGTATACTATGGAAGAGGCTTAGGGTACACTGAAGTCTTATCTCTCAGAATCCATGTTGTCATAACTTTGATATGTCCTTTAATTAAATTTAGCATTGAACTAATGTATCTACAACTTAGTCTATCCTACAGCAGAATCTACAGTGAACTAGTATTTTTTCTCAGCATCCATGTTCCCCCCCACCTTGATCCTTCCTTCTGAGAAGGATAGAAATTAATGAGTGTGAACTCTCCCTCAGTCTATTGTATGGCAGTGACTTTGAGGTAGCTAGTATTTGTCTTTTAAAATCCATTTTGTCCTTATCTTTTTTCCATAAAGGTGAGGTTAAGAATGAAATCATTTGCTCTACAGTTAAGTCCATTCTACAGTGGAATTATTCTCTGAGAATCCTCATCATTCCAACATGGTCCGTCCAGGAAAGGATGTTAAAAGTGAGGCAGAATCCTCCCCATGTCACTTAGTCCAGTAGAATAGGCTTGGAGGAACCTAGTTACCATCTCTTAGAATCAGTATCACTGCAACTTGATTTACCTTATTGAAGAGTTTAAGAGAGAAATTGTGTATTTACTACCAAGTCCAGTCTATTGAGGAGACTTGGAGGGAGCTACTGTTTGTCTTTCAGAATCTACATTGTTCTAACTTTAATATCCCCTATCAAGTGAGTAACTTAGTATGATCAATAAATACTTTGATATATCCTGTGCAGTAAGACAGGGTAGAGATACTGTTTTTCTCTCTTTGAATCTATGCCATTCTTACCTTGACCTTTCCAACATTGAAAGTTAGTAGTGAAATAGTATGCTTTTCACCTCATTCTGCCCTACACATAAGGCTTGGCATTAACTAGTATCTGTCTCATAATTCACTTATTCCTGAAATTATCTATTATAAGAGGTGAGGATTGAACTACTCTGCTCTCCACTTAAATATATCTTATGGAACAGCCTTTCAGTGAGCTGCTTTTCTGTTTCCCCATTCTGGAAAGATTATAGGAGTAAACTTGGTTTGCTTTCTACTTCCATCTGTAAAATAGAGAAATTATAGGAGGTATATACTGTCTGTCTTAGATTTCATGTAATTTTTACTGTGATCTATCCTTAGCAAGAGATTAGAAGAAAGCTAATATTTTCTCCACTAAAGTCTGTCCTACTGAGTACTCTTGGAGGTAATTTCTCACAGCTAATAACCCTGTTATCCTAATTTTAATCTGTCCTACAAAAAAGGCTATGAGGGATGTAATGTTCAGTCCACCTCACAGAAACCATGCTATTCTAAGCATGCCCTGTCTTAATAAAGAGGTTAGGAGTTAACTAGTGTACAATTTGCCACATATTGTCTCACTAAAAACAGCTTGGAGAAAGCTACATTGTCTCACAGAATATATTTTTTAAGTTGCATTTGTCTCTCTCGTGGGTAAGGATAGGAGTGATGTACCATGCTCTACACCCCTATCTGTCCTATATAGGAGGACTGGGAGGAGCTAGTGCCTATCTCTAAATTCTTGTCATCTAAATTTCTGGCCTACAGGAGAAGTCAGAAACAAACTCACTTCCTCTCTGACTAAGTCTGTCCAAGCAGACAGCTAGCAGAAAGCTTGGGTTTATTTTAGAATCCATCTCTTTCAAACTTTGATTTGTTTTATGAAGTAAGTTAGGAGAAATAGATTCTAGCTCCCTCCAATACTCTTTTGTAAGACAGACTAAATTTGAGAGTTCTTCACTTTTGTTCTCCTCAGGCAGGATGACATGGACTTTGAGAGAGAGACACTAGCTTCAAACAAGCACACTCTGTAGAACAGGCTATGGTAGAGAGCACACCAGTTCATTTCTTTTTTTTTTCTTTTTATTTAAATTTATTTTTTTATTAAAGATTTCTGCCTCCTCCCCGCCACCGCCTCCCATTTCCCTCCCCCTCCCCTGATCCAGTCCCCCACCCTCATCAGCCCAAAGAGCAATCAGGATTCCCAGACCTGTGGGAAGTCCAAGGACCACCCACCTCCATCCAGGTCTAGGACTGCATAGGCTCCCCCAAAGCCAGTACGTGCAGTAGGATCAAAAACCCATTGCCATTGTCCTTGAGTTCTCAGTAGTCCTCATTGTCCACTATGTTCAGCAAGTCCGGTTTTATCCCATGCTTTTTCAGACCCAGGCCAGCTGGCCTTGGTGAGTTCCCGATAGAACATCCCCATTGTCTCAGTGTGTGGGTGGACCCCTCTTGGTCCTGAGTTCCTTGTTCGTGCTCTCTCTCCTTCTGCTCCTGATTTGGACCTTGAGATTTCAGTCCGGTGCTCCGATGTGGGTCTCTGTCTCCTTTCATCGCCTGATGAAGGTTAATATTCAGGAGGATGCCTATATGTTTTTCTTTGGGTTCACCTTCTTCTTTAGCTTCTCTAACCAGTTCATTTCTAAGCTTGTCAAAAGAACACACCAAGGATCAGACAGCATGGATTCTGAAAGACAAAAATCTCCCCCAGAACCCCTCCATAGGACAGACTTAGGTATAGATTAAGCTATCTCATTCCTAACTTGCTTCATAAAACAAATGAAGGATTGAAACAGATGGATTCTAGAATAAATACAAGCTTGTTCCAAGATTTCTCTGTTGGACAGACTGATATGAGAACATGCTAGTTAATTTCTGACCTCTCCTGTGAGACAGATCAACATTTAGATGATAAGGATTGAGAGAGAGACACTAGCTCCTCCCAATCCTCCTCCATAGGACGGATTTAGATGTAGGGTAGTCTATATTACTCAAATCTTTAGCCACGAAACAATCCAGTTTAGAACACAATATATTTTGAGAAGCAAACTAACTTTTTCCAAGTCATTTTTTTATGGAACAGAATGAGGTAAAGTATACACTAATTCACTCCATTGAAGATTCCTCAGTATGGAAGAGCCAGGCAGACTGAACACTGGTTAACCCATATCCTTATAGGAGAGATGAAAGTTTTGAACACAGGTATTCTGACAGAGAAAATAACTGCAAGAGTAATTAGTAGGATAGATACTCAACGGAGAACATATTAGCTTACTCCTTATCTGGAAAGTATAGATCATAGCAAGGGTGACATGAAATCTGAAACCCACACAACCTACCCCCTTTCATTTCTCTTTGTGACAGATTGAGATAGAAAGAATACTATGCTACCACCATAATCTTTCTAATTTTCTAGAACAGGGCATTAGGGAGAGACAGTTAACAGCTCACTAAAAGGCTGTTCAGTAACACATACTTACATGGAGAGCACAGTAGTTCATTCCTAACCTCTTGTGTTAGATTTTGTCTGGAAAAAAAAAAACTGAATTCTGAGTGACAGACACTGAGTCCCACCACCAATCCTTCTGTGAACAGACTGAGTTTGAGAGCATTCCAGTTCACTCCTATCCTCCTCTGCAATATGGAGCAAGTTAGGATGCCATTGATTCTCAGAGACTAACACTAGCTCTGTGCAAGACTCCTCTGAACAGACTGTTGTGGAAGGCAACATTAGGTTACTGTTTTCCTCCTTCATATTTCAGATTAAATGAACACAAAATGGATTCTGAGAGATAGACACAAGCTCCTACCAAACCTTGTATGTAGAACAGAATGAGGCAGCAGGCTTACTACTGCACTCATAACTTCCAATGTTGGACAGATAAGGATAGATAGGACAGCATGGATTCAAAAAGACAAACAGTAACTCTACCCTATCTTCTTTGACAGGATATACTAAAGTATTTATTGATCACACTAAGTTAGTCACATTCTTATCCATAGAGACGATTAAGGTTAAGATAACTTGGATTCTGAAAGACAGACATTAGCTTTCTCCAAGCCTCCTCAGTAGATGGAACTGGGCTGGGAAGCAGACAATTTCTCTCTTAAATTCTTTCTTAGAGTAAGTCAAGTTGCATAGATAAAGATTTGGAGCGATGGTAACTAGCTTTTTCTAAGCCCCTTCTATTTATTGTACTGAGGTGGAGTCCACTGTACCTGACTCCTACCCACTTCTCCTGAAATGATCAAGTTAGAATGATGAGGATTCCCAGAAATATCTGAGAGCTGCCTTCTATCCTCTCCTGTAGGACAGCATAAAGTGTAGAGCAAATTATTTCAATCCTAACCTCATCTTTAGGAAAGAAAAAGAAAGGACAAAATAAATTCTAAGAGATAAACACTAGCTTTTTCTAAGCCTCCTCCATGCAACAGACTGAGGTAGAAAGAACAATCATTAAGATCAAAGTCAGGACAACATGGATTCTGAGAAACAGATACCAGCTCCCTGTAATCTCTAATGTAGGATAGACTGTGCAGTAGAATACATAGGGTCACTCCTAAAGTTAACCCAAGGGCATATCCATGTTAGCATGGCATGAATTCTGAGAGACAGACTTGAGGGTCCACTAAGCCTCTGCCATAGTATAGGCTGAGGTGGTGAGCACATTAGTTCACTCTGAGCCTCTTCTACTAGAAGTTGTAGTTTGAAATATTTGAAAAATGAAAGACAGAAACGAGATCTCAGCATTCTCACACATGCTAAGTTGAAGAGTAGGTGATGTTATCTCTCACTCCTATCCTTTCTGTGGGTAAAAGATCAATGTGATTATAGCCTGGATTTTCAGAGATAGATGCTAGCTCCCATCAAGCATTCTCAATAGCACAACCTGAGGCAATAAGCATCCTAGATCATTCTAAATCTCCTTCCAAGCACAGGAATTTGCCACAAAATAGATCCTGAGAAGCAGACACTAGTCACTCTGAGACTCTTCAGAAGGACAGGCATATGAGGACTGAATCTAGTTTATTCATGACTTTAACTGCAGGGCAGATCAAAAAGTTAAGACAACTATGTGAGAAACTAAGTCCCTCAGAGTCACCTGAGAAGGACAGAGATAAGTGGAGAGAACCTAATATCACTTCTAATCTCCTCTATAGGATAGAACAAGGTTGACACAATATGGATTCTGAGACACAGCCTCTTGGTCTCTCTAAGCTTCTTCAGGACAGACAGATAGAGAGTACTTTATTTACCCCTAAAGTTACCCTTAAAACAAATCAAGTTTTGGACAACATATATGTTGAGAGATAGACAGACACTAGTTGCTTCCAAGCCCTCTTCCATAGCACTGCCTAAGTTGCAGAGCATAGTAATTCACACTTATCCTCCTCAACAGAACTGATGAAGTTGGTATTACATGGCTTCTGAGAGATAGACATTACCACCCCTATTCACCTCTGTAGGAAAGAATGAAATTGAGAGTACAACAGTTAAATTCTTTCATCATTTGTAGGACAGATCAAGATTAGGATAACACCAATTCTAAGACAGACACTAGATGCATCTAAACTTTCAATGCAGGACAGAGGATGTAGATAGTATACTAATTAACTTATAACCTTATCCATAGTTAGAAATTGAGGGTAGCACAAGATGAATTCTAGGGGCCAGACACTAGCACTCTATAAACATCTTCTCTATGACAGAGTGAGGGGTAAATGTACCCGGAAACAAGTTTTTAGTTCCTTTCAGAACTCCTCCATATGGCATATCAAGATAAGACAGTTTGGATCCTAAAAGATAGACACTACTTTCACCCAAGCTACCTCCATGTACAGACTAACACATTAGTTTACTCTTTCTCCTCCTTTCTTTACCATACAGAGTTAAAATTATGTGAAGTCTGAGAGACAGACTCCAGCTTCTTCTAATCTTCACTAGGAAGACAGGAGTGAACAGCACACTAGTTCAACCTTAGTCTCCAATGTTGTATATGCTGGGTTTGGCTACATACATTCTGAGATATTAGTTCCTTCCCACTGTTTTCCAAGGGATAGGCTACAGTACAGAACAGTCCTTGTTCTATACTCATCTGTAGGACTGATAATCATTAGGAGATATGTGTTTTGAAAGACTGAGTAGATCTCTCCTAGCCTGCTGATGCTGAGATCCCACAATTTCACTCCAGAGATTTTCATAGGATTTACCAATGGTGGTATCGAGTTGGAAGTTTCAGTCAGTTTGGCCCTACCTCTCTCTCTCCAGACCCTGCCCCTAAAAATGTCTGCCAAAAAGAAACTCCTCCCTGTGAGATGTTCAATATCACACCTACAGGGTATTTAAGACCTGGCCCATAGTCCAGCCATTTTATTCCTCTCCTTCCTCCCCCAGGAGTCACAAGAGAGTTACTTTGCTCTTCTTATTAAACCTGGCTTTACCAATTCAGCTTGATTTCTACGCAGCATTGCAGAAGAAAGCCACAACTGGGACTTTCAAAAATGCTTAACCCAAGCATGACAGCCCCAGGTAGAATTGAGTATTTACCACAAATGCATGGGAAACTGCTCTCCCTCCTACACCACCCTCTACCGTACTCTACTGACTCCTGGCTTTGTAAGCTACCCCTTCCCAAACCAAAATGCCTATAAGAAGTCTGTGACCTCTTTCAACCCCAGATTGATTGCCAAGCCACTGCAGTGCTAGGCAACTCAGGCCTGTTTGGAGCAGGGTTGATCGCTGCTCCTTGGAATTCCTTATGTGGAAGATATTATGAACAAAGGCAAATGCTCCAAACCCTCCACTATAGGTTTATAGAACCAGATGCAGACCTGTAGTATTCGGTCTCCAGCTAAAGGCTTATCAATTGGTACCCATGGTACAAGTTTGTACTACTGACAACATTAGGGTATCTCTTGATGAATTTATCCAAATTGGGGACTGTGCACACCATACACTTGATTAAGCTCACTCCTCCAGGGTTTAGAACAAAGCACTCCTGCTCTCCCCCCTTCTCACTGTTTGTCTGCATCTCCACCCCTGCCCTTCATTCCCTGCTCATCTGCCTGCTGGCTTTTTATGTCTTACTTCTTGTTACTCTTATCTTTGAAAATCTCAGGTTGTAGGTTATATTCACCAATGCAATAAGCCACAGTCAGCTGAATTAATAAATCCAGATTTGAAACAGAACAAATCAATGTCCAGGTGACTCCTGGGAGAGGAAGGAGAGATATCACGTGGTGGGTCTTTGGGCTGGTTCTTAAAAGCTCTGTAGGCATGGTATTTAGCATCTCAGGGAGAAGAGCAGACAGTTGGTGGACTTTCTCACGGGTGACATCTGGAGAGAGAGAAAAAAGGTGGGGCTGAAGCAGAACTTCCACCTAAACATCCCAGAAATTTTGGGTATATAGGTGGTACTTCAAGTATGGCTACTTCCTGTAGGCAAGAAATGGCATGGGGGTAGGTGAACTGATGCATGGCAGGAGGTATGGATGAAGAAGTGTTTGGAGACCTCAGGAATCTGCTACTTGAGGGGGCTGAGAAAGCAGGTAGGTATCTAGGAGAAAAAAATAGATTATTAACAATGGCCCTATGAAGAAGGCTAGCCATGGGAAGAGTGATGACTGCCAGAAAGGATGAAATGGAAAGCCACCTTGGCTGTTTAGAGGAGGCAAAGGTGAGTGAGCCAGATGAAAGAGCCGATATGCCCTTGAGTCTGGAGAGGTGGTACCAGCATTGATATTCCAGAAGCTTAGGGGAATGACATGTCAAATCAGGGGATGATAACTTCAGGAGTACCTGAGCCATCATATCTGCTGTTTTCTGCTGGAGGTGGGGAGTTCATCCATCCTGTAAAGATGTCAATAAGAGTTAAGAGATAATGGAGCCATTTTATGAGTAGGCATATGGGTGAAGTCAACCTTCCAGTACTCACCCAGTTGGTATATGGGCTGGTGTCCTTGGAGCTTGTGTAGGGGCTGGCATATCTTGAGGGCTTCCTGTGGGTTGACCTAGATACAAGTCTAGCAGGAGGAGTGGACCTGTAAGATATGCTCAAAATGAGTGGTGTCAAATGGGGTCTCTAGAGACAGATATTAGTTTCCACCAAGTCAGATTTCTTGATACAGTAGCAGAATTCTTTCTCCAGAAACCTGGAAGTATCAGGAAGACAACCCGGACATATTTATACCATGGTGTCATAGCAGAGACTATGTATTTGGGATAAAACATTTTTCCTAGGGCCTGGTTTTAGCCTAATGAAATATATCTTTTGGTCTATACTTAGATGACAGCCAGTGGATATTTACTGAACAAAAGAGGTTTAGTGAGTGAAAGAAGAGAAGAGGGAACTGAACATTCCTGAAGGCTTCCATACCCTCTCTAATACTAACCAGTTCTTAAAACCTGGGGCCAGTAAAATCCAGAGAAATTTAAGACTCCTCAAACTCTTTGTAGTCAGTGCTTTGTCGGTATATCAAAATTCCATTTATCAATGCTAAAACTCTGAACCTCTAAAGTTACTTCTGAAACTGTTTATCCTGTTATGAAACTGATGAAAGAAGCAAACCTGTATGTATTTTTTACAGTAAACTTAAATAATGAACTAATGAGCTACCAAGGTGATTATAAGGTATAACCAAGGGTTATAAGGAACACTTTTAAACTGTCAAATCTGTCAGCACCACAGCCCTCAAACCGAGATGGATAAATTTTACCTGTGTAAGCAAAAATGTGACAGCTTCCCAGCTACCCCAGGTCTCTCCATGGCTGTCAAAGCAGTATCAGTCTTCTGCTGCCAAACCTAGAATGGACAGAATTTTCTTGAGAATAGAAACTTATCGGGGGACCAGCCTACTTTGTCTAGGCAAAGTGGGACAATCAGTTACCGAGTGTCCTGCTTGTACCCAGTCTGGACAAGTCTTGACAGCAGTTAAGGTGCAAAACAGTTCTCCACACCCTGGCTGGCTTTGCTGCATTTCAAGCAAGCTACAGCATAAGGTATTCTGCAGTCATCTGCAGCTTCCTTGGAGGAGATACAGGGGTGCTGCTAAGAGCTGGCATATCTCTATTATGAGAAGCTTTTTTTAATTAAAATGCCATATTCTCAGATCCATGAAGTGTTTGATGATCAGGGAATCATTTTCTGTTTGGTATATCTAAATTAAGCTAAATCTGAACATATTAAAGAAGTTGATCCTTTATGAGGTAACTGATGGTTAACTTGTATGTCTAGTGCACTGTTATAGAATATAACAATTTTCTGTATGACTTACTTTACCAAATTAGCTACAGCTTACCAGTTTTACAAAATGCAAGAAGGTTAAGAGTATATTTTTATATTGGTCTTTGTTAACCTTAACAGACCTTAGATAAGGAGAAACTCTTTGTTAAACAGTTTTGGTCATCACCTACTGTATCATAAAATAAGAATAACTCAGTCTCTGGTGTTTATATGTGATTCTAAGACATAGAGCATAACCATAATCTGTAGAAGGCAAACCACATTTTCACATTGTAAACATTTTACCTCAGTATACAAGCATTGTTTTATATCCTATCTTTCATAAACCTTGTTTTCGACCAGGATGTGAATGATCATACAAAAATGCATGCTAATCTAAAATATATTGAACACCTTATGTCTTCTTGGTGGGGCCAGTCTATGTGGGACTTTATTTGAGATAGGTAGTAAAGTAATATGACCCCCTCTTTTCCATCCTTAGTCAAATGGTTGCGTCCCACTTGGTTTTACTTAATGGTGACTGTGCACATGTTGTTTTCTAGAGCAGTTTAAATTTGCAGTTATCAGTCTGAAGTTAACTTTTGTTACAGAGTTTTAACTGTACCCAATTACTCAGCTGTTTTTAATAAGATAGAACAGCATAAAACAACCTCTGTCATTGCATCAGATTTAATACTAGAAAGGCCCAGGGACAAATTCTGAGCATAGGCAGGTAACCTTAATAGCAATTCCTGACACATGGAAGATACAAATCCAGGCATCACAGACTAGTCAGAAACAAACATTGCATGGCCACACGCATTTATACACAAGAAAAAAAATATCCAGGCACAATGCACCCATCTATACAAAGTAGACAGGAACTTTTAAGAAACCATAGGAATAAAAGATGCTTCCAGGCCACAACATGGCTCCTCTTGGGTCAGAGCAGGTAGCACAACTTGGTTCCTGAGAGAGAGAGATACAGAGATACTAGCTCCCTTCAAGCCCCCCTCCATGTGTCAGATTGAGAGACTGATATGGAAAGCATATTATTTCTTCCCTAACTTTATTCATATGACAGATGAGTGTTAGTATAACATGGGTTCTCTGAGACATACACTACCTCCCTATCAACCTCTTTCATATGGCAGTGATTTGGAGAACACACTAGTTCGTTACATCCTCTATTTGAGGGGTCAAGGATTAGAGAATTTGAATTATGAGAGACAGACATGATTTCCTTCCAAGCCTCAGCAGTGGAATGGTCTTAGGGACAGAACACACAACTTCTCTCATTCAATCCTCTGTAGGACAGATCAAGTTATAGTTACATAGATTCTGAAAGACAGCTCCAAGCTTTCTACAAGCCTCCTCATTAGGACAGCCTGGAATAGAAAGCACACAACTTCACTCCTACCTTTTCCATAGGACTGATCAAGGAGAGCATGACATGAATTCTGAGAGAAAGAACTAGTCCCTCCTCCTCCACAAATACATCATATAGGGCTGACTGAGATATAGAGTGCACTAGTGCACTCTTAAAATCATCCTTCGAACAGATCATACTTAGGATGACATGGATTCTAGCAGACAGAACTAGTTCCTTCCAAGTATATACACTGAGGTAGAAATTATATTAGCTCCATTCTAAACTCATAGGACAAGGCAACTGAGGAAAACATGGATTCTGAGAGTTAGATGCTAACTTCTTCCAAACCTCCTCCATCATATAAATGGAGGTGGAGAACATGTTAATTTACAATTTGTCTCCTGCGTTGAACAGACATAGGTAGAATGATATGAATTCTGAGAGACAAACTCTAGTTTCCTCCAATCATCTTCATTAGGAGATACTAGAGGTAAGAATACAATAGATAGCTCCTAACTTCTTCTGTTGTAGAGAACAAGTTTGAACTATATGCATTCTGAGAGACAGATACTAGTTTCATCCCTCTCTTTTGCATAGGAGATACTGAGTGAGGTTTAGGGCATTTTAGATTACTTCTATCCTTATCTTTAAGATAGATCATGGGTATTAAAACCTTGGTTCTTAGAGAGACATTACTGCCCTCCAATCCTCTTTAGGAGAGTGGACTGTGTTGAAGAGCTCCCAAATTCCTTTTTAACTTCTACATAAGATATATCAAGTTATGATGATATTGATTCTGAAAAGCAGAGCCTAGCTTCTGCTAAGCCTCCTCCATTGGATTCAATGAGGTGGAGAGTACATTATCTCACTCTTAATCTCTAATCTTGGACTGACCAAGTTAGGATGCCGAAGATTCTAAGATACAGACATTAGGTACATCCAAGTCCCCATCATGTCTTAGAAGGATGGTGAGCATTTTCAATCACTTCTAAAGTTAAGCATAGGATAGATCAAGGTTAAGATCACAAGGATTCTGTGCATTAGAACCAAGTTCTCTCTGAAAATCCTCCTTAGCGCAGACTAAGTGTCAGGATATATTAGCTCACACTGTACCTCCTTCCTAGGATAGATAAAGTTAGGATGACAGTCATGCCAAGCCTTCTGCGAAGGACTATATTGAGGTAAAGAACATACGAGGTCATCCCTGTCCTCTTCAGTTGATCAGTCAAGGTAGCACAAGATGGATTCTGGAGGACAGACACAAGCTCCCTTCAGTCCTCCTCAGTAGGACAAACAGAGCTTGAGAGCACATGCTTTTACTCCTATTATTCTTCATAGTACAGATTAAGTTAGGATAACATGGATGGTAAGAGACTGATTGACACTAATTCTCTCTAAGGCTTCCTCATATGTCAGACTAAGTGGCAAGCCCAGTAGGTTGCTTTTAATCTGCTACAGAAAAGAGACCAAGGATAATAGAACTTGGATGTTGAGATAGAGATACCAACTCCCTTCAATTCTCATCATTAAGACAGCAAAAATGAAAAACATAGAAGTTCACTCCTAACATTTTTCACAGAATACATCAATATAGGCTTGCATGCATTTTGTGGGACATAATCTAGCTCCCTTAATGACTCTGCCTTATGACATAATGATGTTAAGGTCATACTAGGTCATTTGCTACCTGCTCTACAGTTTAGATCAATGTTTGTATGACATGCATTCTTAAAAGGACACTAGCTCTCTCCAAATCTCATCTTTGGGACATGCTAAAGTAGAATGTATTTTAGTTCACTCCTTCTCTCTGCATTAGAACAGAGTCAGCTAATCAAAAGTTAAATTCAAAGAGACTGATACAAGCTGCCACCCTGCCTTCTCTCTAAAAGAGATTATTGTGTACAATATACGAGGACACTCTGATCCTTTGTAACAGGACATATCAGTTGATGAGGATGTGGATTCTTCTAAATTTATCTGTAGAACAGATCCAAATTAAGACATTGTAGATACTGAGAGAAAAACATTAGCCTTCTCCAATCTTCCTCTGTAGGACACACTGAGGCAGAAGAAACACTAACTCTATATTAAAGTTTTCAGTAGAACAAATCAAGTTAGGGCGGCATGTTTTCTGAGAGATACCAGCTCTCACTAATCCTCCTGTAGGACAGGCTGAGATGGAGAGCAAACCAGTTCATTCCTATCCCCTGTAATAAAATAAATCAATGTTAGGATGCCAATTCTGAGAGACAGTCACTATCTCTTTCCACACACCCAAAGCAAGACAAACTGAAGTAGTTGAGTACACTAGTTCCTTTCTAGTCATCTGTAGTACAGACCAATAATCAGATGAAATGGATTCTGAGAGACAGACCTTAGCTCGAAAGTCCTACTCTGTGGGACACGCTAGAGTGCACAGTATGTTCATACTCTTTTAACCTTATTCGTAGGACAGATCAAAGTTAGGGCAACCTGAATTCGGAGAGAAAGAGAAAAGCTGACTCCATGTATCTTTAGTAATACAGACTGAGGTGGAGAACACAATAGTCCACTCATAACCTCCTCCATGAGAGATGTTAAGTTTCAGGAAAATGGGGATGATGTGGTAAAGTCCCTAGCTCCCTCCAAACCTCCTCTATAAATTATATTGTGGTGGAGAGTGCAGTACTTCAGTCCTGAACTCTGCCATGATAAAGATCAATTTAGAACAAAATGGACTCTGAGAGATAGATCCTAGCTCCTTACAATCCTCCTTTGTGAGACAGAATAAATTTGATAATTCCTCACTCCCTTTCTCCTTGGAATGACATATCAAAGTAAGGATGGCATGCATTTTGAGAGATAGGCACTATCTCCATCCAAGCCCCTCTGTAGAATCGGCTAAGGTAGAGAACACACTAGTTTATTTCTAACCTTATCCATATGATACATCAAGGATCAGACAGCATGGATTCCAAAAGTCAAACATATTTCCCCCCAGGACTCCTCTGTAAGACAGGCTTCAGTATAAACTAAGCTTGTTCACTCCAAACTTTCTCCATATCAAAATTTAATGGGATGGATTCTAGAATAAATTATAAGCTTGATCCATGCCACCTCTTTGGACAGAGAGAGGTGAGAGTGTACTAGCTTATTTCTGAGCTCTCCTGTAGACCAGATCAATATTTAGTTGACAAGGACTGAGAGATTGGACACTCACTCCTCCCAATCCTCCTTCCTAGGAGAGATTGACGTATAGTGCACAATTCATCACTCCTCTAATTAACCATAAAATAAATCCAGTTTAGGACAACATAGAATCTGAGAGACAGACTAGCTTTCTCCAAGCCATTTAGTAGGAGATAATGAGGTATAGTGCGGACTACTTCACACCTAACATCTTCAGTAGAACAGAGCAAAGATAGGATAGCATGGTTTCTAAGAAAATGACAGGAGGTCCCTTCAAGACTCTTCAGTATGAAAAAGGCAGGTGGATTGAACATTTGTTCACTGTTAGTGAACTATAAGAGAGATCAAAGTTAGGACAAAGAAACAAAGTTTCTGGCTGTGAGAAATTACCTCCAAATGTACTCAGTAGGACAGACTTAAGTAGAGAACATATTTACTTACTGCTAATTTCCTCCAAAACATAGAACACAGCAAGAATGACATGAAATCAAAGATAGACACTGCCTACTGCCTGTTAATTCTTTTTGTGACAGATTGAGATGGAAAGCTTGATATGTCACCACCATATTCTTTCTAGAACAGGTCAAGTATGGTGAGATAGCATGCAATTCACTGAAAGACTACACCATAAGATATACTTAGGTAGAGAACACATTAGTTCATTCCAAAACTCCTGCATTGGATCAAGTGAGGAAAAACAGGAACTCCGAGAGACAAAAACTAGCTCCCACCAATCCTCCTGTGAACAGACTGAGTATGCGAGGGTACTAGCTCACTCCTGTCCATGTTTGCAGTACTAATCAAGTTAATATGTCACTGATTCTCAGAGAAAAAGAAACAGTAGCTCCCTGCAAGTCTGCTCTCAAGAACAAATTGTAGTGGAAGATAACACTGGGTTACGTCTATCCTCCTTCACATTTCAGATAAAGTTAGCATCACATGGATTCTGAGAGAAAGACATGAGCTCTTGCCAAGCTTTATCTGTATGACAGAATGAGGTGACAAGCATACTACATCACTCCTAACTTCCAAGGTTGGACAGATCAAGGATAGATAGGGCAGCATGGATTCAAAGACACAAAGAGTAACTCTACCCTGTCTTCCTCAACAGGATATACTGAACTATTTATTTATTTATTTATTTTTTTAATTTATTTATTTATTAAGGATTTCTGCCTCGTCCCCACAACCGCTTCCCATTTCCCTCCCCCTCCCCCAATCAATTCCCCCTCCCTCATCTGCTCAAAGAGCATACAGGGTTCCCTGACCTGTGGGAAGCCCAAGGACTGCCCACCTCTATCCAGGTCTCGTAATTGATCACACTAAGTTACTTTCATTCTTATCCATAGGGGAGATCAAGGTTAGGATACCATGGACTCTGAAAGACAGATATTAGCTCTTTCCAAGACTCCTCAGTAGATGAAACTGGGCTAGGAAGCAAACTATTTCTCTCTAAAATTCTGCCATAGAGTAAATGAAGTTACAAAGGTATTGATTCCGAATGATGGTGACTAGCTTCCACCAAGCCCCCTCTACTGGATGTACTGAGGTTAAGGCCACTATACTTGACTTCTACCCACCTCTCCTAGAAGGACCAAGATAGAATCATGAGGATTCTCAGAGACATCTGAGAGCTGCTTTCTATCCTCTTCTGTAGGGAAGACCCAAAGTGCAGAGCAAATAATTCCATTCCTAACCTCATATTTAGGAAAGAAAAAGAAAGGACAAAATGAATTTTATGCGATAAACAATAGCTTCCTCCATGTCCCATGCAACAGACTGAGGTAGAAAGAACACTCATTAATTTCTATCCTCCTCACTAGGATGGATCAAGGTCAGGACAACATGGATTCTGAGAAACAGATGTTAGCTCCCTATAGCCTCTGCTTAGGATAGACTGTGCAGTACAGTACATAGGGTCACTCCTAAAGTTAACCCAAGGGCATATCCAGGTTAGCATGGCATGAATTCTGAGAGACAGACTCCTAAAGTTAATCCAAAAGCATATTCAGGTTAGCACGCCATGAATTCTGAGAGAGAGGCTTGACTGTCCTTTAAGCTTCTGTCATTGTATAGACTGAGGAGGTGAGCACCATAGTTCACTCTGTGCCTCTTCTACTGGAAGATGTAGTTTGAAATATTAGAAGATGGCAGAAATAAATGATCCCTCCATCTCTTTTATACAAGCTAGACTGGAGTAGATGAAGCTATTTCTTACTTTTATCCTTTTTCTGTAGCAAATAGATTAATGTGATAATAAACTTGAATGTTCAGAGATAGACAGTAACTCCCACCAATCTTTCTCCATAGCAAAGCCTGATGTAATGAACATACTAAATCATTCATAGCCTCCTCCCCAGCATGAGTCAAGCTTAGCACAATATGGATCCTGAGATACAGATACTAGTCACTCTAAGACTCTTCAGGACAGACATATGAGGTTTGAAACCTAGTTTACTTCTAACATTAACTGCAAGACTGATCAAAGAGTTAGGATAGCTATGAGAGAAACTAACTTCCTCAGAGTCTACTGAATAGGACAGAGAAAAGTAGAGAGCACATAATTTTACTTCTAATCTCTTCTACAGGACAGAGCAAAGTTAACACAACATAGATTCTGAGGGACAGTCGTTTGTTGTTGATCTGTCCTATAGAGGATTTGCTGATAGAAATTGTGTGTTCTGTCCCTAAGACCTTTCCACTAGTGAGGCTTGGAGGGAAATAATATCTGTCTCTCATAACCCATATTCTGCATTCCATAAGTATAGATTGAGGTTAGCACAAAATGAATTCTGGGTGACAGATATTAGCACCCTACAAACATCATCTTTATGATGGAGTGAGGAGTAAAGCACACTATTCAACCCTCAACTTGTTCCATTGGAGTGATAAAAAAGGATGATGTGGATTCTGAGATACAAACATTAACCATCCTCTTTCAAGTATCCTTTGCAGAACAGAAGGAGGAAGAAAATACTTTATTGGTTCCTTTCAAAAATATTACATTTGGCATATCAGGATAGGACAACTTGGATCCTGAGAGATAGTCACTAGATTCTACAAAGCCACCTCCATGTACAGACTAAGGTGGAAAACACATTAGTTTACTCTTTCACCTCCTTTCTTTAACATACAGAATTAGAACTATGTGAAGTCTGAGAGACAGACTTCAGCTTCTTCTAATCTTCTTCATTAGGAAGACAGGAGTGAACAGCACACTAGTCCAACCTTAGTCTCCACTGTTGTATATGTTGGGTGTGGCTACATACATTCTGAGAAATAAGCTCCCTCCAAATGTTTTCCAAGGGATACACTATGATGTAGAGCAGTTTTCATTCTAGCCTTATCTGAAGTATTGATCATGGTTAATAGAACAGGGGTTCTGAGATGCAGACAGAATGGTTCTCTACCAGCATCCTCAGCTGAGCAAGCTGACACTGTGAGTCGGCAATTTCATCCATCACTCGATCCATAGGATACACAAAGGGCATTCTGGGAGAAGAGCAAGGGAGTAAGAGAGTGAGGATGAGAGAGGTAAAGACAAATGTAGAAAGAGAGAGATAACATCTCTCTTCAAGCCCCCTTTTATATGTCAGATTGATCTAGAGAGCACACTCTTTCCCTCCTAACTTTATCCATATGAAAGATGAGTATTAGTAAAACATGGGTTCTGTGAGAAACACACTAATTCATTACAAACTTCTCTTATATGACAGACTGATTTGGAGAACATACTAGTTCATTACTTACTCTATATGACGGGTCAAGGAATATAGAATATGGATTATGAGAGACAGACACTACTACCCTCGAAACCTCAGCAGTGGAATGGTCTTAGGGACAGAACACACAGCTCCTCTCATTAAATCCTCTACAAGACAGATCAAGTTACAGTTACATAGATTCTGAGAGACAGCTCCAAGCTTCCTACAAGCCTCCTCATTAGGACAATCTGGAATGGAGAACACTCCAATCCATTTCTACATGACTGGTCAAGGAGAACATGACATGAGTTCTCAGCAAAAGGACTAGTCCTTCCTCCCCCACAAATATATCCTTTAGGGCAGGCTGAAATAGAGAGTGCACTAGTGCATTCTCAAATTATCATGGTTAGGACAACATGGATTCTGACAGACAGAACTAGTTTCCTTAAAACCTATAGGCTGAGGCGGAAACTGCATTAGTTCCCTTCTCAACTCTTAGGACATATCAAGTTAAAAATCATAGATTCTGAGAATTCAACACTAGCTTGCACCAAGCCTCCTCAACTATAAGATGGAGGTGGAAAACATACTGGTTTACGGTTTATCTCATTTGCTGAACAGACAGAGGTAGAATGACATGGCTTTTGAGAGACAAACTCAAGTTTGCTCAAACCTTCCTCATTAGGAGAGACTAGAGGGGAGAACACTATAGATCACACCTCATAACCAACTTCCTCTCTTGTAGAGACCAAGTTTGAACTGCATGCATTCTGAGAAACTGACACTAGGTCCACCCATCTTTTCCATAGGATGTACTGAGTGAAAGGTAGTGCACACTAGGTCACCTCTGTCCTTATCCGTTAGATAGGTCATGGGTATTAAATCTTGGGTTCTGAAAGAGAAGGATTACCTCCCTACAATCCTCTTTAGTAAACTGGACTGGGTTGGAGATCCTCCAACTTCCCTCTTTAACTCCTCCATAGGGCAGATTAAGTTATGATGACATTGATTCTGAGAGTCAGAGCCTAGCTTACTCCAAGCCTCCTCCATTGGATACAGTGACAAGAAGAATACATTATATAACTCCTAACCCCCTATCTGGAACTGACCATGTTCGAGAATTCTAATAGACATTAGTTTCCTTCAATCCTCCATCTGATAGACTGAAACACAGAGCAAATTGACAACATGGATTCTGAGAAACAGACACTAGCTTCCTCTAAGGCTCATTCATACAGCAGTCTGAGTTGGAGAGCACACTCATTCGCTACTATCCTCCTGTGTAGGACAGATCAAGGTTAGGACAATGTTGACAGAAGTTTCTGTCCTGCCCGGTCCCACAGCTATTCAGTCCCAAAGAAACACACAGAGGCCTACATTAATTATAAAATGTTTGACCAATTATCTCAGCCTTCTTATTAACTAACTTTTATATCTTAAATTATCCCATAATTCTAGTCTGTGTTAGCCACGTGGCTTGGTACTTTTTATCAGTGAGGCATTCTCATATTGCTTCCTCTGCATCTGGGTGACAACTGCAGACTGAGCCTTTCCTCTTCCCAGAATTCTATCTTGTCACCTTGCATATACTTCCTACCTGACTACTGGTCAATCAGAATTTTATGAAACCAATACAAGTGACAAATCTTTATAGGTTACAAGACCATTGTCCCACAGTTGAACAATATGGATTCTCAGAGACAGACAGTATCTCCCTTAAACCCTACTCTGAACAATAGCTGGAGAACATGTTAGTTCTTTTCTGAACTCCTCCACAGGACGTATCAAGTCAGAAAAATGGGATTTTGAGACTCCATCCCTGGTTTCCTCTTGTCGGCCTTATTTGGGTAGACTAGACTGGAGAACAATACCAATTTATTCCTAACATTTCCTTAGCTTGAAAGACAACAAAACAGCATGAATTATGGATTCTGAGAGACAGTTGCTAGCTTCCTCCAATCTTCAATCTTAGGATAGGCTGGACTGGATAGCACACTACTTTACTCCTCATATCCTTTGTTGTACAGACTGTGTTTGAACTGCATTCACTGTGAGAGACAATATTAGCTCCCTTCATCTCTTTTCCATAGGATGTACTTAGGTATAAAGAACTGTGTAAATTCTATTTTTAGCTGTAGGATAGATCACAGATTTAAAAAAAAAACAACTGCATTTTAGAGACACACACTAAATCCATCATAGCCTCCCCAGTAGAACAGAACGAGGATGGATATACAAGTTCATCCTAACTATAGGACAGATTGAGGTTAAAACAACATAGATTATGAGTGAGAGGAGGAAAGAAAGGCAAAGAAAGGCAGAGAAGGAGAAAGTGATATAGGTAGAAAGGTAGAGGGAGAGAAAGAGAGAAGAAGAAGAAGAAGAAGAAGAAGAAGAAGAAGAAGAAGAGGAAGAAAGAGAGAGAGAGAGAGAGAGAGAGAGAGAGAGAGAGAGAGACTAGCTCCTCCCAAGAACCTTTCACATATATAACTTATCTGAAAGGCATATTAGTTCATTTCTAATATTTTTCATGAGACAGATGAAGGTTATCAAAACACTGATTCTGTGAGACAGGCCCTACTTCCCTAAAAACCCCTTCTGTAGGACAGACTTATATGCAGGACATCCTAGTACATTCGTAACTTTATCTGTATGACAAACCTATGGAGACACAAATCCCTCCCTTGTCTTCTTCCCACCCAAACTCCCCCTCTTCCATGCACCCACCATTGATGCCCAAACTTTTGGAGACCCAAATCCCTCCCTTTTCTTCTTCCCACCCAAACTCCCCCTCTTCCATGCAACCACCATTGATGCCCAAACTTTGGAGACCCAAATCCCTCCCTTGTCATCTACCCGTACAAACTCCCTCTCTTCCATGCACCCACAATTGATGCCCAAACCTTTGGAGACACAAATCCCTCCCTTGACTTCTACCCACCCAAACTCCCTCTTTTTTCACACACTCACCATTACTGCCCCAAACCTTTGGAGACCCAAATCCCTTCCTTGTCTTCTTCCCACACAAACTCCCAATCTTTCATGCACCCATCATTGATGCCCAAACATTTGGAGACCCAAATCCCTCCCTTGTCTTCTACCAACCCAAACTCCCCCTCTTCCATGCACCCACTATGACTGTTCCTAACCTAGTGAAGAACAAATCTCTCCGTTGCCATTCACCCACCCATCTTCCCTCTCTTCTCCTATAACCATCATTTTTCCTTCCCTTTCCTGGTTTCACCTTTAGTCACTGTAAAAGACACATAGCTTTTCAACTAAATTGAATTTATTTTCAATTTAAGAAATTTATACCAATGCAATTTTCTTTGTCATATTTGGGCATTCCCCGTCTTCATGATAGCCATCTTATTGGCTCTCCCCCTCATCGGCTGCTGCGACCATGCTTGCTTCTCCAGTAGTGCGCACCTCGGCTTCCTTTTCAGGCTCTTTCTCCTTAGGTTCAGGCATTGCAGTAAGAGCATTCACTTTGATTTTCTTCCGTTCGAGGGCAGCTGCCTCTTCGGCCTCCCTCTTCCTCTTGTTCTTCTTCTTCCTGTGTTTGCTTTTCTTGTGTGCCTGGAATGGCAAGAGGTGAACACAAGAATTAGTTAATAGAGGGAGAAGTCAGGAGAGGCATGTGAAGGACACTTTGTCGGAAGAGGTGAGAATTGATAAGGGATTTATGCCAGGAAGGAGAGAGGTAGTGACTTTAGGTAAGAGTAAATGAGTAGAGGAGGGAGCTCCAGTAGGGTTCGTCAACTCACCTTTCCGCACGACATGTAAGGTGGATACTGCTTTAGAGCTGCCTTTGTCTTCATCATAAGGACTGGCCCATTCGCTGCCATTGGAACATCACTACAGGATGTTGGGAGGTCCATGTCGGACAGTGATTCCTTAGATTCCTTTGCTAGACTCTCCATCACCAAGTCGCATGAGCGCGTGTTGTTTCTCCCTCGAGGGGCTGTGAACAACTGGCAGGGTAGGGAAGGCCACACCCTCAGACCTGAGTCATCATCAAGGTCTCGACCAATAGTAGGTGAGCTTGTGCTCTGACATCACAAAGCCTGGTTCTGACCCACAAGAATGCCTGGGGAAGGAAGGAACAAATAGTGGACTGTACCACTCCTGACACTTTGATGATAGGGGGAAGATATTGAGAAGGCAAAGAGAGTTTGGGTTTAGATGGAGACTTTGTTTAATAACTCTAAGGCAAATTTTCCACCTCAACCTTTTTTTACATATCTACCTTTGTTGTGGTAGAACACATGACAGATCATTTGCTTCTCCAAATCCTTCAACAATACAATCCCTGTCAATGGTTTAGTCCAAAATGTCCGCCTCAATCTTTGGCTAGCATCTTGAATGTCTTCCCTAAAATCATTCCCAAATAACATTCCTACTCCATGGCTTAGCCTGTTGACCGTACACACACACACTCACACACACATACACACACACACACACACACACACACACACACACACGAATACTTGCATCTCCACATTCCTCTGTACCTAATGAATATACGCAAACCAGTGTCCATATCTTGTCTGGCTGTGTAGCAACAAATCATGGCCTCCAGGCTTCCACCTTATCCCAAGTCAGGTGACCCAGCCTAGCCTCAATATCTCTTTTACTGTGGTGAGCATACAGCCTCCTTTAATATACTCACTCACCTAAGGAGGCTTTCTACAACCAACATAAGCCCAGTCCATAACCAGGGTTCTCCTATCTTCTGGTGTCTAGCCTATTGAGAATATCACACAGTATTAGACACTTGATTTTTAACATTCTGTTATGTATAACCTGGAAACCATAAGAAATGTTCAATCTTGGTCTGGACTCCTTGCCTTATAGTAGTGAATTTTAGGCTTCAACATGTTGCAGCCTATTTAGAACATTTTTCCTATATTATAGAGAACATCTGGGCTACAGCCAGATATAATCCTATTTATATAAACCAACAGGGGTCTTAGAGTTGCCCATACCTCTTCACACCATACCCAGACTTCCTATGTCCCCCTCCAGGATTTATCCAGGTGAAGATATCCATACTCTGTAATTGGTTTTCCATATTCAGTGGAATTTATCCTAGATTGAATAGTCCCTGTCCCATCAAAGAATGGACCCTTGCACTCTGCAGTAGTGATTTGTGGCATGTTTTAGGGACACAAATCTCAAAACACAGCATGATCCCACCAGCTACTACTATTCTGTAGCCAACACTGGGAGTTCCCCAACACTTATCATACCTGTCCTGGCTAATGGAATAACCCCACTCCTTATGAAATGTTATCGTGTCCTCCTAAAGTTCGAACCTAGTGAATATTTCCTGTTCCAAATACTGTTTTTCCACATCCCTCCAAACATAGCTCATATTGATGTGGGATTCCCTTTTGTATATCTATGTATCATTATGATCCATACCAGTAAGGCTCTCACTGGTAGCTGCTGGTTTTCTCCTTCAGCAGCTACATGGCATCTCCCTGACTCTGCCTACTTTCTCTCTATATCTCTGTTCAGATTTCCTGCCTGGCTATATTCTACTAATCGATTGCCCAAAGCATCTTCTTGAATAACCAATGGTAATAAAACATATTCATAGCATATAGGATTCCTAGTCCCATCAAATCCTCCTGTGCAGTAGACAACATATACATTCCCACTGAGACAACCCCAACCTTATCAAACCACAGGATCTCTGGCTGACTACATAATATCACAGCATGCCAAGACTGTCCAAATCCTTCTACAATGCCAAGAGAAGTAAGTGCACCTTTCGAGCAGATAATTCTTTTCCTACTCCAGTAGAGTCCAGACCTGATGAAACATCCAGTGAGAACTCTAAAAGAGCTGTTTTCTCACACTTATAGTGACTTTTAGCTGTTTGCTGAGTTCCAAACCCTAGGCTCCATCTTAGTCCTACCGTGCTTTGATAGATAGTTCTAAGCTTCTGCTGGCACTTTCCCTCCAACTGGCCTTGTCCTAGCACATTCTTTTGTGCTGTATCCAGCATCTACATTCCCAACAGTAACCATCCTACCTGAATCCATCTGCAGGATGATTCCGATGCCTAAACCACTTCATTATATAACCAGACATCCCACAACCACCAGGACCCAACTTTAGCCAATTGAGTAACCCACTACACAAAAATGAATATTTGATTTTCCACTTGCTGTCTGACTTACAGCTGCCTCATGTGCCTTGCATTTGCAAATTTTAGGCCTGTGAAGGTTTTCAAAGCCTTCAGCCAAGACTAGGTCCAGCAACTCCTTCTTTGGTATAGTCAACAGTTAGGCTCCCCTGAATTTAACACACCTACACCCATGCATGAAATAGTTGCCCTGCTTTCACAACTCCATTTCCAATCCAGACTTTCCATATCTTCCCCAAAGACCAAGCCCAGAATATTTCCCCTACCAGATAGCGTTTCCCCATATGCCAACAAACAGATCATAAGTCACAACAAGTGTCCAAGTCTAGTTTTTGCCACTGATATTCTTGCATGTTGTAGTAATGCTCACAGGATTCAACAGAGTTACAAATGTGAGGGCCGAATCCCAGCATCTACTCCTGTCCTCCAACCAACATACATTGTCCTACAAGGACCTGCGCTGCTTGAATCTACATATAGTACTCATTTTGCTAACTATCTTACCCGAATCCAAATTCTGTATTCCTGAGTCCTCCACCATGGTATGGCCTGGTAAGTACTCACTCCCTCACAACCAGATATTTCATATTCTATCTCTATCTGGATCTAGCCTCTTTCCCAAAGTCATTATTCAAATTTAGTTTGATCACCTAAGTAGCAATATAATTTCGGAAATCCCATGTCTTGGCCTTCCACGTGTGCAATTGCCGACATACATGCAGCAGACAAGTTGCTACCTTCACCCACCCACAGTACCCTCTGTGTTACCTGCAGCACCCTACTCTACCACATTCCTAATGTTCTCTTCCAGGAACTGGTTTCTTATATAAGCCACCAACCAATACTTGTTTTCCATATCCATCTGCATCTAGCTTGAGTTTAACAGCCAGCACCCCTGCATAATCTGGCTGTTTGCCTCTTTAGTCAAGGGTCTTCTAGGGAGTATGGTGCCAAATAACTCAGCTCAGACTATTCTCAGGAATCCTCCTTTTCTGTCGTGAACATATAGTCTTTGCTAGCACTTACCCTGCACTAATACATCCACGGGACACTTTAGGTACAGTATAGAGCATTAATCCTCATTCAGATTTTCTATGTCTTCCCAGGGTTTAACTTGTTTAGTTTAGTTACCCACTCAGTACTTTGTACATAGAGGGCTTGATCTACCCAAGTTGCAACAGCCAGTGTCCTGGTCTTCTCCAGCTGCTTCTATAGCAATCTCCGGCATTCTTAGACCCATCAACTTTTTCTATGCTATTGACAGCATCTAGATTCCCACAAAGACTATCAGTCTCTCATAGAACCAGAGGAGTTGTGGCTGCCCTACATGACCATTCTATCCCCAGACTATCAGAATACTCCTCCATTGTCTAGATTTCAGAGCACTGCTCTGCATCCTATCATCGTTTTTCTAATACAGTGGAGTCCAGACTGGATGGAACATCCAGTGTCATCCCTAGATTTCAATAGTAGTGACTTCTAGCTGTTGGTAGGGTTCCAAATCCTTTGTTCCATCTTAGTCCCACCATGGTCTCTTAGGCTGAATGCAACATATAGTGTCCTGCATGAATCTCCTGAAACAACACTTACACACAGGACACTCTAGGCTACCTATACAACACAACTTAATACCCAGATTACCCAGAATACCCATGTACTCCCCAGAGTCAAGCCTGTAGACTAACACCAAATGTACTCATCATATATGATTTTCTACAACTTGCTGAATTGATCACAGTACTCTAGCCTACATAGACAAACTATAACACATAACAGGTGCCTCTAGGATTCAGTAGGGTGTAAAATCTCACACCCCAGCACAGCCCCTCCATCTATTCATGTGCTATAGTTAACATTTAGTATTTCTACAATAGTTGTCCTATCTATGGCCACAGGACTAGATGTTCACTATACCATGGCACTCTATACACAAACTTCCCATCCACTCCCCAGAGTCTAGTTCCTGAAACTCCAAACACAACCCAATATTTCTGTTTTCATGTCATGCAAAACATAAATCCCATGCTGCATGCAGTTTGGCACAGATGTCTGGACTCCTAGCCTTGCTGTAATGACCCCTAGAATTCAACAAGTTCCCCATTCCTTGGCCCTAGCCTATGCCAAGCATTTTGTCCTTGGCTGTAGCCTACATCTATGCTCCCATAGGGATGTACCCTAGCCCTGTCTACCCACATCTACTTTCAGAAAGCCTTGTGACACATAAAATACACCAATAAATACACAGACTTCCTGTGGTCTCCTCCTGGGTGAGCCTGGTGTTTACATCCCTATCTGACATTTTATTTTCTGGCGTAACTAGAATGGTCGAACATCCAGTGACCATGACTAGTGTGGCTATAAGTTCCTTGTACTTGATGGCTCTAGGCTTCTGCAGACTCTGGTTCCTCCAACTGACCTTGTCCTAGCCTATTCCTTTGTGCTATATCCAACTTCCATACTCTCAACTTGAACCATTCTACCTTCATTCAATCACAAGTGACATTTAAATGATTAAGCCACCTATCTTTGTCCCTAGACATCCCACATGCTTGGCCTCCAGGGTTTAGCCTAGTGAGTAATAACCAACACAAACATGAATACTTGTTTTTCCAATGCAGCCTGACCTTCTAGAAACACACTTGCCTTCCATTTGTGAGCTTTAGGCATCTACAGGATTGAATGTGTGCAGACAAGCTTAGGCCCTACAACTTCTACTATGCTTTAGTGAACAGCTAGGCTCCCTCTGCACTCAACGTTCTTGCACACATGCCCAGACTGTCCATATCCTCCTATAAAGTCGATAGAGGTATGCACCCTTCTGCAAAGATAATTGTTTTCCCAAACTAGTGGAGTCCAGACCATCTAGTGGCATCCCTAGAATAGTGCTTGTTCTCACTCGCAATGACTTACTTATATCTACCTATCTGTCTATCTATCTATCTATTTTTAATCTGAGGGAAGGCTTCTCTATGTAACTTTGAAGTCTATGTGTGCACTAGCTCTGTAGACCAGGTTGGCTTCACACTTACAGAGATCCTCCTGCCTCTGCCTCCCAAGTGCTATGATTAAAGTCATGCACCACCTCCACCGATCCTTGTAGTGACTTCTAACTTTTGTCAATGTCCGAAATCCTTTGCTTCAGACTAGTACTACCATGTTCTTCTTTGCTATAGGTAAGATCTTGGTTCCTGCATGAAGTTCCTGTTACAACACTTAGCCACAGAACACTGTGTGCTGCCTATACAACCCAACTCTGTACTCAGATTCCCCATGACCTCTCCAGAGTCAGGCCTGTTAATTATCCCTAACATACTCATCATAAATGTTTTTGCACATCCTGCTGAATCTATACCAGTACCCCAGCCTAGACAAACAACTTATACTTCAGAGCAGAGGCCTTCAGGCTTCATCATGGTCCCAAATCTCATACACCCCCAATTTCAGTGCTATAAGGAACAATTAGAGTGCCACTAGTACTTGCCCTATCCACAGGCACAGGACTAGATGTTGACTATACTACCCCACTCTATACACAAACTTTCTGTGTTCTCTTCCAGGGCCTAGTCTATTGGATATTCCACATACATCCCAATATTTCTGTTTTCATATCCTGTAGCGTGTAAATCATGAGCCTTAGGCAGTGCCACCATAGTAGCCTGAAATCTTTGCCTTGCAGTAATGATCTCTAACTTCAACAAAGTCCTAAATCCTAGTTCCCAGTTTAGTCCCAGTATTTCATCCTTTGCTCTAGCCTACATGGTGTGCTCCTGGGAGGATCATCAGTCGTCGTACCAAACTAAGAATATTGCATACTATATTAATGAACAACCTAGAAAGATATGTCCATGAATGCAATAGTGGTACAAACTTTCTGGGAATAATCAGCTCCTTAAGAGTGAATTTAAGGTCTACTCTACAGAAAGCATCACATGCCTGCTGCTGTAAGCTTTGTCGAGAACACATGGTTATGGAGTTCCAAGACCCCAGTATTGAACCTCATACTATTATTTTGTTAAATGAATGAAGTATCAAGCTTCACTCTACATTCATACCTCGATAACTACAGATTAGTGCAGTTCTCAGACCTCCTCAGAGACCTTGGTAGAGTAGATTATGTTTAAAAAAGACAATCAAAACTGGTCATCCTGGAAAAAAAATGAGAGTATGTGCAATGGGATATTTGTAGCCCTCTCTTCAAGACTCAGGTACCATTGCAGGGAGCATTTAAAAAGATTTTATGAGTCTGAGGCTGCAGATGCCAAGAGTGAAATTGTGATCTCAAGACATGACAGAGTCATTGCTCTCACAAATACAGAGCCGTCGTGATTGCATGCAAAGGCCTGTGTAAGATGAGGCCAGGTCATATTCCAGTATGCTTGGTGACTAAGCACTCAAATATATGCCAGTATGGTTTCCATCCACATTAACTCTCACACTTCTCTAGAAGCCACCAACTGTCAGGAGTTTGCCAGTTAGACTTTGGAGCCCTCCTACAGTGCATTTTTGACTAAGGGGGATGGCTCAGAAGTCTGTACCGCTAACTGACAAACTACTGACAGTTGCTGGCTTCTAGAGAAATGTGACAGTTAATGAAAGGGAATGAAAAACAGGCTCTCATGTACTTGAATACTTACTTAGTTACCAAGAAGTGCAACTGTTTGGGAAATTAGGAGGTGTGACCATGCTGGAATGCATATAGCCTTTGTGGATAATATATGTCACTGAGGGTGGGTTTTGAGGTTTACATTCCCACATCAGGCCACGTCTCTCTCTCTCTCTCTCTCTCTACCTACTACTGATGAATCAGTTGGTATGGACTCAACAACAGGCCCAGTGCCGTGTTTGCCAGAATCCTGACATGATGATCATGAATTAATTTCCTAAAATTATAGGCAAGCATCCAATTAACTAGTGATCAATAGATCCAGAGACCCTTTCAAGTCTCTTGCATCTTGAAATCCTGAACTGAGATTAGAGTTTAGCTAGAGGGACAGGGTATTGACATATAAGCAGTTGTGGTCAGGAGGTGGCATCTACCCTCCCTTAGCTCACCCATCATTGTCTAATTGTTAGTCTTATCTGGCAAGGTGGTTTGATAGTAGGAATTGTGTGAAATCTCTTTAAGGAGACAAGGTTTTCCTTTGGGTAGAGAACATTGCTTTACCTGGCATGAGATTTCTGTAGAAATACTCATTACGTTGACGTCAATGATTTGACTGTTCTGATAGATCAAGCTACACAATTGTCTCATTAGTATATCCTCATTTCTGCTAGGCCTGTTATGTAAGTAGCCCATTCTAAAAGCCCTATTAAAACACAAATTTTTTATAAAGGATAACCAAGGGTAAACCTGTCACTTCAAATTACCATTTTTTCACTGAGATGTGATCAGTAGATTTGAGTTTTCTGGGTGATTATTGCTCCTGGGGAGATTTCCTTACTTACATTGGATGGTGAGGTATAAAACCAACATTCAAAAAAAGTTGCCAAACAGGAAACATAACAGCTATTTGTGGGGATAACTGTCACTCACACACTTCACCTCAGATAGGTTGAGACATTCATACTGTGAAGTTTTGCCCGGATCTTGCAAAATACATGGATGGTGGAGCACAGTCTTCTTCATCCGTATCTATGAGATTAGATAAATGTAGCAATTTGGATTCAATGCTCCATAATTACCTCTATGAGTCTTACAGCGCATGTGTGGTATGACCCTCAAATCTGTGGGAACCAAAGTCCCTTCTTTGTCATATGCTAACCCAAATTTTCTTCTTTTTATATATCAAACCATATTCCTTTTCTGGCCTCTATCCCTATAGTATACAAAATGTCAGATTTTCCATCTTCAACACCAAAGAGTCTTCTGTGTCATATACCCACCTAAATCAATTTTCTAGGCCTCAACTTGAAATTTGAGTTCAAGGTGTGGTTCATACAATACACGCAATCAAATCCATCTTTATCGTAAATTCATGAAAATTGTTTATCTGCCATTAAACTTTGAAAAACCATAATTTCTCCCATATCATATACCAACCCAATCTCTCTCTCTCTCTCTCTCTCTCTCTCTCTCTCTCTCTCTCTCTCTCTCCCCACTGTTGCTGCCTTCATCCTTATGAGACCACATCCCTCCTTTGTCATCTGCCTATCCACACTACCTCTCTTGCCATATAGCCAATATTTCTTCCCTAAAACCTTATCAGACACAAATCTCTCCCTTTCATTCAACCAAGTGAACTCCCTCTCTCGCCATGTACCCACTATTTCTGGACCCATCCTTCCAAGACACTCATTCCTCCTTAGCCATACACCAAACCTAATACTCTCTCTTATAATGTTTCCACCATTTCTTCCCCCAAACGTTGTGATGGCCCAATCTGCCCCATGTCATGTACTCACCCAAACTCCCTCGCTAGCCATATATCCACCATGTCTGCCCCCATCCTGCTGTGACCCAAATCCTTCTCTTGCCATATGCCCACTGAAAATTCTTCTATTTTCATGTAACCACACAATTTCCTGTCTTGTGATGTAACCACCATTTCTTCCCCCAAACATGTCAGACCCAAATATATCCATGTTTATAAGCCCAACAAAACCCCCTCTCTTGACATATACCCACCCAAACTCTGTTTCATGAAATATACCAATTATTTCTGCCCCAAACCTTAAGAGACCCAAACACCCCCTGGTCATACAGCTACCCAAACTCCTCTCTGGGCATATACCCATCATTTTGCGACCGGCTTTGTGAGACCCTAATCTCTCCATTGTCGTATGCCCATCCAAAGTATTTCTCTTGCTACATACTCACCATTGCTGCCCCTAAAGTGTATAAGACCCAAATCCCTCCCTTGTCATTTACCCAGCATACTCCCTCTGTTCCTATATATCCACCATTTCTGACCCCATCTTTCTGAGACCCTAATCCCACCCTTCATATAATAACCCAAACTCCTCTCTTAACAGATACTCATGATTTCTGCCACCTGAGTATTTGAGAATCAAATCCTTCCCTTGTCATGTACCCACCCAAATGTCTCTTATCATTTACCCATCATTACACTCTCCAAAGTATATGAGATCCAACTCCCTTCCCTGGCATTACCCACCCATATTCCCACAATTTCCAAGCTCTCACCATTACTGCCCCAAAATTTTGGAGACACAAACCCCTCCCATGTCTTCTACCCACACAAAATCCCCCTCTTCAAGGCACCCACCATTGATGCCCAAACTTTTGGAGACACAAATCCCTCCCTTTTTTCCTACCCACCCAAACTCCCTCTCTTCCATGCACCCACAATTGATGCCCAAACCTTTGGAGACCCAAATCCCTCCCGTGTCTTCTACCCACCCAAACTCCCTCTCTTTCCATGCACTCACCATTACTGCTCCAAACATATGGAGACCCAAATCCCTCCCTTGTCTTCTTCCCCCCAAACTCCCCCTCTTCCATGCACCCACCATTGTTTCCCACACCTTTGGAGACCCAAATCCCAAACTTGTCTTCTTCCCACCCGAACTCCCCCTCTTCCATGCACCCACCATTGTTGCCCAAACCTTTGGAGACCCAAATCCCACCCTTGTCTTCTTCCAACCCAAACATCCCCACTTTCATGCACCCACCATTGATGCCCAAACCTTTGGAGACCCAAATCCCTCCCTTGTCTTCTACCCACCCATGCTCCCTTTCTTTTCATGCACTCACCATTACTGCCCCAAAATCCCCCTCATCCAGGCACCCACCAATGATGCCCAAACGTTTGGAGAAAAAATCCCTCCCTCTCTTCTTCCCACCCAAACTCCCCCTCTTCCATTCACCCATCATTCATGCCCAAACCTTTACAAACACAAATCCTTCCCTTGTCTCCTACACACCCAAACTCCCTTTCTTCCATGCACCCACAAGTGATGCCCAAACCTTTGGGACACAAATCCCTCCCTTGTCATCTACCAACCCAGTTCCCTTTCTTTTCATGCACTCACCATTACTGCCCAAAACCTTTGGAGACACAAATCCCTTCCTTGTCTTCTATCCACCCTAACTCCCCCTCTTCCATGCACCCACCATTGATGACCAATTCTTTGGAGACCCAAATCCCTCCCTTGTCATCTTCCCACCCAAACTCCCTTTCTTTTCATGCCATCACCATTACTGCCCCAAAACTTTGGAGACCCAAATCCCTCCCTTGTCTTCTTCCCACCCAAACTCCCCGTCTTCCATGCACCCACCATTGATGCCCAAACCTTTGGAGACACAAATCCCTCCCTTGTCTCCTACCCACCAAAACTCCCTCTCTTTCCATGCTCTCACCGTTAAAGCCACAAAATTTTGGAGACCCTAATCCCTCCCTTGTCTTCTTCCCACACAAACTCGCCTCTTTTATGCACCCACAATTAATGCCCAAACCTTTGTAGACCCAAATCCCTCCCTTGTCTTCTACCAACCCAAACTCCCCCTCTTTCCATGAACCCACTATGACTGTCCCAAACCTAGTGAAGAACAAATCTCTCCATTGCCATTCACCCACCCATCTTCCCTCTCTTCTCCTATAACCATCATTTTTCCTTCCCTTTCCTGGTTTCGCTTTTAGTCACTGTAAAAGACACATAGCTTTTCAACTAAATTGAATTTATTTTCAATTTAAGAAATTTATACGAATGCAATTTTCTTTGTCATTTTTGTGCATTCCCCGTCTTCATGATAGCCATCTTATTGGCTCTCCCCCTCATCGGCTGCTGCGACCACGCTTGCTTCTCCAGTAGTGTGCACCTCGGCTTCCTTTTCAGGCTCCTCCTCCTTAGGTTCAGGCATTGCAGTAACAGCTTTCACTTTGATTTTCTTCCGTTCGAGGGCAGCTGCCTCTTCGGCCTCCCTCTTTCTCTTGTTCCTCTTCTTTGAGGAGTGCTTCCGGTGTTTGCTTTTCTTGTGTGCCTGGAATGGCAAGAGGTGAACACAAGAATTAGTTAATAGAGGGAGAAGTCAGGAGAGGCATGTGAAGGACACTTTGTCGGAAGAGGTGAGAATTGATAAGGGATTTATGCCAGGAAGGAGAGAGGTAGTGACTTTAGGTAAGAGTAAATGAGTAGAGGAGGGAGCTCCAGTAGGGTTCGTCAACTCACCTTTCCGCACGACATGTAAGGTGGATACTGCTTTAGAGCTGCCTTTGTCTTCACCATAAGGACTGGCCCGTTCGCTGCCATCGGAACATCACTACTGGATGTTGGGAGGTCCATGTCGGACAGTGATTCCTTAGGTTCCTTTGCTAGACTCTCCATCACCAAGTCGCGTGAGTGCCTGTTGTTTCTCCCTCGAGGGGCTGTGAACAACTGGCAGACTAGGGAAGGCCACACCCTCAGACCTGAGTCATCATCAAGGTCTCGACCAATAGTAGGTGAGCTTGTGCTCTGACATCACAAAGCCTGGTTCTGACCCACAAGAATGCCTGGGGAAGGAAGGAACAAATAGTGGACTGTACCACTCCTGACACTTTGATGATAGGGGGAAGATATTGAGAAGGCAAAGAGAGTTTGGGTTTAGATGGAGACTTTGTTTAATAACTCTAAGGCAAATTTTCCACCTCAAACTTTTTTACATATCTACCTTTGTTGTGGTAGAACACATGACAGATCATTTGCTTCTCCAAATTCTTCAACAATGCTATCCCTGTCAATGGTTTAGTCCAAAATGTCCGCCTCAATCTTTGGCTAGTATCTTGAATGTCTTCCCTAAAATCATTCCCAAATAACATTCCTACTCCATGGCTTAGCCTGTTGACCGTACACACACACACACTCACACACACATACACACACACACACACACACACACACACACACACACACACGAATACTTGCATCTCCACATTCCTCTGTACCTAATGAATATACGCAAACCAGTGTCCATATCTTGTCTGGCTGTGTAGCAACAAATCATGGCCTCCAGGCTTCCACCTTATTCCAAGTCAGGTGACCCAGCCTAGCCTCAATATCTCTTTTACTGTGGTGAGCATACAGCCTCCTTTAATATACTCACTCACCTAAGGAGGCTTTCTACAACCAACATAAGCCCAGTCCATAACCAGGGTTCTCCTATCTTCTGGTGTCTAGCCTATTGAGAATATCACACAGTATTAGACACTTGATTTTTAACATTCTGTTATGTATAACCTGGAAACCATAAGAAATGTTCAATCTTGGTCTGGACTCCTTGCCTTATAGTAGTGAATTTTAGGCTTCAACATGTTGCAGCCTATTTAGAACATTTTTCCTATATTATAGAGAACATCTGGGCTACAGCCAGATATAATCCTATTTAGATAAACCAACAGGGGTCTTAGAGTTGCCCATACCTCTTCACACCATACCCAGACTTCCTATGTCCCCCTCCAGGATTTATCCAGGTGAAGATATCCATACTCTGTAATTGGTTTTCCATATTCAGTGGAATTTATCCTAGATTGAATAGTCCCTGTCCCATCAAAGAATGGACCCTTGCCCTCTGCAGTAGTGATTTTTGGCATGTTTTAGGGACACAAATCTCAAAACACAGCATGATCCCACCAGCTACTACTATTCTGTAGCCAACACTGAGAGTTCCCCAACACTTATCATACCTGTACTGGCTAATGGAATAACCCCACTCCTTATGAAAAGTTATCGTGTCCTCCTAAAGTTCGAACCTAGTGAATATTTCCTGTTCCAAATACTGTTTTTCCACATCCCTCCAAACATAGCTCATATTGATGTGGGATTCCCTTTTGTATATCTATGTATCATTATGATCCATACCAGTAAGGCTCTCACTGGTAGCTGCTGGTTTTCTCCTTCAGCAGCTACATGGCATCTCCCTGACTCTGCCTACTTTCTCTCTATATCTCTGTTCAGATTTCCTGCCTGGCTATATTCTACTAATCGATTGCCCAAAGCATCTTCTTGAATAACCAATGGTAATAAAACATATTCATAGCATATAGGATTCCTAGTCCCATCAAATCCTCCTGTGCTGTAGACAACATATACATTCCCACTGAGACAACCCCAACCTCATCAAACCACAGGATCTCTGGCTGACTACATAATATCACAGCATGCCAAGACTGTCCAAATCCTTCTACAATGCCAAGAGAAGTAAGTGCACCTTTCGAGCAGATAATTCTTTTCCTACTCCAGTAGAGTCCAGACCTGATGAAACATCCAGTGAGAAGTCTAAAAGAGCTGTTTTCTCACACTTACAGTGACTTTTAGCTGTTTGCTGAGTTCCAAACCCTAGGCTCCATCTTAGTCCTACCGTGCTTTGATAGATAGTTCTAAGCTTCTGCTGGCACTTTCCCTCCAACTGGCCTTGTCCTAGCACATTCTTTTGTGCTGTATCCAGCATCTACATTCCCAACAGTAACCATCCTACCTGAATCCATCTGCAGGATGATTCCGATGCCTAAACCACTTCATTATATAACCAGACATCCCACAACCACCAGGACCCAACTTTAGCCAATTGAGTAACCCACCACACACAAATGAATATTTGATTTTCCACATGCTGTCTGACTTACAGCTGCCTCATGTGCCTTGCATTTGCAAATTTTAGGCCTGTGAAGGTTTTCAAAGCCTTCAGCCAAGACTAGGTCCAGCAACTCCTTCTTTGGTATAGTCAACAGTTAGGCTCCCCTGAATTTAACACACCTACACCCATGCATGAAATAGTTGCCCTGCTTTCACAACTCCATTTCCAATCCAGACTTTCCATATCTTCCCCAAAGACCAAGCCCAGAATATTTCCCCAACCAGATAGCGTTTCCCCATATGCCAACAAACAGATCATAAGTCACTACAAGTGTCCAAGTCTAGTTTTTGCCACTGATATTCTTGCATGTTGTAGTAATGCTCACAGGATTCAACAGAGTTCCAAATGCGAGGGCCGAATCCCAGCATCTACTCCTTTCCTCCAACCAACATACATTGTCCTACAAGGACCTGCGCTGCTTGAATCTACATATAGTACTCATTTTGCTAACTATCTTACCCGAATCCAAATTCTGTATTCCTGAGTCCTCCACCATGGTATGGCCTGGTAAGTACTCACTCCCTCACAACCAGATATTTCATATTCTATCTCTACCTGGATCTAGCCTCTTTCCCAAAGTCATTATACAAATTTAGTTTGATCACCTAAGTAGCAATATCTAGGCTTCTATAATTTCGGAAATCCCATGTCTTGGCCTTCCACGTGTGCGATTGCCGACATACATGCAGCAGACAAGTTGCTACCTTCACCCACCCACAGTACCCTCTGTGTTACCTGCAGCACCCTACTCTACCACATTCCTAATGTTCTCCTCCAGGAACTGGCTTCTTATATAAGCCACCAACCAATACTTGTTTTCCATATCCATCTGCATCTAGCTTGAGTTTAACAGCCAGCACCCCTGCATAATCTGGCTGTTTGCCTCTTTAGTCAAGGGTCTTCTCGGGAGTATGGTCCCAAATAACTCAGATCAGACTATTCTCAGGAATCCTCCTTTTCTGTCGTGAACATCTAGTCTTTGCTACCACTTACCCTGCACTAATACATCCACGGGACACTTTAGGTACAGTATAGAGCATTAATCCTTATTCAGATTTTCTATGTCTTCCCAGGTTTTAACTTGTTTAGTTTAGTTACCCACTCAGTACTTTGTACAAAGAGGGCTTGATCTACCCAAGTTGCAACAGCCAGTGTCCTGGTCTTCTCCAGCTGCCTCTATAGCAATCTCCGGCATTCTTAGACCCATCAACTTTTTCTGTGCTGTTGACAGCATCTAGATTCCCACAAAGACTATCAGTCTCTCATAGAACCAGAGGAGTTGTGGCTGCCCTACATGACCATTCTATCCCCAGACTATCAGAATACTCCTCCATCGTCTAGATTTCAGAGCACTGCTCTGCATAATATCATTGTTTTTCTAATCCAGTGGAGTCCAGACTGGATGGAACATCCAGTGTCATCCCTAGATTTCAATAGTAGTGACTTCTAGCTGTTGGTAGGGTTCCAAATCCTTTGTTCCATCTTAGTCCCACCATGGTCTCTTAGGCTGAATGCAACATATAGTGTCCTGCATGAATCTCCTGTAACAACACTTACACACAGGACACTCTAGGCTACCTATACAACACAACTTAATACCCAGATTTCCCAGAATACCCAAGTACTCCCCAGAGTCAAGCCTGTAGACTAACACCAAATGTACTCATCATACATGATTTTCTACAACTTGCTGAATTGATCACAGTACTTTAGCCTACATAGACAAACTATAACACATAACAGGTGCCTCTAGGATTCAGTAGGGTGTAAAATCTCACACCCCAGCACAGCCCCTCCATCTATTCATGTGCTATAGTTAACATTTAGTTTTTCTACAATAGTTGTCCTATCTATGGCCACAGGACTAGATGTTCACTATACCATGGCACTCTATACACAAACTTCCCATCCACTCCCCAGAGTCTAGTTCCTGAAACTCCAAACACAACCCAATATTTCTGTTTTCATGTCATGCAAAACATAAATCCCATGCTGCATGCAGTTTGGCACAGATGTCTGGACTCCTAGCCTTGCTGTAATGACCCCTAGAATTCAACAAGGTCCCCATTCCTTGGCCCTAGCCTATGCCAAGCATTTTGTCCTTGGCTGTAGCCTACATCTATGCTCCCATAGGGATGTACCCTAGCCCTGTCTACCCACATCTACTTTCAGAAAGCCTTGTGACACATAAAATACACCAATAAATACACAGACTTCCTGTGGTCTCCTCCTGGGTGAGCCTGGTGTTTACATCCCTATCTGACATTTTATTTTCTGGCGTAACTAGAATGGTCGAACATCCAGTGACCATGACTAGTGTGGCTATGATTTCCTTGTACTTGATGGCTCTAGGCTTCTGCAGACTCTGGTTCCTCCAACTGACCTTGTCCTAGCCTATTCCTTTGTGCTATATCCAACTTCCATACTCTCAACTTGAACCATTCTACCTTCATTCAATCACAAGTGACATTTAAATGATTAAGACACCTATCTTGGTCCCTAGACATCCCACATGCTCGGCCTCCAGGGTTTAGCCTAGTGAGTAATAACCAACACAAACATGAATACTTGTTTTTCCACATGCAGCCTGACCTACTAGTACCACATTTGCCTTCTATTTGCGAGCTTTAGGCATCTACAGGTTTGAATGTTTGCAGACAAGCTTAGGCCCAGCAACTTCTACTATGCTTTAGTGAACAGCTAGGCTCCCTCTGCACTAAACGTTCTTGCACACATGCCCAGACTGTCCATATCCTCCTACAAAGACTATAGAGGTATGCACCCTTCTGCAGAGATAATTGTTTTCCCAAACTAGTGGAGTCCAGACAATCTAGTGGCATCCCTAGAATAGTGCTTGTTCTCACTCGCAATGACTTACTTATATCTACCTATCTCTCTATCTATCTATCTATTTTTAATTCGAGAGAAGGCTTCTCTACGTAACTTTGAAGTCTATTTTTGCACTAGCTCTGTAGACCAGGTTGGCTTCACACTCACAGAGATCCTCCTGCCTCTGCCTCCCAAGTGCTATGATTAAAATCATGCACCACCACCACCCATCCTTGTAGTGACTTCTAACTTTTGTCAATGTCCGAAATCCTTTGCTTCATGTTCTTCTTTGCTATAGGTAAGATCTTGGTTCCTGCATGAAGTTCCTGTTACAACACTTAGCCACAGAACACTGTGTGCTGCCTATACAACCCAACTCTGTACTCAGATTCCCCATGACCTCTCCAGAGTCAGGCCTGTTAATTATCCCTAACATACTCATCATAAATGGTTTTGCACATCCTGCTGAATCTATACCAGTACCCCAGCCTAGACAAACAACTTATACTTCAGAGCAGAGGCCTTCAGGCTTCATCATGGTCCCAAATCTCATACACCCCCAATTTCAGTGCTATAAGGAACAATTAGAGTGCCACTAGTACTTGCCCTATCCACAGGCACAGGACTAGATGTTGACTATACTACCCCTCTCTATACACAAACTTTCTGTGTTCTCTTCCAGGGCCTAGTCTATTGGATATTCCACATACATCCCAATATTTCTGTTTTCATATCCTGTAGCGTGTAAATCATGAGCCTTAGGCAGTGCCACCATAGTAGCCTGAAATCTTTGCCTTGCAGTAATGATCTCTAACTTCAACAAAGTCCTAAATCCTAGTTCCCAGTTTAGTCCCAGTATTTCATCATTTGCTCTAGCCTACATGGTGTGCTCCTGGGAGGATCATCAGTCGTCGTACCAAACTAAGAATATTGCATACTATATTAATGAACAACCTAGAAAGATATGTCCATGAATGCAATAGTGGTACAAACTTTCTGGGAATAATCAGCTCCTTAAGAGTGAATTTAAGGTCTACTCTACAGAAAGCAACACATGCCTGCTGCTGTAAGCTTTGTCGAGAACACATGGTTATGGAGTTCCAAGGCCCCAGTATTGAACCTCATACTATTATTTTGTTAAATGAATGAAGTATCAAGCTTCACTCTACATTCATACCTCGATAACTACAGATAAGTGCAGTTCTCTGACCTCCTCAGAGACCTTGGTGCAGTAGATTATGTTTAAAAAAGACATTCAAAACTGGTCATCCTGGAAAAAAAATGAGAGTATGTGCAATGGGATATTTGTAGCCCTCTCTTCAAGACTCAGGTACCATTGCAGGGAGCATTTAAAAAGATTTTATGAGTCTGAGGCTGCAGATGCCAAGAGTGAAATTGTGATCTCAAGACATGACAGAGTCATTGCTCTCACAAATACAGAGCTGTCGTGATTGCATGCAAAGGCCTGTGTAAGATGAGGCCAGGTCATATTCCAGTATGCTTGGTGACTAAGCACTCAAATATATGCCAGTATGGTTTCCATCCACATTAACACTCACACTTCTCTAGAAGCCACCAACTGTCAGGAGTTTGCCAGTTAGACTCTGGAGCCCTCCTACAGTGCATCTTTGACTATGGGGGATGGCTCAGAAGTCTGTACCTCTAACTGACAAACTACTGACAGTTGGTGGCTTCTAGAGAAATGTGACAGTTAATGAAAGGGAATGAAAAACAGGCTCTCATGTACTTGAATACTTACTTAGTTACCAAGAAGTGCAACTGTTTGGGAAATTAGGAGGTGTGACCATGCTGGAATGCATATAGCCTCTGTGGATAATATATGTCACTGAGGGTGGGTTTTGAGGTTTACATTCCCACATCAGGCCTCGTCTCTCTCTCTCTCTACCTACTACTGATGAATCAGTTGGTATGGACTCAACAACAGGCCCAGTGCCGTGTTTGCCTGAATCCTGACATGATGATCATGAATTAATTTCCTAAAATTATAGGCAAGCATCCAATTAACTAGTGATAAAGAGATCCAGAGACCCTTTCAAGTCTCTTGCATCTTGAAGTCCTGAACTGAGATTAGAGTTTAGCTAGAGGGACAGGGTATTGACATATAAGCAGTTGTGGTCAGGAGGTGGCATCTACCCTCCCTTAGCTCACCCATCATTGTCTAATTGTTAGTCTTATATGGCAAGGTGGTTTGATAGTAGGAATTGTGTGAAATCTCTTTAAGGAGACAAGGTTTTCCTTTGGGTAGAGAACATTGCTTTACATGGCATGAGATTTCTGTAGAAATACTCATTACGTTGACGTCAATGATTTGACTGTTCTGATAGATCAAGCTACACAATTGTCTCATTAGTATATCCTCATTTCTGCTAGGCCTGTTATGTAAGCAGCCCATTCTAAAAGCCCTATTAAAACACAAATTTTTTATAAAGCATAACCAAGGGTAAACCTGTCACTTCAAATTACCATTCCTTTCACTGAGATGTGATCAGTAGATTTGAGTTTGCTGGGTGATTATTGCTCCTGGGGAGATTTCCTTACTTACATTGGATGGTGAGGTATAAAACCAACATTCAAAAAAAGTTGCCAAACAGGAAACATAACAGCTATTTGTGGGAATAACTGTCACTCACACACTTCACCTCAGATAGGTTGAGACATTCATACTGTGAAGTTTTGCCCGGATCTTGCAAAATACATGGATGGTGGAGCACAGTCTTCTTCATCCGTATCTATGAGATTAGATAAATGTAGCAATTTGGATTCAATGCTCCATAATTACCACTATGAGTCTTACAGTGCATGTGTGGTATGACCCTCAAATCTGTGGGAACCAAAGTCCCTTCTTTGTCATATGCTAACCCAAATTTTCTTCTTTTTATATATCAAACCATATTCCATTTCTGGCCTCTATTACTATAGTATACAAAATGTCAGATTTGCCATCTTCAACACCAAAGAGTCTTCTGTGTCATATACCCACGTAAATCAATTTTCTAGGCCTCAACTTGAAATTTGAGTTCAAGGTGTGGTTCATACAATACAAGCAATCAAATCCATCTTTATCGTAAATTCATGAAAATTGTTTATCTGCCATCAAACTTTGAAAAACCATAATCTCTCCCATATCATATACCAACCCAATCTCTCTCTCTCTCTCTCTCTCTCTCTCTCTCTCTCTCTCTCTCTCCACACTGTTGCTGCCTTCATCCTTATGAGACCACATCCCTCCTTTGTCATCTGCCTATCCACACTACCTCTCTTGCCATATAGCCAATATTTCTTCCCTAAAACCTTATCAGACACAAATCTCTCCCTTTCATTCAACCAAGTGAACTCCCTCTCTCGCCATGTACCCACTATTTCTGGACCCATCCTTCCAAGACACTCATTCCTCCTTAGCCATACACCAAACCTAATACTCTCTCTTATAATGTTTCCACCATTTCTTCCCCCAAACGTTGTGATGGCCCAATCTGCCCCATGTCATGTACTCACCCAAACTCCCTCGCTAGCCATATATCCACCATGTCTGCCCCCATCCTGCTGTGACCCAAATCCTTCTCTTGCCATATGCCCACTGAAAATTCTTCTATTTTCATGTAACCACACAATTTCCTGTCTTGTGATGTAACCACCATTTCTTCCCCCAAACATGTCAGACCCAAATATATCCATGTTTATAAGCCCAACAAAACCCCCTCTCTTGACATATACCCACCCAAACTCTGATTCATGAAATATACCAATTATTTCTGCCCCAAACCTTAAGAGACCCAAACACCCCCTGGTCATACAGCTACCCAAACTCCTCTCTGGGCATATACCCATCATTTTGCCACCAGCTTTGTGAGACCCTAATCTCTCCATTGTCGTATGCCCATCCAAAGTATTTCTCTTGCTACATACTCACCATTGCTGCCCCTAAAGTGTATAAGACCCAAATCCCTCCCTTGTCATTTACCCAGCATACTCCCTCTGTTGCTATATATCCACCATTTCTGACCCCATCTTTCTGAGACCCTAATCACACCCTTCATATAATAACCCAAACTCCTCCCTTAATAGATACTCATGATTTCTGCCACCTGAGTATTTGAGAATCAAATCCTTCCCTTGTCAAGTACCCACCCAAATGTCTCTTATCATTTACCCATCATTACACTCTCCAAAGTATATGAGATCCAACTCCCTTCCCTGGCATTACCCACCCATATTCCCACTCTTTCCAAGCTCTCACCATTAGTGCCCCAAAATTTTGGAGACCCAAATCCCTCCCTTGTCTTCTACCCACCCAAACTCCCTCTCTTTCCATGCACCCACCATTGTTTCCCAAACCTTTGGAGACCCAAATCCCTCCCGTGTCTTCTTCCCACCCAAACTCCCTCTCTTTCCATGCACTCACCATTACTGCTCCAAACATATGGAAACTCAAATCCCTCCCTTGTCTTCTTCCCACCCGAACTCACCCTCTTCCATGCACCCACCATTGTTGCCCAAACCTTTGGAGACCCAAATCCCACCCTTGTCTTCTTCCAACCCAAACATCCCCACTTTCATGCACCCACCATTGATGCCCAAACCTTTGGAGACCCAAATCCCTCCCTTGTATTCTACCCACCCATGCTCCCTTTCTTTTCATGCACTCACCATTACTGCCCCAAAATCCCCCTCATCCAGGCACCCACCAATGTTGCCCAAACGTTTGGAGACAAAAATCCCTCCCTTGTCTTCTTCCCACCCAAACTCCCCCTCTTCCATGCACCCATCATTGATGCCCAAACCTTTAAAAACACAAATCCCTCCCTTGTCTCCTACACACCCAAACTCCCTTTCTTCCATGCACCCACAAGTGATGCCCAAACCTTTGGAGACACAAATCCCTCCCTTGTCTTCTACCAACCCAAGTTCCCTTTCTTTTCATGCACTCACCATTACTGCCCAAATCCTTTGGAGACACAAATCACTTCCTTGTCTTCTATCCACTCTAACTCCCCCTCTTCCATGCACCCACCATTGATGACCAATTCTTTGGAGACCCAAATCCCTCCCTTGTCATCTTCCCACCCAAACTCCCTTTCTTTTCATGCCCTTACCATTACTGCCCCAAAACTTTGGAGACCCAAATCCCTCCCTTGTCTTCTTCCCACCCAAACTCCCCGTCTTCCATGCACCCACCATTGATGCCCAAACCTTTGGAGACACAAATCCCTCCCTTGTCTCCTACCCACCAAAACTCCCTCTCTTTCCATGCTCTCACCGTTAAAGCCACAAAATTTTGGAGACCCTAATCCCTCTCTTGTCTTCTTCCCACACAAACTCGACTCTTTTATGCACTAACAATTAATGCCCAAACCTTTGTAGACCCAAATCCCTCCCTTGTCTTCTACCAACCCAAACTCCCCCTCTTTCCATGAACCCACTATGACTGTCCCAAACCTAGTGAAGAACAAATCTCTCCATTGCCATTCTCCCACCCATCTTCCCTCTCTTCTCCTATAACCATCATTTTTCCTTCACTTTCCTGGTTTCGCCTTTAGTCACTGTAAAAGACACATAGCTTTTCAACTAAATTGAATTTATTTTCAATTTAAGAAATTTATACCAATGCAATTTTCTTTGTCATATTTGGGCATTCCCCGTCTTCATGATGGCCATCTTATTGGCTCTCCCCCTCATCGCCTGCTCCGACCATGCTTGCTTCTCCAGTAGTGAGCACCTCGGCTTCCTTTTCAGGCTCCTCCTCCTTAGGTTCAGGCATTGCAGTAACAGCTTTCACTTTCATTTTCTTCCGTTTGAGGGCAGCTGCCTCTTTGGCCTCCCTCTTTCTCTTGTTCCTCTTCTTTGAGGAGTGCTTCCGGTGTTTGCTTTTCTTGTGTGCCTGGAATGGCAAGAGGTGAACACAAGAATTAGTTAATAGAGGGAGAAGTCAGGAGAGGCATGTGAAGGACACTTTGTCGGAAGAGGTGAGAATTGATAAGGGATTTATGCCAGGAAGGAGAGAGGTAGTGACTTTAGGTAAGAGTAAATGAGTAGAGGAGGGAGCTCCAGTAGGGTTCGTCAACTCACCTTTCCGCACGACATGTAGGTGGATACTGCTTTAGAGCTGCCTTTGTCTTCACCATAAGGACTGGCCCGTTCGCTGCCATCGGAACATCAATACTGGATGTTGGGAGGTCCATGTCGGACAGTGATTCCTTAGGTTCCTTTGCTAGACTCTCCATCACCAAGTCGCGTGAGCGCGTGTTGTTTCTCCCTCGAGGGGCTGTGAACAACTGGCAGAGTAGGGAAGGCCACACCCTCAGACCTGAGTCATCATCAAGGTCTCGAACAGTAGTAGGTGAGCTTGTGCTCTGACATCACAAAGCCTGGTTCTGACCCACAAGAATGCCTGGGGAAGGAAGGAACAAATAGTGGACTGTACCACCCCTGACACTTTGATGATAGGGGGAAGATATTGAGAAGGCAAAGAGAGTTTGGGTTTAGATGGAGACTTTGTTTAATAACTCCAAGGCAAATTTTCCACCTCAACCTTTTTTACATATCTACCTTTGTTGTGGTAGAACACATGACAGATCATTTGCTTCTCCAAATTCTTCAACAATACTATCCCTGTCAATGGTTTAGTCCAAAATGTCCGCCTCAATCTTTGGCTAGTATCTTGAATGTCTTCCCTAAAATCATTCCCAAATAACATTCCTACTCCATGGCTTAGCCTGGTGACCGTACACACACACACACACACTCACACACACATACACACACACACACACACACACACGAATACTTGCATCTCCACATTCCTCTGTACCTAATGAATATACGCAAACCAGTGTCCATATCTTGTCTGGCTGTGTAGCAACAAATCAAGGCCTCCAGGCTTCCACCTTATCCCAAGTCAGGTGACCCAGCCTAGCCTCAATATCTCTTTTACTGTGGTGAGCATACAGCCTCCTTTAATATACTCACTCACCTAAGGAGGCTTTCTACAACCAACCTAAGCCCAGTCCATAACCAGGGTTCTCCTATCTTCTGGTGTCTAGCCTATTGAGAATATCACACAGTATTAGACACTTGATTTTTAACATTCTGTTATGTATAACCTGGAAACTATAAGAAATGTTCAATCTTGGTCTGGACTCCTTGCCTTATAGTAGTGAATTTTAGGCTTCAACATGTTGCAGCCTATTTAGAACATTTTTCCTATATTATAGAGAACATCTGGGCTACAGCCAGATATAATCCTATTTAGATAAACCAACAGGGGTCTTAGAGTTGCCCATACCTCTTCACACCATACCCAGACTTCCTATGTCCCCCTCCAGGATTTATCCAGGTGAAGATATCCATACTCTGTAATTGGTTTTCCATATTCAGTGGAATTTATCCTAGATTGAATAGTCCCTGTCCCATCAAAGAATGGACCCTTGCACTCTGCAGTAGTGATTTTTGGCATGTTTTAGGGACACAAATCTCAAAACACAGCATGATCCCACCAGCTACTACTATTCTGCAGCCAACACTGAGAGTTCCCCAACACTTATCATACCTGTACTGGCTAATGGAATAACCCCACTCCTTATGAAAAGTTATCGTGTCCTCCTAAAGTTCGAACCTAGTGAATATTTCCTGTTCCAAATACTGTTTTTCCACATCCCTCCAAACATAGCTCATATTGATGTGGGATTCCCTTTTGTATATATATGTATCATTATGATCCATACCAGTAAGGCTCTCACTGGTAGCTGCTGGTTTTCTCCTTCAGCAGCTACATGGCATCTCCCTGACTCTGCCTACTTTCTCTCTATATCTCTGTTCAGATTTCCTGCCTGGCTATATTCTACTAATCGATTGCCCAAAGCATCTTCTTGAATAACCAATGGTAATAAAACATTTTCATAGCATATAGGATTCCTAGTCCCATCAAATCCTCCTGTGCTGTAGACAACATATACATTCCCACTGAGACAACCCCAACCTCATCAAACCACAGGATCTCTGGCTGACTACATAATATCACAGCATGCCAAGACTGTCCAAATCCTTCTACAATGCCAAGAGAAGTAAGTGCACCTTTCGAGCAGATAATTCTTTTCCTACTCCAGTAGAGTCCAGACCTGATGAAACATCCAGTGAGAACTCTAAAAGAGCTGTTTTCTCACACTTACAGTGACTTTTAGCTGTTTGCTGAGTTCCATACCCTAGGCTCCATCTTAGTCCTACCGTGCTTTGATAGATAGTTCTAAGCTTCTGCTGGCACTTTCCCTCCAACTGGCCTTGTCCTAGCACATTCTTTTGTGCTGTATCCAGCATCTACATTCCCAACAGTAACCATCCTACCTGAATCCGTCTGCAGGATGATTCCGATGCCTAAACCACTTCATTATATAACCAGACATCCCACAACCACCAGGACCCAACTTTAGCCAATTGAGTAACCCACTACACACAAATGAATATTTGATTTTCCACTTGCTGTCTGACTTACTGCTGCCTCATGTGCCTTGCATTTGCAAATTTTAGGCCTGTGAAGGTTTTCAAAGCCTTCAGCCAAGACTAGGTCCAGCAACTCCTTCTTTGGTATAGTCAACAGTTAGGCTCCCCTGAATTTAACACACCTACACCCATGCATGAAATAGTTGCCCTGCTTTCACAACTCCATTTCCAATCCAGACTTTCCATATCTTCCCCAAAGACCAAGCCCAGAATATTTCCCTTACCAGATAGTGTTTCCCCATATGCCAACAAACAGATCATAAGTCACTACAAGTGTCCAAGTCTAGTTTTTGCCACTGATATTCTTGCATGTTGTAGTAATGCTCACAGGATTCAACAGAGTTCCAAATGTGAGGGCCGAATCCCAGCATCTACTCCTGTCCTCCAACCAACATACATTGTCCTACAAGGACCTGCGATGCTTGAATCTACATATAGTACTCATTTTGCTAACTATCTTACCCGAATCCAAATTCTGTATTCCTGAGTCCTCCACCATGGTATGGCCTGGTAAGTACTCACTCCCTCACAACCAGATATTTCATATTCTATCTCTATCTGGATCTAGCCTCTTTCCCAAAGTCATTATACAAATTTAGTTTGATCATCTAAGTAGCAATATCTTGGCTTCTATAATTTCGGAAATCCCATGTCTTGGCCTTCCACGTGTGCGATTGCCGACATACATGCAGCAGACAAGTTGCTACCTTCACCCACCCACAGTACCCTCTGTGTTACCTGCAGCACCCTACTCCAACACATTCCTAATGTTCTCCTCCAGGAACTGGCTTCTTATATAAGCCACCAACCAATACTTGTTTTCCATATCCATCTGCATCTAGCTTGAGTTTAACAGCCAGCACCCCTGCATAATCTGGCTGTTTGCCTCTTGATTCAAGGGTCTTCTCGGGAGTATGGTCCCAAATAACTCAGCTCAGACTATTCTCAGGAATCCTCCTTTTCTGTCGTGAACATCTAGGCTTTGCTAGCACTTACCCAGCACTAATACTTCCACGGGACACTTTAGGTACAGTATAGAGCATTATTCCTTATTCAGATTTTCTATGTCTTCCCAGGTTTTAACTTGTTTAGTTTAGTTACCCACTCAGTACTTTGTACATAGAGGGCTTGATCTACCCAAGTTGCAACAACCAGTGTCCTTGTCTTCTCCAGCTGCCTCCATAGCAATCTCCGGCATTCTTAGACCCATCAACTTTTTCTGTGCTGTTGACAGCATCTAGATTCCCACAAAGACTATAAATCTCTCATAGAACCAGAGGAGTTGTGGCTGCCCTACATGACCATTCTATCCCCAGACTATCAGAATACTCCTCCATCGTCTAGATTTCAGAGCACTGCTCTGCATCCTATCATTGTTTTTCTAATCCAGTGGAGTCCAGACTGGATGGAACATCCAGTGTCATCCCTAGATTTCAATAGTAGTGACTTCTAGCTGTTGGTAGGGTTCCAAATCCTTTGTTCCATCTTAGTCCCACCATGGTCTCTTAGGCTGAATGCAACATATAGTGTCCTGCATGAATCTCCTGTAACAACACTTACACACAGGACACTCTAGGCTACCTATACAACACAACTTAATACCCAGATTTCCCAGAATACCCATGTACTCCCCAGAGTCAAGCCTGTAGACTAACACCAAATGTACTCATCATACATGATTTTCTACAACTTGCTGAATTGATCACAGTACTTTAGCCTACATAGACAACCTATAACACATAACAGGTGCTTCTAGGATTCAGTAGGGTGTAAAAACTCGCACCCCAGCACAGCCCCTCCATCTATTCATGTGCTATAGTTAACATTTAGTTTTTCTACAATAGTTGTCCTATCTATGGCCACACGACTAGATGTTCACTATACCATGGCACTCTATACACAAACTTCCCATCCACTCCCCAGAGTCTAGTTACTGAAACTCCAAACACAACCCAATATTTCTGTTTTCATGTCATGCAAAACATAAATCCCATGCTGCATGCAGTTTGGCACAGATGTCTGGACTCCTAGCCTTGCTGTAATGACCCCTAGAATTCAACAAGGTCCCCATTCCTTGGCCATAGCCTATGCCAAGCATTTTGTCCTTGGCTGTAGCCTACATCTATGCTCCCATAGGGATGTACCCTAGCCCTGTCTACCCACATCTACTTTCAGAAAGCCTTGTGACACATAAAATACACCAATAAATACACAGACTTCCTGTGGTCTCCTCCTGGGCGAGCCTGGTGTTTACATCCCTATCTGACATTTTATTTTCTGGCGTAACTAGAATGGTCGAACATCCAGTGACCATGACTAGTGTGGCTATGAGTTCCTTGTACTTGATGGCTCTAGGCTTCTGCAGACTCTGGTTCCTCCAACTGACCTTTTCCTAGCCTATTCCTTTGTGCTATATCCAACTTCCATACTCTCAACTTGAACCATTCTACCTTCATTCAATCACAAGTGACATTTAAATGATTAAGCCACCTATCTTCGTCCCTAGACATCCCACATGCTCGGCCTCCAGGGTTTAGCCTAGTGAGTAATAACCAACACAAACATGAATACTTGTTTTTCCACATGCAGCCTGACCTACTAGAACCACATTTGCCTTCCATTTGCGAGCTTTAGGCATCTACAGGATTGAATGTGTGCAGACAAGCTTAGGCCCTACAACTTCTACTATGCTGTATGAACAGCTAGGCTCCCTCTGCACGAAACGTTCTTGCACACATGCGCAGACTCTCCATATCCTACTACAAAGACTATAGAGGTATGCACCCTTCTGCAGAGATAATGGTTTTCCCAAACTAGTGGAGTCCAGACAATCTAGTGGCATCCCTAGAATAGTGCTTGTTCTCCCTCGCAATGACTTACTTATATCTACCTATCTGTCTATCTATCTATCTATTTTTAATTCGAGAGAAGGCTTCTCTACGTAACTTTGAAGTCTATTTTTGCACTAGCTCTGTAGACCAGGTTGGCTTCACACTCACAGAGATCCTCCTGCCTCTGCCTCCCAAGTGCTATGATTAAAGTCATGCACCACCACCACCCATCCTTGTAGTGACTTCTAACTTTTGTCAATGTCCAAAATCCTTTGCTTCATGTTCTTCTTTGCTATAGGTAAGATCTTGGTTCCTGCATGAAGTTCCTGTTACAACACTTAGCCACAGAACACTGTGTGCTGCCTATACAACCCAACTCTGTACTCAGATTCCCCATGACCTCTCCAGAGTCAGGACTGTTAATTATCCCTAACATACTCATCATAAATGGTTTTGCACATCCTGCTGAATCCATACCAGTACCCCAGCCTAGACAAACAACTTATACTTCAGAGCAGAGGCCTTCAGGCTTCATCATGGTCCCAAATCTCATACACCCCCAATTTCAGTGCTATAAGGAACAATTAGAGTGCCACTAGTACTTGCCCTATCCACAGGCACAGGACTAGATGTTGACTATACTACCCCTCTCTATACACAAACTTTCTGTGTTCTCTTCCAGGGCCTAGTCTATTGGATATTCCACATACATCCCAATATTTCTGTTTTCGTATCCTGTAGCGTGTAAATCATGAGCCTTAGGCAGTGCCACCATAGTAGCCTGAAATCTTTGCCTTGCAGTAATGATCTCTAACTTCAAAAAAGTCCTAAATCCTAGTTCCCAGTTTAGTCCCAGTATTTCATCTTTTGCTCTAGCCTACATGGTGTGCTCCTGGGAGGATCATCAGTCGTCGTACCAAACTAAGAATATTGCATACTATATTAATGAACAACCTAGAAAGATATGTCCATGAATGCAATAGTGGTACAAACTTTCTGGGAATAATCAGCTCCTTAAGAGTGAATTTAAGGTCTACTCTATAGAAAGCAACACATGCCTGCTGCTGTAAGCTTTGTCGAGGACTTATGGTTATGGAGATCCAAGGCCCCAGTATTGAACCTCATACTATTATTTTGTTAAATGAATGAAGTATCAAGCTTCACTCTACATTCATATCTCGATAACTACAGATTAGTGCAGTTCTCAGACCTCCTCAGAGACCTTGGTGCAGTAGATTATGTTTAAAAAAGACATTCACAACTGGTCATCCTGGAAAAAAAAATGAGAGTATGTGCAATGGGATATTTGTAGCCCTCTCTTCAAGACTCGGGTACCATTGCAGGGAGCATTTAAAAATATTTTATGAGTCTGAGGCTGCAGATGCCAAGAGTGAAATTGTGATCTCAAGACATGACAGACTCATTACTCTCACAAATACAGAGCCATCATGATTGCATGCAAAGGCCTGTGTAAGATGAGGCCAGGTCATATTCCAGTATGCTTGGTGACTAAGCACTCAAATATATGCCAGTATGTTTTCCATCCACATTAACTTTCACACTTCTCTAGAAGCCACCAACTGTCAGGAGTTTGCCAGTTAGACTCTCGAGCCCTCCTACAGTGCATCTTTGACTATGGGGGATGGCTCAGAAGTCTGTACCTCTAAATGACAAACTACTGACCGTTGGTGGCTTCTAGAGAAATGTGACAGTTAATGAAAGGGAATGAAAAACAGGCTCTCATGTACTTGAATACTTACTTAGTTACCAAGAAGTGCAACTGTTTGGAAAACTAGGAGGTGTGACCATGCTGGAATGCATATAGCCTTTGTGGATAATATATGTCACTGAGGGTGGGTTTTGAGGTTTACATTCCCACATCAGGCCTCGTCTCTCTCTCTCTCTACCTACTACTGATGAATCAGTTGGTATGGACTCAACAACAGGCCCAGTGCCGTGTTTGCCTGAATCCTGACATGATGATCATGAATTAATTTCCTAAAATTATAGGCAAGCATCCAATTAACTAGTGATAAAGAGATCCAGAGACCCTTTCAAGTCTCTTGCATCTTGAAGTCCTGAACTGAGATTAGAGTTTAGCTAGAGGGACAGGGTATTGACATATAAGCAGTTGTGGTCAGGAGGTGGCATCTACCCTCCCTTAGCTCACCCATCATTGTCTAATTGTTAGTCTTATCTGGCAAGGTGGTTTGATAGTAGGAATTGTGTGAAATCTCTTTAAGAAGACAAGGTTTTCCTTTGGGTAGAGAACATTGCTTTACATGGCATGAGATTTCTGTAGAAATACTCATTACGTTGACGTCAATGATTTGACTGTTCTGATAGATCAAGCTACACAATTGTCTCATTAGTATATCCTCATTTCTGCTAGGCCTGTTATGTAAGCAGCCCATTCTAAAAGCCCTATTAAAACACAAATTTTTTATAAAGGATAACCAAGGGTAAACCTGTCACTTCAAATTACCATTCCTTTCACTGAGATGTGATCAGTAGATTTGAGTTTGCTGGGTGATTATTGCTCCTGGGGAGATTTCCTTATTTACATTGGATGGTGAGGTATAAAACCAACATTCAAAAAAAGTTGCCAAACAGGAAACATAACAGCTATTTGTGGGGATAACTGTCACTCACACACTTCACCTCAGATAGGTTGAGACATTCATACTGTGAAGTTTTGCCCGGATCTTGCAAAATACATGGATGGTGGAGCACAGTCTTCTTCATCCGTATCTATGAGATTAGATAAATGTAGCAATTTGGATTCAATGCTCCATAATTACCTCTATGAGACTTACAGTGCATGTGTGGTATGACCCTCAAATCTGTGGGAACCAAAGTCCCTTCTTTGTCATATGCTAATCCAAATTTTCTTCTTTTTATATATCAAACCATAATCCTTTTCTGGCCTCTATCCCTATAGTATACAAAATGTCAGATTTTCCATCTTCAAAACCAAAGAGTCTTCTGTGTCATATACCCACCTAAATCAATTTTCTAGGCCTCAACTTGAAATTTGAGTTCAAGGTGTGGTTCACACAATACACGCAATCAAATCCATCTTTATCGTAAATTCATGAAAATTGTTTATCTGCCATCAAACTTTGTAAAACCATAATCTCTCTCATATCATATACCAACCAAATATCTCTCTCTCTCTCTCTCTCTCTCTCTCTCTCTCTCTCCCCACTGTTGCTGCCTTCATCCTTATGAGACCACATCCCTCCTTTGTCATCTGCCTATCCACACTACCTCTCTTGCCATATAGCCAATATTTCTTCCCTAAAACTTTATCAGACACAAATCTCTCCCTTTCATTCAACCAAGTGAACTCCCTCTCTCGCCATGTACCCACTATTTCTGGACCCATCCTTCCAAGACACTCATTCCTCCTTAGCCATACACCAAACCTAATACTCTCTCTTATAATGTTTCCACCATTTCTTCCCCCAAACTTTGTGATGGCCCAATCTGCCCCATGTCATGTACTCACCCAAACTCCCTCGCTAGCCATATATCCACCATGTCTGCCCCCATCCTGCTGTGACCCAAATCCTTCTCTTGCCATATGCCCACTGAAAATTCTTCTATTTTCATGTAACCACACAATTTCCTGTCTTGTGATGTAACCACCATTTCTTCCCCCAAACATGTCAGACCCAAATATATCCATGTTTATAAGCCCAACAAAACCCCCTCTCTTGACATATACCCACCCAAACTCTGTTTCATGAAATAAACCAATTATTTCTGCCACAAACCTTAAGAGACCCAAACACCCCCTGGTCATACAGCTACCCAAACTCCTCTCTGGGCATATACCCATCATTTTGCCACCAGCTTTGTGAGACCCTAATCTCTCCATTGTCGTATGCCCATCCAAAGTATTTCTCTTGCTACATACTCACCATTGCTGCCCCTAAATGTATAAGACCCAAATCCCTCCCTTGTCATTTACCCAGCATACTCCCTCTGTTGCTATATATCCACCATTTCTGACCCCATCTTTCTGAGACCCTAATCCCACCCTTCATATAATAACCCAAATTCCTCTCTTAACAGATACTCATGATTTCTGCCACCTGAGTATTTGAGAATCAAATCCTTCCCTTGTCATGTACCCACCCAAATGTCTCTTATCATTTACCCATCATTACACTCTCCAAAGTATATGAGATCCAGCTCCCTTGCCTGGCATTACCCACCCATATTCCCACTCTTTCCAAGCTCTCACCATTACTGCCCCAAAATTTTGGAGACACAAATCCCTCCCATGTCTTCTACCCACACAAAATCCCCCTCTTCAAGGCACCCACCATTAATGCCCAAACTTTTGGAGACACAAATCCCTCCCTTTTTTCCTACCCACCCAAACTCCCTCTCTTCCATGCACCCACAATTGATGCCCAAACCTTTGGAGACCCAAATCCCTCCGGTGTCTTCTATCCACCCAAACTCCCTCACTTTCCATGCACTCACCATTACTGCTCCAAACATATGGAAACCCAAATCCCTCCCTTGTCTTCTTCCCACCCAAACTTCCCCTCTTCCATGCACCCACCATTGTTGCCCAAACCTTTGGAGACCCAAATCCCAACCTTGTCTTCTTCCCACCCGAACTCCCCCTCTTCCATGCACCCACCATTGTTGCCCAAACCTTTGGAGACCCAAATCCCTCCCTTGTCTTCTACCCACCCATGCTCCCTTTCTTTTCATGCACTCACCATTACTGCCCCAAAATCCCCCTTGTCCAGGCACCCACCAATGATGCCCAAACTTTTGGTGACAAAAATCCCTCCCTTGTCTTCTTCCCACCCAAACTCCCCCTCTTCCATGCACCCATCATTGATGCCCAAACCTTTAAAAACACAAATCCCTCCCTTGTCTCCTACACACCCAAACTCCCTTTCTTCCATGCACCCACAAGTGATGCCCAAACATTTGGAGACACAAATCCCTCCCTTGTCTTCTACCAACCCAAGTTCCCTTTCTTTTCATGCACTCACCATTACTGCCCAAATCCTTTGGAGACACAAATCCCTTCCTTGTCTTCTATCCACCCTAACTCCCCCTCTTCCATGCACCCACCATTGATGACCAATTCTTTGGAGACCCAATTCCCTCCCTTGTCATCTTCCCACCCAAACTCGCTTTCTTTTCATGCCCTCACCATTACTGCCCCAAAACCTTGGAGACCCAAATCCCTCCCTTGTCTTCTTCCCACCCAAACTCCCCGTCTTCCATGCACCCACCATTGATGCCCAAACCTTTGGAGACCCAAATCCCTCCCTTGTCTTCTACCAACCCAAACTCCCCCTCTTTCCATGAACCCACTATGACTGTCCCAAACCTAGTGAAGAACAAATCTCTCCATTGCCATTCACCCACCCATCTTCCCTCTCTTCTCCTATAACCATCATTTTTCCTTCCCTTTCCTGGTTTCGCCTTTAGTCACTGTAAAAGACACATAGCTTTTCAACTAAATTGAATTTATTTTCAATTTAAGAAATTTATACGAATGCAATTTTCTTTGTCATATTTGGGCATTCCCCGTCTTCATGATAGCCATCTTATTGGCTCTCCCCCTAATCGGCTGCTGCGACCACGCTTGCTTCTCCAGTAGTGTGCACCTCGGCTTCCTTTTCAGGCTCCTCCTCCTTAGGTTCAGGCATTGCAGTAACAGCTTTCACTTTGATTTTCTTCCGTTCGAGGGCAGCTGCCTCTTCGGCCTCCCTCTTTCTCTTGTTCCTCTTCTTTGAGGAGTGCTTCCGGTGTTTGCTTTTCTTGTGTGCCTGGAATGGCAAGAGGTGAACACAAGAATTAGTTAATAGAGGGAGAAGTCAGGAGAGGCATGTGAAGGACACTTTGTCGGAAGAGGTGAGAATTGATAAGGGATTTATGCCAGGAAGGAGAGAGGTAGTGACTTTAGGTAAGAGTAAATGAGTAGAGGAGGGAGCTCCAGTAGGGTTCGTCAACTCACCTTTCCGCACGACATGTAAGGTGGATACTGCTTTAGAGCTGCCTTTGTCTTCACCATAAGGACTGGCCCGTTCGCTGCCATCGGAACATCACTACTGGATGTTGGGAGATCCATGTCGGACAGTGATTCCTTAGGTTCCTTTGCTAGACTCTCCATCACCAAGTCGCGTGAGCGCGTGTTGTTTCTCCCTCGAGGGGCTGTGAACAACTGGCAGAGTAGGGAAGGCCACACCCTCAGACCTGAGTCATCATCAAGGTCTCGACCAATAGTAGGTGAGCTTGTGCTCTGACATCACAAAGCCTGGTTCTGACCCACAAGAATGCCTGGGGAAGGAAGGAACAAATAGTGGACTGTACCACTCCTGACACTTTGATGATAGGGGGAAGATATTGAGAAGGCAAAGAGAGTTTGGGTTTAGATGGAGACTTTGTTTAATAACTCTAAGGCAAATTTTCCACCTCAACCTTTTTTACATATCTACCTTTGTTGTGGTAGAACACATGACAGATCATTTGCTTCTCCAAATTCTTCAACAATACTATCCCTGTCAATGGTTTAGTCCAAAATGTCCGCCTCAATCTTTGGCTAGTATCTTGAATGTCTTCCCTAAAATCATTCCCAAACAACATTCCTACTCCATGGCTTAGCCTGTTGACCGTACACACACACACACTCACACACACATACACCCCCCCCCCCACACACACACACGAATACTTGCATCTCCACATTCCTCTGTACCTAATGAATATACGCAAACCAGTGTCCATATCTTGTCTGGCTGTGTAGCAACAAATCATGGCCTCCAGGCTTCCACCTTATCCCAAGTCAGGTGACCCAGCCTAGCCTCAATATCTCTTTTACTGTGGTGAGCATACAGCCTCCTTTAATATACTCACTCACCTAAGGAGGCTTTCTACAACCAACATAAGCCCAGTCCATAACCAGGTTTCTCCTATCTTCTGGTGTCTAGCCTATTGAGAATATCACACAGTATTAGACACTTGATTTTTAACATTCTGTTATGTATAACCTGGAAACCATAAGAAATGTTCAATCTTGGTCTGGACTCCTTGCCTTATAGTAGTGAATTTTAGGCTTCAACATGTTGCAGCCTATTTAGAACATTTTTCCTATATTATAGAGAACATCTGGGCTACAGCCAGATATAATCCTATTTAGATAAACCAACAGGGGTCTTAGAGTTGCCCATACCTCTTCCCACCATACCCAGACTTCCTATGTCCCCCTCCAGGATTTATCCAGGTGAAGATATCCATACTCTGTAATTGGTTTTTCATATTCAGTGGAATTTATCCTAGATTGAATAGTCCCTGTCCCATCAAAGAATGGACCCTTGCACTCTGCAGTAGTGATTTGTGGCATGTTTTAGGGACACAAATCTCAAAACACAGCATGATCCCACCAGCTACTACTATTCTGTAGCCAACACTGAGAGTTCCCCAACACTTATCATACCTGTACTGGCTAATGGAATAACCCCACTCCTTATGAAAAGTTATCGTGTCCTCCTAAAGTTCGAACCTAGTGAATATTCCCTGTTCCAAATACTGTTTTTCCACATCCCTCCAAACATAGCTCATATTGATGTGGGATTCCCTTTTGTATATCCATGTATCATTATGATCCATTCCAGTAAGGCTCTCACTGGTAGCTGCTGGTTTTCTCCTTCAGCAGCTACATGGCATCTCCCTGACTCTGCCTACTTTCTCTCTATATCTCTGTTCAGATTTCCTGCCTGGCTATATTCTACTAATTGATTGCCCAAAGCATCTTCTTGAATAACCAATGGTAATAAAACATATTCATAGCATATAGGATTCCTAGTCCCATCAAATCCTCCTGTGCTGTAGACAACATATACATTCCCACTGAGACAACCCCAACCTCATCAAACCACAGGATCTCTGGCTGACTACATAATATCACAGCATGCCAAGACTGTCCAAATCCTTCTACACTGCCAAGAGAATTAAGTGCACCTTTCGAGCAGATAATTCTTTTCCTACTCCAGTAGAGTCCAGACCTGATGAAACATCCAGTGAGAACTCTAAAAGAGCTGTTTTCTCACACTTATAGTGACTTTTAGCTGTTTGCTGAGTTCCAAACCCTAGGCTCCATCTTAGTCCTACCGTGCTTTGATAGATAGTTCTAAGCTTCTGCTGGCACTTTCCCTCCAACTGGCCTTGTCCTAGCACATTCTTTTGTGCTGTATCCAGCATCTACATTCCCAACAGTAACCATCCTACCTGAATCCATCTGCAGGATGATTCCGATGCCTAAACCACTTCATTATATAACCAGACATCCCACAACCACCAGGACCCAACTTTAGCCAATTGAGTAACCCACTACACAAAAATGAATATTTGATTTTCCACTTGCTGTCTGACTTACAGCTGCCTCATGTGCCTTGCATTTGCAAATTTTAGGCCTGTGAAGGTTTTCAAAGCCTTCAGCCAAGACTAGGTCCAGCAACTCCTTCTTTGGTATAGTCAACAGTTAGGCTCCCCTGAATTTAACACACCTACACCCATGCATGAAATAGTTGCCCTGCTTTCACAACTCCATTTCCAATCCAGACTTTCCATATCTTCCCCAAAGACCAAGCCCAGAATATTTCCCCTACCAGATAGCGTTTCCCCATATGCCAACAAACAGATCATAAGTCACTACAAGTGTCCAAGTCTAGTTTTTGCCACTGATATTCTTGCATGTTGTAGTAATGCTCACAGGATTCAACAGAGTTCCAAATGCGAGGGCCGAATCCCAGCATCTACTCCTGTCCTCCAACCAACATACATTGTCCTACAAGGACCTGCGCTGCCTGAATCTACATATAGTACTCATTTTGCTAACTATCTTACCCGAATCCAAATTCTGTATTCCTGAGTCCTCCACCATGGTATGGCCTGGTAAGTACTCACTCCCTCACAACCAGATATTTCATATTCTATCTCTACCTGGATCTAGCCTCTTTCCCAAAGTCATTATACAAATTTAGTTTGATCACCTAAGTAGCAATATCTAGGCTTCTATAATTTCGGAAATCCCATATCTTGGCCTTCCACGTGTGCGATTGCCGACATACATGCAGCAGACAAGTTGCTACCTTCACCCACCCACAGTACCCTCTGTGTTACCTGCAGCACCCTACTCTACCACATTCCTAATGATCTCCTCCAGAAACTGGCTTCTTATATAAGCCACCAACCAATACTTGTTTTCCATATCCATCTGCATCTAGCTTGAGTTTAACAGCCAGCACCCCTGCATAATCTGGCTGTTTGCCTCTTGATTCAAGGGTCTTCTCGGGAGTATGGTCCCAAATAACTCAGCTCAGACTATTCTCAGGAATCCTCCTTTTCTGTCGTGAACATCTAGTCTTTGCTAGCACTTACCCTGCACTAATACATCCACGGGACACTTTAGGTACAGTATAGAGCATTATTCCTTATTCAGATTTTCTATGTCTTCCCAGGTTTTAACTTGTTTAGTTTAGTTACCCACTCAGTACTTTGTACATAGAGGGCTTGATCTACCCAAGTTGCAACAACCAGTGTCCTTGTCTTCTCCAGCTGCCTCTATAGCAATCTCCGGCCTTCTTAGACCCATCAACTTTTTCTGTGCTGTTGACAGCATCTAGATTCCCACAAAGACTATCAGTCTCTCATAGAACCAGAGGAGTTGTGGCTGCCCTACATGACCATTCTATCCCCAGACTATCAGAATACTCCTCCATCGTCTAGATTTCAGAGCACTGCTCTGCATCCTATCATCGTTTTTCTAATCCAGTGGAGTCCAGACTGGATGGAACATCCAGTGTCATCCCTAGATTTCAATAGTAGTGACTTCTAGCTGTTGGTAGGGTTCCAAATCCTTTGTTCCATCTTAGTCCCACCAAGGTCTCTTAGGCTGAATGCAACATATAGTGTCCTGCATGAATCTCCTGAAACAACACTTACACACAGGACACTCTAGGCTACCTATACAACACAACTTAATACCCATATTTCCCAGAATACCCATGTACTCCCCAGAGTCAAGCCTGTAGGCTAACACCAAATGTACTCATCATACATGATTTTCTACAACTTGCTGAATTGATCACAGTACTCTAGCCTACATAGACAAACTATAACACATAACAGGTGCCTCTAGGATTCAGTAGGGTGTAAAATCTCACACCCCAGCACAGCCCTCCATCTATTCATGTGCTATAGTTAACATTTAGTTTTTCTACAATAGTTGTCCTATCTATGGCCACAGGACTAGATGTTCACTATACCATGGCACTCTATACACAAACTTCCCATCCACTCCCCAGAGTCTAGTTACTGAAACTCCAAACACAACCCAATATTTCTGTTTTCATGTCATGCAAAACATAAATCCCATGCTGCATGCAGTTTGGCACAGATGTCTGGACTCCTAGCCTTGCTGTAATGACCCCTAGAATTCAACAAGGTCCCCATTCCTTGGCCATAGCCTATGCCAAGCATTTTGTCCTTGGCTGTAGCCTACATCTATGCTCCCATAGGGATGTACCCTAGCCCTGTCTACCCACATCTACTTTCAGAAAGCCTTGTGACACATAAAATACACCAATAAATACACAGACTTCCTGTGGTCTCCTCCTGGGTGAGCCTGGTGTTTACATCCCTATCTGACATTTTATTTTCTGGCGTAACTAGAATGGTCGAACATCCAGTGACCATGACTAGTGTGGCTATGAGTTCCTTGTACTTGATGGCTCTAGGCTTCTGCAGACTCTGGTTCCTCCAACTGACCTTTTCCTAGCCTATTCCTTTGTGCTATATCCAACTTCCATACTCTCAACTTGAACCATTCTACCTTCATTCAATCACAAGTGACATTTAAATGATTAAGCCACCTATCTTCGTCCCTAGACATCCCACATGCTCGGCCTCCAGGGTTTAGCCTAGTGAGTAATAACCAACACAAACATGAATACTTGTTTTTCCACATGCAGCCTGACCTACTAGAACCACATTTGCCTTCCATTTGCGAGCTTTAGGCATCTACAGGATTGAATGTGTGCAGACAAGCTTAGGCCCTACAACTTCTACTATGCTTTAGTGAACAGCTAGGCTCCCTCTGCACTCAACGTTCTTGCACACATGCCCAGACTGTCCATATCCTCCTACAAAGACTATAGAGGTATGCACCCTTCTGCAGAGATAATTGTTTTCCCAAACTAGTGGAGTCCAGACAATCTAGTGGCATCCCTAGAATAGTGCTTGTTCTCCCTCGCAATGACTTACTTATATCTACCTATCTGTCTATCTATCTATCTATTTTTAATTCGAGAGAAGGCTTCTCTACGTAACTTTGAAGTCTATTTTTGCACTAGCTCTGTAGACCAGGTTGGCTTCACACTCACAGAGATCCTCCTGCCTCTGCCTCCCAAGTGCTATGATTAAAGTCATGCACCACCACCACCCATCCTTGTAGTGACTTCTAACTTTTGTCAATGTCCGAAATCCTTTGCTTCATGTTCTTCTTTGCTATAGGTAAGATCTTGGTTGCTGCATGAAGTTCCTGTTACAACACTTAGCCACAGAACACTGTGTGCTGCCTATACAACCCAACTCTGTACTCAGATTCCCCATGACCTCTCCAGAGTCAGGCCTGTTAATTATCCCTAACATACTCATCATAAATGTTTTTGCACATCCTGCTGAATCTATACCAGTACCCCAGCCTAGACAAACAACTTATACTTCAGAGCAGAGGCCTTCAGGCTTCATCATGGTCCCAAATCTCATACACCCCCAATTTCAGTGCTATAAGGAACAATTAGAGTGCCACTAGTACTTGCCCTATCCACAGGCACAGGACTAGATGTTGACTATACTACCCCTCTCTATACACAAACTTTCTGTTTTCTCTACCACGGCCTAGTCTATTGGATATTCCACATACATCCCAATATTTCTGTTTTCATATCCTGTAGCGTGTAAATCATGAGCCTTAGGCAGTGCCACCATAGTAGCCTGAAATCTTTGCCTTGCAGTAATGATCTCTAACTTCAACAAAGTCCTAAATCCTAGTTCCCAGTTTAGTCCCAGTATTTCATCCTTTGCTCTAGCCTACATGGTGTGCTCCTGGGAGGATCATCAGTCATCGTACCAAACTAAGAATATTGCATACTATATTAATGAACAACCTAGAAAGATATGTCCATGAATGCAATAGTGGTACAAACTTTCTGGGAATAATCAGCTCCTTAAGAGTGAATTTAAGGTCTACTCTACAGAAAGCAACACATGCCTGCTGCTGTAAGCTTTGTCGAAAACACATGGTTATGGAGATCCAAGGCCCCAGTATTGAACCTCATACTATTATTTTGTTAAATGAATGAAGTATCAAGCTTCACTCTACATTCATACCTCGATAACTACAGATTAGTGCAGTTCTCAGACCTCCTCAGAGACCTTGGTTCAGTAGATTATGTTTAAAAAAGACATTCAAAACTGGTCATCCTAGAAAAAAAAATGAGAGTATGTGCAATGGGATATTTGTAGCCCTCTCTTCAAGACTCAGGTACCATTGCAGGGAGCATTTAAAAAGATTTTATGAGTCTGAGGCTGCAGATGCCAAGAGTGAAATTGTGATCTCAAGACATGACAGAGTCATTGCTCTCACAAATACAGAGCCGTCGTGATTGCATGCAAAGGCCTGTGTAAGATGAGGCCAGGTCATATTCCAGTATGCTTGGTGACTAAGCACTCAAATATATGCCAGTATGGTTTCCATCCACATTAACTCTCACACTTCTCTAGAAGCCACCAACTGTCAGGAGTTTGCCAGTTAGACTCTCGAGCCCTCCTACAGTGCATCTTTGACTATGGGGGATGGCTCAGAAGTCTGTACCTCTAACTGACAAACTACTGACAGTTGGTGGCTTCTAGAGAAATGTGACAGTTAATGAAAGGGAATGAAAAACAGGCTCTCATGTACTTGAATACTTACTTAGTTACCAAGAAGTGCAACTGTTTGGGAAATTAGGAGGTGTGACCATGCTGGAATGCATATAGCCTTTGTGGATAATATATGTCACTGAGGGTGGGTTTTGAGGTTTACATTCCCACATCAGGCCTCGTCTCTCTCTCTCTCTACCTACTACTGATGAATCAGTTGGTATGGACTCAACAACAGGCCCAGTGCCGTGTTTGCCTGAATCCTGACATGATGATCAAGAATTAATTTCCTAAAATTATAGGCAAGCATCCAATTAACTAGTGATAAAGAGATCCAGAGACCCTTTCAAGTCTCTTGCATCTTGAAGTCCTGAACTGAGATTAGAGTTTAGCTAGAGGGACAGGGTATTGACATATAAGCAGTTGTGGTCAGGAGGTGGCATCTACCCTCCCTTAGCTCACCCATCATTGTCTAATTGTTAGTCTTATATGGCAAGGTGGTTTGATAGTAGGAATTGTGTGAAATATCTTTAAGGAGACAAGGTTTTCCTTTGGGTAGAGAACATTGCTTTACCTGGCATGAAATTTCTGTAGAAATACTCATTACGTTGACGTCAATGATTTGACTGTTCTGATAGATCAAGCTACACAATTGTCTCATTAGTATATCCTCATTTCTGCTAGGCCTGTTATGTAAGCAGCCCATTCTAAAAGCCCTATTAAAACCCAATTTTTTTATAAAGGATAACCAAGGGTAAACCTGTCACTTCAAATTACCATTTTTTCACTGAGATGTGATCAGTAGATTTGAGTTTGCTGGGTGATTATTGCTCCTGGGGAGATTTCCTTACTTACATTGGATGGTGAGGTATAAAACCAACATTCAAAAAAAGTTGCCAAACAGGAAACATAACAGCTATTTGTGGGGATAACTGTGACTCACACACATCACCTCAGATAGGTTGAGACATTCATACTGTGAAGTTTTGCCCGGATCTTGCAAAATACATGGATGGTGGAGCACAGTCTTCTTCATCCGTATCTATGAGATTAGATAAATGTAGCAATTTGGATTCAATGCTCCATAATTACCTCTATGAGTCTTACAGTGCATGTGTGGTATGACCCTCAAATCTGTGGGAACCAAAGTCCCTTCTTTGTCATATGCTAACCCAAATTTTCTTCTTTCTATATATAACAAACCATATTCCTTTTCTGGCCTCTATCCCTATAGTATACAAAATGTCAGATTTTCCATCTTCAACACCAAAGAGTCTTCTGTGTCATATACCCACCTATTTCAATTTTCTAGGCCTCAACTTGAAATTTGAGTTCAAGTTGTGGTTCATACAATACACGCAATCAAATCCATCTTTATCATAAATTCATGAAAATTGTTTATCTGCCATTAAACATTGAAAAACCATAATCTCTCCCATATCATATACCAACCCAATCTCTCTCTCTCTCTCTCTCTCTCTCTCTCTCTCTCTCTCTCTCTCCCCACTGTTGCTGCCTTCATCCTTATGAGACCACATCCCTCCTTTGTCATCTGCCTATCCACACTACCTCTCTTGCCATATAGCCAATATTTCTTCCCTAAAACCTTATCAGACACAAATCTCTCCCTTTCATTCAACCAAGTGAACTCCCTCTCTCGCCATGTACCCACTATTTCTGGACCCATCCTTCCAAGACACTCATTCCTCCTTAGCCATACACCAAACCTAATACTCTCTCTTATAATGTTTCCACCATTTCTTCCCACAAACTTTGTGATGGCCCAATCTGCCCCATGTCATGTACTCACCCAAACTCCCTCGCTAGCCATATATCCACCATGTCTGCCCCCATCCTGCTGTGACCCAAATCCTTCTCTTGCCATATGCCCACTGAAAATTCTTCTATTTTCATGTAACCACACAATTTCCTGTCTTGTGATGTAACCACCATTTCTTCCCCCAAACATGTCAGACCCAAATATATCCATGTTTATAAGCCCAACAAAACCCCCTCTCTTGACATATACCCACCCAAACTCTGTTTCATGAAATATACCAATTATTTCTGCCCCAAAACTTAAGAGACCCAAACACCCCCTGGTCATACAGCTACCCAAACTCCTCTCTGGGCATATACCCATCATTTTGCCACCAGCTTTGTGAGACCATAATCTCTCCATTGTCGTATGCCCATCCAAGGTATTTCTCTTGCTACATACTCACCATTGCTGCCCCTAAAGTGTATAAGACCCAAATCCCTCCCTTGTCATTTACACAGCATACTCCCTCTGTTGCTATATATCCACCATTTCTGACCCCATCTTTCTGAGACCCTAATCCCACCCTTCATATAATAACCCAAACTCCTCTCTTAACAGATACTCATGATTTCTGCCACCTGAGTATTTGAGAATCAAATCCTTCCCTTGTCATGTACCCACCCAAATGTCTCTTATTATTTACCGATCATTACACTCTCCAAAGTATATGAGATCCAACTCCATTCCCTGGCATTACCCACCCATATTCCCACGCTTTCCAAGCTCTCACCATTACTGACCCAAAATTTTGGAGAAACAAACCCCTCCCTTGTCTTCTACAAACACAAAATCCCCCTCTTCAAGGCACCCACCATTGATGCCCAAACTTTTGGAGACACAAATCCCTCCCTTTTTTCCTACCCACCCAAACTCCCTCTCTTCCATGCACCCACAATTGATGCCCAAACCTTTGGAGACCCAAATCCCTCCGTTGTCTTCTACCCACCCAAACGCCCTCTCTTTCCATGCACTCACCATTACTGCTCCAAACATATGGAAATCCAAATACCTTCCTTGTCTTCTTCCCACCCAAACTCCCCCTTTTCCATGCACCCACCATTGTTTCCCAAACCTTTGGAGACCCAAATCCCAACCTTGTCTTCTTCCCACCCGAACTCCCCCTCTTCCATGCACCCACCATTGTTGCCCAAACCTTTGGAGACCCAAATCTCACCCTTGTCTTCTTCCAACCCAAACATCCCCACTTTCATGCACCCACCATTGATGCCCAAACCTTTGGAGACCCAAATCCCTCCCTTGTCTTCTACCCACCCATGCTCCCTTTCTTTTCATGCACTCACCATTACTGCCCCAAAATCCCCCTCATCCAGGCACACACCAATGATGCCCAAACGTTTGGAGACAAAAATCCCTCCCTTGTCTTCTTCCCACCCAAACTCCCCCTCTTCCATGCACCCATCATTGATGCCCAAACCTTTAAAAACACAAATCCCTCCCTTGTCTCCTACACACCCAAACTCCCTTTCTTCCATGCACCCACAAGTGATGCCTAAACCTTTGGAGACACAAATCCCTCCCTTGTCTGCTACCAACCCAAGTTCCCTTTCTTTTCATGCACTCACCATTACTGCCCAAATCCTTTGGAGACACAAATCCCTCCCTTGTCTCCTACCCACCAAAACTCCCTCTCTTTCCATGCTCTCACCGTTAAAGCTCAAAATTTTGGAGACCCTAATCCCTCCCTTGTCTTCTTCCCACACAAACTCGCCTCTTTTATGCACCCACAATTAATGCCCAAACCTTTGTAGACCCAAATCCCTCCCTTGTCTTCTACCAACCCAAACTCCCCCTCTTTCCATGAACCCACTATGACTGTCTCAAACCTAGTGAAGAACAAATCTCTCCATTGCCATTCACCCACCCATCTTCCCTCTCTTCTCCTATAACCAACATTTTTCCTTCCCTTTCCTGGTTCCGCCTTTAGTCACTGTAAAAGACACATAGCTTTTCAACTAAATTGAATTTATTTTCAATTTAAGAAATTTATACCAATGCAATTTTCTTTGTCATATTTGGGCATTCCCCGTCTTCATGATAGCCATCTTATTGGCTCTCCCCCTCATCGGCTGCTGCGACCACGCTTGCTTCTCCAGTAGTGTGCACCTAGGCTTCCTTTTCAGGCTCCTCCTCCTTAGGTTCAGGCATTGCAGTAACAGCTTTCACTTTGATTTTCTTCCGTTCGAGGGCAGCTGCCTCTTCGGCCTCCCTCTTTCTCTTGTTCCTCTTCTTTGGGGAGTGCTTCCGGTGTTTGCTTTTCTTGTGTGCCTGGAATGGCAAGAGGTGAACACAAGAATTAGTTAATACAGGGAGAAGTCAGGAGAGGCATGTGAAGGACACTTTGTCGGAAGAGGTGAGAATTGATAAGGGATTTATGCCAGGAAGGAGAGAGGTAGTGACTTTAGGTAAGAGTAAATGAGTAGAGGAGGGAGCTCCAGTAGGGTTCGTCAACTCACCTTTCCGAACGACATGTAAGATGGATACTGCTTTAGAGCTGCCTTTGTCTTCACCATAAGGACTGGCCCGTTCGCTGCCATCGGAACATCACTACTGGATGTTGGGAGGTCCATGTCGGACAGTGATTCCTTAGGTTCCTTTGCTAGAGTCTCCATCACCAAGTCGCGTGAGCGCGTGTTGTTTCTCCCTCGAGGGGCTGTGAACAACTGGCAGAGTAGGGAAGGCCACACCCTCAGACCTGAGTCATCATCAAGGTCTCGACCAATAGTAGGTGAGCTTGTGCTCTGACATCACAAAGCCTGGTTCTGACCCACAAGAATGCCTGGGGAAGGAAGGAACAAATAGTGGACTGTACCACTCCTGACACTTGATGATAGGGGGAAGATATTGAGAAGGCAAAGAGAGTTTGGGTTTAGATGGAGACTTTGTTTAATAACTCTAAGGCAAATTTTCCACCTCAACCTTTTTTACATATCTACCTTTGTTGTGGTAGAACACATGACAGATCATTTGCTTCTCCAAATTCTTCAACAATACTATCCCTGTCAATGGTTTAGTCCAAAATGTCCGCCTCAATCTTTGGCTAGTATCTTGAATGTCTTCCCTAAAATCATTCCCAAACAACATTCCTACTCCATGGCTTAGCCTGTTGACCGTACACACACACACACTCACACACACATTCACACACACACACACACACACACACACGAATACTTGCATCTCCACATTCCTCTGTACCTAATGAATATACGCAAACCAGTGTCCATATCTTGTCTGGCTGTGTAGCAACAAATCATGGCCTCCTGGCTTCCACCTTATCCCAAGTCAGGTGACCCAGCCTAGCCTCAATATCTCTTTTACTGTGGTGAGCATACAGCCTCCTTTAATATACTCACTCACCTAAGGAGGCTTTCTACAACCAACATAAGCCCAGTCCATAACCAGGGTTCTCCTATCTTCTGGTGTCTAGCCTATTGAGAATATCACACAGTATTAGACACTTGATTTTTAACATTCTGTTATGTATAACCTGGAAACCATAAGAAATGTTCAATCTTGGTCTTGACTCCTTGCCTTATAGTAGTGAATGTTAGGCTTCAACATGTTGCAGCCTATTTAGAACATTTTTCCTATATTATAGAGAACATCTGGGCTACAGCCAGATATAATCCTATTTAGATAAACCAACAGGGGTCTTAGAGTTGCCCATACCTCTTCACACCATACCCAGACTTCCTATGTCCCCCTCCAGGATTTATCCAGGTGAAGATATCCATACTCTGTAATTGGTTTTCCATATTCAGTGGAATTTATCCTAGATTGAATAGTCCCTGTCCCATCAAAGAATGGACCCTTGCACTCTGCAGTAGTGATTTGTGGCATGTTTTAGGGACACAAATCTCAAAACACAGCATGATCCCACCAGCTACTACTATTCTGTAGCCAACACTGAGAGTTCCCCAACACTTATCATACCTGTACTGGCTAATGGAATAACCCCACTCCTTATGAAAAGTTATCGTGTCCTCCTAAAGTTCGAACCTAGTGAATATTTCCTGTTCCAAATACTGTTTTTCCACATCCCTCCAAACATAGCTCATATTGATGTGGGATTCCCTTTTGTATATCTATGTATCATTATGATCCATTCCAGTAAGGCTCTCACTGGTAGCTGCTGGTTTTCTCCTTCAGCAGCTACATGGCATCTCCCTGACTCTGCCTACTTTCTCTCTATATCTCTGTTCAGATTTCCTGCCTGGCTATATTCTACTAATCGATTGCCCAAAGCATCTTCTTGAATAACCAATGGTAATAAAACATATTCATAGCATATAGGATTCCTAGTCCCATCAAATCCTCCTGTGCTGTAGACAACATATACATTCCCACTGAGACAACCCCAACCTCATCAAACCACAGGATCTCTGGCTGACTACATAATATCACAGCATGCCAAGACTGTCCAAATCCTTCTACAATGCCAAGAGAAGTAAGTGCACCTTTCGAGCAGATAATTCTTTTCCTACTCCAGTAGAGTCCAGACCTGATGAAACATCCAGTGAGAACTCTAAAAGAGCTGTTTTCTCACACTTATAGTGACTTTTAGCTGTTTGCTGAGTTCCAAACCCTAGGCTCCATCTTAGTCCTACCGTGCTTTGATAGATAGTTCTAAGCTTCTGCTGGCACTTTCCCTCCAACTGGCCTTGTCCTAGCACATTCTTTTGTGCTGTATCCAGCATCTACATTCCCAACAGTAACCATCCTACCTGAATCCATCTGCAGGATGATTCCGATGCCTAAACCACTTCATTATATAACCAGACATCCCACAACCACCAGGACCCAACTTTAGCCAATTGAGTAACCCACTACACACAAATGAATATTTGATTTTCCACTTGCTGTCTGACTTACAGCTGCCTCATGTGCCTTGCATTTGCAAATTTTAGGCCTGTGAAGGTTTTCAAAGCCTTCAGCCAAGACTAGGTCCAGCAACTCCTTCTTTGGTATAGTCAACAGTTAGGCTCCCCTGAATTTAACACACCTACATCCATGCATGAAATAGTTGCCCTGCTTTCACAACTCCATTTCCAATCCAGACTTTCCATATCTTCCCCAAAGACCAAGCCCAGAATATTTCCCCTACCAGATAGCGTTTCCCCATATGCCAACAAACAGATCATAAGTCACTACAAGTGTCCAAGTCTAGTTTTTGCCACTGATATTCTTGCATGTTGTAGTATGCTCACAGGATTCAACAGAGTTCCAAATGCGAGGGCCGAATCCCAGCATCTACTCCTGTCCTCCAACCAACATACATTGTCCTACAAGGACCTGCGCTGCTTGAATCTACATATAGTACTCATTTTGCTAACTATCTTACCCGAATCCAAATTCTGTATTCCTGAGTCCTCCACCATGGTATGGCCTGGTAAGTGCTCACTCCCTCACAACCAGATATTTCATATTCTATCTCTACCTGGATCTAGCCTCTTTCCCAAAGTCATTATACAAATTTAGTTTGATCACCTAAGTAGCAATATCTAGGCTTCTATAATTTCGGAAATCCCATATCTTGGCCTTCCACGTGTGCGATTGCCGACATACATGCAGCAGACAAGTTGCTACCTTCACCCACCCACAGTACCCTCTATGTTACCTGCAGCACCCTACTCTACCACATTCCTAATGTTCTCCTCCAGGAACTGGCTTCTTATATATGCCACCAACCAATATTTGTTTTCCATATCCATCTGCATCTAGCTTGAGTTTAACAGCCACCACCCCTGCATAATCTGGCTGTTTGCCTCTTGATTCAAGGGTCTTCTTGGGAGTATGGTCCCAAATAACTCAGCTCAGACTATTCTCAGGAATCCTCCTTTTCTGTCGTGAATATCTAGGCTTTGCTAGCACTTACCCTGCACTAGTACATCCACGGGACACTTTAGGTACAATATAGAACATTATTCCTTATTCAGATTTTCTATGTCTTCCCAGGTTTTAACTTCTTTAGTTTAGTTACCCACTCAGTACTTTGTACAAAGAGGGCTTGATTTACCCAAGTTGCAACAACCAGTGTCCTGGTCTTCTCCAGATGCCTCCATAGCAATCTCCGGCATTCTTAGACCCATCAACTTTTTCTGTGCTGTTGACAGCATCTAGATTCCCACAAAGACTATCAATCTCTCATAGAACCAGAGGAGTTGTGGCTGCCCTACATGACCATTCTATCCCCAGACTATCAGAATACTCCTCCATCGTCTAGATTTCAGAGCACTGCTCTGCATCCTATCATTGTTTTTCTAATCCAGTGGAGTCCAGACTGGATGGAACATCCAGTGTCATCACTAGATTTCAATAGTAGTGACTTCTAGCTGTTGGTAGGGTTCCAAATCCTTTGTTCCATCTTAGTCCCACCATGGTCTCTTAGGCTGAATGCAACATATAGTGTCCTGCATGAATCTCCTGAAACAACACTTACACACAGGACACTCTAGGCTACCTATACAACACAACTTAATACCCAGATTACCCAGAATACCCATGTACTCCCCAGAGTCAAGCCTGTAGACTAACACCAAATGTACTCATCATACATGATTTTCTACAACTTGCTGAATTGATCACAGTACTTTAGCCTACATAGACAACCTATAACACATAACAGGTGCCTCTAGGATTCAGTAGGGTGTAAAATCTCACACCCCAGCACAGCCCCTCCATCTATTCATGTGCTATAGTTAACATTTAGTTTTTCCGCAATAGTTGTCCTATCTATGGCCACAGGACTAGATGTTCACTATACCATGGCACTCTATACACAAACTTCCCATCCACTCCCCAGAGTCTAGTTACTGAAACTCCAAACACAACCCAATATTTCTATTTTCATGTCATGCAAAACATAAATCCCATGCTGCATGCAGTTTGGCACAGATGTCTGGACTCCTAGCCTTGCTTTAATGAACCCTGGAATTCAACAAGGTCTCCATTCCTTGGCCCTAGCCTATGCCAAGCATTTTGTCCTTGGCTGTAGCCTACATCTATGCTCCCATAGGGATGTACCCTAGCCCTGTCTACCCACATCTACTTTCAGAAAGCCTTGTGACACATAAAATACACCAATAAATACACAGACTTCCTGTGGTCTCCTCCTGGGTGAGCCTGGTGTTTACATCCCTATCTGACATTTTATTTTCTGGCGTAACTAGAATGGTCGAACATCCAGTGACCATGACTAGTGTGGCTATGAGTTCCTTGTACTTGATGGCTCTAGGCTTCTGCAGACTCTGGTTCCTCCAACTGACCTTGTCCTAGCCTATTCCTTTGTGCTATATCCAACTTCCATACTCTCAACTTGAACCATTCTACCTTCATATAATCACAAGTGACATTTAAATGATTAAGCCACCTATCTTTGTCCCTAGACATCCCACATGCTCGGCCTCCAGGGTTTAGCCTAGTGAGTAATAACCAACACAAACCTGAATACTTGTTTTTCCACATGCAGCCTGACCTACTAGAACCACATTTGCCTTCCATTTGCGAGCTTTAGGCATCTACAGGTTTGAATGTGTGCAGACAAGCTTAGGCCCAGCAACTTCTACTATGCTTTAGTGAACAGCTAGGCTCCCTCTGCACTAAACGTTCTTGCACACATGCCCAGACTGTCCATATCCTCCTACAAAGACTATAGAGGTATGCACCCTTCTGCAGAGATAATTGTTTTCCCAAACTAGTGGAGTCCAGACAATCTAGTGGCATCCCTAGAATAGTGCTTGTTCTCCCTCGCAATGACTTACTTATATCTACCTATCTGTCTATCTATCTATCTATTTTTAATTCGAGAGAAGGCTTCTCTACGTAACTTTGAAGTCTATTTTTGCACTAGCTCTGTAGACCAGGTTGGCTTCACACTCACAGAGATCCTCCTGCCTCTGCCTCCCAAGTGCTATGATTAAAGTCATGCACCACCACCACCCATCCTTGTAGTGACTTCTAACTTTTGTCAATGTCCGAAATCCTTTGCTTCAGACTAGTACTACCATGTTCTTCTTTGCTATAGGTAAGATCTTGGTTCCTGCATGAAGTTCCTGTTACAACACTTAGCCACAGAACACTGTGTGCTGCCTATACAACCCAACTCTGTACTCAGATTCCCCATGACCTCTCCAGAGTCAGGCCTGTTAATTATCCCTAACATACTCATCATAAATATTTTTGCACATCCTGCTGAATCTATACCAGTACCCCAGCCTAGACAAACAACTTATACTTCAGAGCAGAGGCCTTCAGGCTTCATCATGGTCCCAAATCTCATACACCCCCAATTTCAGTGCTATAAGGAACAATTAGAGTGCCACTAGTACTTGCCCTATCCACAGGCACAGGACTAGATGTTGACTATACTACCCCTCTCTATACACAAACTTTCTGTGTTCTCTTCTAGGGCCTAGTCTATTGGATATTCCACATACATCCCAATATTTCTGTTTTCGTATCCTGTAGCGTGTAAATCATGAGCCTTAGGCAGTGCCACCATAGTAGCCTGAAATCTTTGCCTTGCAGTAATGATCTCTAACTTCATCAAAGTCCTAAATCCTAGTTCCCAGTTTAGTCCCAGTATTTCATCCTTTGCTCTAGCCTACATGGTGTGCTCCTTGGAGGATCATCAGTCGTCGTACCAAACTAAGAATATTGCATACTATATTAATGAACAACCTAGAAAGATATGTCCATGAATGCAATAGTGGTACAAACTTTCTGGGAATAATCAGCTCCTTAAGAGTGAATTTAAGGTCTACTCTACAGAAAGCAACACATGCCTGCTGCTGTAAGCTTTGTCGAGAACACATGGTTATGGAGATCCAAGGCCCCAGTATTGAACCTCATACTATTATTTTGTTAAATGAATGAAGTATCAAGCTTCACTCTACATTCATATCTCGATAACTACAGATTAGTGCAGTTCTCAGACCTCCTCAGAGACCTTGGGGCAGTAGATTATGTTTAAAAAAGTCATTCACAACTGGTCATCCTGGAAAAAAAAATGAGAGTATGTGCAATGGGATATTTGTAGCCCTCTCTTCAAGACTCAGGTACCATTGCAGGGAGCATTTAAAAAGATTTTATGAGTCTGAGGCTGCAGATGCCAAGAGTGAAATTGTGATCTCAAGACATGACAGAGTCATTGCTCTCACAAATACAGAGCCATCGTGATTGCATGCAAAGGCCTGTGTAAGATGAGGCCAGGTCATATTCCAGTATGCTTGGTGACTAAGCACTCAAATATATGCCAGTATGGTTTCCATCCACATTAACTCTCACACTTCTCTAGAAGCCACCAACTGTCAGGAGTTTGCCAGTTAGACTCTCGAGCCCTCCTACAGTGCATCTTTGACTATGGGGGATGGCTCAGAAGTCTGTACCTCTAACTGACAAACTACTGACAGTTGGTGGCTTCTAGAGAAATGTGACAGTTAATGAAAGGGAATGAAAAACAGGCTCTCATGTACTTGAATACTTACTTAGTTACCAAGAAGTGCAACTGTTTGGGAAATTAGGAGGTGTGACCATGCTGGAATGCATATAGCCTTTGTGGATAATATATGTCACTGAGGGTGGGTTTTGAGGTTTACATTCCCACATCAGGCCTCGTCTCTCTCTCTCTCTCTCTCTACCTACTACTGATGAATCAGTTGGTATGGACTCAACAACAGGCCCAGTGCCGTGTTTGCCTGAATCCTGACATGATGATCATGAATTAATTTCCTAAAATTATAGGCAAGCATCCAATTAACTAGTGATAAAGAGATCCAGAGACCCTTTCAAGTCTCTTGCATCTTGAAATCCTGAACTGAGATTAGAGTTTAGCTAGAGGGACAGGGTATTGACATATAAGCAGTTGTGGTCAGGAGGTGGCATCTACCCTCCCTTAGCTCACCCATCATTGTCTAATTGTTAGTCTTATCTGGCAAGGTGGTTTGATAGTAGGAATTGTGTGAAATCTCTTGAAGGAGACAAGGTTTTCCTTTGGGTAGAGAACATTGCTTTACCTGGCATGAGATTTCTGTAGAAATACTCATTACGTTGACGTCAATGATTTGACTGTTCTGATAGATCAAGCTACACAATTGTCTCATTAGTATATCCTCATTTCTGCTAGGCCTGTTATGTAAGCAGCCCATTCTAAAAGCCCTATTAAAACACAAATTTTTTATAAAGCATAACCAAGGGTAAACCTGTCACTTCAAATTACCATTCCTTTCACTGAGATGTGATCAGTAGATTTGAGTTTGCTGGGTGATTATTGCTCCTGGGGAGATTTCCTTACTTACATTGGATGGTGAGGTATAAAACCAACATTCAAAAAAAGTTGCCAAACAGGAAACATAACAGGTATGTGTGTGGATAACTGTCACTCACACACTTCACCTCAGATAGGTTGAGACATTCATACTGTGAAGTTTTCCCCGGATCTTGCAAAATACATGGATGGTGGAGCACAGTCTTCTTCATCCGTATCTATGAGATTAGATAAATGTAGCAATTTGGATTCAATGCTCCATAATTACCTCTATGAGTCTTACAGTGCATGTGTGGTATGACCCTCAAATCTGTGGGAACCAAAGTCCCTTCTTTGTCATATGCTAACCCAAATTTTCTTCTTTTTATATATCAAACCATATTCCTTTTCTGGCCTCTATCCCTATAGTATACAAAATGTCAGATTTTCCATCTTCAACACCAAAGAGTCTTCTTTGTCATATACCCACCTAAATCAATTTTCTAGGCCTCAACTTGAAATTTGAATTCAAGGTGTGGTTCACACAATACACGCAATCAAATCCATCTTTATCGTAAATTCATGAAAATTGTTTATCTGCCATCAAACTTTGTAAAACCATAATCTCTCTCATATCATATACCAACCCAATCTCTCTCTCTCTCTCTCTCTCTCTCTCTCTCTCTATCTATCTATCTCTCTCTCTCTGTCTCCCCACTGTTGCTGCCTTCATCCTTATGAGACCACATCCCTCCTTTGTCATCTGCCTATCCACACTACCTCTCTTGCCATATAGCCAATATTTCTTCCCTAAAACCTTATCAGACACAAATCTCTCCCTTTCATTCAACCAAGTGAACTCCCTCTCTCGCCATGTACCCACTATTTCTGGACCCATCCTTCCAAGACACTCATTCCTCCTTAGCCATACACCAAACCTAATACTCTCTCTTATAATGTTTCCACCATTTCTTCCCCCAAACGTTGTGATGGCCCAATCTGCCCCATGTCATGTACTCACCCAAACTCCCTCGCTAGCCATATATCCACCATGTCTGCCCCCATCCTGCTGTGACCCAAATCCTTCTCTTGCCATATGCCCACTGAAAATTCTTCTATTTTCATGTAACCACACAATGTCCTGTCTTGTGATGTAACCACCATTTCTTCCCCCAAACATGTCAGACCCAAATATATCCATGTTTATAAGCCCAACAAAACCCCCTCTCTTGACATATACCCACCCAAACTCTGTTTCATGAAATATACCAATTATTTCTGCCCCAAACCTTAAGAGACCCAAACACCCCCTGGTCATACAGCTACCCAAACTCCTCTCTGGGCATATACCCATCATTTTGCCACCAGCTTTGTGAGACCCTAATCTCTCCATTGTCATATGCCCATCCAAAGTATTTCTCATGCTACATACTCACCATTGCTGCCCCTAAAGTGTATAAGACCCAAATCCCTCCCTTGTCATTTACCCAGCATACTCCCTCTGTTGCTATATATCCACCATTTCTGACCCCATCTTTCTGAGACCCTAATCCCACCCTTCATATAATAACCCAAACTCCTCTCTTAACAGATACTCATGATTTCTGCGACCTGAGTATTTGAGAATCAAATCCTTCCCTTGTCATGTACCCACCCAAATTTCTCTTATCATTTACCCATCATTACACTCTCCAAAGTATATGAGATCCAACTCCCTTCCCTGGCATTACCCACCCATATTCCCACTCTTTCCAAGCTCTCACCATTACTGCCCCAAAATTTTGGAGGCACAAATCCCTCCCTTTTCTTCTACCCACACAAAATCCCCCTCTTCAAGGCACCCACCATTGATGCCCAAACTTTTGGAGACACAAATCCCTCCCTTTTATCCTACCCACCCAAACTCCCTCTCTTCCATGAACCCACAATTGATGCCCAAACATTTGGAGACCCAAATCCCTCCCGTGTCTTCTACCCACCCAAACTCCCTCTCTTTCCATGCACTCACCATTACTGCTCCAAACATATGGAAACCCAAATCACTCCCTTGTCTTCTTCCCACCCAAACTCCCCCTCTTCCATGCACCCACCATTGTTTCCCAAACCTTTGGAGACCCAAATCCCAACCTTGTCTTCTTCCCACCCGAACTCCCCCTCTTCCATGCACCCACCATTGTTGCCCAAACCTTTGGAGACCCAAATCCCACCCTTGTCTTCTTCCAACCCAAACATCCCCACTTTCATGCACCCACCATTGATGCCCAAACCTTTGGAGACACAAATCCCTCCCTTGTCTTCTACCCACCCATGCTCCCTTTCTTTTCATGCACTCACCATTACTGCCCCAAAATCCCCCTCATCCAGGCACCCACCAATGATGCCCAAACGTTTGGAGACAAAAATCCCTCCCTTGTCTTCTTCCCACCCAAACTCCCCCTCTTCCATGCACCCATCATTGATGCCCAAACCTTTAAAAACACAAATCCCTCCCTTGTCTCCTACACACCCAAACTCCCTTTCTTCCATGCACCCACAAGTGATGCCCAAACCTTTGGAGACACAAATCCCTCCCTTGTCTTCTACCAACCCAAGTTCCCTTTCTTTTCATGCACTCACCATTACTGCCCAAATCCTTTGGAGACACAAATCCCTTCCTTGTCTTCTATCCACCCTAACTCCCCCTCTTCCATGCACCCACCATTGATGACCAATTCTTTGGAGACCCAAATCCCTCCCTTGTCATCTTCCCACCCAAACTCCCTTTCTTTTCATGCCCTCACCATTACTGTCCCAAAACTTTGGAGACCCAAATCCCTCCCTTGTCTTCTTCCCTCCCAAACTCCCCGTCTTCCATGCACCCACCATTGATGCCCAAACCTTTGGAGACACAAATCCCTCCCTTGTCTCCTACCCACCAAAACTCCCTCTCTTTCCATGCTCTCACCGTTAAAGCCACAAAATTTTGGAGACCCTAATCCCTCCCTTTTCTTCTTCCCACACAAACTTGCCTCTTTTATGCACCCACAATTAATGCCCAAACCTTTGTAGACCCAAATCCCTCCCTTGTCTTCTACCAACCCAAACTCCCCCTCTTTCCATGAACCCACTATGACTGTCCCAAACCTAGTGAAGAACAAATCTCTCCATTGCCAATCACCCACCCATCTTCCCTCTCTTCTCCTATAACCATCATTTTTCCTTCCCTTTCCTGGTTTCGCCTTTAGTCACTGTAAAAGACACATAGCTTTTCAACTAAATTGAATTTATTTTCAATTTAAGAAATTTATACCAATGCAATTTTCTTTGTCATATTTGGGCATTCCCCGTCTTCATGATAGCCATCTTATTGGCTCTCCCCCTCATCGGCTGCTGCGACCACGCTTGCTTCTCCAGTAGTGTGCACCTCGGCTTCCTTTTCAGGCTCCTCCTCCTTAGGTTCAGGCATTGCAGTAACAGCTTTCACTTTGATTTTCTTCCGTTCGAGGGCAGCTGCCTCTTCGGCCTCCCTCTTTCTCTTGTTCCTCTTCTTTGAGGAGTGCTTCCGGTGTTTGCTTTTCTTGTGTGCCTGGAATGGCAAGAGGTGAACACAAGAATTAGTTAATACAGGGAGAAGTCAGGAGAGGCATGTGAAGGACACTTTGTCGGAAGAGGTGAGAATTGATAAGGGATTTATGCCAGGAAGGAGAGAGGTAGTGACTTTAGGTAAGAGTAAATGAGTAGAGGAGGGAGCTCCAGTAGGGTTCGTCAACTCACCTTTCCGCACGACATGTAAGGTGGATACTGCTTTAGAGCTGCCTTTGTCTTCACCATAAGGACTGGCCCGTTCGCTGCCATCGGAACATCACTACTGGATGTTGGGAGATCCATGTCGGACAGTGATTCCTTAGGTTCCTTTGCTAGAGTCTCCATCACCAAGTCGCGTGAGCGCCTGTTGTTTCTCCCTCAAGGGGCTGTGAACAACTGGCAGAGTAGGGAAGGCCACACCCTCAGACCTGAGTCATCATCAAGGTCTCGACCAATAGTAGGTGAGCTTGTGCTCTGACATCACAAAGCCTGGTTCTGACCCACAAGAATGCCTGGGGAAGGAAGGAACAAATAGTGGACTGTACCACTCCTGACACTTTGATGATAGGGGGAAGATATTGAGAAGGCAAAGAGAGTTTGGGTTTAGATGGAGACTTTGTTTAATAACTCTAAGGCAAATTTTCCACCTCAACCTTTTTTACATATCTACCTTTGTTGTGGTAGAACACATGACAGATCATTTGCTTCTCCAAATTCTTCAACAATACTATCCCTGTCAATGGTTTAGTCCAAAATGTCCGCCTCAATCTTTGGCTAGTATCTTGAATGTCTTCCCTAAAATCATTCCCAAACAACATTCCTACTCCATGGCTTAGCCTGTTGACCGTACACACACACACACTCACACACACATACACACACACACACACACACACACACACACACACGAATACCTGCATCTCCACATTCCTCTGTACCTAATGAATATACGCAAACCAGTGTCCATATCTTGTCTGGCTGTGTAGCAACAAATCATGGCCTCCAGGCTTCCACCTTATCCCAAGTCAGGTGACCCAGCCTAGCCTCAATATCTCTTTTACTGTGGTGAGCATACAGCCTCCTTTAATATACTCACTCACCTAAGGAGGCTTTCTACAACCAACATAAGCCCAGTCCATAACCAGGTTTCTCCTATCTTCTGGTGTCTAGCCTATTGAGAATATCACACAGTATTAGACACTTGATTTTTAACATTCTGTTATGTATAACCTGGAAACCATAAGAAATGTTCAATCTTGGTCTGGACTCCTTGCCTTATAGTAGTGAATTTTAGGCTTCAACATGTTGCAGCCTATTTAGAACATTTTTCCTATATTATAGAGAACATCTGGGCTACAGCCAGATATAATACTATTTAGATAAACCAACAGGGGTCTTAGAGTTGCCCATACCTCTTCACACCATACCCAGACTTCCTATGTCCCCCTCCAGGATTTATCCAGGTGAAGATATCCATACTCTGTAATTGGTTTTCCATATTCAGTGGAATTTATCCTACATTGAATAGTCCCTGTCCCATCAAAGAATGGACCCTTGCACTCTGCAGTAGTGATTTGTGGCATGTTTTAGGGACACAAATCTCAAAACACAGCATGATCCCACCAGCTACTACTATTCTGTAGCCAACACTGAGAGTTCCCCAACACTTATCATACCTGTACTGGCTAATGGAATAACCCCACTCCTTATGAAAAGTTATCGTGTCCTCCTAAAGTTCGAACCTAGTGAATATTTCCTGTTCCAAATATTGTTTTTCCACATCCCTCCAAACATAGCTCATATTGATGTGGGATTCCCTTTTGTATATCTATGCATCATTATGATCAATACCAGTAAGGCTCTCACTGGTAGCTGCTGGTTTTCTCCTTCAGCAGCTACATGGCATCTCCCTGACTCTGCCTACTTTCTCTCTATATCTCTGTTCAGATTTCCTGCCTGGCTATATTCTACTAATCGATTGCCCAAAGCATCTTCTTGAATAACCAATGGTAATAAAACATATTCATAGCATATAGGATTCCTAGTCCCATCAAATCCTCCTGTGCTGTAGACAACATATACATTCCCACTGAGACAACCCCAACCTCATCAAACCACAGGATCTCTGGCTGACTACATAATATCACAGCATGCCAAGACTGTCCAAATCCTTCTACAATGCCAAGAGAAGTAAGTGCACCTTTCGAGCAGATAATTCTTTTCCTACTCCAGTAGAGTCCAGACCTGATGAAACATCCAGTGAGAACTCTAAAAGAGCTGTTTTCTCACACTTATAGTGACTTTTAGCTGTTTGCTGAGTTCCAAACCCTAGGCTTCATCTTAGTCCTACCATGCTTTGATAGATAGTTCTAAGCTTCTGCTGGCACTTTCCCTCCAACTGGCCTTGTCCTAGCACATTCTTTTGTGCTGTATCCAGCATCTACATTCCCAACAGTAACCATCCTACCTGAATCCATCTGCAGGATGATTCCGATGCCTAAACCACTTCATTATATAACCAGACATCATACAACCACCATGACCGAACTTTAGCCAATTGAGTAACCCACTACACACAAATGAATATTTGATTTTCCACTTGCAGTCTGACTTACAGCTGCCTCATGTGCCTTGCATTTGCAAATTTTAGGCCTGTGAAGGTTTTCAAAGCCTTCAGCCAAGACTAGGTCCAGCAACTCCTTCTTTGGTATAGTCAACAGTTAGGCTCCCCTGAATTTAACACACCTACACCCATGCATGAAATAGTTGCCCTGCTTTCACAACTCCATTTCCAATCCAGACTTTCCATATCTTCCCCAAAGACCAAGCCCAGAATATTTCCCCTACCAGATAGCGTTTCCCCATATGCCAACAAACAGATCATAAGTCACTACAAGTGTCCAAGTCTAGTTTTTGCCACTGCTATTCTTGCATGTTGTAGTAATGCTCACAGGATTCAACAGAGTTCCAAATGCGAGGGCCGAATCCCAGCATCTACTCCTGTCCTCCAACCAACATACATTGTCCTACAAGGACCTGCGCTGCTTGAATCTACATATAGTACTCATTTTGCTAACTATCTTACCCGAATCCAAATTCTGTATTCCTGAGTCTCCGAAATGGTATGGCCTGGTAAGTACTCACTCCCTCACAACCAGATATTTCATATTCTATCTCTATCTGGATCTAGCCTCTTTCCCAAAGTCATTATACAAATTTAGTTTGATCACCAAAGTAGCAATACCTAGGCTTCTATAATTTCGGAAATCCCATATCTTGGCCTTCCACGTGTGCGATTGCCGACATACATGCAGCAGACAAGTTGCTACCTTCACCCACCCACAGTACCCTCTGTGTTACCTGCAGCACCCTACTCCAACACATTCTTATGTTCTCCTCCAGGAACTGGCTTCTTATATATGCCACCAACCAATACTTGTTTTCCATATCCATCTGCATCTAGCTTGAGTTTAACAGCCAGCACCCCTGCATAATCTGGCTGTTTGCCTCTTGATTCAAGGGTCTTCTCGGGAGTATGGTCCCAAATAACTCAGCTCAGACTATTCTCAGGAATCCTCCTTTTCTATCGTGAATATCTAGTCTTTGCTAGCACTTACCCTGCACTAGTACATCCACGGGACACTTTAGGTACAATATAGAGCATTATTCCTTATTCAGATTTTCTATGTCTTCCCACATTTTAACTTGTTTAGTTTAGTTACCCACTCAGTACTTTGTACATAGAGGGCTTGATTTACCCAAGTTGCAACAACCAGTGTCCTGGTCTTCTCCAGCTGCCTCCATAGCAATCTCCGGCATTCTTAGACCCATCAACTTTTTCTGTGCTGTTGACAGCATCTAGATTCCCACAAAGACTATCAATCTCTCATAGAACCAGAGGAGTTGTGGCTGCCCTACATGACCATTCTATCCCCAGACTATCAGAATACTCCTCCATCATCTAGATTTCAGAGCACTGCTCTGCATCCTATCATTGTTTTTCTAATTCAGTGGAGTCCAGACTGGATGGAACATCCAGTGTCATCCCTAGATTTCAATAGTAGTGACTTCTAGCTGTTGGTAGTGTTCCAAATCCTTTGTTCCATCTTAGTCCCACCATGGTCTCTTAGGCTGAATGCAACATATAGTGTCCTGCATGAATCTCCTGAAACAACACTTACACACAGGACACTCTAGGCTACCTATACAACACAACTTAATACCCAGATTACCCAGAATACCCATGTACTCCCCAGAGTCAAGCCTGTAGACTAACACCAAATGTACTCATCATACATGATTTTCTACAACTTGCTGAATTGATCACAGTACTTTAGCCTACATTGACAACCTATAACACATAACAGGTGCCTCTAGGATTCAGTAGGGTGTAAAATCTCACACCCCAGCACAGCCCCTCCATCTATTCATGTGCTATAGTTAACATTTAGTTTTTCTACAATAGTTGTCCTATCTATGGCCACAGGACTAGATGTTCACTATACCATGGCACTCTATACACAAACTTCCCATCCACTCCCCAGAGTCTAGTTACTGAAACTCCAAACACAACCCAATATTTCTGTTTTCATGTCATGGAAAACATAAATCCCATGCTGCATGCAGTTTGGCACAGATGTCTGGACTCCTAGCCTTGCTTTAATGACCCCTGGAATTCAACAAGGTCCCCATTCCTTGGCCCTAGCCTATGCCAAGCATTTTGTCCTTGGCTGTAGCCTATATCTATGCTCCCATAGGGATGTACCCTAGCCCTGTCTACCCACATCTACTTTCAGAAAGCCTTGTGACACATAAAATACACCAATAAATACACAGACTTCCTGTGGTCTCCTCCTGGGTGAGCCTGGTGTTTACATCCCTATCTGACATTTTATTTTCTGGCGTAACTAGAATGGTCGAACATCCAGTGACCATGACTAGTGTGGCTATGAGTTCCTTGTACTTGATGGCTCTAGGCTTCTGCAGACTCTGGTTTCTCCAACTGATCTTGTCCTAGCCTATTCCTTTGTGCTATATCCAACTTCCATACTCTCAACTTGAACCATTCTACCTTCATTCAATCACAAGTGACATTTAAATGATTAAGCCACCTATCTTTGTCCCTAGACACCCCACATGCTCGGCCTCCAGGGTTTAGCCTAGTGAGTAATAACCAACACAAACATGAATACTTGTTTTTCCACATGCAGCCTGACCTACTAGAACCACATTTGCCTTCCATTTGCGAGCTTTAGGCATCTACAGGTTTGAATGTGTGCAGACAAGCTTAGGCCCAGCAACTTCTACTATGCTTTAGTGAACAGCTAGGCTCCCTCTGCACTAAACGTTCTTGCACACATGCCCAGACTGTCCATATCCTCCTACAAAGACTATAGAGGTATGCACCCTTCTGCAGAGATAATTGTTTTCCCAAACTAGTGGAGTCCAGACAATCTAGTGGCATCCCTAGAATAGTGCTTGTTCTCCCTCGCAATGACTTACTTATATCTACCTATCTGTCTATCTATCTATCTATTTTTATTTCGAGAGAAGGCTTCTCTACGTAACTTTGAAGTCTATTTTTGCACTAGCTCTGTAGACCAGGTTGGCTTCACACTCACAGAGATCCTCCTGCCTCTGCCTCCCAAGTGCTATGATTAAAGTCATACACCACCACCACCCATCCTTGTAGTGACTTCTAACTTTTGTCAATGTCCGAAATCCTTTGCTTCATGTTCTTCTTTGCAATAGGTAAGATCTTGGTTCCTGCATGAAGTTCCTGTTACAACACTTAGCCACAGAACACTGTGTGCTGCCTATACAACCCAACTCTGTACTCAGATTCCCCATGACCTCTCCAGAGTCAGGCCTGTTAATTATCCCTAACATACTCATCATAAATGTTTTTGCACATCCTGCTGAATCCATACCAGTACCCCAGCCTAGACAAACAACTTATACTTCAGAGCAGAGGCCTTCAGGCTTCATCATGGTCCCAAATCTCATACACCCCCAATTTCAGTGCTATAAGGAACAATTAGAGTGCCACTAGTACTTGCCCTATCCACAGGCACAGGACTAGATGTTGACTATACTACCCCTCTCTATACACAAACTTTCTGTGTTCTCTTCTAGGGCCTAGTCTATTGGATATTCCACATACATCCCAATATTTCTGTTTTCGTATCCTGTAGCGTGTAAATCATGAGCCTTAGGCAGTGCCACCATAGTAGCCTGAAATCTTTGCCTTGCAGTAATGATCTCTAACTTCATCAAAGTCCTAAATCCTAGTTCCCAGTTTAGTCCCAGTATTTCATCCTTTGCTCTAGCCTACATGGTGTGCTCCTGGGAGGATCATCAGTCGTTGTACCAAACTAAGAATATTGCATACTATATTAATGAACAACCTAGAAAGATATGTCCATGAATGCAATAGTGGTACAAACTTTCTGGGAATAATCAGCTCCTTAAGAGTGAATTTAAGGTCTACTCTTCAGAAAGCAACACATGCCTGCTGCTGTAAGCTTTGTCGAGAACACATGGTTATGGAGATCCAAGGACCCAGTATTGAACCTCATACTATTATTTTGTTAAATGAATGAAGTATCAAGCTTCACTCTACATTCATACCTCGATAACTACAGATTAGTGCAGTTCTCATACCTCATCAGAGACCTCGTGCTGTAGATTATGTTTAAAAAAGACATTCACAACTGGTCATCCTGGAAAAAAATGAGAGTATGTGCAATGGGATATTTGTAGCCCTCTCTTCAAGACTCAGGTACCATTGCAGGGAGCATTTAAAAAGATTTTATGAGTCTGAGGCTGCAGATGCCAAGAGTGAAATTGTGATCTCAAGACATGACAGAGTCATTGCTCTCACAAATACAGAGCCGTCGTGATTGCATGCAAAGGCCTGTGTAAGATGAGGCCAGGTCATATTCCAGTATGCTTGGTGACTAAGCACTCAAATATATGCCAGTATGGTTTCCATCCACATTAACTCTCACACTTCTCTAGAAGCCACCAACTGTCAGGAGTTTGCCAGTTAGACTCTCGAGCCCTCCTACAGTGCATCTTTGACTATGGGGGATGGCTCAGAAGTCTGTACCTCTAACTGACAAACTACTGACAGTTGGTGGCTTCTAGAGAAATGTGACAGTTAATGAAAGGGAATGAAAAACAGGCTCTCATGTACTTGAATACTTACTTAGTTACCAAGAAGTGCAACTGTTTGGGAAATTAGGAGGTGTGACCATGCTGGAATGCATATAGCCTTTGTGGATAATATATGTCACTGAGGGTGGGTTTTGAGGTTTACATTCCCACATCAGGCCTCGTCTCTCTCTCTCTCTACCTACTACTGATGAATCAGTTGGTATGGACTCAACAACAGGCCCAGTGCCGTGCTTGCCTGAATCCTGACATGATGATCATGAATTAATTTCCTAAAATTATAGGCAAGCATCCAATTAACTAGTGATAAAGAGATCCAGAGACCCTTTCAAGTCTCTTGCATCTTGAAGTCCTGAACTGAGATTAGAGTTTAGCTAGAGGGACAGGGTATTGACATATAAGCAGTTGTGGTCAGGAGGTGGCATCTACCCTCCCTTAGCTCACCCATCATTGTCTAATTGTTAGTCTTATCTGGCAAGGTGGTTTGATAGTAGGAATTGTGTGAAATCTCTTTAAGGAGACAAGGTTTTCCTTTGGGTAGAGAACATTGCTTTACATGGCATGAGATTTCTGTAGAAATACTCATTACGTTGAAGTCAATGATTTGACTGTTCTGATAGATCAAGCTACACAATTGTCTCATTAGTATATCCTCATTTCTGCTAGGCCTGTTATGTAAGCAGCCCATTCTAAAAGCCCTATTAAAACACAAATTTTTTATAAAGGATAACCAAGGGTAAACCTGTCACTTCAAATTACCATTCCTTTCACTGAGATGTGATCAGTAGATTTGAGTTTGCTGGGTGATTATTGCTCCTGGGGAGATTTCCTTACTTACATTGGATGGTGAGGTATAAAACCAACATTCAAAAAAAGTTGCCAAACAGGAAACATAACAGCTATTTGTGGGGATAACTGTCACTCACACACTTCACCTCAGATAGGTTGAGACATTCATACTGTGAAGTTTTGCCCGGATCTTGCAAAATACATGGATGGTGGAGCACAGTCTTCTTCATCCGTATCTATGAGATTAGATAAATGTAGCAATTTGGATTCAATGCTCCATAATTACCTCTATGAGTCTTACAGTGCATGTGTGGTATGACCCTCAAATCTGTGGGAACCAAAGTCCCTTCTTTGTCATATGCTAACCCAAATTTTCTTCTTTTTATATATCAAACCATATTCCTTTTCTGGCCTCTATCCCTATAGTATACAAAATGTCAGATTTTCCATCTTCAACACCAAAGAGTCTTCTGTGTCATATACCCACCTAAATCAATTTTCTAGGCCTCAACTTGAAATTTGAGTTCAAGGTGTGGTTCACACAATACACGCAATCAAATCCATCTTTATCGTAAATTCATGAAAATTGTTTATCTGCCATCAAACTTTGTAAAACCATAATCTCTCTCATATCATATACCAACCCAATCTCTCTCTCTCTCTCTCTCTCTCTCTCTCTCTCTCTCTCTCTCCCCACTGTTGCTGCCTTCATCCTTATGAGACCACATCCCTCCTTTGTCATCTGCCTATCCACACTACCTCTCTTGCCATATAGCCAATATTTCTTCCCTAAAACCTTATCAGACACAAATCTCTCCCTTTCATTCAACCAAGTGAACTCCCTCTCTCGCCATGTACCCACTATTTCTGGACCCATCCTTCCAAGACACTCATTCCTCCTTAGCCATACACCAAACCTAATACTCTCTCTTATAATGTTTCCACCATTTCTTCCCCCAAACGTTGTGATGGCCCAATCTGCCCCATGTCATGTACTCACCCAAACTCCCTCGCTAGCCATATATCCACCATGTCTGCCCCCATCCTGCTGTGACCCAAATCCTTCTCTTGCCATATGCCCACTGAAAATTCTTCTATTTTCATGTAACCACACAATTTCCTGTCTTGTGATGTAACCACCATTTCTTCCCCGAAACATGTCAGACCCAAATATATCCATGTTTATAAGCCCAACAAAACCCCCTCTCTTGACATATACCCACCTAAACTCTGTTTCATGAAATATACCAATTATTTCTGCCACAAACCTTAAGAGACCCAAACACCCCCTGGTCATACAGCTACCCAAAGCCCTCTCTGGGCATATACCCCTCATTTTGCCACCAGCTTTGTGAGACCCTAATCTCTCCATTGTCGTATGCCCATCCAAGGTATTTCTCTTGCTACATACTCACCATTGCTGCCCCTAACGTGTATAAGACCCAAATCCCTCCCTTTCATTTACCCAGCATACTCCCTCTGTTGCTATATATCCACCATTTCTGACCCCATCTTTCTGAGACCCTAATCCCACCCTTCATATAATAACCCAAACTCCTCTCTTAACAGATACTCATGATTACTGCCACCTGAGTATTTGAGAATCAAATCCTTCCCTTGTCATGTACCCACCCAAATGTCTCTTATCATTTACCCTTCATTACACTCTCTAAAGTATATGAGATCCAACTCCCTTCCCTGGTATTACCCACCCATATTCCCACTCTTTCCAAGCTCTCACAATTACTGCCCCAAAATTTTGGAGACACAAATCCCTCCCTTGTCTTCTACCCACACAAAATCCCCCTCTTCAAGGCACCCACCATTGATGCCCAAACTTTTGGAGACCAAAATCCCTCCCTTTTTTCCTACCCACCCAAACTCCCTCTCTTCCATGCACCCAAAATTGTTGCCCATACCTTTGGAGACCCAAATCCCTCCCGTGTTTTCTACCCACCCAAACTCACTCTCTTTCCATGCACTCACCATTACTGCTCCAAACATATGGAAACCCAAATCACTCCCTTGTCTTCTTCCCACCCAAACTCCCCCTCTTCCATGCACCAACCATTGTTTCCCAAACCTTTGGAGACCCAAATCCCAACCTTGTCTTCTTCCCACCCGAACTCCCCCTCTTCCATGGACCCACCATTGTTGCCCAAAACTTAGGAGACCCAAATCCCACCCTTGTCTTCTTCCAACCCAAACATCCCCACTTTCATGCACCCACCATTGATGCCCAAACCTTTGGAGACCCAAATTCCTCCCTTGTCTTCTACCCAATCATGCTCCCTTCCTTTTCATGCACTCACCATTACTGCCCCAAAATCCCCCTCATCCTGGCACACACCAATGGTGCCCAAACGTTTGGAGACAAAAATCCCTCCTTTGTCTTCTTCCCACCCAAACTCCCCCTCTTCCATGCACCCTTCATTGATGCCCAAACCTTTAAAAACACAAATCCCTCCCTTGTCTCCTACACACCCAAACTCCCTTTCTTCCATGCACCCACAAGTGATGCCCAAACCTTTGGAGACACAAATCCCTCCCTTGTCTTCTACCAACCCAAGTTCCCTTTCTTTTCATGCACTCACCATTACTGCCCAAATCCTTTGGAGACACAAATCCCTTCCTTGTCTTCTATCCACCCTAACTCCCCCTCTTCCAGGCACCCACCATTGATGACCAATTCTTTGGAGACCCAAATCCCTCCCTTGTCATCTTCCCACCCAAACTCCCTTTCTTTTCATGCCCTCACCATTACTGCCCCAAAACTTTGGAGACCCAAATCCCTCCCTTGTCTTCTTCCCACCCAAACTCCCCGTCTTCCATGCACCCACCATTGATGCCCAAACCTTTGGAGACACAAATCCCTCCCTTGTCTCCTACCCACCAAAACTCCCTCTCTTTCCATGCTCTCACCGTTAAAGCCACAAAATTTTGGAGACCCTAATCCCTCCCTTGTCTTCTTCCCACACAAACTCGCCTCTTTTATGCACCCACAATTAATGCCCAAACCTCTGTAGACCCAAATCCCTCCCTTGTCTTCTACCAACCCAAACTCCCCCTCTTTCCATGAACCCACTATGACTGTCCCAAACCTAGTGAAGAACAAATCTCTCCATTGCCATTCACCCACCCATCTTCCCTCTCTTCTCCTATAACCATCATTTTTCCTTCCCTTTCCTGGTTTCACCTTTAGTCACTGTAAAAGACACATAGCTTTTCAACTAAATTGAATTTATTTTCAATTTAAGAAATTTATACCAATGCAATTTTCTTTGTCATATTTGGGCATTCCCCGTCTTCTTGATAGCCATCTTATTGGCTCTCCCCCTCATCGGCTGCTGCGACCACGCTTGCTTCTCCAGTAGTGTGCACCTCGGCTTCCTTTTCAGGCTCCTCCTCCTTAGGTTCAGGCATTGCAGTAACAGCTTTCACTTTGATTTTCTTCCGTTTGAGGGCAGCTGCCTCTTCGGCCTCCCTCTTTCTCTTGTTCCTCTTCTTTGAGGAGTGCTTCCGGTGTTTGCTTTTCTTGTGTGCCTGGAATGGCAAGAGGTGAACACAAGAATTAGTTAATAGAGGGAGAAGTCAGGAGAGGCATGTGAAGGACACTTTGTCGGAAGAGGTGAGAATTGATAAGGGATTTATGCCAGGAAGGAGAGAGGTAGTGACTTTAGGTAAGAGTAAATGAGTAGAGGAGGGAGCTCCAGTAGGGTTCGTCAACTCACCTTTCCGCACGACATGTAAGGTGGATACTGCTTTAGAGCTGCCTTTGTCTTCACCATAAGGACTGGCCCGTTCGCTGCCATTGGAACATCACTACTGGATGTTGGGAGATCCATGTCGGACAGTGATTCCTTAGGTTCCTTTGCTAGACTCTCCATCACCAAGTCGCGTGAGCGCGTGTTGTTTCTCCCTCGAGGGGCTGTGAACAACTGGCAGAGTAGGGAAGGCCACACCCTCAGACCTGAGTCATCATCAAGGTCTCGACCAATAGTAGGTGAGCTTGTGCTCTGACATCACAAAGTCTGGTTCTGACCCACAAGAATGCCTGGGGAAGGAAGGAACAAATAGTGGACTGTACCACTCCTGACACTTTGATGATAGGGGGAAGATATTGAGAAGGCAAAGGGAGTTTGGGTTTAGATGGAGACTTTGTTTAATAACTCTAAGGCAAATTTTCCACCTCAAACTTTTTTACATATCTACCTTTGTTGTGGTAGAACACATGACAGATCATTTGCTTCTCCAAATTCTTCAACAATACTATCCCTGTCAATGGTTTAGTCCAAAATGTCCACCTCAATCTTTGGCTAGTATCTTGAATGTCTTCCCTAAAATCATTCCCAAATAACATTCCTACTCCATGACTTAGCCTGTTGACCGTACACACACACACTCACACACACACATACACACACACACACACACACAAACACACACACACGAATACTTGCATCTCCACATTCCTCTGTACCTAATGAATATACGCAAACCAGTGTCCATATCTTCTCTGGCTGTGTAGCAACAAATCATGGCCTCCAGGCTTCCACCTTATCCCAAGTCATCTGACCCAGCCTAGCCTCAATATCTCTTTTACTGTGGTGAGCATACAGCCTCCTTTAATATACTCACTCACCTAAGGAGGCTTTCTACAACCAACCTAAGCCCAGTCCATAACCAGGGTTCTCCTATCTTCCGGCTGTCTAGCCTATTGAGAATATCACACAGTATTAGACACTTGATTTTTAACATTCTGTTATGTATAACCTGGAAACCATAAGAAATGTTCAATCTTGGTCTGGACTCCTTGCCTTATAGTAGTGAATTTTAGGCTTCAACATGTTGCAGCCTATTTAGAACATTTTCCCTATATTATAGAGAACATCTGGGCTACAGCCAGATATAATCCTATTTAGATAAACCAACAGGGGTCTTAGAGTTGCCCATACCTCTTCACACCATACCCAGACTTCCTATGTCCCCCTCCAGGATTTATCCAGGTGAAGATATCCATACTCTGTAATTGGTTTTCCATATTCAGTGGAATTTATCCTAGATTGAATAGTCCCTGTCCCATCAAAGAATGGACCCTTGCACTCTGCAGTAGTGATTTTGGCATGTTTTAGGGACACAAATCTCAAAACACAGCATGATCCCACCAGCTACTACTATTCTGTAGCCAACACTGGGAGTTCCCCAACACTTATCATACCTGTACTGGCTAATGGAATAACCCCACTCCTTATGAAAAGTTATCGTGTCCTCCTAAAGTTCGAACCTAGTGAATATTTCCTGTTCCAAATACTGTTTTTCCACATCCCTCCAAACATAGCTCATATTGATGTGGGATTCCCTTTTGTATATCTATGTATCATTATGATCCATACCAGTAAGGCTCTCACTGGTAGCTGCTGGTTTTCTCCTTCAGCAGATACATGGCATCTCCCTGACTCTGCCTACTTTCTCTCTATATCTCTGTTCAGATTTCCTGCCTGGCTATATTCTACTAATCGATTGCCCAAAGCATCTTCTTGAATAACCAATGGTAATAAAACATATTCATAGCATATAGGATTCCTAGTCCCATCAAATCCTCCTGTGCTGTAGACAACATATACATTCCCACTGAGACAACCCCAACCTCATCAAACCACAGGATCTCTGGCTGACTACATAATATCACAGCATGCCAAGACTGTCCAAATCCTTCTACAATGCCAAGAGAAGTAAGTGCACCTTTCAAGCAGATAATTCTTTTCCTACTCCAGTAGAGTCCAGACCTGATGAAACATCCAGTGAGAACTCTAAAAGAGCTGTTTTCTCACACTTATAGTGACTTTTAGCTGTTTGCTGAGTTCCAAACCCTAGGCTCCATCTTAGTCCTACCGTGCTTTGATAGATAGTTCTAAGCTTCTGCTGGCACTTTCCCTCCAACTGGCCTTGTCCTAGCACATTCTTTTGTGCTGTATCCAGCATCTACATTCCCAACAGTAACCATCCTACCTGAATCCATCTGCAGGATGATTCCGATGCCTAAACCACTTCATTATATAACCAGACATCCCACAACCACCAGGACCCAACTTTAGCCAATTGAGTAACCCACTACACACAAGTGAATATTTGATTTTCCACTTGCTGTCTGACTTACAGCTGCCTCATGTGCCTTGCATTTGCAAATTTTAGGCCTGTGAAGGTTTTCAAAGCCTTCAGCCAAGACTAGGTCCAGCAACTCCTTCTTTGGTATAGTCAACAGTTAGGCTCCCCTGAATTTAACACACCTACACCCATGCATGAAATAGTTGCCCTGCTTTCACAACTCCATTTCCAATCCAGACTTTCCATATCTTCCCCAAAGACCAAGCCCAGAATATTTCCCCTACCAGATAGCGTTTCCCCATATGCCAACAAACAGATCATAAGTCACTACAAGTGTCCAAGTCTAGTTTTTGCCACTGATATTCTTGCATGTTGTAGTAATGCTCACAGGATTCAACAGAGTTCCAAATGTGAGGGCCGAATCCCAGCATCTACTCCTGTCCTCCAACCAACATACATTGTCCTACAAGGACCTGCGCTGCTTGAATCTACATATAGTACTCATTTTGCTAACTATCTTACCCGAATCCAAATTCTGTATTCCTGAGTCCTCCACCATGGTATGGCCTGGTAAGTACTCACTCCCTCACAACCAGATATTTCATATTCTATCTCTATCTGGATCTAGCCTCTTTCCCAAAGTCATTATACAAATTTAGTTTGATCACCTAAGTAGCAATATCTAGGCTTCTATAATTTCGGAAATCCCATGTCTTGGCCTTCCACGTGTGCGATTGCCGACATACATGCAGCAGACACGTTGCTACCTTCACCCACCCACAGTACCCTCTGTGTTACCTGCAGCACCCTACTCTACCACATTCCTAATGTTCTCCTCCAGGAACTGGCTTCTTATATAAGCCACCAACCAATACTTGTTTTCCATATCCATCTGCATCTAGCTTGAGTTTAACAGCCAGCACCCCTGCATAATCTGGCTGTTTGCCTCTTGATTCAAGTTTCTTCTAGGGAGTATGCTCCCAAATAACTCAGCTCAGACTATTCTCAGGAATCCTCCTTTTCTGTCGTGAACATCTAGTCTTTGCTAGCACTTACCCTGCACTAATACATCCATGGGACACTTTAGGTACAGTATAGAGCATTATTCCTTATTCAGATTTTCTATGTCTTCCCAGGTTTTAACTTGTTTAGTTTAGTTACCCACTCAGTACTTTGTACATAGAGGGTTTGATCTACCCAAGTTGCAACAGCTATTGTCCTGTTCTTTTCCAGCTGCCTCTATAGCAATCTCCGGCATTCTTAGACCCATCAACTTTTTCTGTGCTGTTGACAGCATCTAGATTCCCACAAAGACTATCAGTCTCTCATAGAACCAGAGGAGTTGTGGCTGCCCTACATGACCATTCTATCCCCAGACTATCAGAATACTCCTCCATCGTCTAGATTTCAGAGCACTGCTCTGCAGCCTATCATCGTTTTTCTAATCCAGTGGAGTCCAGACTGGATGGAACATCCAGTGTCATCCCTAGATTTCAATAGTAGTGACTTCTAGCTGTTGGTAGGGTTCCAAATCCTTTGTTCCATCTTAGTCCCACCATGGTCTCTTAGGCTGAATGCAACATATAGTGTCCTGCATGAATCTCCTGAAACAACACTTACACACAGGACACTCTAGGCTACCTATACAACACAACTTAATACCCAGATTTCCCAGAATACCCATGTACTCCCCAGAGTCAAGCCTGTAGACTAACACCAAATGTACTCATCATACATGATTTTCTACAACTTGCTGAATTGATCACAGTACTCTAGCCTACATAGACAAACTATAACACATAACAGGTGCCTCTAGGATTCAGTAGGGTGTAAAATCTCACACCCCAGCACAGCCCTCCATCTATTCATGTGCTATAGTTAACATTTAGTATTTCTACAATAGTTGTCCTATCTATGGCCACAGGACTAGATGTTCACTATACCATGGCACTCTATACACAAACTTCCCATCCACTCCCCAGAGTCTAGTTACTGAAACTCCGAACACAACCCAATATTTCTGTTTTCATGTCATGCATAACATAAATCCCATGCTGCATGCAGTTTGGCACAGATGTCTGGACTCCTAGCCTTGCTGTAATGACCCCTAGAATTCAACAAGGTCCCCATTCCTTGGCCCTAGCCTATGCCAAGCATTTTGTCCTTGGCTGTAGCCTACATCTATGCTCCCATAGGGATGTACCCTAGCCCTGTCTACCCACATCTACTTTCAGAAAGCCTTGTGACACATAAAATACACCAATAAATACACAGACTTCCTGTGGTCTCCTCCTGGGTGAGCCTGGTGTTTACATCCCTATCTGACATTTTATTTTCTGGCGTAACTAGAATGGTCGAACATCCAGTGACCATGACTAGTGTTTCTATGAGTTCCTTGTACTTGATGGCTCTAGGCTTCTGCAGACTCTGGTTCCTCCAACTGACCTTGTCCTAGCCTATTCCTTTGTGCTATATCCAACTTCCATACTCTCAACTTGAACCATTCTACCTTCATTCAATCACAAGTGACATTTAAATGATTAAGCCACCTATCTTTGTCCCTAGACATCCCACATGCTCGGCCTCCAGGGTTTAGCCTAGTGAGTAATAACCAACACAAACATGAATACTTGATTTTCCACATGCAGCCTGACCTACTAGAAACACACTTGCCTTCGATTTGTGAGCTTTAGGCATCTACAGGATTGAATGTGTGCAGACAAGCTTAGGCCCTACAACTTCTACTATGCTTTAGTGAACAGCTAGGCACCCTCTGCACTCAACGTTCTTGCACACATGCCCAGACTGTCCATATCCTCCTATAAAGTCGATAGAGGTATGCACCCTTCTGCAAAGATAATTGTTTTCCCAAACTAGTGGAGTCCATACCATCTAGTGGCATCCCTAGAATAGTGCTTGTTCTCACTCACAATGACTTACTTATATCTACCTATCTGTCTATTTATCTATCTATTTTTAATCTGAGGGAAGGCTTCTCTATGTAACTTTGAAGTCTAATTTTGCACTAGCTCTGTAGACCAGGTTGTCTTCACACTTACAGAGATCCTCCTGCCTCTGCCTCCCAAGTGCTATGATTAAAGTCATGCACCACCACCACCCATCCTTGTAGTGACTTCTAACTTTTGTCAATGTCCGAAATCCTTTGCTTCAGACTAGTACTACCATGTTCTTCTTTGCTATAGGTAAGATCTTGGTTCCTGCATGAAGTTCCTGTTACAACACTTAGCCACAGAACACTGTGTGCTGCCTATACAACCCAACTCTGTACTCAGATTCCCCATGACCTCTCCAGAGTCAGGCCTGTTAATTATCCCTAACATACTCATCATAAATGTTTTTGCACATCCTGCTAAATCTATACCAGTACCCCAGCCTAGACAAACAACTTATACTTCAGAGCAGAGGCCTTCAGGCTTCATCATGGTCCCAAATCTCATACACCCCCAATTTCAGTGCTATAAGGAACAATTAGAGTGCCACAAGTACTTGCCCTATCCACAGGCACAGGACTAGATGTTGACTATACTACCCCTCTCTATACACAAACTTTCTGTGTTCTCTTCCAGGGCCTAGTCTATTGGATATTCCACATACATCCCAATATTTCTGTTTTCATATCCTGTAGCGTGTAAATCATGAGCCTTAGGCAGTGCCACCATAGTAGCCTGAAATCTTTGCCTTGCAGTAATGATCTCTAACTTCAACAAAGTCCTAAATCCTAGTTCCCAGTTTAGTCCCAGTATTTCATCCTTTGCTCTAGCCTACATGGTGTGCTCCTGGGAGGATCATCAGTTATCGTACCAAACTAAGAATATTGCATACTATATTAATGAACAACCTAGAAAGATATGTCCATGAATGCAATAGTGGTACAAACTTTCTGGGAATAATCAGCTCCTAAAGAGTGAATTTAAGGTCTACTCTACAGAAAGCAACACATGCCTGCTGCTGTAAGCTTTGTCGAGAACATATGGTTATGGAGTTCCAAGGCCCCAGTATTGAACCTCATACTATTATTTTGTTAAATGAATGAAGTATCAAGCTTCACTCTACATTCATACCTTGATAACTACAGATTAGTGCAGTTCTCAGACCTCCTCAGAGACCTTGGTGCAGTAGATTATGTTTAAAAAAGACATTCACAACTGGTCATCCTGGAAAAAAAAATGAGAGTATGTGCAATGGGATATTTGTAGCCCTCTCTTCAAGACTCAGGTACCATTGCAGGGAGCATTTAAAGAGATTTTATGAGTCTGAGGCTGCAGATGCCAAGAGTGAAATTGTGATCTCAAGACATGACAGAGTCATTGCTCTCACAAATACAGAGCCGTCGTGATTGCATGCAAAGGCCTGTGTAAGATGAGGCCAGGTCATATTCCAGTATGCTTGGTGACTAAGCACTCAAATATATGCCAGTATGGTTTCCATCCACATTAACTCTCACACTTCTCTAGAAGCCACCAACTGTCAGGAGTTTGCCAGTTAGACTCTGGAGCCCTCCTACAGTGCATCTTTGACTATGGGGGATGGCTCAGAAGTCTGTACCTCTAACTGACAAACTACTGACAGTTGGTGGCTTCTAGAGAAATGTGACAGTTAATGAAAGGGAATGAAAAACAGGCTCTCATGTACTTGAATACTTACTTAGTTACCAAGAAGTGCAACTGTTTGGGAAATTAGGAGGTGTGACCATGCTGGAATGCATATAGGCTTTGTGGATAATATATGTCACTGAGGGTGGGTTTTGAGGTTTACATTCCCACATCAGGCCTCGTCTCTCTCTCTCTCTACCTACTACTGATGAATCAGTTGGTATGGACTCAACAACAGGCCCAGTGCCGTGTTTGCCTGAATCCTGACATGAGGATCATGAATTAATTTCCTAAAATTATAGGCAAGCATCCAATTAACTAGTGATAAAGAGATCCAGAGACCCTTTCAAGTCTCTTGCATCTTGAAGTCCTGAACTGAGATTAGAGTTTAGCTAGAGGGACAGGGTATTGACATATAAGCAGTTGTGGTCAGGAGGTGGCATCTACCCTCCCTTAGCTCACCCATCATTGTCTAATTGTTAGTCTTATCTGGCAAGGTGGTTTGATAGTAGTAATTGTGTGAAATCTCTTTAAGGAAACAAGGTTTTCCTTTGGGTAGAGAACATTGCTTTACATGGCATGAAATTTCTGTAGAAATACTCATTACGTTGACGTCAATGATTTGACTGTTCTGATAGATCAAGCTACACAATTGTCTCATTAGTATATCCTCATTTCTGCTAGGCCTGTTATGTAAGCAGCCCATTCTAAAAGCCCTATTAAAACACAAATTTTTTATAAAGGATAACCAAGGGTAAACCTGTCACTTCAAATTACCATTCCTTTCACTGAGATGTGATCAGTAGATTTGAGTTTGCTGGGTGATTATTGCTCCTGGGGAGATTTCCTTACTTACATTGGATGGTGAGGTATAAAACCAACATTCAAAAAAAGTTGCCAAACAGGAAACATAACAGCTATTTGTGGGGATAACTGTCACTCACACACTTCACCTCAGATAGGTTGAGACATTCATACTGTGAAGTTTTGCCCGGATCTTGCAAAATACATGGATGGTGGAGCACAGTCTTCTTCATCCGTATCTATGAGATTAGATAAATGTAGCAATTTGGATTCAATGCTCCATAATTACCTCTATGAGTCTTACAGTGCATGTGTGGTATGACCCTCAAATCTGTGGGAACCAAAGTCCCTTCTTTGTCATATGCTAACCCAAATTTTCTTCTTTTTATATATCAAACCATATTCCTTTTCTGGCCTCTATCCCTATAGTATACAAAATGTCAGATTTTCCATCTTCAACACCAAAGAGTCTTCTGTGTCATATACCCACCTAAATCAATTTTCTAGGCCTCAACTTGAAATTTGAGTTCAAGGTGTGGTTCATACAATACACGCAATCAAATCCATCTTTATCGTAAATTCATGAAAATTGTTTATCTGCCATCAAACTTTGTAAAACCATAATCTCTCTCATATCATATACCAACCCAATCTCTCTCTCTCTCTCTCTCTCTCTCTCTCTCTCTCTCTCTCCCCACTGTTGCTGCCTTCATCCTTATGAGACCACATCCCTCCTTTGTCATCTGCCTATCCACACTACCTCTCTTGCCATATAGCCAATATTTCTTCCCTAAAACCTTATCAGACACAAATCTCTCCCTTTCATTCAACCAAGTGAACTCCCTCTCTCGCCATGTACCCACTATTTCTGGACCCATCCTTCCAAGACACTCATTCCTCCTTAGCCATACACCAAACCTAATACTCTCTCTTATAATGTTTCCACCATTTCTTCCCCCAAACGTTGTGATGGCCCAATCTGCCCCATGTCATGTACTCACCCAAACTCCCTCGCTAGCCATATATCCACCATGTCTGCCCCCATCCTGCTGTGACCCAAATCCTTCTCTTGCCATATGCCCACTGAAAATTCTTCTATTTTCATATAACCACACAATTTCCTGTCTTGTGATGTAACCACCATTACTTCCCCTAAACATGTCAGACCCAAATATATCCATGTTTATAAGCCCAACAAAACCCCCTCTCTTGACATATACCCACCCAAACTCTGTTTCATGAAATATACCAATTATTTCTGCCCCAAACCTTACGAGACCCAAACACCCCCTGGTCATACAGCTACCCAAACTCCTCTCTGGGCATATACCCATCATTTTGCCACCAGCTTTGTGAGACCCTAATCTCTCCATTGTCGTATGCCCATCCAAAGTATTTCTCCTGCTACATACTCACCATTGCTGCCCCTAAAGTGTATAAGACCCAAATCCCTCCCTTGTCATTTACCCAGCATACTCCCTCTGTTGCTATATATGCACCATTTCTGACCCCATCTTTCTGAGACCCTAATCCCACCCTTCATATAATAACCCAAACTCCTCTCTTAACAGATACTCATGATTTCTGCCACCTGAGTATTTTGAGAATCAAATCCTTCCCTTGTCAAGTACCCACCCAAATGTCTCTTATCATTTACCCTTCATTACACTCTCCAAAGTATATGAGATCCAACTCCCTTCCCTGGCATTACCCACCCATATTCCCACTCTTTCCAAGCTCTCACCATTACTGCCCCAAAATTTTGGAGACACAAATCCCTCCCTTGTCTTCTACCCACACAAAATCCCCCTCTTCAAGGCACCCACCATTGATGCCCAAACTTTTGGAGACACAAATCCCTCCCTTTTTTCCTACCCACCCAAACTCCCTCTCTTCCATGCACCCACAATTGATGCCCAAACCTTTGGAGACCCAAATCCCTCCCTTGTCTTCTACCCATCCAAACTCCCTCTCTTTCCATGCACTCACCATTACTGCTCCAAACATATGGAAACACAAATCCCTCCCTTGTCTTCTTCCCACCCGAACTCCCCCTCTTCCATGCAGCCACCATTGTTGCCCAAACCTTTGGAGACCCAAATCCCACCCTTGTCTTCTTCCAACCCAAACATCCCCACTTTCATGCACCCACCATTGATGCCCAATCCTTTGGAGACCCAAATCCCTCCCTTGTCTTCTACCCACCCATGCCCCCTTTATTTTCATGCACTCACCATTACTGCCCCAAAATCCCCCTCATCCAGGCACCAACCAATGATGCCCAAACGTTTGGAGACAAAAATCCCTCCCTTGTCTTCTTCCCACCCAAACTCCCCCTCTTCCATGCACCCATCATTGATGCCCAAACCTTTAAAAACACAAATCCCTCCCTTGTCTCCTACACACCCAAACTCCCTTTCTTCCATGCACCCACAAGTGATGCCCAATCCTTTGGAGACACAAATCCCTCCCTTGTCTTCTACCAACCCAAGTTCCCTTTCTTTTCATGCACTCACCATTACTGCCCAAATCCTTTGGAGACACAAATCCCTCCCTTGTCTCCTACCCACCAAAACTCCCTCTCTTTCCATGCTCTCACCGTTAAAGCCACAAAATTTTGGAGACCCTAATCCCTCCCTTGTCTTCTTCCCACACAAACTCGCCTCTTTTATGCACCCAAAATTAATGCCCAAATCTTTGTAGACCCAAATCCCTCCCTTGTCTTCTACCAACCCAAACTCCCCCTCTTTCCATGAACCCACTATGACTGTCCCAAACCTAGTGAAGAACAAATCTCTCCATTGCCATTCACCCACCCATCTTCCCTCTCTTCTCCTATAACCATCATTTTTCCTTCCCTTTCCTGGTTTCGCCTTTAGTCACTGTAAAAGACACATAGCTTTTCAACTAAATTGAATTTATTTTCAATTTAAGAAATTTATACCAATGCAATTTTCTTTGTCATATTTGGGCATTCCCCGTCTTCATGATAGCCATCTTATTGGCTCTCCCCCTCATCGGCTACTACGATCACGCTTGCTTCTCCAGTAGTGTGCACCTCGGCTTCCTTTTCAGGCTCCTCCTCCTTAGGTTCAGGCATTGCAGTAACAGCTTTCACTTTGATTTTCTTCCGTTCGAGGGCAGCTGCCTCTTCGGCCTCCCTCTTTCTCTTGTTCCTCTTCTTTGAGGAGTGATTCCGGTGTTTGCTTTTCTTGTGTGCCTGGAATGGCAAGAGGTGAACACAAGAATTAGTTAATAGAGAGAGAAGTCAGGAGAGGCATGTGAAGGACACTTTGTCAGAAGAGGTGAGAATTGATAAGGGATTTATGCCAGGAAGGAGAGAGGTAGTGACTTTAGGTAAGAGTAAATGAGTAGAGGAGGGAGCTCCAGTAGGGTTCGTCAACTCACCTTTCCGCACGACATGTAAGGTGGATACTGCTTTAGAGCTGCCTTTGTCTTCACCATAAGGACTGGCCCGTTCGCTGCCATCGGAACATCACTACTGGATGTTGGGAGGTCCATGTCGGACAGTGATTCCTTAGGTTCCTTTGCTAGACTCTCCATCACCAAGTCGCGTGAGCTCCTGTTGTTTCTCCCTCGAGGGGCTGTGAACAACTGGCAGAGTAGGGAAGGCCACACCCTCAGACCTGAGTCATCATCAAGGTCTCGACCAATAGTAGGTGAGCTTGTGCTCTGACATCACAAAGCCTGGTTCTGACCCACAAGAATGCCTGGGGAAGGAAGGAACAAATAGTGGACTGTACCACTCCTGACACTTTGATGATAGGGGGAAGATATTGAGAAGGCAAAGAGAGTTTGGGTTTAGATGGAGACTTTGTTTAATAACTCTAAGGCAAATTTTCCACCTCAACCTTTTTTACATATCTACCTTTGTTGTGGTAGAACACATGACAGATCATTTGCTTCTCCAAATTCTTCAACAATACTATCCCTGTCAATGGTTTAGTCCAAAATGTCCGCCTCAATCTTTGGCTAGTATCTTGAATGTCTTCCCTAAAATCATTCCCAAACAACATTCCTACTCCATGGCTTAGCCTGTTGACCGTACACACACACACACTCACACACACATACACACACACACACACACACACACACGAATACTTGCATCTCCACATTCCTCTGTACCTAATGAATATACGCAAACCAGTGTCCATATCTTGTCTGGCTGTGTAGCAACAAATCATGGCCTCCAGGCTTCCACCTTATCCCAAGTCAGGTGACCCAGCCTAGCCTCAATATCTCTTTTACTGTGGTGAGCATACAGCCTCCTTTAATATACTCACTCACCTAAGGAGGCTTTCTACAACCAACATAAGCCCAGTCCATAACCAGGGTTCTCCTATCTTCTGGTGTCTAGCCTATTGAGAATATCACACAGTATTAGACACTTGATTTTTAACATTCTGTTATGTATAACCTGGAAACCATAAGAAATGTTCAATCTTGGTCTGGACTCCTTGCCTTATAGTAGTGAATTTTAGGCTTCAACATGTTGCAGCCTATTTAGAACATTTTTCCTATATTATAGAGAACATCTGGGCTACAGCCAGATATAATCCTATTTAGATAAACCAACAGGGGTCTTAGAGTTGCCCATACCTCTTCACACCATACCCAGACTTCCTATGTCCCCCTCCAGGATTTATCCAGGTGAAGATATCCATACTCTGTAATTGGTTTTCCATATTCAGTGGAATTTATCCTACATTGAATAGTCCCTGTCCCATCAAAGAATGGACCCTTGCACTCTGCAGTAGTGATTTGTGGCATGTTTTAGGGACACAAATCTCAAAACACAGCATGATCCCACCAGCTACTTCTATTCTGTAGCCAACACTGAGAGTTCCCCAACACTTATCATACCTGTACTGGCTAATGGAATAACCCCACTCCTTATGAAAAGTTATCGTGTCCTCCTAAAGTTCGAACCTAGTGAATATTTCCTGTTCCAAATACTGTTTTTCCACATCCCTCCAAACATAGCTCATATTGATGTGGGATTCCCTTTTGTATATCTATGTATCATTATGATCCATACCAGTAAGGCTCTCACTGGTAGCTGCTGGTTTTCTCCTTCAGCAGCTACATGGCATCTCCCTGACACTGCCTACTTTCTCTCTATATCTCTGTTCAGATTTCCTGCCTGGCTATATTCTACTAATCGATTGCCCAAAGCATCTTCTTGAATAACCAATGGTAATAAAACATATTCATAGCATAGAGGATTCCTAGTCCCATCAAATCCTCCTGTGCTGTAGACAACATATACATTCCCACTGAGACAACCCCAACCTCATCAAACCACAGGATCTCTGGCTGACTACATAATATCACAGCATGCCAAGACTGTCCAAATCCTTCTACAATGCCAAGAGAAGTAAGTGCACCTTTCGAGCAGATAATTCTTTTCCTACTCCAGTAGAGTCCAGACCTGATGAAACATCCAGTGAGAACTCTAAAAGAGCTGTTTTCTCACACTTACAGTGACTTTTAGCTGTTTGCTGAGTTCCAAACCCTAGGCTCCATCTTAGTCCTACCGTGCTTTGATAGATAGTTCTAAGCTTCTGCTGGCACTTTCCCTCCAACTGGCCTTGTCCTAGCACATTCTTTTGTGCTGTATCCAGCATCTACATTCCCAACAGTAACCATCCTACCTGAATCCATCTGCAGGATGATTCCGATGCCTAAACCACTTCATTATATAACCAGACATCCCACAACCACCAGGACCCAACTTTAGCCAATTGAGTAACCCACTACACACAAGTGAATATTTGATTTTCCACATGCTGTCTGACTTACAGCTGCCTCATGTGCCTTGCATTTGCAAATTTTAGGCCTGTGAAGGTTTTCAAAGCCTTCAGCCAAGACTAGGTCCAGCAACTCCTTCTTTGGTATAGTCAACAGTTAGGCTCCCCTGAATTTAACACACCTACACCCATGCATGAAATAGTTGCCCTGCTTTCACAACTCCATTTCCAATCCAGACTTTCCATATCTTCCCCAAAGACCAAGCCCAGAATATTTCCCTTACCAGATAGTGTTTCCCCATATGCCAACAAACAGATCATAAGTCACTACAAGTGTCCAAGTCTAGTTTTTGCCACTGATATTCTTGCATGTTGTAGTAATGCTCACAGGATTCAACAGAGTTCCAAATGCGAGGGCCGAATCCCAGCATCTACTCCTGTCCTCCAACCAACATACATTGTCCTACAAGGACCTGCGCTGCTTGAATCTACATATAGTACTCATTTTGCTAACTATCTTACCCGAATCCAAATTCTGTATTCCTGAGTCCTCCAACATGGTATGGCCTGGTAAGTACTCACTCCCTCACAACCAGATATTTCATATTCTATCTCTACCTGGATCTAGCCTCTTTCCCAAAGTCATTATACAAATTTAGTTTGATCACCTAAGTAGCAATATCTAGGCTTCTATAATTTCGGAAATCCCATATCTTGGCTTTCCACGTGTGAGATTGCCGACATACATGCAGCAGACAAGTTGCTACCTTCACCCTCCCACAGTACCCTCTGTGTTACCTGCAGCACCCTACTCCACCACATTCCTAATGTTCTCCTCCAGGAACTGGCTTCTTATATATGCCACCAACCAATACTTGTTTACCATATCCATCTGCATCTAGCTTGAGTTTAACAGCCAGCACCCCTGCATAATCTGGCTGTTTGCCTCTTGATTCAAGGGTCTTCTCGGGAGTATGGTCCCAAATAACTCAGCTCAGACTATTCTCAGGAATCCTCCTGTTCTGTCGTGAACATCTAGGCTTTGCTAGCACTTACCCCGCACTAGTACATCCACGGGACACTTTAGGTACAATATAGAACATTATTCCTTATTCAGATTTTCTATGTCTTCCCAGGTTTTAACTTGTTGACTTTAGTTACCCACTCAGTACTTTGTACATAGAGGGCTTGATCTACCCAAGTTGCAACAGCCAGTGTCCTGGTCTTCTCCAGCTGCCTCTATAGCAATCTCCGGCATTCTTAGACCCATCAACTTTTTCTGTGCTGTTGACAGCATCTAGATTCCCACAAAGACTATCAGTCTCTCATAGAACCAGAGGAGTTGTGGCTGCCCTACATGACCATTCTATCCCCAGACTATCAGAATACTCCTCCATCGTCTAGATTTCAGAGCACTGCTCTGCAGCCTATCATCGTTTTTCTAATCCAGTGGAGTCCAGACTGGATGGAACATCCAGTGTCATCCCTAGATTTCAATAGTAGTGACTTCTAGCTGTTGGTAGGGTTCCAAATCCTTTGTTCCATCTTAGTCCCACCATGGTCTCTTAGGCTGAATGCAACATATAGTGTCCTGCATGAATCTCCTGAAACAACACTTACACACAGGACACTCTAGGCTACCTATACAACACAACTTAATGCCCAGATTACCCAGAATACCCATGTACTCCCCAGAGTCGAGCCTGTAGACTAACACCAAATGTACTCATCATACATGATTTTCTACAACTTGCTGAATTGATCACAGTACTCTAGCCTACATAGACAAACTATAACACATAACAGGTGCCTCTTGGATTCAGTAGGGTGTAAAATCTCACACCCCAGCACAGCCCTCCATCTATTCATGTGCTATAGTTAACATTTAGTATTTCTACAATAGTTGTCCTATCTATGGCCACAGGACTAGATGTTCACTATACCATGGCACTCTATACACAAACTTCCCATCCACTCCCCAGAGTCTAGTTACTGAAACTCCGAACACAACCCAATATTTCTGTTTTCATGTCATGCAAAACATAAATCCCATGCTGCATGCAGTTTGGCACAGATGTCTGGACTCCTAGCCTTGCTGTAATGACCCCTAGAATTCAACAAGGTCCCCATTCCTTGGCCCTAGCCTATGCCAAACATTTTGTCCTTGGCTGTAGCCTACATCTATGCTCCCATAGGGATGTACCCTAGCCCTGTCTACCCACATCTACTTTCAGAAAGCCTTGTGACACATAAAATACACCAATAAATACACAGACTTCCTGTGGTCTCCTCCTGGGTGAGCCTGGTGTTTACATCCCTATCTGACATTTTATTTTCTGGCGTAACTAGAATGGTCGAACATCCAGTGACCATGACTAGTGTGGCTATGAGTTCCTTGTACTTGATGGCTCTAGGCTTCTGCAGACTCTGGTTCCTCCAACTGACCTTGTCCTAGCCTATTCCTTTGTGCTATATCCAACTTCCATACTCTCAACTTGAACCATTCTACCTTCATTCAATCACAAGTGACATTTAAATGATTAAGCCACCTATCTTTGTCCCTAGACATCCCACATGCTCGACCTCCAGGGTTTAGCCTAGTGAGTAATAACCAACACAAACCTGAATACTTGTTTTTCCACATGCAGCCTGACCTACTAGAAACACACTTGCCTTCCATTTGTGAGCTTTAGGCATCTACAGGATTGAATGTGTGCAGACAAGCTTAGGCCCTACAACTTCTACTATGCTTTAGTGAACAGCTAGGCTCCCTCTGCACTCAACGTTCTTGCACACATGCCCAGACTGTCCATATCCTCCTATAAAGTCGATAGAGGTATGCACCCTTCTGCAGAGATAATTGTTTTCCCAAACTAGTGGAGTCCAGACCATCTAGTGGCATCCCTAGAATAGTGCTTTTTCTCACTCGCAATGACTTACTTATATCTACCTATCTGTCTATCTATCTATCTATTTTTAATCTGAGGGAAGGCTTCTCTATGTAACTTTGAAGTCTATGTGTGCACTAGCTCTGTAGACCAGGTTGGCTTCACACTTACAGAGATCCTCCTGCCTCTGCCTCCCAAGTGCTATGATTAAAGTCATGCACCACCACCACCCATCCTTGTAGTGACTTCTAACTTTTGTCAATGTCCGAAATCCTTTGCTTCATGTTCTTCTTTGCTATAGGTAAGATCTTGGTTCCTGCATGAAGTTCCTGTTACAACACTTAGCCACAGAACACTGTGTGCTGCCTATACAACCCAACTCTGTACTCAGATTCCCCATGACCTCTCCAGAGTCAGGCCTGTTAATTATCCCTAACATACTCATCATAAATGTTTTTGCACATCCTGCTGAATCTATACCAGTACCCCAGCCTAGACAAACAACTTATACTTCAGAGCAGAGGCCTTCAGGCTTCATCATGGTCCCAAATCTCATACACCCCCAATTTCAGTGCTATAAGGAACAATTAGAGTGCCACTAGTACTTGCCCTATCCACAGGCACAGGACTAGATGTTGACTATACTACCCCTCTCTATACACAAACTTTCTGTGTTCTCTTCCAGGGCCTAGTCTATTGGATATTCCACATACATCCCAATATTTCTGTTTTCATATCCTGTAGCGTGTAAATCATGAGCCTTAGGCAGTGCCACCATAGTAGCCTGAAATCTTTGCCTTGCAGTAATGATCTCTAACTTCAACAAAGTCCTAAATCCTAGTTCCCAGTTTAGTCCCAGTATTTCATCCTTTGCTCTAGCCTACATGGTGTGCTCCTGGGAGGATCATCAGTCGTCGTACCAAACTAAGAATATTGCATACTATATTAATGAACAACCTAGAAAGATATGTCCATGAATGCAATAGTGGTACAAACTTTCTGGGAATAATCAGCTCCTTAAGAGTGAATTTAGGGTCTACTGTACAGAAAGCAACACATGCCTGCTGCAGTAAGCTTTGTCGAGAACACATGGTTATGGAGTTCCAAGGCCCCAGTATTGAACCTCATACTATTATTTTGTTAAATGAATGAAGTATGAAGCTTCACTCTACATTCATACCTCGATAACTACAGATTAGTGCAGTTCTCAGACCTCCTCAGAGACCTTGGTGCAGTAGATTATGTTTAAAAAAGACATTCAAAACTGGTCATCCTGGAAAAAAAATGAGAGTATGTGCAATGGGATATTTGTAGCCCTCTCTTCAAGACTCAGGTACCATTGCAGGGAGCATTTAAAAAGATTTTATGAGTCTGAGGCTGCAGATGCCAAGAGTGAAATTGTGATCTCAAGACATGACAGAGTCATTGCTCTCACAAATACAGAGCCGTCGTGATTGCATGCAAAGGCCTGTGTAAGATGAGGCCAGGTCATATTCCAGTATGCTTGGTGACTAAGCACTCAAATATATGCCAGTATGGTTTCCATCCACATTAACTCTCACACTTCTCTAGAAGCCACCAACTGTCAGGAGTTTGCCAGTTAGACTCTGGAGCCCTCCTACAGTGCATCTTGGACTATGGGGGATGGCTCAGAAGTCTGTACCTCTAACTGACAAACTACTGACAGTTGCTGGCTTCTAGAGAAATGTGACAGTTAATGAAAGGGAATGAAAAACAGGCTCTCATGTACTTGAATACTTACTTAGTTACCAAGAAGTGCAACTGTTTGGGAAATTAGGAGGTGTGACCATGCTGGAATGCATATAGCCTTTGTGGATAATATATGTCACTGAGGGTGGGTTTTGAGGTTTACATTCCCACATCAGGCCTCGTCTCTCTCTCTCTCTCTCTCTCTACCTACTACTGATGAATCAGTTGGTATGGACTCAACAACAGGCCCAGTGCCGTGTTTGCCTGAATCCTGACATGATGATCATGAATTAATTTCCTAAAATTATAGGCAAGCATCCAATTAACTAGTGATAAAGAGATCCAGAGACCCTTTCAAGTCTCTTGCATCTTGAAGTCCTGAACTGAGATTAGAGTTTAGCTAGAGGGACAGGGTATTGACATATAAGCAGTTGTGGTCAGGAGGTGGCATCTACCCTCCCTTAGCTCACCCATCATTGTCTAATTGTTAGTCTTATCTGGCAAGGTGGTTTGATAGTAGGAATTGTGTGAAATCTCTTTAAGGAGACAAGGTTTTCCTTTGGGTAGAGAACATTGCTTTACATGGCATGAGATTTCTGTAGAAATACTCATTACGTTGAAGTCAATGATTTGACTGTTCTGATAGATCAAGCTACACAATTGTCTCATTAGTATATCCTCATTTCTGCTAGGCCTGTTATGTAAGCAGCCCATTCTAAAAGCCCTATTAAAACACAAATTTTTTATAAAGGATAACCAAGGGTAAACCTGTCACTTCAAATTACCATTCCTTTCACTGAGATGTGATCAGTAGATTTGAGTTTGCTGGGTGATTATTGCTCCTGGGGAGATTTCCTTACTTACATTGGATGGTGAGGTATAAAACCAACATTCAAAAAAAGTTGCCAAACAGGAAACATAACAGCTATTTGTGGGATAACTGTCACTCACACACTTCACCTCAGATAGGTTGAGACATTCATACTGTGAAGTTTTGCCCGGATCTTGCAAAATACATGGATGGTGGAGCACAGTCTTCTTCATCCGTATCTATGAGATTAGATAAATGTAGCAATTTGGATTCAATGCTCCATAATTACCTCTATGAGTCTTACAGTGCATGTGTGGTATGACCCTCAAATCTGTGGGAACCAAAGTCCCTTCTTTGTCATATGCTAACCCAAATTTTCTTCTTTTTATATATCAAACCATATTCCTTTTCTGGCCTCTATCCCTATAGTATACAAAATGTCAGATTTTCCATCTTCAACACCAAAGAGTCTTCTGTGTCATATACCCACCTAAATCAATTTTCTAGGCCTCAACTTGAAATTTGAGTTCAAGGTGTGGTTCATACAATGCACGCAATCAAATCCATCTTTATCGTACATTCATGAAAATTGTTTATCTGCCATCAAACTTTGAAAAACCATAATCTCTCCCATATCATATACCAACCCAATCTCTCTCTCTCTCTCTCTCTCTCTCTCTCTCTCTCTCTCTCTCCACTGTTGCTGCCTTCATCCTTATGAGACCACATCCCTCCTTTATCACACTACCTCTCTTGCCATATAGCCAATATTTCTTCCCTAAAACCTTATCAGACACAAATCTCTCCCTTTCATTCAACCAAGTGAACTCCCTCTCTCGCCATGTACCCACTATTTCTGGACCCATCCTTCCAAGACACTCATTCCTCCTTAGCCATACACCAAACCTAATACTTTCTCTTATAATGTTTCCACCATTTCTTCCCCCAAACGTTGTGATGGCCCAATCTGCCCCATGTCATGTACTCACCCAAACTCCCTCGCTAGCCATATATCCACCATGTCTGCCCCCATCCTGCTGTGACCCAAATCCTTCTCTTGCCATATGCCCACTGAAAATTCTTCTATTTTCATGTAACCACACAATTTCCTGTCTTGTGATGTACCCACCATTTCTTCTCCCAAACATGTCAGACCCAAATATATCCATGTTTATAAGCCCAACAAAACCCTCTCTCTTGATATATACCCACCCAAACTCTGTTTCATGAAATATACCAATTATTTCTGCCCCAAACCTTAAGAGACCCAAACACCCCCTGGTCATACAGCTACCCAAACTCCTTTCTGGGCATATACCCATCATTTTGCCACCAGCTTTGTGAGACCCTAATCTCTCCATTGTCATATGCCCATCCAAAGTATTTCTCTTGCTACATACTCACCATTGCTGCCCCTAAAGTGTATAAGTCCCAAATCCCTCCCTTGTCATTTACCCAGCATACTCCCTCTGTTGCTATATATCCACCATTTCTGACCCCATCTTTCTGAGACCCTAATCCCACCCTTCATATAATAACCCAAACTCCTCTCTTAACAGATACTCATGATTTCTGCCACCTGAGTATTTGAGAATCAAATCCTTCCCTTGTCATGTACCCACCCAAATGTCTCTTATCATTTACCCATCATTAAACTCTGCAAAGTATATGAGATCCAACTCCCTTCCCTGGTATTACCCACCCATATTCCCACTCTTTCCAAGCTCTCACCATTACTGCCCCAAAATTTTGAAGACACAAATCCCTCCCTTGTCTTCTACCCACACAAAATCCCCCTCTTCAAGGCACCCACCATTGATGCCCAAACTTCTGGAGACCCAAATCCCTCCCTTTTTTCCTACCCACCCAAACTCCCTCTCTTCCATGCACCCACAATTGATGCCCAAACATTTGGAGACCCAAATCCCTCCCGTGTTTTCTACCCACCCAAACTCACTCTCTTTCCATGCACTCACCATTACTGCTCCAAACATATGGAAACCCAAATCCCTCCCTTGTCTTCTACCTACCCAAACTCCCCCTCTTCCATGCACCCACCATTGTTGCCCAAACCTTTGGAGACCCAAATCCCAACCTTGTCTTCTTCCCACCCGAACTCCCCCTCTTCCATGCACCCACCATTGTTGCCCAAACCTTTGGAGACCCAAATCCCACCCTTGTCTTCTTCCAACCCAAACATCCCCACTTTCATGCACCCACCATTGATGCCCAAACCTTTGGAGACCCAAATCCCACACTTGTCTTCTACCCACCCATGATCCCTTTCTTTAATGCACTCACCATTACTGCCCCAAAATCCCCCTCATCCTGGCACACACCAATGATGCCCAAACGTTTGGAGACAAAAATCCCTCCCTTGTCTTCTTCCCACCCAAACTCCCCCTCTTCCATGCACCCATCATTGATGCCCAAACCTTTAAAAACACAAATCCCTCACTTGTCTCCTACACAACCAAACTCCCTTTCTTCCATGCACCCACAAGTGATGCCCAAACATTTGGAGACACAAATCCCTCCCTTGTCTTCTACCAACCCAAGTTCCCTTTCTTTTCATGCACTCACCATTACTGCCCAAATCCTTTGGAGACACAAATCCCTTCCTTGTCTTCTATCCACCCTAACTCCCCCTCTTCCATGCACCCACCATTGATGACCAATTCTTTGGAGACCCAAATCCCTCCCTTGTCATCTTCCCACCCAAACTCCCTTTCTTTTCATGCCCTCACCATTACTGCCCCAAAACTTTGGAGACCCAAACCCCTCCCTTGTCTTCTTCCCACCCAAACTCCCCGTCTTCCATGCACCCACCATTGATGCCCAAAACTTTGGAGACACAAATCCCTCCCTTGTCTCCTACCCACCAAAACTCCCTCTCTTTCCATGCTCTCACCGTTAAAGCCACAAAATTTTGGAGACCCTAATCCCTCCCTTGTCTTCTTCCCACACAAACTCGCCTCTTTTATGCACCCACAATTAATGCCCAAACCTTTGTAGACCCAAATCCCTCCCTTGTCTTCTACCAACCCAAACTCCCCCTCTTTCCATGAACCCACTATGACTGTCCCAAACCTAGTGAAGAACAAATCTCTCCATTGCCATTCACCCACCCATCTTCCCTCTCTTCTCCTATAACCATCATTTTTCCTTCCCTTTCCTGGTTTCGCCTTTAGTCACTGTAAAAGACACATAGCTTTTCAACTAAATTGAATTTATTTTCAATTTAAGAAATTTATACCAATGCAATTTTCTTTGTCATATTTGGGCATTCCCCGTCTTCATGATAGCCAACTTATTGGCTCTCCCCCTCATCGGCTGCTGCGACCACGCTTGCTTCTCCAGTAGTGTGCACCTCGGCTTCTTTTCAGGCTCCTCCTCCTTAGGTTCAGGCATTGCAGTAACAGCTTTCACTTTGATTTTCTTCCGTTCGAGGGCAGCTGCCTCTTCGGCCTCCCTCTTTCTCTGGTTACTCTTCTTTGAGGAGTGCTTCCAGTGTTTGCTTTTCTTGTGTGCCTGGAATGGCAAGAGGTGAACACAAGAATTAGTTAATAGAGGGAGAAGTCAGGAGAGGCATGTGAAGGACACTTTGTCGGAAGAGGTGAGAATTGATAAGGGATTTATGCCAGGAAGGAGAGAGGTAGTGACTTTAGGTAAGAGTAAATGAGTAGAGGAGGGAGCTCCAGTAGGGTTCGTCAACTCACCTTTCCGCACGACATGTAAGGTGGATACTGCTTTAGAGCTGCCTTTGTCTTCATCATAAGGACTGGCCCGTTCGCTGCCATCGGAACATCACTACTGGATGTTGGGAGATCCATGTCGGACAGTGATTCCTTAGGTTCCTTTGCTAGAGTCTCCATCACCAAGTCGCGTGAGCGCCTGTTGTTTCTCCCTCAAGGGGCTGTGAACAACTGGCAGAGTAGGGAAGGCCACACCCTCAGACCTGAGTCATCATCAAGGTCTCGACCAATAGTAGGTGAGCTTGTGCTCTGACATCACAAAGCCTGGTTCTGACCCACAAGAATGCCTGGGGAAGGAAGGAACAAATAGTGGACTGTACCACCCCTGACACTTTGATGATAGGGGGAAGATATTGAGAAGGCAAAGAGAGTTTGGGTTTAGATGGAGACTTTGTTTAATAACTCTAAGGCAAATTTTCCACCTCAACCTTTTTTACATATCTACCTTTGTTGTGGTAGAACACATGACAGATCATTTGCTTCTCCAAATTCTTCAACAATACTATCCCTGTCAATGGTTTAGTCCAAAATGTCCGCCTCAATCTTTGGCTAGTATCTTGAATGTCTTCCCTAAAATCATTCCCAAATAACATTCCTACTCCATGGCTTAGCCTGTTGACCGTACACACACACACTCACACACATACACACACACACACACACACACACACACACACACACACACACACACACGAATACTTGCATCTCCACATTCCTCTGTACCTAATGAATATATGCAAACCAGTGTCCATATCTTCTCTGGCTGTGTAGCAACAAATCATGGCCTCCAGGCTTCCACCTTATCCCAAGTCAGGTGACCCAGCCTAGCCTCAATATCTCTTTTACTGTGGTGAGCATACAGCCTCCTTTAATATACTCACTCACCTAAGGAGGCTTTCTACAACCAACATAAGCCCAGTCCATAACCAGGGTTCTCCTATCTTCTGGTGTCTAGCCTATTGAGAATATCACACAGTATTAGACACTTGATTTTTAATATTCTGTTATGTATAACCTGGAAACCATAAGAAATGTTCAATCTTGGTCTGGACTCCTTGCCTTATTTTAGGCTTCAACATGTTGCAGCCTATTTAGAACATTTTTCCTATATTATAGAGAACATCTGGGCTACAGCCAGATATAATCCTATTTAGATAAACCAACAGGGGTCTTAGAGTTGCCCATACCTCTTCACACCATACCCAGACTTCCTATGTCCCCCTCCAGGATTTATCCAGGTGAAGATATCCATACTCTGTAATTGGTTTTCCATATTCAGTGGAATTTATCCTAGATTGAATAGTCCCTGTCCCATCAAAGAATGGACCCTTGCACTCTGCAGTAGTGATTTGTGGCATGTTTTAGGGACACAAATCTCAAAACACAGCATGATCCCACCAGCTACTCCTATTCTGTAGCCAACACTGAGAGTTCCCCAACACTTATCATACCTGTACTGGCTAATGGAATAACCCCACTCCTTATGAAAAGTTATCGTGTCCTCCTAAAGTTCGAACCTAGTGAATATTTCCTGTTCCAAATACTGTTTTTCCACATCCCTCCAAACATAGCTCATATTGATGTGGGATTCTGTATATCTATATATCTATGTATATCTATGTATCATTATGATCCATACCAGTAAGGCTCTCACTGGTAGCTGCTGGTTTTCTCCTTCAGCAGATACATGGCATCTCCCTGACTCTGCCTACTTTCTCTCTATATCTCTGTTCAGATTTCCTGCCTGGCTATATTCTACTAATCGATTGCCCAAAGCATCTTCTTGAATAACCAATGGTAATAAAACATATTCATAGCATATAGGATTCCTAGTCCCATCAAATCCTCCTGTGCTGTAGACAACATATACATTCCCACTGAGACAACCCCAACCTCATCAAACCACAGGATCTCTGGCTGACTACATAATATCACAGCATGCCAAGACTGTCCAAATCCTTCTACAATGCCAAGAGAAGTAAGTGCACCTTTCGAGCAGATAATTCTTTTCCTACTCCAGTAGAGTCCAGACCTGATGAAACATCCAGTGAGAACTCTAAAAGAGCTGTTTTCTCACACTTATAGTGACTTTTAGCTGTTTGCTGAGTTCCAAACCCTAGGCTCCATCTTAGTCCTACTGTGCTTTGATAGATAGTTCTAAGCTTCTGCTGGCACTTTCCCTCCAACTGGACTTGTCCTAGCACATTCTTTTGTGCTGTATCCAGCATCTACATTCCCAACAGTAACCATCCTACCTGAATCCATCTGCAGGATGATTCCGATGCCTAAACCACTTCATTATATAACCAGACATCCCACAACCACCAGGACCCAACTTTAGCCAATTGAGTAACCCACTACACACAAATGAATATTTGATTTTCCACTTGCTGTCTGACTTACAGCTGCCTCATGTGCCTTGCATTTGCAAATTTTAGGCCTGTGAAGGTTTTCAAAGCCTTCAGCCAAGACTAGGTCCAGCAACTCCTTCTTTGGTATAGTCAACAGTTAGGCTCCCCTGAATTTAACACACCTACACCCATGCATGAAATAGTTGCCCTGCTTTCACAACTCCATTTCCAATCCAGACTTTCCATATCTTCCCCAAAGACCAAGCCCAGAATATTTCCCTTACCAGATAGCGTTTCCCCATATGCCAACAAACAGATCATAAGTCACTACAAGTGTCCAAGTCTAGTTTTTGCCACTGATATTCTTGCATGCTGTAGTAATGCTCACAGGATTCAACAGAGTTCCAAATGCGAGGGCCGAATCCCAGCATCTACTCCTGTCCTCCAACCAACATACATTGTCCTACAAGGACCTGCGCTGCTTGAATCTACATATAGTACTCATTTTGCTATCTTACCCGAATCCAAATTCTGTATTCCTGAGTCCTCCACCATGGTATGGCCTGGTAAGTACTCACTCCCTCACAACCAGATATTTCATATTCTATCTCTACCTGGATCTAGCCTCTTTCCCAAAGTCATTATACAAATTTAGTTTGATCACCTAAGTAGCAATATCTAGGCTTCTATAATTTCGGAAATCCCATATCTTGGCCTTCCACGTGTGCGACTGCCGACATACATGCAGCAGACAAGTTGCTACCTTCACCCACCCACAGTACCCTCTGTGTTACCTGCAGCACCCTACTCCACCACATTCCTAATGTTCTCCTCCAGGAACTGGCTTCTTATATATTCCACCAACCAATACTTGTTTTCCATATCCATCTGCATCTAGCTTGAGTTTAACAGCCAGCACCCCTGCATAATCTGGCTGTTTGCCTCTTGATTCAAGGGTCTTCTCGGGAGTATGGTCCCAAATAACTCAGCTCAGACTATTCTCAGTAATCCTCCTTTTCTGTCGTGAACATCTAGGCTTTGCTAGCACTTACCCTGCACTAATACATCCACGGGATACTTTAGGTACAGTATAGAGCATTATTCCTTATTCAGATTTTCTGTCTTCCCAGGTTTTAACTTGTTTAGTTTAGTTACCCACTCAGTACTTTGTACATAGAGGGCTTGATCTACCCAAGTTGCAACAGCCAGTGTCCTGGTCTTCTCCAGCTGCCTCTATAGCAATCTCCGGCATTCTTAGACCCATCAACTTTTTCTGTGCTGTTGACAGCATCTAGATTCCCACAAAGACTATCAATCTCTCATAGAACCAGAGGAGTTGTGGCTGCCCTATATGACCATTCTATCTCCAGACTATCAGTATCATGGTTATCATTTTCTTGACAACTAGTATCCACTTATAAGTGAGTATATACCATGTTTCTCTTCCTGGGTCTGTGTTACCTCTCTCAGGAAACTTTTTTCTAGTTGCATCCATTTGCCAGCAAAATTTATGATGCAATTTTTAACAGATGATTAATTTTCCATGGTGTAAATGCACCACATTCTCTTAATCCATATCGGCTGTTTCTAGTGTCTGCCTATTATAAATAAAGCTACAATGAAAATGGTTTAACAAGTGTCCTTGTGGTAGGGCTGAGTGTCCTTTGGGTATATGCCCAAGATTAGTAGAGCTGAGTCTTGAAGTAAGTTCTTCTGAGGAAATACTATATTGATTTCCATAGTGACTTCACAGGTTTCTACTCCCACCATCAATTAGGGAGTGATCCCTTGATCCATATCCTCAGCAGCACGAGTTGTCTGTCACTTATTTTACTGATCTTAGCCATTTTGACAAGTGTAAGATGAAATCTCAAAGTAGTTTTGATTTACATTTGTCTGATGGCTAAGTATGTTGAACATTTAGGTGGGTTTTTTTCCATTTGAGATTCTTCTATTGAGAATATTCTGTTTACATATATGTCTATTTTAAAATTGGATTATTTGTTGGTTGATATCTGGTTCCACAAGTTCTTCATATATTTTGAATATTAATCCATTAGTAACTTTGCAAATATAATGTTTTGTTACACTCAATATGTTATGTAGCAATATTGTAGCATCTGAGAATCTCATTAATCAGTTGATTCTCAAAAATATTGTTTAGTAAATTATGAAACCCATTAAAATAATTATTTCTAAATTTATTAATGAAATACAAAGAATGTGAATGGAGTCTAACAAAAAAGAAACTGGACTTTTCAAGTTAATTTTTCTTAATATGACAGAACCCTATATAATTTAAAAATCAGAGTACTTATCAGTAGAAGTACATCTACACATATATACATTTCTATGTTCCATTCTGTCAGTAAGCAGGAAGGAAAAGTGAATAGAATGATTATCTTTCTCATAGGGATTGTCCATCACAAATAGGAGTAATTACATATATGTTTTGTAAGCTTTAATGAAACATTATACACAATTTTCTATTCTTGTTGTATAACTTATAAAATTTTAAGACATTAAAACTACATTAATTTATTATCAAGCAGACCTGAAGCTCAGAAATCCAAACTGAATTCATGTGAGCAGAGACACAGGTGCCCTCTATACATATTCTGAGGGAGAACCTCTTCCTTTACTGTACTTTCTAGGTATTTTGTACATTCCTCAGGTCCGACTACCTTCTTCATCCTCCAAACAGCAGAGCATAGTCATGATCTTCCCATGATGCTATCTCTGGTTTGCTTTGTCAGGCCAAGTAGTTTTCTGTTTAAGAGCCCTGGTGATTTTATTTGTTTCACTGGATAATTCAGGATAGTCTTCTTATCAAGAGTTGACTGATTATCAAGTCAAATTCCATACATACCACCAATTCCCCATTTTTATGTAACATGATTTATTCAGAGATGTTAGGGATCTGGCTGTGAATGACTTTGGGAGAGATCCACTATTCTTTTTACTACAACTTAATAGAATTAATATCTGCAGAGGAGAAAAATAAGAAGTGAAAAGTAAATATGGATTTTATCATCTTAAACATCTTTATTTGGCATCAGATGTAAATTATTCTATACAAAATATGAGAAATGTAGTTCTGGTCTGGACAGCTACTGTCTTGAAAATGAGAAAGGATATAATGTTTTATGAACAACTCTAATTGCGTAATGAGTGGTAAAAAATGCATTACATTGATTACACAGTGAATGACAAATGAGGGACCTCTTTGACACTACATTTTTTTTCTCTCCTTTGTGTGTGAGTTTAATTAGTTTAGGCCTCCTCATTATAAACTGACTACCAATGCCACTTTATGCCCTCAAAATCTAAAATTCTAAGATCAAAGGCTATTACTCAGGTTTAATGGAAAATGTTTTTATATCATTTTTCAGTCTAACCTTTGACTTGACATTGCCATTTTGTATCATTAATAACATGACAAATCTATTTTGTATATATGTCCTGAGTTTGTAGCCTTCCTTTATAATGAGTCCAAGTATTGCATAGCCTTATCTAATATTTATCATTATTTTTCATAGTTCTTATGTCTTTATCTTCCCCTCCTCCCTACTAGGAATATAGAATAATCTGCAATATTAATTGCTTTTCCACTTGACTTCATATTTCTCTTTAAATAAAATAAAATCATGTCTCTTTGTCATTGTTCACTATGTGTGTTTCTGAATCATTACTTTTTAACATCCTCTCCTATGTCTAAGTTTTATAATGTGTCACATAAATGATAGGCATTTTTGATTAATGCATTAAACAATAAACCTGTTGAATATAAATATTTTCCAGCACTAACAAGATGACTACTGAAGGGGGATATCAGTAGGAGAAGGACAGGAAAGAGGGAAGACAATAGAGGACAAATATGTTACAGATATGAAAATATTACAAGGAAACTTACTATTTTTTACCATAAATTAAGCAATAGAAATAAACCAAATACATATAAAATGACTAACAAGGCACTCGGACACTCACACACACACATTTCTTGGCACAAAGTTTTATCTCATTGCTTTAGCATTGGGCTTAATCATGTTTGCAGAATTGTTTATTTTCTCTGTGATATTAGGTACTATTTTAGTCAGTGTTTTATTATTGTAAAAATCATCAGGAAATGTCCAGCTTTATGACTTTATCTGGTAGCAAACAAAAGGTCAGGTTATAGAGAGATCCTCCTCTATGAATTTATCATAGCATCTTGCAACTTAAGCCACTTAATTTCCCTGTTTATGAGTTTGAGTGAGTCAACATAAAATTTCATTGAATGAAGAGCATGACTTTTGATTTCTTACGGTTCTCTTCTTTGTTTTCCACTTACCAAAATTCATCATTTTCTCCCTAACATTTTCTTTTGTGTTTTCACACATTCAGCGAGACTCAAATTGAATGTCTCCTTGTCTACAATGCCTCTTCCAGTGCACGAGTAGCTCAATATCCTTTTCTCTGTACCCCCGTTAATTTCTCAGAATTATCAATTCTTGCTCTTGTAAACACTTCATTTATTTATAGTTTCTATTAGGTTGTGAACTTTGACAAAGATTGACTGTCATTTGTATTCTCAAAAACTACTGAAGAATTATGTACATTCTGTATATGACTCTCATAGAATTAAATACACGAATCATTACACAAAGTTACAGCAATGGGTCGATGATATAAAAAATAATGTCCTTATTTCAAAGGAAAACAGAGTGAGGACTCGTAAATACAAGGCCAAAATTCTAGACTATCTTTTAGTAGAAATGGAAGGTAGGTCTCCACACCTAATGCTCTTTCAGTGTGCCTCTTAGTAACACTTTCCTGCAGTAATTTTTCTTGTGAATCATGAATATTACATTGAATCTATCCAACATTTATATTCCTGAGGTTTTCAAGAATATAAAAGTTAATAACAGGTTAAAGGTTGATGCACTAATCTCAGAAGATACAAAATGCTAGATATATTGAATAAAAATGACTACTAGAAGTGTTTAATTGTGAGAAGATGTACATGTTTTATGTCATGGTAGGAAGATACTTTTATGTGAAATTTTCCCATAGAGAGAATAAAATAAAATATTGATCACTTTTAGCAATTTATGAAGTAGTAGTTCTTCACTCTCTGACATCCCCAGAGAACAGTACTCAAGTAAATTTTTTAAGAGAGATTTTCTTCTTTGCCTCTCAAATTAATATGCTCAGAAATATTTTTATGAGTGAGAGGAAGCTAGTTATAAAACTCTCAAAAGAAAAATGAGAAAAAAAATTGTTATTTGAAATGACTGAGCAGGAATGTGCACAATTACTTTTCAATAACATATTTTACTTAATTATCTTCACATTTGCTTTGTTCCTGATTTTACATTTTTATTATAGACAATATGGCAATAATCTAATAATTTTAAAATTGTATATTATAAAAATTCAGGATGCTTTCATGCAACTACAACATGCATAGAAGTTTGGGTAGCTTAAATTGAGTATCTAACTTGTGATTGTTTTGAATTAGTGTGCATCTGTTCAATTTTTTTTCTTTGATTATTACAAACTATTCTTTACAATTTGCTAACAAATTATGTTAAAAAGGTATATCTAGTCAAAATGAAAACCATGTGTAGTAGGAGCGGCAGGCTGTGTTCCTGCCGGCCCCAGCTCCCGGCTGCCTGGCTAGATTATGCCCCGAAATAATTACAGGGAAACTGTATTCTTTTAAACACTGCTTGTCCCATTAGCTCTAGCCTCTTACCGGCTAATTCTCACATCTTGATTAACCCATCTCTAATATTGTGTGTAGCACCACGAGGTGGTAGCTTACCAGAAAGGTTCTAACCTGTGTCCATCTCTGAGAGGAGAGCTATGGCGACTGCATTCTGTTCTTCTTTTCTTTTCTTTTCTTTTTTTTTTTGAGACAGGGTTTCTCTGTGGCTTTGGAGCCTGTCCAGGAACTAGCTCTGTAGACCAGGCTGGTCTCTCCAACTCACAGAGATCCGCCTGCCTCTGCCTCCCGAGTGCTGGGATTAAAGGCCTGCGCCACCATCGCCCATCTCCCAGCACTCTGTTCTGTCTACTCTGCCTACCTATGTTCTTTACCTATCAGCCAAGCAGTTTTCTTTATTAATTAACCAATAGACAGATGACCCTCCTCCATCAACTATGGACTTTGATTCAAATGATCATTGTCTAATTGATTTTTTATAATACCAGCTTTATTCATTCAGAATTTATCTTCCAATGTAAAAGTATTAAATAGCATGCAAATTGATTGAAATATTATTAAAAACAGTTATTGAGCAATAAGACACTAATAATCATTCACATTTTGTAGTTATAACAAAATGAATTATAATATTTATCACATTGAAAAAGCTACAATTCCAAAGTAAACCATTTGCAAGAAATTCATTGCAGATATATTTTTCTGCTACAAAAGATGATAATTGAAACAGGATATTTCCTGAAGATGTTTGTATGTTGAACCTCACACTTACTGCTATTTTTACAGTAGGTACATAACATTTTGCTCATAATGTCAAGGTTTCTGTGCTGACTCCAGTGCTTTGTATATGGAGTTGGAAATTAATTGAAAATGAAATCACAATTCTATTTTCACCTAAAAGCCTTTGGCATAACTATCATCAAATGACATATTTTAGAGATCATTTGTTATGTTTTAAAACATCTGAGTGTTCTTGTGTACTTTTGGTACATTTTCTATTGCTATAACAAAATGTATGGGATTAGGCTAGTTATTCAGAAGGACATTTATTTTTACTCATGCTTCTAAAAGTTCATCAAGTTTCTAGATTCTTTTAGCTTCTGGTGAAGGATCCATTGCAGAAATGCAAAGGCCTAACAGGTACTTTCCGAGATTGCACATAGAAGGAGTAACCTTTTTTATCATTGATGAATTGCTGCTTCTTTGGGGCATCATCATTGCTCAACCAATCACTGTTTTTGTAATCAGTGCTATAAGATCTTAACAGCATAGTAGTCATACAGCAAAGAGAAGATGTGTCTTTTGTGTATAAAATATATTTAGTGAGCAACAAAATTTATGTTGGAACATAATACATTCATGTGGCTATAGTTGGAAATGGGTTATTTTGGGGGGTGCGTTCATCTTCTCACATGGAAGGGTTATAAAGGCTCACTGAGCTATTGAACCTTCTTCTATGGATATATCAGAGGTTCTCTCACTTCTAGATGTTACAGAAGAGGTAAAAAAATGATTGCTTATGGAAACACTTCAGTGGTGTGGTTCCCCATAAATCGTGCAACGGACTCTTTAGTGGTACAGCTTATTACAATGCAGCTGTGACTCTTACTGAGGAAGCTACCATAAATTGTTTAGACAACTTCTCGGTGGTACAGCTAGCTAGCTTCCTTTCAATTTCTAATGTTCATGTAATTAACCCTCTAAAACTTACTGGCTCACCAATGTGTACTAGGACAAAATCGTTTCTTTGATCTTCTAGTGACATCTGTTTCTCTAGCGTGAATAAGAACCATGGAAAGCCAGCTCTTAATGACATATTTGGTTGTTAACCTAGTTCTGTGAGAGCAAGAACCCACACCGATTAGATGGCATTGGTCAATTCGGGCAGTCTCTGTAACTTTCTTTAATCACCTCCCCCTTAAATCTCAATTCCAAATATAGCCACAAGATGTATTAAGCTCCAACATGATTTTTGTTGTGGACAAAATATATTCACTATATAGCATACTCATCTTCTCTCTGGTATGTGGCATAGAATACTCATGGATTTGAATGAAAAAAGAAATTGGAATTTCAAATAAGTTCATTTACTTTTAGGGAGGAATAGCTCTATATAACACTGAGAGATATTTGTTTAGACTTTCACGCCAAGCCAATTAAAATCTGGCATTTAAAATATTCCATTTCTTATTTTCTTGATTTTCAAGGAATGGTATATAATTGGTGGTGATAGGAATTGTTAGGTTTGAAAATATCACTCTAATTTATTCAAATATGTCAACAAAAGAGAGGTATCCACATTGTTTATTTCTGATTTGTGTGTTATCATATGGATAATGCTGAAATTGACCATATGTATAGTAGCCTATGGGAATAACATAGTTAAGTAAGAATGTATTTTATGAAGGAAAATAAAATTTTCCCCTCAAGAGCTATCTGCTGCTATTTTACATATAAGTATAAAAGCTTTGTTGTGCATCTGTATTTCAATTTAAAGATAGCTATTATTTTAGTATATGAATGCATTTGTTATGAAAAAAAAATCTTTGCAATATTCTAAATATTTGAAGAAATGAATGGAAGTTTACTATTGAAAATTTTATGAGAAGAAATGTGTACACTTTGAGGTATTTTCATAACAATTATTTTGACCTATAACATAAGTAAATAATATCTGAAATATTTAGTTCTTACATATTATATAGATATACTGGTTATTGACTATTAACTAATACCAAACATTGAAGAAAATATTTTAGTAATGAAGATGGAATTTTTTTCTCTCAATTTAACTCAATAGTAATTTCAAGCTTAGAAAAGCAAATAATTCTGTAATGATGGCTTTTATAAACCTGTTTCTTTATAATTTCTCAACCTAATCCCTTGATATAAATCTGTAGAAATTTTCCCTCTGAGTTTTCATTTACAAGCCAAGAACTGCCATTTGCTTTTACAATTCCTTACTTTAAACACAATGAAACATAAGAAATTTTAGCCTTGTAGGATTGGCCCTCCCTTAAGTCATTTATGTTTGTCAAATAATGTTTTCTGAGTTCTTAGTTTGTGTAGAAAATAAAATACAAAGGTAAGTAAGCCATGCTCCTGGTAGTTAAAGAGCCTTTGTAATATGAAGTTGTTTTTTTCTGTATTAGAGGATTTAGTGGTTGTGAATGAATAAATAATCCTTTATTCATAAATGGGAAAGAAAGTACATGGAAAGGCCCAGTGTTATATTTGCTAAATAAATACTACCAAATAGTTTCCTTTAATTTCACTAGCATGACTAGAATATTAAGGGATGAATAATATCCCATTTATTCAATGAGACTGATTTAGTCAATGCTGTTGTATTTGAAAGACTATGGACCTGACCACATCAATTAATTTTAGATATACTTTTCCATCAAATACCCAATACCAACATCACTTAATTCAACTTCATTTATGAATGACATTAACACTAAATTTAAAATAAAATTAGTATGTGTTACTTGAAAGTTATTTTGGTTGCAAAATATACCTATAGTTAGTTTTAACTTTTAATTTTGTTTATTTTACAAAATAGATGAAAGAGAAGATGTTCAAAAGAAAACATTCACAAAATGGATAAATGCACAATTTTCTAAGGTAAGAATTTTATGTTATATTTATTTGAAAATGAAATATTTGTTGAACTTTTAATATGTGTTCTGAAAGTAAATATTTCAAATGTTCATATTATTTTTCTTATGTTTCAAGTTTTGACTGTTTAAATCTGCATATGTTACACTTTGTTTTGATTCAGTAAAATGCAGGAGAGCATATGATAAAGAGATGTGATTTAATTTACAAATGATATCTGTTTGATTTTTATATCAGCAAGTCATTACAGTAAATTCTGTCAATTATCTTTTCTATTTCAAATATTAAAATGCATGAGGAACCTTATTGTTGATAAAACTTATATTTTGTCTTCTTACTTATTTAACAAAAGCTAAAATAGCTGAATTTTGGATTATTAAGTGTCTGTAACTAGAACATATTTTAAAATTATATAAAATAATAAATTATCATTTTTTCTATAGCCATAAATATATACCCTAATTAATTTATGCCTCAATTTATATCATAATTCATAGTGTAACCCCAGATAATTATACACATAAACACCAAGGAAGATTCTAACCATAAAAAGAAGCATTTTAAGTGCAATTTAAAGGGGTCTATTTAAATGTCAAGAGTAGAAAACTTGAATTTAGATTTAATCATACTAGATTTGAGCAAATAAACCAAATGGTTTTATTTAGTTTTCTTACCTTCCATCATGTATATGTAAGTACATAAATCCCAAGGGTCTATTTAATACACCAAACTCAGAAAATGGGCATATAGAAAGATCTCTGTATGAAAATGTTTTAGGAGTGACAAAACTCTGATAATGGACGCTTTACATTTTATTAAGAAGATATGGAAGATTCTTAAGCGAAAACTTTTAGTAGATTGCATTGCCACTGTTAATAAATATGGCCTACCCTCTCCATGGATCTTTCTCCTCTTGTAAACAGTTTAGTGTTAGAACCGACATAATGTAATAGAAAGTAAAAGACCAAAATTTCTTTTCTTGCTTTTACAAAATGCTTTCAAGTATCATTATGGTATTTAAAAGCAAAACATTGAAAACTTCACTTGATCAAGTAGGAAGAGAAGCAAGTTCTTGAGTTTGCACTGATGGTTCTTAAAATGTTCTCACTAAATTAACAGTTAATTAAATTCCATTACAGAACTTTAGGAAAGAAATATAAATTAGAATATGTGTTTTAAAAGACCAAGTTTTTTAACTAAGTGAAATGCAAATGCAATACTAAACATGGAAGGCAGAGATGTAGAGGGTTATTTGAACTATGGGGGCCTGACTTAAGATGTGTCATAGGAAAAGAATTTTAATATTTGGCCTAGAAACTTTTCTTGTGATATTTTGGGAAAAAAGGTGGCTGCTATTTGCCCTTCTCCAAAAAGTCTGCATGAGGCTAAAGTGAAGAGATTTGTATTAATTCCATTGGTAGAGGAAATCTCAAAACAACCTAGTATTGACTTTGTTGTGTGGTTAGTAGTGATCTATAATGGAAAGATGCAAGTTGAGCAAGGGAAAATACAAAATTTGCAATTTGAGGAGAAAAGGAGCACCAGGAAGTAGAATAGAGCTAAGTCCTGTGTCCAAGGAGATACCATATCAAGAAATAGAATAAAGGTAGTAGTGATCTTAGGGCAAGAACCTACCCAGTTAAACTTCCAACGAGTGGGAAGGAATTAAGATAAGCTTATATCCAGGTATGGTGGTGCACTCTTTCAATCCCAGCACTACAGAGGCAGGAGGCCAGTCTGGTCCATTGATCCTGTTTTAGGATCAATAATCAGACACTTAAGGCAGTGAAGAAGCCATTGAAAACAGAAAGCTGATGAAGATGTAATTAGCAAGCGGTCCATGCTCCATCCCCAAATGTAGCAGGACTTGGCAACTTCAGCCACATTGGTATGGCTTTAGAATCAAAGATACAAGAAAAGGGGTATTGAATCTTCCTCTGTGACTAAGGAAAGCTGATGCAGCCAGAAATGTGTCAGGGTTAACCCTGAGTGGAGGCCCAGAGTCTATTGCATGAAACTGTGAAACTGAAGCTTGGATTGCCTTTGAGAAACCAAGATGTTGGAGTTACCAGAGTCATGAGATACCTGCAGAGGAAAGCTGTTAACAGGGAATATAAACAGCAAAAGACAAAGAAGTGTGTGGCAGTCAACATAGCTGAAAGGAGCTATAGATTTGACGAGCACTTTGACATCAGATATGGGTATGCAGATTTTAGAGTTTGCTCACTTGGTTTTTGGCCTCCTACTTTGATGCATCCAGTACTCCCACAATGTGCTCCCTTCTCTATGTTCTGGAAATATATATATATACATATATATATATATATATATATGTATATATATATAAATGTATATATATAGTGTCATCATATATTGGAAATATGTGATCTGTTCTTTTTTAATTTTGATTTCATGGAGGATTACAGTTAAGTGATTTCTTGAATCTCAGAAAAAAACTTTGAACTTTTGTCTTTTAAACATTGTAGAGACTGTGATAGACTATGGGGACTTTTGAAGTTGGACTAAATGCGTGATATGGCTACAAGCATATGCGGACCAGGAAGTATAATGTGGTAGTCTAAATAGATATGTGCCCCATAGTCTCATGTGTTTGAGTGCTTGATCCTAAATGCTGATAGAGAAATGGAAATATCATGTGAGTTATTTAAGAAAGCAGTTTTCTAACCTAGAGGAAAACTTTTAACAAATGGATAAAATATGAGTCTATTCAAGAATACATATTTTTCCTGTAATCTCAGTGTTAAATATTAGTATCCTAAATGACCAGATACTATTGCTCATTACTACAGATAATTAGTTCTATGGTAAGTTTTAAAAAATAGAAAAAATAAATAAATAAAAAATTAGCCGATGGATAGTTTGAAAACAAAAAATGGAAAATAATTGTTTCCTGTGTGTTAAATTAAATACAGTCCTGTAAATATACAGCGATACAATGAATAGAGATGCAAAGTTTCATCACTAAGGCATAGAAGTACATTTACGGGATATTAGTAAATTTTAGAGTCATAACAAAGTATATCTTTGTTACTTTGTAAAGCCACAGACAGGCTGTTTTAAAGAAATACATGTGGTCAAAGATATCTTTATCATTTTGGTGTCACTAGAAGCCAGATATGTGTTTGCGGTACATCCCACATATTTTCCACTTCTTCAGTACAATTTTAAACTAAGTCCTATCTCTTTTTCTAAATAGCTCTTATATTAACCTTCGATTCCAAAAATTTCTACTAGAATGTCATTTATCGCATCCATTCTATATAGATAAGCAAACAATATTTATCTTAACAGAAACACAAAGCCATTTCAAGATAAGATTAATTCAAGGTAAATATTCTTCCCGTGTAATTTGTAGATATGTTATAATCCCAAAGAAATGTCTGGTGTTTACCCATGACAAATATAATTTATATTATAAAAAATGTGTTCATTTACCTAGGCTTATAAAACGAAAGCACAGATTTAATGTCATCACCAAATGCAATTTTTCACAATATATGCTTTTATGCATGTGAGGACAAAAATATGGGAATAAAAAATGTTTATTATTAGGTCAATTGTAAAATATAATGGTTATCTCCCAATGAGTTACATAATAATTTTGGTTTTTCACTGTGTATAATGGCTGTCATGATATGTATGTTTTCGTTACATCTTTCTGTTTGGTTTTTCCAGGTTTAATATGCACCTTTACTTTTCACTAACACAAGCTGGGTGTATATAATTATTTTTGTCTATAAATATTTAACAGCCTGTGGAACGATAACACATTTATATCATAATTGCTGACATGGATGTCTACACTAAAAAGATATGATTCATCTTACCAGGGTAACAATATGGTGAAGTAGCATTCACTGACTTAACACGGTTCCCATGGAGATGCTTCATGATTTACCTTCTAGCCAGTATGGAGGGCATGACACATTAAAAATAACATGAAGATTGTGAATATTGGCATGGTTAAGAAGGTTCAGTAGATAAATGAGCTGTTGTCTAAGGGCACGAGCTTAAGCCAATGCAATCAATCCTCAGATCCCACGTGAAGGTAGAAGGTCAGAACTGACTTCACAAATTGACATCCACATTTTTGTGTATCATATATTCCCTCAAAAAACACAACTATTTACTAAAATTTATATTGACAATCTACAACGGGGCTTTCACATGATGTGCTGAGGCAAAATTTTATGCGCAACTGATATTCAAGAGAAATACATACAATTTAAACTTCATTAATATTATATTCTTTATAACTTCACATCTACTAAAAATAAAACATATACGAAAAGAACATTGTAAATAATAAAACAGAAATGGTGCCACTTTCTTATTGCTGGAACAATTTTCTGAATTGAAAGAATTATATTTATGTGATTTATGTACTGACCTCGCCCATGTATTTACTTTATTTTTCCAATGCTATCATCTTGCCCTCGGGAAAACATGACATTTAAATTGTAATCATTATCCTCATAATTTTGTCATGCTCATAAAATAAGCATAAATTTTAGTTCTACATCATACTGTGTAGTGAATTCTACTTATTTGTTTCTTTAACTACAACAGTTAGTATCTCTTCCACTTTTAGTCCCACCCCAAATTGGAAAAGCACTTTGCATTGTTCTCCTTGCTTCCATTTCTAACAGAGCTCAAAACAATACTGTCCTCTTATTTATTCTTCTCACAGGAAATATGCGTAAGTTCAAACGATCGTGTCTACACATCTGATCCACATGCAATATTTTGCTCAGGAACAAAAGGTTTTGCTGTGGTTGAAAACTAAGTCCTTGGTGTCTGTTTTAGACAGACATTTTGCAGGGATGTTTTAACACATACTGTGTCAGAACAGGGTGCTGAAGTTCACACTGGAGGTTCCACACTCTTTGAGTAAGGTCATCAAATCACTCTTTTGTCTGGCTGACCTGACAGCCTTTCTTTCCTTGTTTACATTGGGAAAATTTATAACACTTCCAGAGGCAGGTGCTCCTGATCCCTGAGATGACATTCAAAATATTTCTTGGGCTTTGGAGACTTTCATTTCAAATTTTTAGATGTGAAATTGTCAACCAGTAGGATCTATAGAAACATCCCAGAATGGTAAAAATTGAGAACTTTGAAATACTTTTGATCCCAAACGTTTTGATGAAAGATATTGAAACTCTCTGAACCTAGATTTTCATAGTTAGCAGTTTTAATTGAGAGTTGCTTAGATGTGTTATCATCTCTTTTGCTGGGTTTTATATATTTTCTTGTCATAAAATAGGTAAAATTGAATAGTTATTTATGTTTTATTATCTTGCTATCCTCTGTGTACCAATCTGTGCCCCATGTATTTATTATATGTTGCCCAAACACTAAGTTTGAATGAGTTCAAAATATATGATCAGTAAATCTACATATAAGTGCTATACAAAATATTTCTTAGGTCCAAAGTGGGCCCCCCAAACAGTAGTGCTGCTGATAATACCGTAAATGATGACGTGAGTGTAATCCAGGAAGGATTGATTGGGTAAACAGAAGCCTAAACTCAGCATTCCTCAGAGTTTCTCAAGGCTGGTTTCTGTTTACCAGAAAAACCAATACCCCCCTTATCTGCTCCCATTACTCAGCTATGTGGGGCAGGGGCATCTAGTTCCTGACTAATCCTAACAGACTGTTTCAGCTCAATGATCCCCATCTTGCTGACAGTCATATAAAATCCACTCACTTTTCCAACAAGCTGCAACGCTCTATTCTTGTAGGCAGACCAACAATTTGATTTCTTCCAGGAAACCCTATTTTCCACCCACAGAGTGGTCCAGTTCAGTGGTTTCACTGCACCCTCATTTACAATACCTAAGTTGGTAGAATTACTAGGGCAGAGTTGTTGTGTCGTGCAATGATTACCTAAGTTATAAACTAGCTTTTCTGCCCCTAGCTTCCTGTTTCTTCCTATTCTTCGTTATTGAGAAAAATCAGATCTTAAGAGAAGATGAAGGATACTAAAATGTGTACCAGGCTTTGGCAATACTTGAATATGGTCCAGTGTTTTAGGGTCAATAGTATTGGTACAGGAAGCAGAAATTCTGAGAATTCAGAACATTTTATTTCTGGATAGCTCCATATAAATGATACTGAGAGTTATATTTTTGTGGTGAACTTTTCCAGTGACCTAATGAGATGAATACTAAAGCAAAGAAAAGTGAACAATTAGGTGGCTTGTTGAACGTTTGTTGCTAGGAAGAACAAACCAAGAACTAGACTCCTGAAATCCATGATACTTCCACATATTCTGTTTTTCTGATATCTTCTCTATTATTGCAACATTGCACTTTTCTTAATGCATTATAAAAATAGTAAGATCAATGAAAACTGAGAACATGGTTAGAAGACATTGAAAACATTTTAAAGAAGATATTGAATGCTTGTAACTACTACTTTGACCCACTTTTCATTATTTAACTATTACCAAGACACAAATATTCTTCATAAGGCTTTTCTGTCGAGTACATGTGTTTGAATTTCAATATATTCAAATTAATATCAATAGAGTGATATCATTTTTCCATGCTAGTGTTTGATGAGAGAAGTAATGTAGTTTTCAGTTAAATAACTCAAGCCAAATATTTTTATGTGAATATTACATCTGATTTCTAATAGTCCCCAACAAGTTATTGTATGTGAGATTATTTTATTAATTAATATGAGTTTTATGATAAATTCAAAACTGGGCTTTTGTGTGTGCAGAGCCCACAACTGCAGTACTTATTGTTATGAACACTTGGAGAATGTGTCCAGATTTTGAATCTAGATATTGTGTTAATGGTTCAGTTCACTGAGAACCATTCCCTTTTGTATGTTCCTAAGTCTCATTTTTTTTGCAATGCAGATAACAAACCAGAAAGTTAATTCAGTTAATTAAATAAAATAGAATTTTATAGGTCTCACTGTTTTCACTGAAAGTCTAATCTTTCTTAGAAGTATTTTTGTTATCATTTAACTGACTTTTACTGTGATCTCAATACTTTAGTTAATTGTAAAAGGGGCATAAATTTTACTTTCTGTGTTATACGTCCCGAAGTATCTTTTTTTTTCTTTTTTTATTGAGAAAAGGAGAAAAAAAAAAAAACAAGTTTCCTCCTCCTCCCAGCCTCCCATTTCCCTCCCCCTCCTCCCCCCTTACGCCCCCTCCTCCCACCCTTCTCCCTCTCCTCCCACCCTTCTCCCCCTCCCCCCACTCCTTTCCCCCTCCCTCTCCAGTCCAAAGAGCTGTCAGGGTTTTCTGCCCTGTGGTAAGACCTAGGACCTCCCACCTCCGTCCATATCTAGGAAGGTGAACATCCAAACTGGCTGGGCTCCCACAAAGCCATCACATTACGTAGGATCAAACCCCCGTGCCATTGTCCTTTGCGTCTCATCAGCTCTCATTGTTCGCCATGTTCAGAGAGTCCAGTTTTATCCCATGCTTTTTCAGTCACAGTCCAGCCGGTCTTGGTGAGCTCTCAATAGATCAGCTCCACTGTCTCAGTGGGTGGGTGCATCCCTCGTGGTCCCGACTTCTTTGCTCATGTTCTCCCTCCTTCTGCTCCTCATTGGGACTTTGGGAGCTCAGTCCAGTGCTCCAGTGTGGGTCTCTGTCTCTATCTCCATCCATCACCAGATGAAGGTTCTATGATGATATGCAAGATATTCGTCAGTATTGCTCAAGGATAGGGTCATTTCAGGTTCCCTATTCTCAACTGCCCAAGGAACTTACTGGGGACCTCAGCTTGGGCACCTGGGAGCCCCTCTAGGGTCAGGTCTCTTGACAACCGAAGTATCTTAATAGAGATTTGAAATTGGCAGTTGCTATTTCTGTATAGTATGTAGTGGTATCAGTGGTAAGCCCATTTAACTTGAGAATGTAATTATTGACCAATTAGCAATATTATTGCCAACAAAGTGGGAAAAAAACATACTACTTACAGCTGATGGGTAAATGTATTGTTTATTGTGTTTATTCTTCCTTGGGGCCATATATAGCTTTCTAATTGAGAAACACAAAATTGGACATGGTGAAGATTCCTCAGTGGGTTAAAGCATTTGTTGCCAGGCTGGATGACCTGAATTGAATCACCATATCCCCCACAGTAAAAGAAGATAACTATTGCAAGTTGTCTCTTTCCTCTTGCGTTATGTGCCTGTGCAATGTGTGTATTGAAACACATGCACATATAAATAAACATATCCAAACACAATAAATAAACATTTAAATTATAAAAAATAAGACAAGTTCACTTTTGTTATTATTTTCATTTTGTATAGGATAGTTGGCACCTATGTCTCCAGAAGTATATAGTTGCTAAAATAATCCTTAATTGAGTACCATCTATGTGTGCCTGGCCTAGTATCTTATACTGATAAAGGTATAATAATATAAGATGGGCTTCCTTTAAGAGTTGCCATTAAGCAAGAGATGATTCTAGTTAATAATTAATAATAATTAATTGATAATAACTAATAATAACTGAAGAAATGTTTAAAAGGAGTAGTTTATTTTTAATATAGTAGAAGTACTGTGGGGGTACACATGAATTGCTTCGAGAGGTGGGTGACTTTGGAAATTAAAGTTACACTTGACATTGTGCGTGCAGAAGCAAAAGGAAAAGAAATGAAGGCAGATGGAAGTGTATGTAGAAAGGTATAATGATTAAAACTTTTCAGGTTAGTGGTGATGATGAAAGTTTATATGGCCAACCATTTTATATTATTTTGGGTGAAACAAAATCACAGAAGTTTTAAAGCACTAAGGCCTGATGGATTATTGAGGCATTTTTTGTTTGTTTGTTTGTTTTGTTTTTTGATGCAGCGTTTCATTGTAGCTTTGGAGTCTATCCTGAAACTAGCTCTTATAGTCCAGTCTGGCCTTGAACTCACAGAGTTCTGCCTGTCTCTGCTTCCTGAGTGCTTGGATTAAAGGCCTGTGCCACCACCACCTGCTCAGCACTAAATGAAAAATTTAGTTGGAAGCCTTCAGTTTCCATGTAAGAAATATGTGCATGCATGTACAATAAAGGGGCAAGTGGGATATATATGCTACGTAGATATATTTGATAAAATACACACTTCAGAATAATGCAACGTATGAGTCATTCCAAGAGTATTTTATAGGGTGGATTCCTGGAATTCACAGATAGGATTTCCAATTCCAGTATGGTAGCAAGTCTAGGCATTTGCATTTCTAGCAAATTTCTAGGTGATTCTGATAGAGCATGTCTAAGAACCATGCTTTGAAAACCATAGTCATTAAATCTGAGTTATTTAATCAGCTCTACAGAAGATGTTTAAAGAAATGCCACTGAGAAACTAGTGAGTCCTCAGAGGGAAGGGCCTTTCCTCGTGTTTCTGGTTGGCTGAAAACCCTACACTTGTTTGAGTTTCAGGTCTCTTTTGTTGCTTTCTTTCCATGAGTACATAAAAGATGAGTAGAAAAATTAAAATACTTATGCAAAAGGTGTGGAAAAAAGTTCAACTTATTATCAATATTGATTTAATTTGACTTATTCTGTCACTAAAATTATCTAATCTATAACAATATGATTCTTGTCAACTATTTTTTTTTTACTTCGTGGCAGCAGTATCATCTCATTCAGGGACAATCCGTGGTCCTTCCAGTGTACTCTGCTTATTGAGCAGTTTATTATTGGTTTTATTTTTACCTTGTGAAGAGTTCCTTGACTTCCTCGATGCTCTATAAAATTATGATTGAATTTGCCAGAACCACAACCCACGGTTATAAATTCACGCATAGAAATATCTCACAAAGTAGGGAGAGGCCAGTTTTGTGAAGTTTTTGGTAGCCAAATGCAGCCTGTGGTTTGAAGAATGGCTTTGCTTATTCTTGGCCTAATTTAAACTAGATTTCACTACCCAAATTCTGTTTTAGGGAAAAATGACAAAATTGTGACTCATTGATGAAAGGAGACTAGTAGATTCCTTAATTTGAAGTGCTAGTGAGGACATTCCAAGGCTTATTTTTAGCTAGCAGTAATGAGAGTGAGTGAGAATTGTTTTCGTTCCAAAAGAAAAGCAGTTATGTCAATCTATATGATTCATCAAGTGTAGGTTTTCAAAGAGCTGTTTCAAAGTCACTCATACCTTCTATGTCATAAAGTGAGTATTTTAAATATGTATGACACTATTATCTTTCTTAAATAACCATTTATATTTATTCAAAATGTTTTGGTAGGTAAAGTGGCATATACTTTCAGTTCCAACCCTTGGGAGGCAGAGACAGGTGTACCTTTGAGTTTGAGGTCAATCTGGTCTACATAGCAATTTCCAGGTCAGTTGGAGCCAGGTGGTGAGACTCTAGGTAAAAAAGAAGGAAAAGCAACAGAGAAGAAGAAAGCATATTTTAACACAAATATGTGTAAATTATACAACACCATGTAATCTGCTTTGTAACTGCTACATCTCAGGTGTTCTATCTTTTATTGAAAGAAGTTTTCATGCAATATATTTAATCATGTTTTTCCCCTTGCTCCTTTAGTTTTTCCCCAAACACTCAACTTTATGGCTTTTTTCTTTTCTCTCTTTAAAATACATAAAGCAAAAACAAAACTAATATAAACAGAATCACACAGGCAAAAGCCCCACAAAACCATAAAAAATGAAAATCAAAATAAATAAACAAAAGACAAAAAGAGGGGGGCAAACAATACTATTGAGTTCATTTGGTGATGGCCAACTACTTCTTGTTTTGGGGTCTGCCCTGCCCTGTCATTTGGTTAAAATACCCTGTAAATCTATATAGAAAAAAATGATTTCTTTTACTAGTGAGTATTAATTGCAGATAGCTTAATGGTTGGGTTGGAAACTAAGTCCATTTCCTTCTTTCAATGTTGGGATCTGTTCTTCCTTGAACCTTTACAGGTCTTGTGTGTTGCCACAGTCTCTCTGAATTCATATTTGCTTCAATCCTGCTATGTCTCAAGGGCATTGTTTCCTTGGAGTCAATCACAATCTCTGGCTTTTATACCATATCTGCTTCCTCTTCCACATAGATGCCTTAATCATGATGGGGAGGGTTTTAATAAAGATATCTCATTTTGGACTGAGTCTCTCACTTCATATTTTCCAATTGTGGATGTCCGTGTTTAATTTCCATTTACGGCAAGAAAAAACTTTTCTGATATAAGGGCAAACAGAGATACTGAACTATGAGTAGAGCAGTGTGTCATTAGGGATCGTTTCTTTGCTTTACTGTCCTAGTCACACATTGGGGCGACATCTGTCAGCGTCCAACCTCAATGGGTTCATACATTCCAAGGTAGGGGCTTGTGGAAAAGAAATGTTAGGCAGAATAAACAGAGATACAAAAGAAATACAGAGACATAGGATACTGCTGGACTGCATCTCAGTGAATGCTGAAATCTGCCCATATTTATTTCTTGTGATCTTTAAATATCCCAATCCAAAAAAATGTGAATAAAGCAAAGGACATTTTTTATCACAATACAAGGAACAGACAAAGTGATTGCCATCTTAATACTCAAAACATCAAATACTTGACCTTAGGTCAAGATATCTTTGTTAGTAGTCACACCCTAAGTTACATCTACTCTCTATAACCTTGAAGGAGCAAGAATAAACATTAACTCTCTGACCTTTAGTCAAGGTGAAACAGATCCATTTCTGTGGGCCCCCATAGTTTATCAGTTCTCAACATGTGGGTTATGACCCCTTTGGGTTCGATAGACCCTTTCACAGAGTCACCTAACACCAACAGAAAAGGAGATATTTACATTATGATTCATAACAGTAGCAATATTACAGTTATGAAGTAAGAATGAAAATAATTTTGTGGTTGAGGGTCACCACAGCATACTAAACTATATTAAAACTTTGCAGCATTAGGAATGTGAGAACCATTGCTTTAGCAGAATAATAGTATTAGGTTTTCCTCTATTCCCCTGTCTTCATAAGCTGTCTAGTTCAGGTTCTTGGCCACTTTAGCAGTATTAGATAGAGGCTCCATCTCATGGCTTGAGCCTTAAATTCAATCAGAAAGCAAGGAACTCAGGACCGCAAGGGGTGCACCCACACACTGAGACAATGGGGATGTTCTACTGGGAACTCACCAAGACCAGCTGGCCTGGGTCTGGAAAAGCTTGGGATAAAACCGGACTCTCTGAACATAGTCGACAATGAGGACTACTGAGAACTCAAGAACAATGGCAATGGGTTTCTGATCCTGCTGCACGCACTGGCTTTGTGGGAGCCTAGGCAGTTTGGATGCTCAACTTACTAGACCTGGATGGAGGTGGGGGTTCCTTGGACTTCCCACAGGACAGGGAACCTGATTGCTTTTCGGGCTGAGGAGGGGGGGGACTTAATTGGGGGAGGGGGAGGGAAATGGGAGGCGGTGGTGGGGAAGAGACAAAAATCTTTAATAAATAAATTAATTAAAAAAAAGAAAAAAAACCTAATGTTTAACAAATTCAAATGTAAAAATTAAAAAAAGACAGTGCTTAATTACTCCTATAACATTTGTAAAACTATTTCACCAGTATATGTTGTAGACATATCAGTGACAGGAGATCTTGATGATTAACTTTCTCTGCCTCTTCCTGTAGCTTTCAGGGTACCTCCAGTGTCATGAGCATTGGCTGGTAGTGGTTAAGCTTTTAAGTTATTTTCATAGTAGGCTCAGTCTAGTTCTGAGGACCTTGGAGTCTGAGAAGATGATTCAAATTTTAGTTAAACAACAAAAGACAGAAAGTTCAAAAGGTCATTTATGTAAAACCTACAATACTATATAGCCCAAAAGCCTAAGGTATCAGAACAAGTTGTCCCAGCTCTTGGGGAAGACAGGCAAATTAGTCTGCTGTGTGTGTTCTCACTTGGTTCGCAGGTGATTGCATTAGACTGACCCACATAAAGGGAGGATTGTTCCCAACTTAATTCATTCAGACTCAAATACTTTTCATTGTTGGAAAGTCTGTGACTCTAAGTATTTGTTTCTTAATATCATCAATCTGGCATCTAAAATTAAGTACCACAAGGTCTGTGATTCATTTTGAGTTATGCTTTGTAAAAATTGAAAAAAACTACACCTGGATAATTTTTCTTTTTGAATAAGGATATCCAGTTGTTCAAGCACAATATTTTTTTGCTTAAGTCTGATGCTGTCGTCCTTTTGTCAAAGATCAGCTAACTGTTCATATAGGTCTGTTTTTTTTTGCTTCCTATTCTGTAACGTTGATCTATCTGTCTGTTGTTTACCAATATCACAGTGCTTTGATTATTTCATGGTAATACTTTAAGTCAACTCCTGTAAGCCTCCCAGCTTTGTTTTCTTTCATTATTATGTGTGCTATTCTGAGTCTCTTACCCTCTCTCTCTATAAACTTGAAAACCATGAATAATATATTAGCCTTTTGACTGGGGCTGTGCTTATTCATTAATTTGAAGATAACATGTTGAAAATATTGAGTCTACATTTCCATGGAAATGGAACAAGGGCCATTTATTTTATTCTTTGTTTTCTTTTACTGTAATCTTCTAATTGCCTCAATCATATCTAATTTATTTCATTTGTATCTATAGTAGCTCATACTGATATCTTTAAATTCCGATTTCACTTGTTTACTGTTGACATGTACGAAAGTGACTTACATGATTATACATATTAGCTCATATTGTAAAGCTTCTACTGTTTTCATGAGGTGTTTTATTGTTAGTCATTTCAAATTTTCTATGGTTATAATCATGTCATCAGTGAATAAAACGTATTAACTGCTTTAACATTAACATATGTGTTCTCTTTTTTCCTATTGTGTTAAGGTTTAAAAGTCTTAGTGAAAGACAACATTGTTACCTTCTTCCAAATATTGATATTGTCAGTAGGTATGCTGGTTAGTTTGTGTCAACTTGCAAAAAACTGGAATCACCTAGGAAGGGGGAACCTCCACTGATGAATTGCCTCCATTGTATTTTCTGTGGGCATACCTAGGGGAATTTTTCTTAAAAAATGATTGATGTTGGAGGATGCTGTCCACTGTGGACAGTACCACACTGGAAGTGTATGAGAAAGCAGGCTGACCAAGCTACTGGTATCAAGCCACTAAGTAACATTCCTCCACAGACTCTATTTCAGATATTGCCTTCTGGTTACTATCTTAGGTCCTTACCTGACTTCCCTCATTTATGGACTATGACATGTAAGGTGAAATAAATTATTTCCCTTCCAAGATACTTTTGGTCAGTGTTTTACCATAGCAATAGAAAAGTAAGCTAGAACAGTATGCTTCTCTTGTCTCACCATTTAATATGACATTGAGTCAAGAATATGTATTAAATAATTACGTACTCATCATCTTGTTTGGAATTCTGCAGTCACTCTTCTTTGCTTTTTGTAGATTTTTCAATAATTGATGGCATTTATTGCTGTTTTATTTTACAAGTGAATGGCAATTTGTTCATTCAGTTGCTAGTTAATAAAACATTGAGCTGTTTTCAAGTTAGAGCTGTTACAAATTTAGCAGAAGTGAAAATTTGCAGTCAAATTTTAGAGTGAACTTGTTCTCTACTTTTTTTTCCTTTATTTATTTTTATTCATTAGCCTTAGTTGACAGTCTCTTACATGTATATATAACATGCTGATTATTCTCTGCTCTTCCCTTCTTTATCTTCCCCCCTCTTTTTATCTCTCTTTTATTCCTATATGTACCTTCCCTAGATTTATGTCATTTTCTTTGCTGACTCACTGAGGTTAGCCAGGCCATGCTCACATTTTAATTCCACCAGCAATTCTGCATAACTCTTGCATTGGATATATTATCTAAATTTCATCTTTCTTGTGTATTTTTGTGTTATTTTCAGGAACTATTTTCATGTTGTGTGTTATTCCCCAAATCATCTAGTAGTCATAGACTTTTGGTTACTTTCAACTGTGAAGTATTAATTTTTGACACAATGAATCAACGTTTCATGTTTAAAAAAAAACCATAATAAAAAAGAAGCCCTGACCACTTTAATTTAGCATAGTATAATTTGTATTACATTTAAGATTAAAAATAGGTTCAATGTCCTTTATTTATTTATGGCTAGAAACCAATTATAAGTGAGTACATCCCATGTTCCTCTTTTTGGGTCTGGCTTACCTCACTCAGGATAGTGTTTTCTATTTCCATCCGTTTGCATGCAAAATTCAAGAAGTCATTGTTTTTTTTTTACTGCTGAGTAGTACTCTAATATATATATATATATATATATATATATATATATATATATATATATTATACTTTCTTCATCCATTCTTCCATTGAAGGGCAACTAGGTTGTTTCCAGGTTCTGGCTATTACAAACAATGCTGCTTTGAACATAGTTGAGCATATACTTTTGTTGTATGATAGGGCTGTACCCACACACTGAGACAATGGGGATGTTCTATCGGTAACTCACCAAGGCCAGCTGGCCTGGGTCTGAAAAAGCCTGGGATAAAACCAGACTCGCTGAACGTAGCGGACAATGAGGACTACTGAGAACTCAAGAACAATGGCACTGGGTTTTTGATCCTATTGCACGCACTATCTTTGTGGGAGCCTAGGCAGTTTGGATGCTCAACTTACTAGACCTGGATGGAGGTGGGGGTTCCTTGGACTTCCCACAGGACAGGGAACCCTGATTGCTCTTTGGGCTGATGAGGGAAGGGGACTTGATTGGGGGAGGGGGAGGGAAATGGGAGGCGGTGGCGGGGAAGAGACAGAAATCTTTAATAAATAAATAAACAAAAAAAGATTAAAAATAATCTCGTTTTTGAATGAAGGCACAGATAATATTTTTATACTATAAATAAAAAAGCAAATTAATCCTCTAGTTGTGTTTGCTTTTATATACCATTGTTCTAGATATACTAGAAATAGCAACCTGATAAAGTACAGTAATACTGCAGAAGATAATTGCAGAGAGAAGTAGCAGTATTCCAATCACCATGTATGATATTTTTACCGTAGACAAAAAGAAATCCTAACATTAAAAATATATACATTAGTAGAAATTAATATCAGTGAGATGCCTCAGTAAATTAGTTGAATACAAAATTTCTATATTCTATGCATACAAAATAAAGAACATTTTTGCATATAACTTATAGGGAACATGAAGTAATTAGCTAAGTATAGTAACACTCACAGAACAACAAAAGCAAGAAACAAGCTTAACTAGGATTTTTCTTTTCTACCTGTGTGTATGTGTGTAGCATATCATCTCTGCGAATAAGCATTTGTATGTGTTTGCACATTAGCGCACACAAGTATCTGCACACATGAATTTTGATTTCCAGAGATCAATATTAGGTTTTTAAATCAGTCTTTAGTTTCTTGAGACAGAGTCTTTCACTGAATTCAAAGCCCATGGCTTCAGCTACATTGGCTGGCCAATAAACTTTAGCTATTTGTCACCTCTGACTCCCTCCCTGCTGCCCAATATCACTAGAGTTACAGACACATGCCACCATTCTCAGCTTTTACATGGGAAACCCTGTCTTAAAAAAACAAAAAAGAGCACCAAAAGATACAGGAAATATGCTACTTGTTTTAAAAGAGCATGGCATCGTACTATATAGTCAGATAGTATTAAATGGCGAAAGATCTAAGAAAAGAGTGTGAAATATTTTCATGAACCTCATTTAGGAAAAGAGATATAATAAAAAGAATAGTATATAAGTTTAAAACCATGTACCTGTTAGTTGCCAAATCTTTAAAGAAAACTCTTCAAACCTTGTACCTATTAGTTGCCAAGTCCATAAAGAAAACTCTTCTTCTCTGGACTGTAATCAAGTATGAATAGCTCCTCAGCCTGGGTTGGAGCAGTGTGCCCCATTCCCATACTGGGAGTTTGCTTTCAGCCTTTGCAGGTCTGTGTGTGCTGACACAACATCCACCGTGGGGTCATAAGTACAAGTGCCTCTCTGTGTCTGGAAAACAGGTCCATTGTATTAATCCACTACTTCTGGCTCTTAAACCCATCTGACCCTCTTTCTTGATGATCCCTAATCTGTGAATGGAGGGGATGTTACATGGAAGTCCCATTTAAGATCGAACACTCTGCAGCCTCTTATATTCTGCACCTGATGCCGTTATCAACCTCAGTTTGTATAACTATTTACTCAAGACAAAATGGAGGCTTAAACTTTGTTAAAATACCTAAGTTTTCAGCACGGGACTAGATAAAGTAGACAGTGTAATCCTTGTAATACTTGAGAGGCTAAACTGAAACCCGAAATCCTAAGTTCAAGGCTGGCCCGGATACACAAAGTGATTAAGGGGAGCTGGAACTACATACTCAAGACCCCATCTTAAGCAAAATAGATCAAACACAGAAATCAGCACATATTTTCCCCAAATCTGGAAATAATGGACATTATTGGACAAGAACACAAGCAATGAGAAACAACAGAAGCTATTCGTTCACACTATTCATAATTTGGGGGGAAGAATTTCATATTTTCACTTATGGGATAACAATTCAATAAACATATTTGGTCAAGGAAAAGAAAATAAATTTCTCTCTGTTCTTTTTTATTGTTTTTATTGACCTATATACAATTTTCCACTCCCTTTACTTCTTCCCAGCTCCTCTTCTGCCCAGATCCCCATGCTCCCAGTTTACTCAGCAGATCTTGTCTTTTTCTACTTCCCATGTAGATTAGTTAAATCCATGTATGTCTCTCTTAGGGTTCTCTTTGTTGTGAATTGTAGGCTGGCTTTCTTTTGCTTTATGTCCAAAAGCCACTTATGAGTGAGTGCATATTTTATTTGTCTGTCACGGTCTGGGATACCTCACTCAGTATGGTCTTTTCTAGATCAATCCATTTGCCTGAAAATTTCAAGATGTCATTATTTTTTCGCTCTGTAATACTCCATCATGTAAATGTACTACATTTTTTTTATCCATTCTTTGGAGGATGGGCATTGGCATCATTATTTGTAATACCCAGATCATGGAAACAACATAAATGCTTCTCTTTGGTCTTAATTCTTACCTGGCAACCTTATAACCGAAGCTGGGATGACAAGTGCAAAACAGAACAAAAGCTCATTAATATTACTAGAACTGTGCAAAATTCAAAGAGGTACATTAGAGCTACAACTTAAATACTATCTTCTATGGAAAACCATGTTTTCCATGAATGAAACAGTATATGGAGCTTGACTCTATAATGGTGGCAAATAGAAGGAAACCTGAGAGAGTACGGTGGATGGGAGCTAGATGGTTCAGTTTATTAAGTACACTATTCTTGTGTCATCTCCAGGCACAAAAGGAGTGAGCATTTTTCTCTGGTAACCAGACTGTCCTTTCCTGTAGAAAGGAAGAACACCTTGTAAACTTATGTCTAGCATCTAGACAAATAAGAGAATGGCTCCTTCTGAATTGCTTTTGGCTCAAACCAACCTTTGCCTTGGTGGCATATTTTAGAATGACATATTCCAGTATTCTATCGTTAGATGACAACCTGATAATTTATTTTATTAATTTGTTATTTATGATTGTTTGAAAAATTGGTTTTGATGCTTTGGAAAACAACCTTAAGTTTTTCTAAATTAATAAAATGTTGATTTAGTTATATTGATTAGAAAAGCATGGTTCACTGTTGTTTCTTTCTGTTAGGAATCTGTCAAATATTTGTCATTGATCTTTGAACAGATTTCCTCATTATTTTATCCGAGAATTTCTCCTGAAAGCTTTTTAAAACTCATTTTGGAACATCATGTAAAATGTGAATTTATGCTCCTTGTCATTATTTAATCTTTGAAATGATACTTTATCATTGCTGAAATCAGTGTGGGTACATTGAACAAGTTTTGAGAGCCACTCTGTAGGACTGAATCATTAACTGGTAATTTTACAGTGGATCAAGTACTATATTTTCATTACTTTGAAAAAAATAATGACCTTGCAATTGACTCTTGCATTTAACATTTTTATCTTAGCTTTCCTACTATTAAATGCAACTGTTTGCATTGACCACATAAGTCAGAAAAATCAGTGGGTGAGAGTTTAAACTAATTCAGTTTAATTCCAACAATGATAGCCATAACTGGCAATTTACCAAATCAAAGGCCAGAGTTGCTGTCAAAACTCTGTTGGTTTGTAGCAATTGGCCTTCAAATTTAGAGTATTATTTTGGGCTTGCTATAGCGCTCATAAGAACTCATTAATATGGTGTTGGTAAAAAAAAAATCAGTTCTCAGTGATTTAGGAAGTCAAAACAGCTGTGTAAAAACCAGTACTGTCATTCTACCTACTGTACAATTTTCTATGAATAGTTATTTTATCATTTACTGATTAGAGCATTTGAGTAACAGTTTTCTTCAATGGGAAAAAATATTCTCGTCTTGTATGATCACACAGAACTCCTTAGTTCTCAATGGCCACATACCCATCTTATTTCTATTGAAAATAACTACATATCTTAGAAGCAGATCAACACTGAATTGTCTGTGGCATTTCTAGAATACAACTTTCCATATTAGAAAAATGAACAATTAGGGATTGCTGCTCTGTGATGATGAAGTTGCAGAAACCAGACCGATGACTTAGGCAATGAACATTTGCTAGTAAAGCTGACTGGACAGAATGGTATACTATGTGGTGAACCAAGGCCCCCAATAGCACCAGGATGATTGAAGAGGAGTTGAAGAGGTGGAAAACATAGAGAAGCAAAGGGATGATATGGTGGGACAAGGAGGTGAACAGAATTAGGGTGGATGATGTGAGATTCCCAAACAATAAAGAATTATGATAAGTAGAAAAGTGTTAGCTTCATGAAAATAGTCCTATTAAGGAAAAAAATCATCATGCAACTAGGCATTTTGATAATGCTGACATGCTCACTTTCTCAAAACACAGATCTTCATATAGAATTTAATCTAAACACAAAGACAGTTTATTAAATCATTGAACCTAAAATCTAAAGTAGCTCAAAGACTGAAAGTACAAATGAATACTAATAACTAGCATTTATTAATGTCAGGCATTATCATAACAGATTTGCATGGATTATTTAATTCATTATTTTAATTTAGTTACTTTTAGTTGACAAGTAATAATTGTGTGTATTTATGAAGTGCACTGTGATATTTTGATCTGTTTTACATTGTGTGATGATTAAATAAAGCTAATTAGTGTATTTATCACCAATATATCTTTCTTTTGTGATAAGAACTTAGACACTCTAGTAGGAAAGAAAGTTAGGAATCATTTTGGAAATTGAGCTGGTTTCTCAAAATTAAAAATACAATTATCATATCATCCAGTAATTAATTGCTCTAGAGGATGTCTCTTTACTGTCTCTCTGTCTTGTCTCTATCTATGTATTCATATATCTCTATATCTTTCTATGTATCCCTCTATGTATGTACATAAGTATGTATCAATATATCTCTCTATGTATACATGTATATACATACATATGTACATATATCTCATCTGTGTATTAATGTGTGTATGTATCATCCATGAATCTATATGTCCAGCTATCATCTATCTATCTATCTATCTATCTATCTATCTATCTATCTATCAATCTATCTATCCATCCATCTATCTAACTAATTATCTAACCACCCACCCAAATTAAAATGTCGAGCAGATATAATAACTTTCATTTAATTCCTAAAGAAACATTTTGACCTAGACATTATATTGTCATTTTCTGAATAAGAGGAAATAATAGGCAAATAACTCTTTCAAAGATTAAACCAGAACAGATTCTAAATTCTTTCAATGGTTATAAGGGACCAAGATACACATTAATATATAATCTATTGTTTCATTAAGCTAGGAAATTTTACTTGTTTTTTCTATATTATTGATGATGTTCAAGTTATATTATGGGCTACCCAATGCATTAAAGAAAATCATGGAGGCAATAACATCCACCTGACCTTTCCTATTTATCTCCCATGAAGCACTTTATAAGATATTTTGACCTTAATGATAATATGCACTTTATCTTCAGAAATGACTAGGCTGAAACAACATTACAAAATATTTTAAAATCATTTAAATTATATATGCAGACATATTCACAAGCAAATCTGGGTCACCAACCATTTCCATGTACGTGAGAGACATATAACAGTATTTATTATATTTATCATAGTTTTGAAGGCATCAGGTTGTCTTGTTTCCAACTGTTTGGACTTTTAAACTGATAGCTAAATCCATTGTCATTACTGCTGTTTGTATTATAGATCCTCAAGGCAATAAGTTTCTATTAGAGCAGTATATTAAATAACTTGAAAAATATTTCTACCAATCAAATCGTTCTAAAGCTTTTGATTGTTTCTTTCTCATTATTAGATTGACATAAGTTGTTTTAATGGCAAATAAACCATGCTGAGTTTCAAAAGGATGCCAAATGAGACCATATTCTGGTTATAATTTGTAATAAAGTTCCAAAGAAGAAAACAAATAATACCACTAACAACAGGCAATTCCAAGCTGTTTAATAGCACAGGAAAACTAAGGGTGAAGGTATTTTTGTAGTTTATCTTTGAAAAAACAATTCTGATCTTGCATAAGTATCTAATTATTTGGATATAGTGGATATCTTGTCCAAATTATATTTTCAAATTATACTAATAGATGCCAGGGTTCCTATTATTCACTGAAATGACCATATTTGTGTTACTTTGAGATTGAAGAAAGTTTGATTTGGAATTTTAGTCAGCAATAAGTGGCCATTTCTATGTACAGAAGTATGTACTCAATAGTTGTTAGCCTAGACATTGTGGCTACAGAACATTTTAAGATCACATAAAATTGTAATGTCATTCTATTTCATCAATACTGTGAATTGGACTTTAGAAACATTTGGGTTTTGATCAACACAAACTTAAGATGTTCTTAAAGCTCAGGTCATGTTATGAAGAAACACAGTTCATTTTTATACACAGTGAAAATACTTGCTTTATTTCCTAAGCAAAAGCCAAGAATCTAAAATGAATTATTTAATGAAGCTTGTGTCATACAAACATCTTTAAAGAAAAACAGACTAGGTAAGCCACAATTTCTAAACAAGAAGAAAATGGGAGTATGCGCATTACATTTGTACTGTTTGTCAATTTCATAGATAAATTAAATGAATAATGCATTTTAACAAATGGATAATTACATCAGGCTTCACAAATCCCCTCAAATTGATTAATGAAATACAAAATGCTGTGATCTTCATTGGTTTTTTTTTTCATACAGTATATTCTGATTGTTTTTCCCCTATCCCAATTGTTCCTATCTCTTTCCCACGTTCCCACCCACCCAACTTCATACCTTCTTTCTATTTTAGAAAACAAAAAAAGGCAAACACAATAGCAAATAAACCAGAATAAATAACAACAACCAAAACAGAGAAAGTGGGAGCTGGAGAGATGGCTCAGAGGTTAAAAACACTGGCTGCTCCGAGTTCAATTCTCATCAACGATGGCTCACAAAGATCCGTAATGAGATCTGGTGCCCTCTTCCTGCCTGCAGGCAGACAGCAGGCAGACATCCAGATAGAAATCTGTATACATAATAAGTAAACAAATTTTAAAAAACAGAAAAAGCTCAAAAAACCACACATGAAAATAAAAAAAATGGAACCAAAATACACTAACAAAGACTAGTAAGATAAAAATGCTCAAACAAAATGATAAAAAAAAAGTTTACAAAAATACCAGTGAGTTCTTTCTGGGCTGACCATCTACTGCTGGACATAGGACTTGCCCTTAAGTGTGGTTAATGTACCCAGTGAAACTCCACTGGAGAAATTAATTTTTTTTCTTTTGCAGGCAGATGCATGTTGTTTTAAGCAATCCATTCTGAAATGTCTAGATCATTCTAGCCTAGCAAATAGGATCAAGATGGGTAGTTTCTGTTACTTTTACTGCATTGGCTTGTAGAACAAAGACATAAATTTTCTCCTTTTTATTTACTATATGAAGCTTTTAGTCACACTTTCAAACTGCATGTAGCTCTAGCTAAAAGCCTTCTCTGTAGGTATTCCTGAATACCCAGGGTTAGAGCCATAGGCTAGGAGCTCCTGTGCAGATGTCTAAGTGATATGATGTGTTTATAGGTAATGGCTGCAGTGATGAATTATGTCTTATGTAATGAATGCTTTGGATGATCACTTTCTAAAATTAATGTTATTTATAATGCTAGCAAATTGCAGTTCTGAAACTGAATAAATGCACCTTAACATTCACCCCAGGTGTGGTGGTTCAACAAAGTTCAAGGCCTGTCTGAGCAATATAAAACCCTCTCTCAGACAGGCAGTGGTGGCACATGCCTTTAATCCCAGCACTTGGAAGGCAGAGAAGTGAATCTCTGTGAGTTCGAGGCCAGCTCTGGTCTATAAGAGAAACTTTGTCTTGAAAAAAAAAAGACCTTTTTAAGAACTTTTCTGAAAACAACAAAAGCAGCCACAGAATTACACAGCATTTGCTCAGTTACATTCATTATTTTAGATCAGTATTTTCAGCTACTCCCCTCCTTTTTTGAAAAGAAAAAAAGAGTTATTGGAAACAATTGAGTCAGTCCTAAATAAATCTAGAATATGATTTTATTAATGGCTGATGAATTACACTTCAGTGTGTTGATAAGGATATCTGTCTTCTAAGGAGCTATGCATTTTCCTTTCACTAATTGCACTAGAGGAAAGTCTTTTTCCGAAGAGAGTAATGGTTTATAAGAAGACATTTTTAATTCCCCCAAGTGTTGAAAGGAAAAAGAAATACCTCAAACTCTTAACAAGAAAGAAGATACTTTCAAACAATTTAGTATATGTTCAGAAATAATAGCTAAATTGGTGATTTTTTTGTTTTGTTTTTTTTGTTTGTTTGTTTGTTTTTATTTGGAATCTTAGTGATTCCATGCTTGGCAATGGGCTCTTCAATCAAGGAGTTAAATCTCTGGGCGCAGTATCATTGCACATATCCAATTACTGTAAAAACAAATGTGTACATACACACATATTAATTGATGACAGATGTTCTTATTTTCACACAGAATTATGAAATCTTCAGGCTATGAAAAATAATAGCTAAAAATTAGACAACCATTAATAATAGAATTAATTAGATTCTGGTCCTATAGTTAAGAAAATGAAGTGAGAGTTGGAATACCACCCGAAGTTTTGTCATTGTCCAAGTAGCAAAATGCATCTAATTAATACTAATAAGCTGAATAGAATACTAACTAGATGCTATTTATATGCTACTTTACACATATGAGCCAAAAAAGAAGAAAGGATATGGCCTTTCAGAACTGTATTAAAAAATTCAGTGTCATTACCCATAATACATGATTTAAAAGATACTTGTACCATCTGAAAATATTGACCTTCATCATAAATACATAACATTTTCTCTAAACTGAATATATTCTATAACAGGACTTTGGAAGAGGAATGGCTTTGTTTTCATACGTTTTCTGTGAAAAACAAATCAGTTTATTAACTACAGAAATTAGACTTCTGTTCTTTTGCCACAGTAATTGTGATCTTTTCTGGTCCATGTTGAGACTCTGCATTTCTCCTTAGGGCATCTGTGCTATCAAGATGAAAGTAGATCATTTTCCTGCATTTACTTTGATGTTAATCAGAGTGGTCATTCATGTTGCTTCATGATTCTCAGAGAGAACTTTCAAAATGAAATTGGTGGCTGGTTCCCAGCCCAAATCAGAATAGTAGTGTCAGATGAGAGGTATTTTTTAGTGTTTTGTCACATTTCATTTTGATTTTTACTTCTTTGTCTATTTGACATATGTTCTTAACTGGAATACTATAAAATTTTTATCACAGCAAGTTTGAAATGACCACATTACTCATGAGCTTGAGAGTCAGAAGTGAGATTTTAGCTTCTCTCAAAGCTGTGAAAATGGAACTTTATAGTACTCTACCCTGGTATATGTTGTTTTATGAGGCACATTTTATTCCACTTTACTCTTTTTTTCATTCCCATTCATTATTTTCATCCTGCATTATAGAATTTGTATTATAGATTTTCTAGTATATAATACTTTGATTTAAGCTCTAATTTTGTGATAGCTTCTGCAATTTTTCCAACTGATAATGTCTAATTTTTAATTACCATATTTTTCTGTATGGTATTATTTTTCAAACTGTACATGCTTGTATGTATCAATATACTTGCATACACTAGCATGTGTGTGGATGACAAAACCCCCAAGTATCAGTCCTCACATTCTGCTTTGTTTTAATCAGGGCCTCTTCTTTGTCATTTTGTACACTAGGCTTGCTAGTCTCCAGGCTTCGAGGAAGCATCCTGTGTCTTCCATCCTTCTCATAATACAAGTACTGGGATTTTAGACTTGAGCTACGGCATCTGGCTTTATCTAGATGCTTGAAATGTGAACTCAGATCCTCACACTTATATGGAAGATACTTTAGTGACAAGGACATGCTACAAGCCCCTTTTCTAAGTTTCAAATTGACTATTTAAAAACATTGTTTATTATAGTAAACTGTTGCATTTCATTGCAAAAGAGACAATATTGGATTTCAGAACAAGCCGAAACTATTGCTTGATTGAAATATGAAAAAGAAACATTTGGTACTTCTTTAAAAAGTGATTAAAACATTTTTTTTTAAATTTATTTATTTATTAAAGATTTCTGTCTCTTCCCAGCCACCGCCTCCCATTTCCCTCCCCCTCCCCTAAATAAGTCCCCCCCCCCCCCGGTCAGCCCGAAAAGCAATCAGGGTTCCCTGTCCTTTGGGAAGTCCAAGGAACCCCCCACCTCCATCCAGGTCTAGTAAGTTGAGCATCCAAACTGCCTAGGCTCCCACAAAGCCAGTATGTGCAGTAGGATCAGAAACCCAGTGCCATTGTTCTTGAGTTGTCAGTAGTCCTCATTGTCCGTTATGTTCAGAGAGTCCGGTTTTATCCCAGGCTTTTCCAGACCCAGGCCAGCTGGTCTTGGTGAGTTCCCAGTAGAACATCCCCATTGTCTCAATGTGTGGGTGCACCCCTCATGTTCCTGAGTTCCTTGCTCGTGCTCTCTCTCCTTCTGCTCCTGATTTGGACCTTGCGAATTCAGTCCTGTGCTCCAATGTGGGTCTCTGTCTCTGTCTCCTTTCATCGCTTGCTGAAGGTTAATATTCAGGAGGATGCCTATATGTTTTACTTTGGGTTCTCCTTATTTAGCTTCTCTAGGATCACTAATTATAGGCTCAATGTCCTTGGTTTATGGCTAGAAACCAAATATGAGTGAGTACATCCCATGTTCCTCTTTTTGTGTCTGGCTTACCTCACCCAGGATAGTGTTTTCTATTTCCATCCATTTGTATGCAAAATTCAAGAAGTCCTTGTTTCTTACTGCTGAGTAATACTCTAATATGTATATATTCCATACTTTCTTCATCCATTCTTCCATTGAAGGGCATCTAGAGAGGCCTTATCATACAACAAAAGTATATGCTCTACTATGTTCATAGCAGCATTGTTTGTCATAGCCAGAACCTGGAAACAACCTAGAGGTCCTTCAGTGATTAAAACTTTTAACATATCCATAGTCATGGTGGACACTTTATATAGCACATACATATTAGTTGAGCTTGAGTCTTTCTTTTTTTTATTAATTTATTTATTTATTAAAGATTTCTGTCTCTTCCCGGCCACCGCCTCCCATTTCCCTCCCCCTCCTCCAATTAAGTCCCCTCTCCAGCCCAAAAAGCAATCAGAGTTCCCTGTCCTGTGGGAAGTCCAAGGAACCCCCACCTCCATCCAGGTCTAGTAAGTTGAGCATCCAAACTGCCTAGGCTCCCACAAAGCCAGTGCGTGCAGTAGGATCAAAAACCCATTGCCATTGTTCTTGAGTTGTCAGTAGTCCTCATTGTCCGCTATGTTCAGAGAGTCCGGTTTTATCCCAGGCTTTTCCAGACCCAGGCCAGCTGGTCTTGGTGAGTTCCCAGTAGAACATCCCCATTGTCTCAGTGTGTGGGTGCACCCCTCGAGGTCCTGAGTTCCTTGCTCGTGCTCTCTCTCCTTCTGCTCCTGATTTGGACCTTGAGAATTCAGTCCTGTGCTCCAATGTGGGTCTCTGTCTCTGTCTACTTACATCGCTTGCTGAAGGTTAATATTCAGGAGGATGCGTATATGTTTTTCTTTGGATTCTCCTTATTAGCTTCTCAAGGATCACTAATTATAGGCTCAATGTCCTTGGTTTATGGCTAGAAACCAAATATGAGTGAGTACATCCCATGTTCCTATTTTTGGGTCTGGCTTACCTCACTCAGGATAGTGTTTTCTATTTCCATCCATTAGCATGCAAAATTCAAGAAGTCCTTGTTTTTTATTGCTGAGTAGTACTCTAATATGGATATATTCCATACTTTCTTCATCCATTCATCCATTGAAGCACATCTAGGTTATTTCCAGGTTTCTGGCTATCACAAACAATGCTGCTATGAACATCGTAGAGCATATACTTTTGTTGTATGATAAGGCCTCTCTTGGGTATATTCCCAAGAGTGGTACTGCTGGGTCCAGGGATAAGTTGATCCCGAATTTCCTGAGAAACCGCCATACTGCTTTCCAAAGTGGTTGCACAAGTTTGCATTCCCACCAGCAATGGATGAGTGTACCCCTTTCTCCACCACCTCTCCAACAAAGGCTATCATTGGTGTTTTTTTTTTATTTTAGCCATTCTGACAGGTGTAAGATGGTATCTTAAAGTTGTCTTGATTTGCATTTCCCTGATCGCTAAGGTAGTTGAGCATGACCTTAAGTGTCTTTTGGCCATTTGAAGTTCTTCTATTGAGAATTCTCTGTTCAACTCAATGCCCCATTTTATAATTGGGATGGTTAGCCTTCTAAGGTCTAGTTTCTTGAGATCTTTATATATTTTGGAGATCAGACCTTTGTCAGTTGCGGGGTTGGTGAAGATCTTCTCCCAGTTAGTGGGTTGCCTTTGTGTCTTAGCGACAGTGTCCTTTGTTTTACAGAAGCTTCTCAGTCTCAGGAGGTCCCATTTATTCAATGAGGTCCTTAATGTCTGTGCTGCTGGGGTTATACGTAAGAAGTGGTCTCCTGTGCCCATGTGCTTTGCCATGTTATTCAAGCCAGCTTCAGTACAGAAAGAAGAATACAAACTAAAAAGTGATTCTAGAATTAGTTTATATAATTGCATCATATTCCCCTTCTCCCCCGCCAAGTTTTCACATATACCTCTCATTGCTCTCTGTAAAGTTCATGGCTTCTTTTTTCATTAATTGTTGTTACATACGTGTGTGTGTGTGCGTGTGTGTGTGTGTGTGCATTAAACAATGACACGCTTTAAAAATCTCTTATTTTAGTCAAAAGACTGACATCTCAGTGATTAAAGTCAAAGACATATCTACATGGCTGGCTTTCACTGAAAACATTTTAGTTCCTTTTGTAATACTTTTTTTTTGTTTTTTTTTTCTTTTTTTTTTTTCGAGACAGGGTTTCTCTGTGGTTTTGGAGCCTGTCCTCTAACTAGCTCTTGTAGACCAGGCTGGCCTCGAACTCACAGAGATCCGCCTGCCTCTGCCTCCTGAGTGCTAGGATTAAAGGCCTGTGCCACCACAGCCCGGCTCCTTTTGTAATACTTTAAAGATGTAAATAATTAGGGTTAGGGTTAGAGTTAGAAAAAAAAATAAAGATGTAAATAAGCAAAACTTAAAATTACTTCTGAAGTACTCAAGCAATTTTATTCATCCATGATTTTAGGGTCAAAAATATAGCCTCTTCAAAAATACGGGAAAAAATTACTGAATATGATGGAGAAAAAAAATCCTATTTTTTAGAATGTGGCAGGGAAATGACAATGAAGATATTACTGTGGGTTAACATGGAATAAAATCAACTCAATAAGACCAAACATGCATAGGTGCATAGGTGTGGAAAAGAGTCACCAAAAACTGTAACTCTCTTAACAGAGTTCTGAATCTGCCTTTGTTTTGTCTGGCTGCTAAGCTTGGTATGTGAGCCATCTGGCTCCTTGTTGAGGTTAATGTTTGCACACTCACACATCAATCAGAACTAGTGCAGGGTCTATTAGGAAGCACCAGCCAGTTAACTGACATGCCAGGACTACAAAATAAGCAAGCAAGAATGCCAAGTGGGAATCTCGCAGATTTGGCAATGATAAGGGCATGGGGTATCTTCTCATTCATCTGACTATGCAATTGATGTCATGGTTCAGGTATAGAAGACCTGTAGATATCAGGTCCCATAAGGCTTTAATTATATCATTTATTTTGCTTGCATAATTCAAATGGAGCAAAAAACAAAACATAAAATGATTTTAAGCCTTAGTTCTCATGCCTTTTGGACATAGAAGGGTTGTTGGCCTGAACTTGTCACACATTCTTGACTAGTAGAAAATATCAGAATCGGCTTAGCCTATCTTGATCCAAGATCTGTTTGACAGTATTAGGTTTTCACAGCAATAGTAGCCATTTCAGAAAGAACTACTTAATAATTTCACATACACAGAGACTTGCGATAAAATATATTCCAATTCCCTATGACTTTTCACATGTGTTTGTTTACCTTAAAAATTTATAGGGTAAAGTGATCTTTAAAATGAATTGTACACCCTCTCTTAGTACACTGAAATGAAATAGAAGACATGGATATATTTCTCTTTGGAAGTCCTAGCATTCAGTTATGTAAACTAATGGATACTACCATTGTTCAGACTGGGCAGTGAATCTAAACCTTCTTCATGCTTCGCTTGTTGTGTACTATGGAACCATTCACCTAAACCTCTTACTATTTTTCTTGAAAATTGTTTGCATTCACCTATTACAAATCACACAGTATTTGTTTCAATGCTGAAACTAGGGGAAATTAAGTGAATATTGAAACAACACCTAGAGGATTCTTTATTGTTTTCTTCCCCCAAGAACTTGAGTTACTTTGATGATGCTTGCTTGACTGAGAAGCTATGCCATTACATGTTCATCATCTTAAACATTGATGTGACTGTAATGTGTTGTGCATAAACAAGATTCCTTGCCAGGGAGCAGAACTACTGTTCACCTAGAAAGTTCTTTAAAGTGACAATGAGAGGTTTCCTCTTTGAAAATTATTTCTTGCTCTCAAAGCTCCAAAATTATCAAATATTGAAAGTGGTATTTTATATTTCAAACCTATTCACCAAATTAAATTTCTAAATACTTGCTCTAATTAAACAAATGTCTAATAAAGATCTGTGGATAAGCCTTAAAGTAATTTGATTTAGCTATCTTGGTGTAATCCTAGAAATATTAATGGTATAATAATAATTTTAAGTAAATACTTAAATAATTCAGCTTCAATATTGCTGAATATTTGAAAATATTTATTATATCACATGCTATGATTTTACCTGTTTACCTTAAACTAGTACTAGCTGGCTCCATTGTTCAGAGAGAAAAAATTGAGAGAAAAAATTAAGGCATAAAAGGGACAATCACAACTTACAAATTTATAGGAATTAACTATTTATATTGCAGTGTCTATTTGTGCATGCATATGTTTTTTATAGTTATGTGAATGTACAGGTATATGTGTGGACACCAGAGCAGGCTGCCAGTCATGTTCTTCTACTGTTCTCAACATTATTGACTTGAGACAAGGTCTCTTACTGAACTGAAACTTTCTTTTATCTGCTAGAATGAGTGTCCAGGGAGCTCCTATGATTTCACCTGCCATTAGTGGCTTTTTACTCAGGTGCTGCGGATTCAAAATGAGATGTATGTGCTTAGACATTCTTGCCACACAGCCATCAACCCAGCCAAACTACAGCTTTTAATAATAAATAAATAAAAACTTGCTCTATGCTGGAGGAACGGCACAGGTTCCTGGTATACATTGCTTTTCTTTTTTTTTTTCTCTGGGAGGGAGGTTGTTTTGGTTTTTCAAGACAGGGTTTCTCTGTGTAATCTTGGCTATCCTGGAACATACTCTGTGAACCAGGCTAGCTTTGAACTCACAGAGTTCAACCTGCCTCTGCCTGCTGAGTGCTGGAATTGAAGCTGTGTGCCACCACTACCCAGAACAATTTTACATACAATAGTACGGTATGTTTTTTTTTTCTTTTGGTTTTTTGAGACAGGGTTTCTCTGTGGCTTTGGAGCCTGTCCTGGAACTAGCTCTGTAGACAAGGCTGGTCTCGAACTCACAGAGATCCGCCTGCCTCTGCCTCCCGAGTGCTGGGATTAAAGGCGTGCGCCACCATCGCCCGGCAATAGTACAGTATTAATATATGTTTCCAAGAACAACAATATTAAAAACAAATCGATGGTGCCTTTTGTATACAAGACAATTCTGTTGTCAAATGCAGGAAGCATTTGACCTTTATACGATTCAACAAACAACCCATGAAGAGACAGAAATCTTTAATAAATAAATTAATTAATTAAAAAAACAATCAACCCAAAGGGGGTATTTCTCTGCTTTGGGATCTACCTCTTTGGCAAGTCCCACCCCAATGGTATTGGCAGCTCCACAGTTGCAGCCACCTCTGGTTTTGCCACAGTAACTCCCTAGAGCTCATCTCCATGGACTGCCTTATTATTCTAAAAAATTGTTTTCCTCAACTCTAACAAAGATAGTTTAATAGGAATTGAGAATTTCCTTGATATTTGTTTTAGAAACGTCAACAACTGGTAAAGGTTTCTCATGGTAAACAGATATTTATTAAGCATGTATGTTTTCTTAACAAGTAAATCTATGTATCATGGTAGATATTAAGGAATGCCACCATTTATGGCAGTTCTTCATTGTAGCAATTATAGTATTTTTAATCACTTCTATTTTGAGATGAAAAATAGGCCAAAATTCAGAATGTATTGTATATAATTAGGTATGTGTAATGTCTAAAATATTAAAAAACCACATGGTTTTAAGCAAGAAGCATAATAGAGTTTAAGGGATTCATTTTATAAGGTCATAAAATGATTAAAAATTAACCATTTATATTTGTATGTAGCTGTGCATAGGCACACTCACATCAGAGCGCAAAATGTATATATCCAGATGCTTGTATACCAAAATGCTATCTCCTTAAAGGATGTAGAGCTTAGTATTTCCTTATCATTGTAAGCTAGAAATCACTAAAGCATAAAAATGAAATGAAGCAGACTTCCTTCATTCACTTATCACCACTTTTCAGAATTAGTTGCCCTATGGGCACCTTTTTAATTATATTGCACATCTTTCCATTAGATATTGGGAGGTTGAAAATTAAGTGACAAATCTAATGTTTTCTGCAGAAGACCTGAAGCTATGCTTTTTAAATAGCTAGTAAAAGAAAAAGAATGCTATTTCCTTATCCATGGAATTAATTATACTAGTACACTACATAAATTCTATGGGAAATAGTGACATAAATGCTACTTTAAAGGTTTATAGTGATAAGCAATCATTTATATTAAGAGGGAATTCAAACTGCTGCCTCCTTTGCTCCTACAAACTGTAATGAAATTAGATTCATGTTCTTTGCAAAATAATAATATTTATGAAAGTGCTTAGTTTATGCCTGGGCCTGTATTTAGGGCTATACAAATTACATAAAATTGCCGCCGCCTTAATTTGAAGGAGCTATTATCTCTTCTCTTTAAATACATAGGAAGACTAAAGCACAGAGATTAAATAGCTTTCCAGTACTTATTCATTTGTGCCTTTAGTGATCAATAGACTCAACTTATCTCGCTTATCCTCTTCATATAAGAGTGTTTTAGCATTTTGAAGCCAGCATGCTATTGGACTGTTTGTACCAAATATTATCCTGAGTCAACTTATATAACAATTTGGAATTTTTACTAGTTGTTTGTAAAGGAATATATCCAGTTTCAAAGAAAAATAAGAATCCCAGAACTATAAATAGAAAGGACACTTTCAAGGTTATCTCACTTTTGTAAAATAAGGTCCATTCGAATAAGACAGAAAATGGCTCTTAAATTCATATCATTTGACATGCTTTTTCCTCTAAGAATGTTGGTGACAATTGAGCTTTCTCTGAATAAACACACAAATGCAGGATCCTCAGTTATCTAATGAATAAAATAAATAAATGCAACCATCTGATTGAATTGAAACAAAAAGAGCGAATCAAAATTATATTGATTAACAACTAAATTACTTACTGAAATAATTTTAAACGTACACACAGTTAAAAGAAACAATATAGCGATGTCGATGTGTTCTTATCCTATTTTTCCCAGTGGTAATAATTTATACAAGTCTAGTACAATATCACAACCAGAATAGACAATGGTGTAGCGCTCAGAGTATTTTCAGGTTAGTACGGTTTTATTGAAAGTGTAGGTTTGTGGATTATAAGACGAAACTTAGGCCCATCTTGACAGGTAATTCACCTGCCTATTATTGCGTTTATAATTCCTATCATTATCTACTCATTGTTATCTGTTATCTAGATTGTTGTCAATTCATTGTGACTTAGCAAAAAAAAAGACCTTGATGAATTTGTCTCCTATTAGTCCTTGATTGGACATATCGGATCCAGGTCACTTTCTTCTATTGGGTAAAGAGAAATAAATGTTCTAAACTCTGTACAACAAACGTCTGTTATCAGGTATATACTGCCATACAGAGGAGTCTTTCATCGTTATTGTTTGCTGCTGGTGTGTATTGTTAAGTTAATAAAGATGAAGTAGGCATTGTCTAACCTAGCTTATCATGATGAGAAATTTCCAAATTGAGTTATCATGAGGAAAGTATTTTTGAAATATTTATTTGTAAAACTTACCATTTTTACATTTCAATCCTTCGAATTTCTTAGAAGTTTGATAGCAGTTATAATAAAACTATTATTTATGAAAGTGTTCTATCATTAACTTGGTAGGTCTCTCTAGGCCTCTCTTCTGCAGCAACAGGGGTAGCATGATACTAAATTGCATTTGATGCTATAATGTTATGGGGGAAACCAAGTATTATATGTACGTATCTGTGAGAAATCAAACACGTCTCATTAGAGAGGTAACATAGTTATAAAATCAGCTGTTATTACTAATAGTTGATACTTAGTGACAAATATTTTCAAATAATATGCACAGTTTGGCTTTCCATAAAAAACATGACTTTTACCTACCGTGAATATTTTCATTTAAATAATAATCTGTAGGTAGATTTCTATGTGTTAGATTTTTAAAAATGTAAATCCTCTTTAATTGCTTTCATCAACCTGAGTTTCTGATTGTGCTCTAATACCAATGAAATCTGTTAAAGAAATAGCTAGAACATTGCTTCAATTATTAACTCACTTTGTGCCTATTTTATATTTTTTAAGATTTATTTAGTATTATTTCACATGCATAGGTATTTTGCCTACATGTATGTCTTGTGCCATGTGTTTATAGTGCTTATGGAGGTCAGAAAACGGTGCCAGTTTCTTCGAAGCTAAATTACAGATGGTTGTAAGCCACTACATAGGTACTTGGAATGCCAACATGGTTTCTCTGGAAGAGTATCCTGTGGTCTTAAGCACTGACACATGTCTCTAGTACCTCTTTGCATATTTTACTTTAAATTGAAAGGAAAACATCTATTCAAGAAGTTTTCTTTTTACAATAACATTTATTTGTATGCACATAAACATTATTTTCAACTGATAAGGCTTAGAGTCATTGGTACTTTAGTATATGTTGCTGTAGTTTTAAAGATCTTTTAGTAAATACAATCAGTTAAAGGAAACATCTAGTTATAATAATAAAATAGTGAATGGTAATTGTATTCATAAACTATATCTTAAAATGTTATGCAAATAACCCCTGAAATTTTGTCTTGGTCTCTTATCAGTGAAGAGAGGATTAGTATGAATGAGGTCATTGTCCATAGAGATTTCTAAAATAATTTTTATTAGCTAGCAAAGCAAAGAATTAGGATTTCTGAGTGCCTAAATGTTATTTTGCAGTAAAAAATCACAATAGGTAAAATGGCTATGCCTAATAATTCCCATAATATGAAAATTTTCTCAAAATCTTTCAGATAATTATGTCAACCTTGGTTAGCTATAGCTATAGAAAAAAGCAAAAGGCAATAATAACACATTTTCCTATAGTTCTTTACTTTTGATATGGACTGTCACTCAAGCCCATGCTGGCCTTAATACACAGTTATCTTTCTTCCTCAGTCACCTGGGTGCTGGCATTACAAATATGAAGCCCTCACCTGGTTTATAGGAAGCAAAAAAAAATAGACAGCACAAGGGAAACAATAGAAAAGAGACTTCCTGATGAAATGGCTGAATGTTTGCTTAGCAAACTCTTTTGGACATTGAGAATAAGATAAAAAAAGTTCAAGTTCCAGATAATTAAATTTTGGTATCCTCATCACCTGGGGATGCCTATAGCCATTGTCCAGGAAGTCTCTTTTGTCATGTAGTCTAATATATCATATTCTTTCCAACCTTGTTTCCCCTCGGTTATCCATGTATTATCAAACCATTGCATGAAAATACATAGTCCTCCCTGGAGCTCCAATCTCAAGTTTAGTTTCCTAGATCATATAAAATTATTATCAAACTTTTTTTATGTTTTCCTCTTCTTAACCTCTTATATAAGTCAGTAGGTATAGCCATTTAGAACTGGCATAGAAAGGGTTCATTGCCACTTTCTGCCCTTGTTCTTGAGACTGGGCTGGTTAGAACTAAAAATCTCCCCATGGAAGCTGTTTTGGTAGACAAGAAGCTGAGAGTGCGGGTGAAAACTGAAAATATTGCACTAGAACAAGGTATTTGATAAGATTATAAATTGTTGATATTTTACATTCTTGGATAAAACTTCTATTTGTCTATCATATTGTATCTTTTTCATAGTTATAGCCCTCTGTATTTATTTTCATTATTTTGTATAGAAACTTTCCACAACTTTTACTTGTTTATAATTTTTCATATCTGTCTATTGGTTTAATGTGTATATAAAAATCTTAATATGACTAATGGCGCTCATTATAACTTTCTTATTCTTTAACAATCCGACTTCTATATTCCAGTGATTCTTATCTTTTTTTAACAAAAAGTAATGATCCACTGTCTTTTAAGTAAGGGCTTACTGTTTCAAGAAATGAACATTCTCCAAATAAGAGACTGACTCTCTTACTATGTATCCTCAGAGCATCTTGTACTTCCATTTACAGCTAGTACCATGGATCAATACTATTTGTTGGTAAAAGGAGGGAAACATCTATAAAGTTTATTCTTATCATTGTCTCTATGACTGTTTATTTTTCTATTTTCATTAACAGTCCGGTCATATCTATATATTTCCCCATAAACACCCTAGTCTTCTGCTTGTTCTTGTCCTCGTGTGTCAGGACAATGATAACTATATTCTTTTAAGAACATTTTTACCTTCAGTAGTTTTCATGGAATTTTGGACAAAAGGAAAAATTGGTTTAAGTGCCAAGAGGGTTACCACAAACAAACATATATATATATATATATATATGTATTTGACTAGACAAACAAGCTTCGATTACTTAGTATTAGAATTGCTTCAATAATATCAGGGGGATATGTTGAGTGGATTAGTTTCAGGACTCTGGTAAATTCGCCTTTGTTTCTCTGTAAAGTGACTCTAATTCAGGAAATTAAGCTTCCTCCTGTTGACTCAAACCATAATTCTCACCTCAAAGGGCATAAGAGAGAGTTTCTAATGCCATATTTGAATGAACATGATCCAGGAACAGAGATTTAGAGTACTCCAAGATGCATGTTCTGCTATAAAAGCAGTTTCATGGTGTTTTTCTGATAATGGAACAACAGATGTCATAAATAAAGGTGTTTTTCAAATACTCGGTGGAAACTTTAAGTTGGCAGTTGCAATGAAGTGGAAAGTTTACTGCTACATATCTCAGATGCTATCTGATGGCTCTTTGCCTTTTGGCCTGTGGAAGCTGGTTTTGTTCAGTTAATACAGTCTAAAAGGTTTATATCTACTAGTCACAATATATTAGGTTTGAGCCAAATGTGGGGAAACAATGACTATTTAGAGGGCTAATGATAAGCCAGAATTATTATAATTAGGACTTTCCGTATTGCAACCTCTGTACACCACTGAGGTTCTAATCAGGCAACAAGCCTTTGTAGACACCGATTCCTTACAGGAACTCTTGTTTATAGTATCTGTATCCCTGCTCTGAATGCGTAGATCATTTCCTCATTTTTGCAAATCCAGCTCTACTTGAAATGGGATAAAACTGTCATTTTTAATTTTAAATAGGATGGAAAATAGCTCCTGATATAAGACTTGGTAACCCCCCCCCATATACACTTGTACAAAATTGCAAAATGATTCTCCAAGACAATATAAATTACAAAATCTTTGTTAGCTCACTGACTTTAGTCTAATCCAGAATTTTTGTATAGAAGAAATATTTTTCAAAGTGTATTCTACCAGTAATCTCAATATCAAACTGGAAGACTTCTCCCTGAGACTGTTCAAAATACTGGTTCAGTCTTGCTGCAGTTAAAATAAGCAAAATTCTTTGTGGGTCATGTATTTGTGAAAAGTACTTGGGTGGTAACAGATGGACATTTAAAAGCAAGCGAAATGATAAAACTGCCTCTGACACCTTGTAAAACAAATTGTACAAAAAGCATGCCAGTTGTGGGAGAGAACATAAGCTTCTTATTCACTCAGAATTTCCTGAGATAAAGGGAGAAATGGACTTGGAACAAAATTTAATATGAATCTGAAAAGATAAGGCATTTGTCTACAAGGAAGTTTCTAAACAAGGAAGGTACAGAGAAAATAGAGTATGAATCCCTGCCTACCCTTGGCACAGACCACAGATTCGACAGGGTCTGTACTGGCCCCAAAGTTTTTCAAAGATAATTGTGCTCTTGCAGCATCTCTCTGTATAAATGCACTCTTCCTGCCCTATAGCAGCCTGCCTGGTCTGGGAACACCATAGGAATTGACCCTTTGAAGATATTTCTTTTAAAGAGGTTTGTTCTGTTTATACAAGTTTTTCTGAGTAAAGGTCGGCTTTAAGTGGTAATTGTTTTGTCAATGTTTCCATACTATGGAACAAAGTGTGTTCTACTTTTACTGTACATGTGGATAATGTTTTCATGCAGAGTTTTTCTGTGTTCCTTATAGGTATTAGGATGCCTTTAGTTTGGGATATTTGATATTTTATTTGCAAAACACAGGTTGACAAAGTAGCTATTTGTTTATTGCTGCAATAACTGTAAAGAACTAGTCAGCTGTTACTCAGCTTGACATTTTGATTTTTTTTTATCACACCTTACACATATATACATTATATTAGTCATCTAAACAATTCTTTTAGAGCTGGGCAGTGGTGGCACACGCCTTTAATCCCAGCAGTTAGAAGGCAGAAGCAGGCAGAACCAGGATGGTGTTCGAGGCCATCCTGGTCTGCAAGAGCTAGTTTCCCAGACAGGCTCCAAAGCTACAGAGAAACCCTGTCTTAAAAATAAATAAATAAATAAATAAATAAACCGAAAAGATCCGTCTCAGGCTTTTATTTATTTTCAGAATACAAAGCCCTATAAGTATATCTGTGCACATTAAGGTACAATAACCAAACCAAGGGGTACAGGAAATGGGAAGGGCTATACGGAGAAAAGGGAAGGGTCAAGTGATGTAATAAAATGTATCTTGAAAGTTTTAAAATAAAAATATCATATAAATAAACTTGACAGAAAAAAGTAGAGTGATATTTTTGGAAGTTATCATGATTCCATTTGTAATTTTTAAAATTTGATTTTACAGATCAGTTGTTGATACTTTTGGATGACTATTTCATTGTTGGGTTTATTAGGTATTAGAGAGTATCCATTATAGTAGCAACCACCACTATATGTATCCAGGAAGAAATTTCCAGAAAAAGTCATGTTTTAAGATCCAGATAAGCATGTTTGCTACCAATTTGATTCCTCATTGTGCTAAATGTGACTTTGGGCCCATTGTTTATATTTTAAAGGCATTAAGGAAGGTGCCTGAAAACCATGTCATATTGAGTTAATGTTTAGAGTACTTATCTTTCCTGTGTTCCATTTATCTCTTTTTATTCGGATAAATATTCATTATCATATTTATCATTAAGTCATTAGTATATGACAACCTTCGCCAGAAGCTTATGTTAAATTCAGAATTGCTATCTTAAGAGGCAAGAAAAAGTAAAGGATGTTTGTCTTCTGTGAACCACATATTTTTGACCCACAAATGCTTACTTAACACATTCACATGACTGTAAACAAGGAGGAAAACAAATGCTTACCATCTGCACATGAAAACCTGTCCAATCATGGGAAATTGGAAATAATACATTTCAAAGATTCAATTGAAGAAATACTACAGAGGATTTGGAAGCAGGGTTAATACAACATCCAAAATAAAATAACAAAATAAAGCTAGCCCAAAATTCTTCCAAAATGCCTGAGCACAACAAAACAAAGTGGAAAAGTTCTTCTGAAGACTCTTAGGTGTATGTGCCATGCTTTGAAAGAAAATGGTTCTCAAAGGCTTACAGGGAGTAACACTATTAGATGTAGACTCATTGGAGTTGGTGTGACTTTGTTGGAGGAAGTGTGTCATAGGGGATGGGCTTTAAGGTCTCAGATGCTCACAGTCTTTTCCTATTTCCTTTGGATCTGGATATAGAACTCTAAGTTATCTCTCCAGCACTATGTATGCCTGTGTGTCATCATGCTTCCCACCATGATGACAGTGGACTAAATTTCTGAACTGTAAGCCAGTTCCAGTTAAATGCTTTCTTTTATAACAGTTGCCATGGCCATGGTGTCTCTTCACAGCAATAAAAATCCTAAGTAAGATGGGGGAGTTACATGTTGATTCAGAAGCAGAATATCATGAGGGGGGTAACAGTGGAAATATAATTTAATATATAATAAATAGAGTAAAAATGGAATTATTATTCATCTACCATAAGAGCCATCTTTCATAATTTAGTGTTTCCATCGTCCCAAAAGAAACGTTACAAATTCCAGTCCTATTCTTGTTTTTCTCCTTCTATCCCCTGCCGTCTACTAATCTTTCTTTTTCTATGAATATATCTGTTTTGAACATTACACAAAGTAGTCTGGTTAACTAAACTAGCCTTTAGTTTCTATTTACTTGGTTTATATAAAATGGTTTTAAGGTTCATGTATGTTGTAAACTCATCACTGCTGATTAAAATTTCATTGTACATGCATACACACCCCACACACTTTTATATGTCCTTTAGATCATGATTATTTATTCATTTCATATTTTGTTTCTAAGAGATTCTTCATGTGTGGGAAAGAGCCATTGCTATGTTTATACCATAAATAAAATATAATTGTCATTCTATTAGTGCACATGTCTTCTTTTCTGGAATAAGATTATATTTTCTCATTAAATAACTAATACTTGACAGCATAAGATGATTTTTATGATGTTCATGGATGCTGAAAGTCCATATAGTACATAACAGAAATGACTTGTCTGCTATGATCTGAGGTATCTAGAACTCTATGCCTAAAGTTTTGAAAACAGCTAGATAAAATTCTAAAAAACTACATATAGCTGTTTTGTCATTTGACATTCTCATTTCATAGGGTCTTGGAGTAACTACACTTCTTATACGATACTTCCTGATTGTGAGCAAAAGGTATTGTAGCAAAAAGAAAAAGTTGCCTGTTGTTTTATGATCCAGCCATAGAAAGTGCAGAGTATCACTTCTGTGATCTTGACTTCACTGAAAGCTTTTAAACTCATAGTGTAGACAAAACAAAAAGCTTCCATTTTTAAGTGTCAAAGAGTTTTGAGACTGATTTCAAAACCATCATAATACAAAGGTTTATTTTGTTATGGGTGTAAACTTGCATCTTGAAATTTATTAGTAATGATTAACAGAAGTGCTTCCTGGTTATGGATATTTCTTCTTAACTTTGGTTGTTGCTAACTGTTGATTAAAAGACATTGTAATAACTGTCATTTTAACAAGTGAGAATTTATATGTAGCAAACCATAGTCCTTATCCCCAGAAAAGAACATTCTGCTTCTCATTCCTTTGTTGTCATATTTCTATAGATAACTGTCACAACAGTTGCTTTAACTACTACGCAAGGATTTATATATTTTTTCACTAAATCTTACTTTTCCTTCCCTGAGCCTCTAAATATATAAGCCAAATGAAATTCCTTTAACATATCCCAAGACTTCATTGATTGTTGATAAATTAAATATTTTTGATAAGTAATTTTGTCCAATCAAATTGATATTATATTTCATTAACTGTTTACATAAATATATACAAATACACACGTACATACACACACGCTAATGCACACAAATATGCACACAGAAAAACACATGATTCCTAAAGTATTATTTAAAAAAATCCAGAATATAACAAATGAGAATGAAAGTTTAACAGTGCATCAAAATACTGTGAGAATGGGAAAATAAGGTTTATTGGGCTGAAAAAAGAAATCATGAACAGCTTGTTGAAGAACGTAATTCACATAATGTATATTCACAATTTATGCTTACTGAATTTAGTAGTTAGCATAGAATTTCAAAATTATTATTTTCATATAATTTTAATTTTTTCATTCACCACCCACCCATATATACACTCTTTTTTTTCTCTCTCATTAGAAAACAAACAGGAAACTAAAACAAAACAAATGAGAGAAGGACAAAACAAACAAACAGGAAAAAGAGCCAAAAAATAAAGCACAATGAAAAGATACAGGTACATGGACACACACTTTTGCACACAGCAATCTCATAAAAACAAAAAAAAATGAAAAAATATATATATATATATATATATATGCAAAAGATCAGTGAGGTAAAACAAAGAACAAAAACAAAGAAGAAGAATTGCAAACAAAGCATTATGAGAGAAAAAATACACTCCAAAAATGCCATTGAATACATTTTGTGTTGACATCTACTGCTGGGATTGGGTCCTGTCTCTAAGGGGGGTTTGTATCCCCGGTAAGATTCCTTCAGATAAAATAAACACTTCCTCCGGTGGTAGGTCAACTGGCAAGAGCTCCTGGATGAGGGATGGGGTTTGGATCCACTTCCAGTCTCAGTGCTGCCATCCCATCCAATATGGACCTGTGCGTGCCCTGTGCCTACTGACATGCATTAGTCCTGCGGTGTCCAGTAAACCTTGTTTCCTTGGTGTTCTCCATCCACTCTAGATTTTACAATCTCTCCACATTCACCTCTTCTGGGTTCTCTGACCCCAGGCAGGAGGAATTTGATGGAAATATTCCATTTAATACTGAGTGTTTTTTGGCTATTTGAACTTCTTCTGTTGAGAATTCTCTGTTCAGCTCAGTGCCCCATTTTATAATTGGGTTGATTAGCATTTTACGGTCTAGTTTCTTGAGATCTTTATATATTTTGGAGATCAGACCTTTGTCAGTTGCGGAGTTGGTGAAGATCTTCTCCCAGTCATTGGGTTGCCTTTGTGTCTTAGCGACAGTGTCCTTTGCTTTACAGAAGCTTCTCAGTCTCAGGAGGTCCCATTTCTTCAATGAGGTTCTTAATGTCTGTGCTGCTGGGGTTATATGTAGGAAGTGGTCTCCTGTGCCCATGTATTGTAGAGTACTTCCCACTTTCTCTTCTATCAGGTTCAGTGTGTTTGGACTGATATTGAGGTCTTTAATCCATTTGGACTTGAGTTTTGTGCATGGTGATAGATATGGATCTATTTTCATTCTTCTACAGGTTGACATCCAGTTTTGCCAGCAAATTTGCTGAAGATGCTCTCTTTTTCCCATTGTATACTTTTAGCTCCTTTATCGAAAATCAGCTGTTCATAGGTTTGTGGGTTAATGTCAGGGTCTTCTATTCGATTCCATTGGTCGACTTCTCTGTTTTTATGCCGATACCAAGCTGTTTTCAATACTGTAGCTCTGTGGGAGAGTTTGAAGTCAGGGATGGTAATGGTTCCAGATGATCCTTCGTTGTATAAGATTGTTTTGGCTATCCTGGGTTTTTTGTTTTTCCATATAAAGTTGATTATTGTCTTCTCCAGATCTGTGAAGAATTTTAATGGGATTTTGATGGGGATTGCATTGAATCTATAGATTGCTTTTGGTAGAATTGCCATTTTTACTATGTTGATCCTCCCAATCCAGGAGCAAGGGAGATCCTTCCATTTTCTGGTGTCCTCTTCAATTTCTTTCTTCAAAGACTTAATGTTCTTGTCAAATAGATCTTTCACATCCTTGGTCAGAGTTACCCCAAGATATTTTATGCTATTTGTGACTATCGTGAAAGGTGATGCTTCTCTAATTTCCCTCTCTGTTTCCTTATCCTTAGTGTATACGAAGGCCACTGATTTTTTGGAGTTGATCTTGTATCCTGCCACATTACTAAAGGTGTTTATCAGCTGTAGGAGTTCTTTGGTAGAGTTTTTGGGGTCGCTTATGCATACTACCATATCATCTGCAAATAACGAGAGCTTAACTTCTTCTTTTCCGATACGAATCCCCTTGATCCCCTTATGTTGACTTATTGCTAAGGTCATGCTCAACTTCCTTAGCGATCAGGGAAATGCAAATCAAGACAACTTTGAGATACCATCTTACACCTGTCAGAATGGCTAAAATAAAAAACACCAATGATAACCTTTGTTGGAGAGGTTGTGGAGAAAGGGGTACACTCATCCATTGCTGGTGGGAATGCAAACTTGTGCAACCACTTTGGAAAGCAGTGTGGCGGTTTCTCAGGAAATTCGGGATCAACTTACACCTGGACCCAGCAATACCACTCTTGGGAATATAACCAAGAGAGGCCTTTTCATACAACAAAAGTATATGCTCTACTATGTTCATAGCAGCATTGTTTGTAATAGCCAGAACCTGGAAACAACTTAGATGCCCTTCAACGGAAAAAATGGATGAAGAAAGTATGGAATATATACATATTAGAGTACTACTCAGCAGTAAAAAACAAGGGCTTCTTGAATTTTGCATGCAAATGGATGGAAATAGAAAACACTATCCTGAGTGAGGTAAGCCAGACCCAAAAAGACGAGCATGGGATGTACTCAATCATATTTGGTTTCTAGCCATAAACCAAGGACATTGAGCCTATTATTAGTGATCCTAGAGAAGCTAAATAAGGAGAACCCAAAGAAAAACATATAGGCATCCTCCTGAATATTAACCTTCATCAGGCGATGAAAGGAGACAGAGGCCCACATTGGAGCACCGGACATAAATCTCAAGGTCCAAATCAGGAGCAGAAGGAAAGAGAGCACGAGCATGGAACTCAGGACCTCGAGGGGTGCACCCACACACTGAGACAATGGGGATGTTCTATTGGGAACTCACCAAGGCCTGCTGGCCTGGGTCTGAAAAAGCCTGGGATAAAACCAGACTCTCTGAACATAGCGGACAATGAGGACTACTGAGAACTCAAGAACAATGGCAATGGGTTTTTGATCCTACTGCACTTACTGGTTTTGTAGGAGCCTAGGCAGTTTGGATGCTCAACTTACTAGACCTGGATGGAGGTGGGGGTTCCTTGGACTTCCCACAGGGCAGGGAACCCTGATTGCTCTTCGGGCTGAGGAGGGAGGGGGACTTGATTGGGGGAGGGGGAGTTAAATGTGAGGCGGTGGCGGGGAAGAGACAGAAATCTTTAATAAATAAATAAATTAATTAAAAAAATACTGAGTGTTCCTAGGTCTCTCAATCTCTGTACATTGCCTAATTTTGGTTCTCTGTATTTTCACTCATTTCCTGAAGGAGGAACCTTCTCTGAAAAGGGTTGTGCTAGTAATAAAGCAGAATGTCATTGCAAGTCATTTTACTGCTATGTTTCTTTAGCAAAACAGAATTTTGTATCCTAGTTTGATGGGTGATCTGGTCTCTGGTTCTCAGCTACCTGAGCGCTGTCAGGCATGGGTTCAGTCTAATGGTGTGAGCCTTAAATACAAATAGTAAAAACAAGAAATAATTTAGTACTATTTTTTAAATCTAATAATATTTTAATTGATAAATTACTTTCCTTTGAAATTTGCCGCACAAAGAATAAGTTCTTTTCTCAGATACCACTTTGTATAAGTAAGTCTTAAATGAGTTTTAAATGAGAATATCAGACACATGTTCAATGAAATATGATTATCTCATCCCAGCTGAATGCCCATTATCATGAACACAAAAAAATATAGCACAGATGTGGTGAACTACCATTTATATTGTTAAAATGCCCATTTGATTTTAATATTATTGATACCTTCAGCAAAACATTCTTCTAAAGAGTATTCCTTACACCACTAAAATAATGTCAAACAATGTCATTTAAAAATAGTATGAAGATGAGCTTCATAATCATAATCATCTCATCTCCTCCGAGTTATTTATAGTTGAATGTTATTTTTACCTCTGAGGGAATTAAAGAATTTCTTTGGGAATTAAATGTACTGAGGAAGCAATAATCCTGTAAAGTAGGCTACTAAATTAGTTAGCATTAGCTTGCGTTTTATAGTTCAATATGGCACTCAAGAACTGAGCAATATACATATTTGAGGATATACATAACAACAGTAGCAGATAATACATAATGCTCTGGAAAATTTAGCCTATATATAAAATTAACTGATTGAAGCAAGTAAAGCCAAGTATCTTTAGAATTTTAAAGATTCAACAAATATTCTATGGAAAATACCATTTTATTAATTGATAATAGTTTACTAGCATATCACCTTGTTATTTAAAGCATTAACAATTTTTCTAAAATTGGCAGCATTAATACTAGCATTCTCATTTTGCCACAAAGCAAAAATAAAAATTTTTCTGTAAGGTCCTGAGTTCAATTCCCAGCAACCACACTCACAAGCATGCATAATGAGATCTGATGCCTTCTTCTGGCCTGCAGACATACCCGCACACAGAATACTGTATGCATAATAAATAAATAATTCTCAAAATAAAATTGCTTATTAAAAATCTTTTCTTTAAATCTGATAGTTAAGCAATAGAGAAAATACCATTTTGTTTTACAAACTTTGTAAACTGTTTGCAACAAAATTTAGAACTTTTGAATACTATGATTTAAAAGTTAGTGAAAAATTGGTAGAAAACTATGTAAAATAGAGAGTATAAGAAAAAAGATAATATATATTTTGCTAAGAAAATAATTGTTCAGGAATTTAAATTATCAGTTTCAGCAACTTAAGAGGTGGCAGGGGTGCAGAAACTGAAGCAAGGTCCTGGAGCAGTTTGCTGGCTTGCTCTCCATGGCTATCTCAGACTTCTTATAGCATTTAGTACCACCAGCCCAGAGATGGCACTGCTCACGGTGAGTTGGGCACTTCCACATCTATTATCACTCAAGAGAATACTCCACGGGTTTGCCTAGAAGCCAATCTGGTGGGGCATTTTCTTAATTCAAGGATATCTCTTCCTATCTCTTCCCAGAAAAGTCCATCTTATGCCAAGTAGATGTAAACTAGTCAGCACACCTCTTTTGACCTCCTTTTCAAAATTAAAGGTAAAGTCACATGTGTATGTGCATATTCTTCAAGAAGTGTGTCCTTAAAGAAAAATAATGAAAAGTAGAAGTGTGTTCTTTACAAATGTTTTCACTGTAACACACACACACACACACACACACACACACACACACACCCTATATCTAGGAAGTGGGAAAGCAAGAAAATGGAAGAAAGGTAATCTAAGTGTACATAGGTAGATGGTAATACATAATACAAAATTTCATATATTTTAAAGTATCCCATATTGAAATGTGGCCACTCTGCACCATATATTGCTTTAAAAGTAGAAGATGTATGGACATGTAGATTTTAAAAATATGTGTAAACTGTCTATTAGTATTAAAATCCTATAAATCAGTCAATACATAAATGAATAAAGCAATGCATGCTTGAGCTGAAAAACATAAGACTGTCTTGCTTGGTTTTGTATATGCTGTTTAGTAGTTTCATATATAGGCAGTAAAGTTTCAAGGCAGTTTCAAAATCTATCAAGTACATGAATCCATTCAAGCACATGAATGTATTTTCATTTTGAAGTTTGTGTATACCGTTTCATCTTAAGAACCAATGAGCTAAATGTAGAACATACCAATATTTATGAGTATTCATTTATATATATATATATATATATATATATATATTAAAATCAAGTAGCTTCTATACAACATAAAGTTCTACCATCCAAGAACTAGATTTTTTGAGGTTATGTGTGTGGTATGCCTGCTTTCCCTTGACAATAGTCTTTTTGTTGTTGTGTCCACACAGAAGAAAGGGCATTCTCTCTCTCTCTCTCTCTCTCTCTCTCTCTCTCTCTCTCTCCTCTCATCTATCCCTGGCTAATATTAAATTCATGATTCTCCTGCCTTAGCCTTAAGGGTGTCCAGTGCATGGGGTATCTATTATACTGGTATTATTCCATTCTCAGGGGTCATGCTTTCAGTATCTAATCACTTCTTTAAGCCCTCACATTTTAGTGTTGATTTGGTGGTTAGGAATCTGGGGATTTTTAACATAAGAATTGGAGAGAGGTATATTCATTCTGCATCAGTGACCATTTCCTGTTCACAAATGGCATTATTTTCAAAATATTTGCTCACTGAATATAGTATTATCTCTATAGCACACGGAGGTTAATAATATCTCTTGAAGTAATATCTGGGGAACTCTCTAGCTATTAAGGGTTTCATTCCTCCTCATGCAGAAGCAATTTGATTCACTCAAAACCCAAATTAATGAGGATTTTCTTCTCGTCATTATTTCTTTTAATCAGAAATAGCTTCTTCTTTTTAAAATAATGCAAAGGCATCTGAAGAACAAAATAACTGTCAGAAAACAAACTCTCTTTCAAAATCTGAAGAAAATTAAGTAGAGGCATTTAAACTGACTAGTAGAAGAAGATTCTGCAGGTAGCATTGAACAGAATGATTAATGTCAATGAAAATATTGATATATATTCAACAAATAGGCATTTGATGGGTATTTAATGAGTCTGGTAGGTAATAAGTAATACCTAAAATAAAGATAGTCAATTATGGTTCACAATAAAGTGATAATATGTTATAAATCATATCTTTTATGAAATTAATTGTACTGAGATGTTTGAAGAATGACACAGCAGTAAAATACTCAAGCTACTAAGGGGACACAAAAATAGGGAAGTAAAAGCTAACTTGGCAAGTATGAACAGGTCACAAGGCACCATCTTAAAACATGCATAAAAGTCTCATCTAATTAGGAACTTCTTATTCCCTTTACACATCTCCATGTTGCTCATTCAAACTAGTTCACATTTTCAACTTTATTTCTAAAACAATGTAAAAAGATGAGGCACTAGCTAAGGAAGAAAAAGCAACAAAATTGTAACAACTGTGGTAGACAGGAAAAGGGGCCCTTAGGATTGGTATAGAGTAATCAACATCCATCTAGCAGACTGTCAATGTTCCTTCTGATGTCCCATTTTGCAGGATGTTTTCTACTTGTAAGCACTGATACATATGAAACATATGTCTTCCCTGATACATATGAAACTATGGGAGAAGGTTATACATTGAAATGTTGAATTGATAGTGATTTTCTTTGGTTATTGATAGATGAGAATGTAAAAATAAAGCTGCTGAAATTTATCCTCCAAAAAGGACTAACGTGGTGGTCATTTTCAGAGGTCACAAGTATCTTTGAGTCCCAGCTTTCCATATTCAATACTTTCTCATTGTTGTGCCTTGTCTTGCTATCCCCCGCTTCTCGATCTTTCTACTTCCTTGTTGATGGTTTCTATGATCACTGAGACATTATTGTCCATAGATTTAAATTTTTTACCACATATCTGATCCTGGACAATCCAATATAAGACATTAAGTAATTCACTACCTTTAAAAGAAATAATAGGGTTTTATGTTGTTGATTAAAGAGATACGGATCAGAGAATCATTCCTTAATAAATAATGCATTAACTTTTATTTGTTTAGGGATTGTTTTTAGTAAAAACATGGAAAAAGCCAGTTTCTGAATAGTTCATGAATGTTATCATGCTACCTGCATTTGGCATTCAAAGCCTGTATATAGGTTATGTTGGCTTCAGCGCTGTAATTTTGATAGCTTGTTAGCATTTCCGTGTGTATCTGTAAGATCCTGGCAGCAATCACCTACTTCCCGATCCACTTTGTTTCATTGTCTCTGTAGGACTTCTATCATTCATGCAATATCTCATTTGAATTGATACTCAAATCCCTTAATTCTGCTGTTGCCTGCTGACATCAGGGCCTTTTACATCTCTGTCGGTTATACTACAGATACTCTACACTAGATAGTTGCTACACTAGATAGGAACTTCACCTCAGTCCTGTATCCTGCACCACCAGCAACCTCTATGCCACTATCTGCTCCTTTTCCTACTCATTTTCATGGGATAGCAATAGAGCCATGCCATCTTTTTTGTCATATTGTGTTATAAGAAAGGAATAGAAAAAAAAAACTCAGTCTCAAAAAATGAGAACGGTTTTAATAAGGCTACTGCAAACTTATACATGGATCTTGTTCCCCAAGAGTCAAATGTGATACCAAAGTAGCTGCTTTCTTGGGTTTTAATGCAAATTCCACATAGTACTGAACTTCTGCTATAAACACTTCAGCTGCTTGCTCTATAGGAAATCCTTTTAATCATGCCCACTGAAGCTGTTGCCAGTCCAAGAATAATAATATAAGCACTGTATTTTTATGTCCTAAAAATGTTTCAAAGGTCATTCTATTGTATTCACCTCCCCCGTTTCTCATTTTTTCCTTTTTCTTCTTTTTGCTCGATGTCTTCTTACTTCTGTTTGTTTCCTCTCATTCACATTACTATTGACGAAATAGGATCTTCTAAGTTGTGTTCATTGTATCCATATGGCACTACTGAACATGGCATTGTATTTACTATACTGATATTTATTGGGAATTAACAAGGAAACAGAAAATATTAACATGTCTATATTTGTGCTAAAAGTTAATCAAAACAACATTTATTGATAATTTAATATGGAGCTAATGCAATTTAAGATAGGTACGCAGTAATGAAAAAGGAGATTAAACAAGATGCTAAATCCGAACCTATTTTGTATCTGAAGAAAAATTTTAATTCTGAAAATTTTGGTGTCTAAGTTGTCCTCATTAGAACTTTCACAATTATTGAATGATCATATATTAAATGGAAATGAACTATGACAAATTTACTTACCCTTAGGTAGTTGAAGTTACATTAACAATGAATATGTCCAATCATTCCCAGATAAAAAAGACAAAATCATATGCCTTGTGGTCTATCATCATAATTTATCATCATCCTTATTTTCCACTTGTGTATCTTTATAAAACTGTGTTGATGCTCTTATGTGTCAACTGTCTTCACTTTTGACACAGATTTTTTAGTGTGTATGTAAATTTCAAAGTATAGTGAACATATATGTATTTTTAGTAGTATGTGCTATGTGTAGTCATATATATATATATACATACATACACACACACACACATATATATATATATATATATATATATATATATATATATATTTCTAAGTTTGGTCCAATATAGCAGTATAATTGTTTTAAACCTCCTTAAAAATGCTATATAAATACATGTTCTAAGAACACTGATTTCTTTTTTTGGAAGAATGTCTTTTCAGAGATGTTATTAATCAATGGAGGACAACTGACAGACTATATACCATGTCATTACCATTCCCTTCTCACTCAGGTCTTAGGTTAAACTCCTTAGAATACTGTATAAAAGATTCATTGGTTCTAATACATTTTGTCATCTAGGATTACTTTTTACACTAACTCAACCATAGTGGAACTGATGCTGGCTGCTACTGAAGTAATATTGCCTTCAAGTATATCTAACACAGGAAATTAATTCTGATTTGTTAATAATGGATATGACTAATATCTGCTAAACAGTGTTGTAAGATGTGTTTTGTTTGAATAAAGTAATAAGTTTATAAAGTTTTCAACCTTATTGTATGAGTAAACAACTAATATTTTCCTACTATGAACCACCATATTTCCCTGGTAGTAAAACATTTTATTTGATATCTGTTATAGTCTAGTATTTTCTGAAGCTCAAGTGATAAACAGGGTAATTTGCACTATCTTTCTAAAAATAATTCTCATTTAAAATATGATAATTAAAATTATTGTCATTATAAATTACTTGCAAAAGCACTAATATAAGACCAAAGGCTAACTTTTTGTGCATAAAGAACAAATAAAGCATTAAATATTATCTGCAAATTAAGTAAAATGTAAGTATGAAATACAATACAATGTACCACATTAGTGTACTCAACAAAATTGTTTAAGAGAAATTGTGTTCTATGTAATGTAAATATAAACTATCTGCAGTTGTACATGGATTTAGAACAATGACATACTTTTACTTTCAGTAAATTTGTGTTATAAATCCACTGTGAGAACTTAATTATTCCACTGATTTTCTGTATTAAAACTTCACAAAACACTAACGTGTTAATTATAATCATACATTTTCCTTCATCTTTGCTAAGTTATCAGCATTTTCCAATTGCAAAAATATAGAAATCTGTTGTAAACAACCTGTTTTCATTATTTATTTTTCCAAATCACAAATTATTCAGTATATAAAAAGCACCTGTAGTCTAAAATTTTATTGCCATAAATTATGCACGCACCCACTGAGACAGTGGAGCTGATCTATTGAGAGCTCACCAAGACCAGCTGGACTGTGACTGAAAAAGCATGGGATAAAACTGGACTCTCTGAACATGGCGAACAATGAGGGCTGATGAGACGCAAAGGACAATGGCACGGGGGTTTGATCCTACGTAATGTGCTGGCTTTGTGGGAGCCTAGCCAGTTTGGATGTTCACCTTCCTAGATATGGACGGAGGGGGGAGGTCCTAGGTCTTACCACAGGGCAGAAAACCCTGACTGCTCTTTGGACTGGAGAGGGAGGGGGAAAGGAGTGGGGGGAGGGGGAGAAAGGTGGGAGGAGGGGAGGAGGGGGAGAAGGTTGGGAGGAGGGGGAGGGAAATGGGAGGCTGGGAGGAGGTGGAAACTTGTTTTTTTGTTTTTTTTTCTCCTTTTCTCAATAAAAAAAAAATCAGAAAAATGTGGCCTTCTAAAGATGAACAACTACTAATCCAAGTAAATTTTCACACTTACAATGGCTTTCTTCTTTTCAAACATTACAGGCATGTTTTAACAGCTGAGGGATTTTAGACACAGATGTAAATGAGCCTGGAAATTATTAACAGTCAAGGTACATGTGTTAGTCCATTTTGTATTGCTATGAAAAATTACCATCTGTTGTATAAATTAAAAAGAAAATAAGTGTATTTTTTCAGAATTCGTGTAATGGAAAGTTCAAACAGCAATGCATCTAAAGCGTAAAAATGTTCTTCTGATTGTATCACCAAATTGTATATAGCATTTCATGCTTATGCAGAGGGAAGAAGGAAAAATGCTAGGAGAAGAGATGGGGAGAGACTAGGGGACAGAGAAGTATGACAAATAATGAAAGCAGAAGGAGATATGGCAGGGATTGTGCTGCTCTTTTATCATAATTCGTAGTTAGGAGATTTTATCCATTCTTTCAAGATCTACGTCATTCTAAGTGATCAATTTTAAACTTCTCTCGGCAACCACGTTCCTTCCAATCATTTTTCACTATGTCCCAGATCATAGTAGTTCCCATAGCTTTCAATATCATTAAACTGAGAGCTACTCCTTTAGTCATGAACCTTTGGGGAACATGCTATATGTATACCATTCCATTTGTATATTCATATAATTCGAAAGTGACTCTAAATAATAAACAAGAGAACATGTCAATTGTAGAGCCATTATAACATGACTCACTCTTTATTATAAATAAAAAAAACAGGGCTCCTGAGAGTCTTCAACTGAGAAAGTACTTGCTTCACAATCCTGAAGACCTATATTCAATTCCTGAATCCAGTTGACTCAGATAAATGTAGAAGAACAGAATCATCTCCACAAAGCTCTCCTCTGACTTCTCCATGGATTTTGTGGCACATTTACCTACACAGACACATGATGAGCACATATACAATATTACAAACAAAAAATAAACTAACAGCAATCTATGTTCCATAGTCTGATATAACATGTGTGTGTTAACATTTCATTCTATAATTAACAGAGATTCATAACTTCTATAAGACAAGCATTGCCCCATTGTTTTTTTTGCCTTATCAGAATTTTCTAATGGACTTAAAATGTCAAAATGTTGATCAGAACATAAAGTGTTTTAGGCATGCTTAACATATGGCAATGAGTGCTCAATGAAAGTAGACTGGGTGAAGCAGCTACACCATCAAGAACTTTTATTAGGTAGATAAAAAATTCAACACACACACACACACATGCACACACGCACACACATATAGTTTCCTTATATACAAAACTTTTCTTATAACAAAACTTTCCTTATAAGAAGAAAACATGAGGCATAAAGTAAATAAGTAATTAAGTAAATGAGTATCTCCCATGCTCCCATGAAAGATAAAATAGAGCAATAATAAGAAAAGTCACAAACTAAGGAAACCAAACTAAAAATAAATAAATCTGAGATGGAATAACTTATGTTTACACTGGATTTTTGAAGAAGAGAGGTGAATTGCAATCTATTTTATTTTGTGTAGTTTCCTACATTTGTTATTATTACAAGTAATTTCATGAAAGAAGTTGTGTTATTTAAGAAATACATGAGGTTCAGTTATATGCACTTAAACAAAAGGAAGCATTGAAATAAAATGTCATATTTCCCTGTGGCATGCATGCTTATTGTATTTGGTATGCAGGATTTATATGCCATGGCATTTGGAGTCCACACAATAGATAAATAAATGTAACTCTGAAAGAAAGATTCAGCTGTACTCCTGTCACTGATTGAGATCATTGATGAACTCGAAGGAAAAGTCTATAAATGCATTTGTCTAACCTGAGTGGAACCCGGGGGAAACTGCCTATTTAGTAAAATAAATGAAAAAGATTTGTGTGGGGGTATGGTGCCAAAGGTTAGGTTAAAAGATTTATGAGGAAGTTTGTCAAAATGGAGAAAAGGTAATTGAGTCTTAATCCCATTACTTCGAATGTAGTCTGTGTATTCAAGCAGCTCAAACTCTACATTTGTGGGAATAACACCTAGAGTAAAACGATCAAAAACATCTGTAAGTTATGAATGCACCCAGCCCATATGCTGTATTTTAAATCCAGACTCATAGAATATTGGTGTATTTATCAGTCTTACCACATTTCTCAAAATTGTGACTTCTGAGTATTTATTACTTTTCTCTATTTGAGTATAATGAGAACTGATCAATAATATCTTTAAAAGATATTTTGCTTGTTTTTAATGGACATGTGGCCCATCATTCTGTTCCTTTAAAATAAATTGACTAAGCAATGTAGTAACCATATAAACTGTGGCATTTTTTTCCAGCCCTTGACTCATAAAAGGTAGTAAAACTTGCCCTACTATTTAAAAAGGTATTTAATAAAACATGCTATATTCTAGAAAAGATGAATAGATAAATTGGTTACAGCTAGGGTCTTGAGAAATGAGTGCTGATAATCCTGCAATCTTGACAACCTGAAACCAAGTAAGTCGGCTACAAATTAAGGACCAACTGCATGGGAACATCAGTTAAACTAGTGAGACCAGATTTCACTCAGTCATATTAGCCCAGTATGGAAACAGAGGCCAAAGCGGAGTGAATTCTACTTCACTTTGTAAGGATGGCATGGTCTTTTAAAGGGAGAATGAAAGATCAGGTCTGAGTGGGGATCATTAGTGTTATGGAATTAGGGATGTCCTGTTTGTTCTCACTACCTGATACTTCAAGATCCAGGGCATTGTTTTGGTTGCCTTTACTTTATTCAACATGCTACCTAACATCATTCTTTATCATTTACAAAAAATAAAAGAAAATTGATAAAAAACAAAACTCAACTTTGCTCCTCAGTCTTTCCTGCCTCATATATATATACTTTGTTGTAATGGCTTTAAGAGCTACAGTTTGTTACACAGTATATTCACTTGCTCAAACAGCTTTCCTTGTACACATTCATTACAATGAGTTGTTGGTCTTATTCAAGGGCTCTGGCTTCTGGTACAACATCAATATTAGACCCTCACCAAAACTCCTCTTGGATATCCTATTGTTGCTCCCAGTCATGAGAATATTGTAGCTATGATTCCACAGTACCTTCATACTCTCCAGTAGATAATAGGTTGTATGTTGAGGTGGGTCAACTCAAAATCATGGATGTTGGCCTAGGTGGTAATTAAATTTGTTAACCTCAGACTATTGTAAAGAGGGGCAAACCCATAGAATTGTGGTTGACTTATATTGCTTGATTGGTTTTCCAGAAATGGAAAATATAGAATGAGATAATATTGCTTTTTATATATTTGGCACAATGCTCATTTTTAACTAAATGATGAATTCACTAGAACCTTGTTTGGTAAAAGAAAAAATTCATTGTTTGCTTGTAAATATGACCATTTATTCTGAAACAATTACTTTACCTTTTAAGTTTGAACTAGAAATCTTTACTGGTGTAGTACCATGAAATTTCAAAGCTTTTTAAGAAGATTATCTTTCTGAAACTTAATGTATAGTGAAAAAGTAAAGGTTTTCCAAGACTGGGATTTGTAGCCAGAATTGACAGTCTGAAAAGTACATGAATTCACTTATAAAAGTTTGATTTTTAAACTCATATGTCCAAATTTTAGAAAGACAATGCTGATTGTTTTTCTTTCATATAGAAGATGCAATCATGGGAAAGTGAATTACGGGTTGTGAAAAATATTCCAGCCTCTTAGGAGACTAAGGCTTTTGACTGAATGTGGGATAAAATTGATCTGAACTTTAACTCAGACACTTGAAACATATGATGACCTGACATTTCTCTGAAGTAAGCTGAAGACACAGAACACACATAAGCCTCCATAAGTGACTTCAGCAGTACCTCTTCCTCATTTAGAGGAAAGTCTGTTATTGAATACTCTCTCGCCACAGAAGAGTGCCTTGGGAAAATGGTTTATCCTAACACATTCTGAAAATTTTCCTAAAGGCTATTTATCCTGCATCAATATTTGGATGGAGGTGGTTTCAAATGCAAACATGCAAGATGTTCCAAGAGCTTAGCATCTTTTTTTGTGTTAACGTTTCTCATAAATAATTTTATTTTGGGCATATAGGTTCTGCTACATATGTAATAAATGTGACTCTTTTTAATATCAGAGTTACCCTTAGGGCAGTAAGTACATTTATTTCAAAGAAATATAAAAATAAAATGAATAGAATACATCAGGTACCTCTCAGATCATTACAAATGAGTCATCAAGCCTTTCTAAATTTCCTTGGGTTATATGAATAATGCCTTGAGATAGACTGCAACTCACTAAACTGTCTTTCTGAGGACTGGGGGTGGGAAAGGTTTTAGAAAGGGGAAACCCCTGGGAAGAATTGTTCTAGTAACTGTCACGTAATTCATCTCAACAGAAGAGAAGCTGATTTTCAATCAGTCTAAGGTAATAGAAGATGTCAGAATTCTAGAGATTATTTTGTCGTCAGTAGTCCACTTACCCTGCTTGAGAACACCCTAGGAATAACAAATGAATCATAAGGTAGAATCACATACAAGCACATTTATTTTCTTCAAATATTGATATTTTCCCCTTTGAGTTATATGTCTAGAGAAATTTGTTCTGTAAAGTAATCCATTAGGGTCAGAGACACGAATGTGTCAAATATGAAGTTTGATGGCCTTCTAAGATTTTAGTATGTCCTGGACTGGGAAAACTTTTGATTATCCATCTGTGTTCCACCTGAAAGAAGATGGGGTATAGTCTAAAGCTGCAGATTAGTGGAAATGCTTGTAGCCGTTTTACCTCATTGCCTGTCAGCTAAATCTTGCTGACAATATAGGAATTCTTCACTACTGAAGGAACGAGCCTCCCTGGACTGATAATTTTCTCAGTTTATGGTGTGTGTGATGTTTTTGTAAAGTGGGAAATAGTTGAGAGTGTGAGTGTGATAATCCTAGAAGGTAAATTTAGGCGATTCAACCAACCGAATACCACCTGAAAATTGGATAGAATTTAACGGACAAAAGCAAACTCAATTGTATGCTCACTTCTCTTGTATTCCCAGGATTTAGCTTATAGTGTATGGCTAATAAGAGACTATATAAATGATTATTAAATGTATGAATAAATGAAAGTGGGCACAAATGAATATTTTCCTGGGATTTTGATGGACATCTGGGTTCTTTTATCATAATCATAGATGTCTTTAGTCATTATCATTCCTAATACATGATAGCTTTATTTATTTTCTTAAATGTTTGATCCTATAAAACTGGGATAAGTAATTACAATAAAGAGAAAATACAATGGATGTATGAAGAATGATTCATTTTTAATAAATTATTTTATTACTTTAAATAATACCAATCCAAATTCCCATTCCCTCCCCTCCTCCCTCTCCCTCCACAGACCCTCCCCCCACCCCTCCAACCCTAAGAAAGTAGTACCATGAACCCTGCCCTGTGGAAAGTCCAAGGCCCTCCCTACTATGTCTAGGTTTAGCAAGGTTTACATCCAAAGAAAATAGGATCCCATGAAGCTGGTATATGCAAGTAGAGACACATCCCAGTGTCACTATCAGTGGCCCCTCAGTCTTCCCCAGCTGTCAACCCCATTCAGAAGGGCTTAGTTGTTTCCATGGTCGTTCATTCCCAGTCCAGTTGGAGTTGGTGAGCTGACATTAGCTTAAGCAAACTGTCTCAGTGGATGACCCCCTCATGGTCCTGAATTCCTTGCTCATACTCTCACTTCCTCCACTCTTCAACTGGATCTTTGGAAGGAGCTCAGTCTAGTGTTCCTATATGGGTCATTGCCTCTGTTCCCGTCTGTTGTTGGACGAAGGTTCTATAGTGATATTTAAGGTAAGGTCAGTTCAGACACCCTCTCTATTTTTTAGGGTCTCAGCTGGGTTCATCCCTGTGGGTTCTTGGGCATTTTTCTTTTTTAAAATTTATTTTTCCATTCAAAAATTTCCACTTCCTCCCCTCCTCTCATTCCTCTCCCACCTCCCCACTCACCCTCCTCCCTCCCCTCCAGTCTTAAGAGAGGGCAGGGTACCCTGCCCTGTGGGAAGTTCAAGGCCCTCTCCCCTCCATCCAGGCCTAGGTAGGTGTGCATCCAAACAGGCTAGGGCCCTTGGGCATTTTTCTAGAGGTAGGCTTTTGCTAACTCCATAATGGCTCCCTCAATCAGAAAACTGGGAATCAACCTACCTCAGGTTTCACTCTTGGGAATATATCCAAAATATGCTCAATCATACTACAAGAGTATTTGTTCAACTATGTCCATAGCAGCATTATTTGTAATAGCCAGAAATAACCTAGATGCTCCTCAATGGAAGAATGGATAAAGAAAGTGTGGCACATCTACACATTAGAATACTACTTAGCAATAAAAATTAAAGACATGCAAATGGACAAAATTAAACATCATCCCGAGTAAGGTAATCCAGACTCAAAAGAGCAAATATGGTATGTACTCACCCATAAGTGAATACTAATCATAAACAAAGGCCAACGAACCTATAGTTCAGGGTCCTAGAGAAACTAAGTAATAAGGTGAACCCAAAGAAAAACATATACAGACCCACCTGGAAATTGGAATCAGACAAAAATTTGCGAGCAGGGGGGCAGGGGGGCAGGGGGTAGAGGGAGGAGAAGGGGAGTTGAGGAGAATTTGAGGGAATGGGATGGTCGAAATGGGGGAAGGAGAGATATGAGAGCAAGGAGAGAGATATCTTGATTGAGGGAATGATTCATATGCCTGAATTTCTTCGGTGAAGGAAACCTTCACCAACAGCTCCATCAAGCAATAGAACTTGGCAGCTTCAGACACGTGGTGCTTCTAACTTCAGAGCCAAGGATATAAGAAAGGGTTTTTGGAATCTCCCCTTGTGTCAAAGGAAAGCCACTGAGGCCAGATGTATATCTGAGATGTCACTACATAGAGGTCTGGACAGGCCATTGCCTGGAACTATGAAGGTGATAAGTGGATTGTCTTGGAAACTCAAAGATGTTGGAGGTGGCAGAGTCATGGGATACTTGCCAAGGAAAGCTGCAGACCAGGTGTGAATCAGTCCAAGAGAAAGAACTATATTGCAGTCAGCAAAGGTGAAAGGACTTGGAAATCTGAAGAGCTATTTGCTATCAGATGGAGATGCAGAATTTAGAGTTTGTAGTGCTAGTTGTTCTTACTTTGGTGCAGTATTTCCTCACTGTGTACCCTTTCCTGCATTGTGAGATGGTGACATAAGTTCTGTACCATTGCATGTGGGAAGTATGTGACATTCTTTTTGATTCTTATTTTATGGGGGATTACACTTAACAGATTGCCATATATCCCAGAAGAGCCTCTGGACTGGAAAACAGTGTTGAGATGGTTACAAACTATAGGGACTTTTGAAGCGGACTGAATGCATCTTTGAATTATGATATGGCTACACGCCTATGAACATGAGGAATACAATGTTGTAGTTTGAAAGAGAATAGCCCCCATAGGCTCAGATATCTGAACGCTTGGTCATTAGTCAGTGGTGCTACTAGACAGGGATTAAAGGTGTGGCCTTATTGGAGTAGGTGAGGCATTGCTGGAAGAAGTGTGCTATTGTGGGTACAATTTGAAGTTTCAAAATCCTATGCCAGGCTCATCCTCTCTGCCAGCAAATCACGATGTAGCTCTCAGCTACTGTTCCAACACATGTGTGTTACTATGCTCCCTGCCATGATGGTAACGGACTAAGCCTCTGAAATGGTAAGCAAGTCACCACTTAAATGATTTCTTTTATAAGCGTCCCTTCATAGCAATAGAACAATGCTTAAAACATACTTTCATAGTTTACTTAATGTGGCTTTTGCAATAGAAACATGTCTGAAAGTATTATTTATATATATGCACAAAAATACACTAAAGTCCAATTATTACTACATTTTTAGATGAGTGTATCCATCCTGTTTAGCTCTTAAATTCCAGTAAGTATGGTAATAGGCCAGAGACATAGGATTTACTTTCATAAATAGCAGATAAATTGTACCATGTAATGTCTCAAATTCATTACCCTAAAATTTAGAGATGTTAGTTTGCCCTCTTCATCTTCCTGGGAAAGATTGCTTTTTCGTTTGTTTTGGTTTTCAAGACAGGTTTCTCTGTGTATCCTGGCTGTCCTGGCTACACAGAGAAACCTTGCAGACTGGGTTGGCCTTGAATTCACAAAGGTCCACCTGCCTCTGCCTCTCTCATGCTGGGAATGAAAGCATGGGTTACCAATGCACAGCAAGATTGCTTTTTTTTTTTCATTTCCTCTACCTGGATCTTCTGTAGCCTTCATATTCCTCTTAGCTTGGAATCCTCTTTATAGGACCAGGATTATATTGATTTTCTAGTTGTACAGGGTACTTAAAAATGCTATAGTAATATATGAAAAATGCATGGCTTTTACTTGTGAAAAGATTAATAACAATTGCTTTTATCTTTTGACAAATAAGTTTTGACAAATTAGTAATAGACTAGTTTTTAATTCAATATCTAAATAACACTAAATTGGATCGTCATTATTTTAATGCTGAAGTAAACATTCCTGGGCAACTCAACCAATTTTTTTTAAAGTTATGACTCCATGAATAAGTAAATGCAGAGTGTGAATGAAAACAACTTTAAATTATGCTATGCAGACAACTTTAAAAGAATTTTAGAAGAAAAGGAGAAGATAATGAACGAGCAGAATTTAATTTTGAGGGTTTTTATTTCAATTCTGCATTGGGCTGGAGGCCAGATTCCTAATTACTTCTGTATATACAGTATAAAAATTGCTTAAGGGATGCTGGATGAATTTTCCAAAAGACAATTAAAGATTCTCAGTTGAATAAAATAATTTTTTTCCTGATAAATTTTGTGAGTGTGGTGGTTTCCCTGAATGGGTGACATTCTGGACAATCTATTGAGAGGTGCAGTTCATGACAAAAGTAAATGTGCTTTTTGAAGATACTGGGATTAACTTATTTAATTATTTGTTCAATTAGCTACATTTGCAAGATTTATAAACCTTAAATGTTAATCTTAAAGCCTTCCCTTTCTGCATATTTTAATGGCTCTGGTGTTCCTGTGGCTTTGCTGAACTCCTCAGCTATTGCGACTTCATAAGAGCCTTTAAAATGCACAGTTGCCCAGGTCCTGCCTGAGAAGATTCTGATTTAATTGGTTCAAGAAGCATTCTGATCATTGAGATGTTTAAAAGCTCCCCAGGTAATTATAATGTCAAGGTAAGGTTGCAAACCACTGGATTTCGGGGAAAAATACCAGCTCCTATAGAAGAGTCAGTAAATTCAAATTAAATCAGAGTGAAGCAAAGGCAAAAAGGAGAGAAAAGTCCATGAAGCATGCACTTTAAAAGCATGTATTGTCAGTAACACATCACTGAGCAAGACTGCTAAACTCACTAACCTGTTTTTGTTACAATGTTCCTGGTGCAAAAAAAATGAATTATATTGTAATAAGAACAGAAATCCATTTTACAAATTTTGAGATTTTTAATAAGTAGATATTATATAATCATATGATTCTCTGAGAGCATAAGAAACTATTGATTTATATTAGATTGGCCAGCTGTAAGTCAGCAGCAGGTTTTTTTTTTTCTTTTCTTTGTCATTTTCTTTTTGAAAATGCGTTATTTCGACTTCTTTTTTTTTATTGCGAAAAGAAGAAAAAAAAACATAAACAAAAAACAAGTTTCCACCTCCTCCCAGCCTCCCATTTCCCTTCCCCTCCTCCCACCCTTCTCCCCCTCCTCCCACCCTTCTCCCCCTCCCCCCACTCCTCTCCCCCTCCCTCTCCAGTCCACAGAGCAGTCCTGGTTCCCTGCCCTGTGTTAAGTCCTAGGTCCTCCCCCCTCCGTCCATATCTAGGAAGGTGAGCATCCAAACTGGCTAGGCTCCCACAAAGCCAGCACATTAAGTAGGATCAAAACCCCCTGCCATTGTCCTTGGTGTCTCATCAGCCCTCGTTCGCCATGTTCAGAGAGTCCGGTTTTATCCCATGCTTTTTCGGTCACAGTCCAGCTGGCCTTGGTGAGCTCCCCGTAGATCAGCTCCACTGTCTCAGTGGGTGGATGCACGCCTCGTGGTCCCGAATTCTTTGCTCATGTTCTCCCTCCTTCTGCTCCTCCTTGGGACCTTGGGAGCTCAGTCCAGTGCTCCTGTGTGGGTCTCTGTCTCTATCTCTATCCATCACCAGATGAAGATTCTATGATGACATGCAAGATATTCGTCAGTATTGCTCTAGGATAGGGTCATTTCAGGTTCCCAATCCTCAGCTGCCCAAGGAACTAACTGGGAACCTCATCTTGGGCACTAGGGAGCCCCTCTAGGGTCAAGTCTCTTGCCCACCCTAAAGTGGCTCCCTTTACTAAGAATTGTGGTTCCGTGCTCCCCTATCCACCTTTCCTTTATCCCAATTCTCATGTTTCCCAGGTCCCCCCTCCTTCCCTTCTATTAGTGGTTTTAATTCAGTTTCTTTCTCTTTCATTTTTTACTTTAACTGATTATTTGTGGATTTTCACATCATGCATTTTGTTACCACTTACCTCCAAGTCCCCTCACATCTGCCTTCTGCCCTTGCACCCTCCCCCTAAAACAAAACCAAATTTAAAAGAAAAACCAAAACAAAACAAAGAAGCAAAACAAAAACCAAAAGAACAATTTTGTGGAAGATGCAATGTAGCCTGTTGAAACTCACAGTTGACCCTTTAGTCCAATCATCTTTAACTGCAAATGGTCATTGCCAGGAGTAATTGGTCTGACTCCAGGCTTCTGCTTTCTGCTACACAACAGATAATGGTATTTCACTTCCGCTCCTCTGGGATATTCTGTTATCCCATGTCATGGAGAGCCTGCTGTTTTGGATCTGTAGGTAACTCTCCTTCACATGTTCCAGCAGTTCATAGGTTCAGGGGATGCCAGGATGGACCAACTCATAGCCCTGGTTCTGGCCCTGGCTGGTAATTAGGTTGGTCAGCTCACTAGCTTTCTCTCCTAGTCAGTTACTACCAGGATGAGCTCTCCAGCACTGCCTTGATTAGCTCACCCAATACAGCCTACATCAAGGAGCTGGGCCAGTTCTCTTGTTCTCGGGCCCTCATATCCAGGTCCCCCCGACTCACATTGCCAGGAACAGATCGACTGTTTAGCCCAGGCAGGGTTCAGGACCCTCTCTCCTGATTACTGCAGGGAGAATATGAGAGGGACAGGGGCAGGGCGGGACGGGACGAGCAGAGTCTGCTGTCCTGCTCTCAAATCCTCAGGCCTGGCTCACCTGTGGACCTGACAACTAGTTCAGCTCTACTGAACTGCATCTAGTGTAGGGCAGGGCTAGTTCTCACCCTTTTGACCTCTGGGCCAGCTCTCTTGCTTGCCACAGGTAGCAAGTGATAGAGGGGGAGGGTGTCTTTCCCTTGCCCATGCCACCAAATGGCAGATTAAGGGGACAGTTAAACTCTGTTGTTCTCACACCCTCAGGGCTGGCTCCCTGGCATCACAGACAACAGGGTCAGTTCTATTGTGCTGCCCAGGCAGGAAGCAAAGTTTGCTTTCTCATGCACTGCAGCCAGTGAAGGTCAGGGCCCAGATCTCCTACTCTTGTGACCCCAGGGTCAGCTCCTTCACCCACTGAAGGTGGTAATAGATGGGGGACATTTTTCCTTTACCAATGCCACCACATGGCAGACAAGAGGGACAGGGTCAGCTCTCCTGCTCTCATGCCCTCAGGGTCCACTCACCTGTGTCCTAGACCACAGGATCAGCTCTAATGTGCCTGCCTGGTAACATGCATGCCTATGGAGAGGGGGCAAACTCTCTCCTGAGGGGTTGGGCCAGCTCCCTGTTGCAATATCCAGTGAGGAACAGGACCAGCCATTCCAGGCCAGTGATTGGCTCAACACAGCATGGTTCCAATGATCCCTGTGCTAACACTGGTCATGGACATCCACACAGACGTGGACCCAGACATGGTCCTCAGCAGCAGCTCAGGTCCAGATGCCACCATGGCCCCAGTAGCAGCTCTGGCAGCAGCATGTCCCCCAGGGAATCAGCATAGTCCCAGGTGGCTAGCCAGAACCCTGGCATCCTCAGAGCCCTTGGTGGCAACCGGAGTCACGGACAGGACCACAGACCAAGACATGACTCTAGGTAGCAGTCATGTCCTGGACATCCCCATGGCTTGAGGTGGCAATACCAACAACACAGATCAGCATGGCCTTGGGTGCCCCATGGTCTGTGAATACAGACATGGTCAGAGGTAGATGAACAGACCGTGGTCCTCCAAATTGGCCCTGGGTGTTGACAACAACTCAGATCAGTACTGCTGTAGGGCAACATTGATTCTAGTTTTTGGTTATATGTATATATATGTTATTTCTTAAACAAAAAGAGTCTATCAAAAAATTAATGATTTCAGAAAGCAAATTTTAAATATCTGGGAAAACAAAGCTGCAATAAAAGAAGATTCATGGTTTTTTACTAGACATAAGGAAAACTAGGAGAACAGATACTTAGCTTCATGATATATTTTTTAAAGAGTAAGAGAAATACCATTAAGAATATTAGACAGATGCTACGTGTGGTGGTGAAAGCCTTTAATCCCAGCACTTGAGAGAGACAGAGGCAAGCAGATATCTGTGTATTGGAGGGCAGCCTGGTCTATATAGTGAGTTCCAGAACAGCCAGGGCTGTTATGAAGAGAAATTCTGTCTTACAAAACAAAAGCAAAAAGAAAGAAAGAAAAAAGTATTAGCTAAGTTCTTTCAAATATCAAATTATGAATTGTTTCTAAAATTTCGAAACCACAAACATAGATTCAGAGCTTCTACATTGGTATTCAAAAGCCCATATATATCTTATTATGATACTAAATATCTCATAAACAAAAATAATGACTAATAATAAGAATGTACATGTCTAAGCGCTATGATAAATTAAACCAACAAGAGGCCACTAAATCTTCATGCTGAAATTAGATTTGTCTTATGAAAATAGTCAACTGTCTAAAGTCTTATCTCCAAGGTGGAGTAGAGACATCAAGAGATACCAAACCAAAAGTAAAAGTTCTCTGCAGCAAAAAAAATAATAGTCATAATAATCTATCCCATGCATGTAAGGAGGGGTCATAAAATATTAAAGTAATAAAATATAAAATATTTCTATATTATGAAAAATATTGGTGAAATTAAAAGAACTCATTCACAATTTAGAAGGTTGAAATTTCATTTAAGGTGGAAGAGAAGAGAAGTTAAAAATATGGCAAATAGTCTATTTAAACCTAAAAAGAAGTCTATTAACATCAGAAAAAAAAGTAGAGTGCTCAAACATAGTACTCTTAAAAATGCCATCCTTTGTAGTCCAAATGCAAAAATATGCCAAATATTATAAAAAGTCTTACAGAATGCATGTCCAAAACCAATACTATTATCCAATTGATATTAAGAAAGATCACCTGTGACAACAATATAACTTATTCTTGCAAACCTCATATTAAAAGTGACAGAAATAATGATACTAATAAAATGTAACCACTGCTCCAGCCTATCACTCTTTAAGTACCTGGTTAGAAAGCAAAGCTCTCATTATCCAGAGATGTTCAAAATCAGAAATTTCTGTGAACTAACTTAGCAGGAAAGTCAATGAATAAACAAAAAAGATATTTAAGTATATTTTTAGATACCTAAATTTTGGAAGGAAATTTTACTTGGGTATGTATGTTCTTCTATAACCTATGGTATAATCAAACATAAAAATTAACTAGAGGGCATATAGTTGTGAGAGATATTAATCTGAAGTTAACCTGATAGCAGTATAGATGGTAGTGTTTAAGAAATATTGAATAACTTGTCCTTTCTCCTTGTATAGTTATGACAGGCAGACTTATGGTCTTTTGTCCATTAGATTCTAAATGTGCAATGCTTCTACCCAGATAATACACATTTCCTTTTTTTTTTCCTGAGGAGAATGAGCTATTATAGCTGTGCATTTTTATGCTATAGGATAAACAATAGTAAACTCTCTTGGCAATGGTTTGTTTCAAGCTGTAAAATGTTTACATTCTTAGTTCTTTGCTGTTCATTATTACTGTTACAGAGCCAGGGAGCCATACTGAGCCAGAAGAATTTTTGGAGGACATTTAAAATACACATGTTCTATTCTGAGACATGGAACCCTTATTGTCGTTAGAGTAAACTCTCTAAGGATAAACAACAAATAACCCTTTGTCAATGTAACTTATATCACAATCAGACAGATCTGTGGAAGGGGAGAGTATACCAAAGTAGAACTTAAAAGCAGTATCTGAAATGAGAGAGTTAAGTTGCATTTTGAAAAAAATAGTTTTGATAATTATATTAAAAAGTAAAAATCCAACTTCACATAACACAAGATATTAAAATTTAGCTTTATATAATGTTCCAGTGTAAGCAATTTCAAAAAACTCAAAGAGTAATATTAATGCTATTTCTTTTATTATTATTATTATTATTATTATTATTATTTTATTACTTTAAAAAATACCAATCCAAATTCCCACTTCCTCCTTTCCTCTTACTTCCCTCCCACTCCCTCCACACAACCTTTCGCTAATCCCCCTCCAATTTTAAGAGAGGGCAAGGCACCCTGCTCTGTGGGAAGTCCAAGGCCCTCCCCACTACATCCAGGTTGATCAAGTTATATATCCAAAGAGAATAGGATCCCAAAAGGCCAGTACATGCAGTAGAGACAAATCCCAGTGCCATTGTCATTGGTCCCTCAGTCTGCCCCAACTGTCAGTTACATTCAGAGGGAGTAGTTTGATTCCATGCTTGTTGATTCCCAGTCCAGTTGGAGTTGGTGAGCTTTCATTATCTCAGGCACACTGTCTCAGTGAGTGAACCCCTCATGGCCTTGACTTCCTTGCTCATACTCTCCTTCCTTTCACTCTTCAACTGGACCTTAGTAGCTCAGTCCAGTGCTCCGATGTGGGTCTCTGTCTCTGTTTCCGTCTGTTTTAGATGAAGGTTCTATGGTGATATTTAAGATAATAATCAGTCTGACTACAGGGTAAGGCCTGTTCAGGCTCCTTCTCTATTGCTTAAGGTGTTAGCTGGGGTCATCCTTGTGGATTCCTGAGAATTTTTCTAGAGCCAGGTTTCTTGCTAACCCCAAAATGGCTCCCTCAATCAAGACATCTCTTTCCTTGCTCTTATATCTGTCCTTTCTATTAATGCTATTTCTACAATGCACGTGATGGCAAAGGCCTTTGCCATGTCCAACAGAGAAAAATTATTAAGGTATCCCTCATGTGTATTTCCCCCATTGACTAATTTTTTTTTTTATTTTCAATGCAATTTTTTTTGAAGTTTAGTGGAAAAGTAAAGCCATTTCAGTAAAATGCAATAATAAGTTTGTAAAGAAATGCCTTAACTGTACTCTAAGTCTCATGGAGAACACCTATAGAAAGAATAAAATTAAATCATGCTTTTTCTACAAAGTGTGAACAGTAGCTCCTAAACCTTTATGTGCAGAAATGGGGATTTTAATGGGTTTCCATGTATCTTAATTTCTCCTATCAACTTTCTTCTCCAAAATTCTATAAATTCTATTTTTAATTTTATGCGGACATATTTTTCTTTGTTCTCTAAATATAATTAGGTTTCTAATATTTTGTCAAAGATTATTTCTAAAATGTGAAAACATAAAGACCATGTATATTATTATAAAATTATAAGTATATTTTACTGTAGAACCAACTATGATGTTGGATTTACATTTAATTTCATATTTGTTCACCCACAAGGTACCTCTGCTACATTAAAGGAGAGTGTTCTGGTTTAATATTCAAATGCATTCTCTTTTCTTATGTTCCACTGATGTCTTAACTTCAAATAACAATATAAAAATTAATAAATTTCTTGAGTTTTCAGTCATTTCTTAAATCTCTTCCTAATGTAAAGATCTGTTTATACCCCCCCCATGTGAACACATAGCCCCTCCAAATGTAGTAGAAGGCAGTTCAATCTGACTGGTAGAAAAAATGAGAAACTTCTCTGCGAAGGATCAAACTTCATTAATGTTTTTCTTTATTCATTTACTTTATATTTTATATAAACTTATATACCCTGTGCTTTACTTATATTCCCTTCATGAGAATCTTTTGATAGATTTGAGATTTTTGTTTTGCTTCGTTTGTTTTCTGGAGGTCTTTGGTACAGAAAAAAAGTAAGGGGAACAAGCAACTTGGAGCACTAAATTCCAGTTGAAAGAAATATTGGAATGACAGAATGCAAAAGGAAAGCGAGAGTAAATTTAGATATCAAGTATATTGCTGCTACCGACACAGGTGAAAGGCCAATATAGTATAAATAGCTACTCAAAAATATTTCATTTATTTTAGCAAAATGCTTACATGTACATGGGAGAAACTAATAAAAGATCAATTTCACCATAGAAAAAGGCAAAGCTGAGATTTTATAGGATAAAGCAGATAGAGAGTGTTTGAAAAGGAAAGATATTTTACATTTTTTCTTAAAGATATTGCTTAATCAACTGGCAGCAAGATGGGTGGTGTTGATGTCTAGTAACTGAAGAGAACCACAATTGGGGCAAAAAAAAAACCCACAAACACTCACAATTATAAATGTACACAAAAGAAACTTTACAATTTGGCAGGGATAACTGTGGGTTCTTTCACTTAAAGAAAACATATGTGTGGCCAAGAAAATAAAAATTGAGATGGTCTTCTGGAATTCTAGTAAGGGCTTAGGAAAGCAGAAGCTAATTCTGAATCCTATGTTATCCATAGACAGATAAAATGCAGTAATTCGCAATTTAATTTTTATTTGCAGGGAAAAGGAGAGTAAAAGGAAGCTGGACATGCCATTGTCTAAGCAGAAGTGATAAATCCTATCCATCAAAAAAAAGTGAACAGAGAATATCTTAAGGGGAAAAGAGGGCTTTGTGACTAATGTTCTTAATTTCCTATCGACCTAGGCATGTGTAGCAAATAAGATATGAATCTTCAGTAGGCCGTGTCTTGGTTTTCAATTGATAGCTAAAGAACTCAGACACACTGAGAGTAGCTATTCAAATCATAATGCTTAGCTATTTTTGTAAATGAAAATGAGTTTTACCTTTCTACCATATGAAATTTGAATGACAATGATGATTGAGGTTGAAAACGAAGCAGAGAAATGTGTTTGAATTTTTTTTCAATAAAATACTCAAGTTAATATCTTAAGCCAGGCATGAGTGGCTTGACTTACCTTTGATGACCCTCGCTTCATATACATCTTGTGTTAGAATTCTCAGCATGTTCATAGTGGATTCTAAATGTCAAAGACCTTACAGCTACTATTATACACATTTTATAGCCAAACAAAGTAATCAAAGATAGAAATGTTTAGAAGGAAATGAACTGATAGTCCTGCCATCATCCTGGAAGTTTTTCCATTTTTCAAACTCAGAGAACAGGAATTGAACTGAACCTATTCTGTGATCATCTAGGTCTCAGAACTTGAACTCCATTTCTGAACTTGTAGAAGCCCTCAGCAAGTGCATCTTTCCACAGATCAATACCACTCTTGGTCTAGTAATGAGAATGTAACAAAGAAAGATGAGAGACTAGATTTGTTCTCTTCCTATTGACACCGAGTAGGCTCTGCACTGTCTTGGCGAAGCTGCTGTCTCTCTCTCTCTTTTTTTTTTTTTTATCAGAAATACAGCTTTGGTTCTCGTGGAAAGCATGTCTTTTCACAGTTGTCTATGTTATACACACTTTTGGCTTGTATGGAGTCTCTGGTGATTCCAATAGAGTTATGTGCTGAAATAGGAATGGATTACAAATATTGATATCTATATCTTCCATATATATATATATATATATATATATGTATGTATGTATGTATATATATATATATATATATATAGTATCGTATGTGTTGCTCCTTTACATGTCCCATTGCCTCATATGACTTTACATATGAAGCTCAAATTCAGCAATGAAACTACTTAAATTTTGCACAACTTGGATACTGTAGTATTGAAATGAGGATGTGATTTTTTTGAACTCAGAAAGTTGTGTGGTGGGACATGACTCATGCTGATAAAGCTGGTCTGTTGGACATGTCTAATTCTATATGTGAAATCTGATCAGTAAAAACAAAAGAAGAAAGAAAAGCTTTTCAGGTCTTACGCCTAAATGCTTTAGAATCAATAGGAGTAAGAATACGTGCAGGGCGGTCCTCTCCCCTAGTTAATGTTTTAGCTTTGTCAATATATACAGCCGGAATGCAGGCAAAGAGTTTATATTCATCTATCTTCATTTAAAAATCACAGTATATGAAGGTTTTCTATTGGTTAGAAATTTTGTTCTTCAGAATAGCAAGTTATACCTACCTCTTCTACACGTGCCCCCCCCCCCCCCAACACACACGTGTGCTTGTGAGAGAGATGTTTGACTTCCTCAGTGGATATTGAAATTATTTTTATCAAGTTATTTGGTGAATATATCATCAAAACAAGTGAAGAAAAATATTTATATCGGGTCAGAGTATTCCCCAACTCAGAAGCACGATGGCTAATAGATTATTATATTAAATTACCATATGCTTATTATAGACATTATGATAGATATAAAAACCACCAATAACCACACCCCTTTCTCTGCTCTGTAATAACCATTTCATTTTTATTGCAATGTTTTAAGTGTTAACACTTAATATTTTTATAGGAGTAATATGATATTCTCTTATTTTGGTAAGATTCAATTTTGCAAAATCATCTATTACTATAAGAAGAAAATAATTACTTAAGCAAAAAAGTACCCTAGAAAGTATTTATTTCCTGGCCTATGATCTGCTTTGGAGCTACATTGTGATCATGAATGAAAATCAAAATAAATAAATAAATGAATAAATAAATAAATAGTCTACCAATTTTTGAAAGCTTTGAGTATTGCTTAAAAGAAAACCCTCCTTGCTGTTTTTTTTAATTTTAATTGTCATGTAATTGACTAATTCTACAGTAACTAGGATTGGGAGTAACTAAAAACCCGCTATGTTCCTAATGATGTTCAATGAGGCACAGGAAATGAATAGATGGATATGGTCCAGTTGCTAGAAAATAGTTGTTTGTTACTGACTTGTCTGAGAGGAAATGAACACTTTCATTTTTCAGTGACAGAGTATAAAGTGTTCCTCACTAGGGCTGTTCTAAAAGCTCCATGCCCCTTTGAATTCTGATAAGGAGGCAGTAAAGGAAAGCATTCAAATAATCTCAACTAACACAGGTTATTTTACAAGCTGGGTGTTTTTTTATTCCTTTATATGTAAATTTTCCCCAGACTTCAAACCAAAGAATTTCTGCAATCTGTATCACATATAACATTATCAGCAAGGTGGCATTTAGCTTCCTTTAAATGTTAATTACTAGGGGGACTAGAAAATTTGTGGACTTTGTAGGGATAGATCTCAGGGAGAGCAAATCAGTAGTTCTCAAACTTGGCTGTGCTTTGGAACTTTGACAAATAGTCCCCCCTCCCCCGGGTCCTGTTTTCAGGAGTTCTGACTTAAGTGGCCTGTGGTCCCAGTATCTCAATTTAAAAGTCTGCTTAATGACTCTATTATGCATTCGTGGTTATGGTCACAGAAAAGGAAAGGAATTATGGAGATGCAGTAAAGCAAACAGTTCCATTTCTTTCCCTGTTTTTCATTTTAAATAACTATTATAATACCCCTATTCAAATTATAAAGACTTGAACTATAACTGTTTGCTACCAATGTCAATATGAAATCTACTGCTTCAGTGTTGGCCCTTGCCCCCCCCCATAGTACAAAGATAAAGAGAGACTTCATGTTCAAGTATGTATTTATGATAATATAGAAAGTTGGCTGACTTCTTCCACCTACTAACAATCTGTCAATACATCCATCTGTCTATCCATCCATCTACCAACCATCTACTAGCTTGCTCAAGGTATCAGGACTCATGGAGAAATTTACTAACTCCTTGGTAGTATTATTAATAGATATCAATAGATTTATTTTACTAAAGAGGCAACAAGCAACATACTAGCTAACACGAAAGGCAAGTGTTTAATCTTAAACTATCTCCTTCTGTATTATCAGATCTCCTCTCCATTCTTTTCCACCTTGCTTTGTGTCTTAGCTTAGGAATTCCAATTGAGAGAGAAGGGAACAGGTGCTGAGAGGAAAAGAAATGATAGTATTTATTTCCTTCCTTTTTGTAAGACCCCACTGATTGCCACTGTCCCTTTGCAAAGACCACATTTTTTTTCTTGCTCTCTCTGGTCTTTCTTTTGGTTTTCTAGTTTTGGTAAATGAACCTCCTTTCCCCTGATCCTTAGGGCTAAGTGAGCTCTGTATTTCTCATAATCTTCTCTGGATTTTCATAATGCTGACCACATCTCTGTTAATGATTTATTTAATAAACTGTACTTATATATTCCAGATAGGAAAATATATCCTTTCTTGGCAAGGAAAGTTGAAGTTAAATTGGTAGATCATGATTCTAAGCAAACTTAGCCAGGCAGAAAGACAGTATCACACTCAGATTTTGGAGTTTCTCTTTTTAAAGATAGGAAAGTAGAAGGGGGTGCTCTTTGAGATATCTGAAGCATAATAAAGGGATCATAAGGGTAACGGGAGGATGATTATAGAGGGTAATGGGAGGATGAATATGTATTAAAGTGTACTATCTACATGTTGTGATGATTAATATTGATTATCACCTCCACAGGGTCTAGAATTCCTAGGAGACAAGCCTCTGGGTATACCTGAGAGGCACCGTCAGTATTTGGTTGGCTTATGGGTATGCCTGTAAAAGATTATCTAGATTAGGTTCATCGAGAAAGGAAGACCCACCTTATCTTTGGGCAGTACTATTCTGTGTGCTGACATCCTGCGCTGAATAACAGAAAGTATGCTGAGTATCACCATTCATAGCTGTTTCCTGACTATGGACGCAACGTGATCAGTCATCATGAGTTTTTGCCACCAAGATATTCCTGGTATAACAGATTGTGACATCAGATTAGGAGCCCAAATAATATTTTTCTCTTTTTTCTTCCTTTTGCTACGTCATTTTATCTATATCCCAGAAACCAGAAAGGTAATTAATACATGTGTGACAATATCTCTTTATGAAATTCACTATTCTATACAATGAGTACATGATAACAAAATAGCTAATAATAGAAAACTGTGCTATGCTCATTGGTGATATGCGATTAAAGAATTCATATAAATGTGTGAAATCACCTGTAGTCCCTAGAGAGATCTTTTTCACAATCTTAAATAGACTGTATATGCTAAAAATTCGTAAATTTTTCAAGGACGTAATAAAGTGATTTAATCTTGCTACTTCCTCTTGATTACTATTACTACCTGCCTCCACACCCCACTGATTATTTATGTCTAATGCTTCCTAAACTAGCAGTTCACTTATAATGGACAGGACGTATAAAGAAGTAGAGGAGATAGTGATCCATTCATTTTTATTTTAAATGAGGAATTTCAAAGGTGAAAAGTTAAAAGACCTAGCACAATTAACTCTGGTGATCTAGGAAGCAATGATATTGATTTTCCTTCGGTATGCTACATAGTTCTTTACTGTTTTAATGAGTATCTATAAATTTAAAGTTCATCAAAAACACATTATAAAACTAAATTAGGAAATTGATTTATTTGGAATCCTTCATGCCAAGATAAGGGGACCAAGTTTTTCAAGCTACAATGAATTTTCATTATCTGAGAGATAGGTACCTAATGTTGTTCACCCAAAAAAAGTGTCCCTCAACACCACTGCCACACTGCTCTAAGTACATACCCATGAATGCACACAGAACTCATATGCATGAACATGCTCTTGCATGGGAATCAGGCTCTGACTTCATCTTCATTTCTTGTTGGTCTGAGCAGTACCAATTTAACATTGGTTTGCCCTGGAAGCAAAGCATAGCTAATTGAGACTCAGAGACATTGTTTTCAGGAGGGGAGAAGTTCAAAATTCTGAGCTTCCTAGCCTTGCCACCCTGAGAGCTTTTGCAGAAGGTTAAGCTTTGTGTTCCTCTAAGGAACCTGGGCTCCTTATTGCTCTAGGCAGCTATGACCAGTCCCAGTGTGGACAGACTAATGCTTGTGTTTACAAAGATGATCTCACTCTTGAATCATCTCTTTGAGGTAAGCATGCGAAGTGGTGTGGTCTTTATGCAGATCTTGTCTAGGCTACAATAGTGGGTGGAACTCCCCGATCATGCCTAAAGACATTATTTAACAGCACACATTCTGATCCTCTGGCTCTTAAAATCTTTCCTTTCTTTCTTGAATGACCTCCCTGAGCCTTAAGATATATAGGGGTTGTGTTGTAGTTAGGCTAAATGGAGTTGGACACAATAGGGTCACTTATCCTTTACATTTTGACCAGGTTTGAGTCTCTGTGGTAACTTCTCCATCTGCTACAAAAAGAAGTTTCCTTGATGAGGTCTCTGAACTATAGTTAAATGTTGTATTGACTTAGATTTTGAAAATGGCAGTACTAGATTGTTCTCTAGGATCCATGTTCTGTCAAACCATTGGTAGTTGGCTATATTTACAGTACCATGCATGAATTCTTCCCTATTGAATGTAGCTTAATATATATAATATGTATATGCCACATTTACACAATTAGGAATGCATTATTAGGCTAGCAACTGTTGTGATTCACAAGCCTTACACTACTTTTCTCCCTTAGTACCTTGCCCAGTTTCTTCTGATACTATGAGAGTTTGCCCTCAAGAGGCGGCTTCTAAGCAGTACCTGCTAGAGTCCTCCAAGTTCTGTGTCTCTATCTACATGTCTTCAGCAACAGTGTCTTATCTTTAAGTTATGTGAGACCAACAAGAACAAAAGCAATAGTTTATATTGCTTAGAGGGTTTCTAATCTACAACTCAAAAGGTTTACCTTGCTTAGCGTTGGAGTTATTGTTAGTCTCTGGTTCCTGGAGGGGGATCATTATGAACTTGTATCACATAACTCAAACTACACACACACACACACACACACACACACACACACACACACACACCTATGTTTTAAGAAAAACCATGAGATATTATTTCCCTATGCCTTTAACAAAAATCTTTAGTGTTACTTAGCTCTCTTTGCTCCTTTCCTCTCTGTATTACACTCCTTCCAAACTCAATCAAGCTCATTTAAGTATACTAATTTTGGTACCAAACCATCCATAACTAATAACATAGATCACCATGAGTGAGCTAGCTGCATTTGAGTCTAAAAATATGTTGTTTAACAAACATATGATCTGGCCCATTTGTTGTAGCTTGTAGATTTCACATCAATGGCATCACTGAAAAAGAAAGTATAAAAGAACCAAAGGAAAATATCATTTGAAGTAAAAATAAACAGGCTATACAAAATAAATATCAACAAAGCCACAGAAATGATAGTGTGGTGGTTTGAATAGGTATGGCCCCAATAGACTCATATTTTTGAATGCTTGATCCATACATAGGAATTGTTTTAGCTAGGGTTTCTATTGCTGTGAAGAGACACCACGACCATGGAAATCCTTGTACAATAAAATATTTAATTGAGGCTGGCTCACAGTTTCAAAATTTTAGTCTTTATCGTCATGACGAAACATGGTGGCATGCAGGCAGACATGTGCTGGAGAAGAAGCTGAGGGTTCTACTTCTTGATCTGCAGGCAACAAGAAGCAATCTGCCTCCACAGTGACATAATTCCTTCAAGAAGGCCACAACACACAAAAAAAATCCAACAAAGCAACACCTTCACATAGTGCCGCTCCCTATGGGTCAAGCATTCATACACATAAATCTATGGGTGCCAAACCAATTGAAACCGCCACAGAGGATGGCTATAATAGAAGATGTGACAAATAGGAAGTCATTACAATCCCCAGATTCTGTGGGAAAAGGAGCACTCAATTGAGGCGATATGCAGCAAAGTGAAAGAGACAAATAAATGACTAAGATAAATTTCTTGCTAATATTGAGTTCTCGGTAAATATTTTTATTGTGATAGTAGTATAATTATTTCAGGTATGTAATTTATATGTTGCATTCATTATTTTAACCATAAAAGATTACATCAGGAAAAGGAATAGAATGATTGAAGTTTAGTTGTTAAAAAAAGAAAAAAGAAAAACCAGAAACAAGCACAGGACTTGAGTCATAGTAGAGCATGGTTTCTCTAACCTTATTAAATGCATCTTGGAAGCTCAGTGTTGAGTACTGCTTTTCTGAAACTTGTTAATCTATTTAAATTGTATTTATAATGTGTTATAAAGGATGCATTGGTTTTACTAAATCTGTGAGCTTATCAGTGTCCTAATAGCTTCCACTATTCCTTAATTCGCTAGTAAGATTTATGATGCCTGTCCTACTTTGTTTTTCTATAGTGAGATAAAATAGACAAACACCAACTTGAAGAGGAAATGGTTGGTTTTATATTACAACTTCAGGGGTGCCTAATCCATCACTGAGAGATGTCAGGACAGGAACTCAAGCAGGAGCAGAAGCAGGAATCATAGAGAAATACTTTGTGCTCAGTTGATTCTCATGGCTTGCTCAGCCCGCTTTCTTATAAAACCCAAGACCAACTTCCTAAAATGACACCACCCACAGTGGTTTGGATCTTCTCACTGCAATCATAAATCAAGAGAATGACCTCACAGACTTGCTTGTAATCCACTCTGATGGAGATATTTTCTCAGTTGCGGTTCCCTCTTCCCAAATATCATAACTTGTGTCAATTTGACAAACTACCAACCAGGTAATGGCGCTGAATGCTACACAGAGTGTAAGATGAAGCTTACACTGCATCTGCATTTTAAAGTGGATGTAATTATTCATCTGTCTTTCAGTAGTGACAGAATCAGTCTCAAGTACATTCCACCCAGAGAAATAAGGCAAAATGAATCAAAGTAAGGCAGGTGTCTTAGGCTTCTATTATCGTGAAGATACACCGTGACCACGGCAGCTTTGATAACTGAAAACATTTAATTGGGGATAGCTTACAGTTCAGAGGTTTAGTCCATTATTGTCATGGTGGGAAATGATGGCATGCAGGCCAACATGGTGCTGGAGAAGGAGCTAAGAGTGCTACATATTGATCTGCAGTCCTCAGAATTAACTATGTCACTGGGCATAATTTAAGCATGTATGAGACCTCAAAGCCCACCCCCACATTTCTTCCAACAGGCCATACTTCCTAATAGTGTCACTCCCTATAAGGGTCATTTTCTTACAAACCACCACAGGACAAAGAAAGCATGCTGAGTAAGAGTACACCTAAAGCTATTTATATCAGCACCCAAATCCTGACTCACCCCTCTTTGTTCTGGTGATATGCCCCACTGCTGTTCTCCTCCCTAACTTGATGTGCATCTATCTCCTTGACACCAGAGAAAAAAAATCACAATAGGTAAAATGGCTATGCCTAATAATTCCCATAATATGAAAATTTTCTCAAAATCTTTCAGATAATTATGTAAACCTTGGTTAGCTATAGCTATAGAAAAAAGCAAAAGGCAATAATAACACATTTTCCTATAGTTCTTTACTTTTGATATGGACTGTCACTCAAGCCCATGCTGGCCTTAATACACAGTTATCTTTCTTCCTCAGTCACCTGGGTGCTGGCATTACAAATATGAAGCCCTCACCTGGTTTATAGGAAGCAAAAAAAAATAGACAGCACAAGGGAAACATTGAGAATAAGATAAAAAAAGTTCAAGTTCCAGATAATTAAATTTTGGTATCCTCATCACCTGGGGATGCCTATAGCCATTGTCCAGGAAGTCTCTTTTGTCATGTAGTCTAATATATCATATTCTTTCCAACCTTGTTTCCCCTCGGTTATCCATGTATTATCAAACCATTGCATGAAAATACATAGTCCTAACTGGAGCTCCAATCTCAAGTTTAGTTTCCTAGATCATATAAAATTATTATCAAACTTTTTTTATGTTTTCCTCTTCTTAACCTCTTATATAAGTCAGTAGGTATAGCCATTTAGAACTGGCATAGAAAGGGTCCATTGCCACTTTCTGCCCTTGTTCTTGAGACTGGGCTGGTTAGAACTAAAAATCTCCCCATGGAAGCTGTTTTGGTAGACAAGAAGCTGAGAGTGCGGGTGAAAACTGAAAATATTGCACTAGAACAAGGTATTTGATAAGATTATAAATTGTTGATATTTTACATTCTTGGATAAAACTTCTATTTGTCTATCATATTGTATCTTTTTCATAGTTATAGCCCTCTGTATTTATTTTCATTATTTTGTATAGAAACTTTCCACAACTTTTACTTGTTTATAATTTTTCATATCTGTCTATTGGTTTAATGTGTATATAAAAAACTTAATATGACTAATGGCGCTCATTATAACTTTCTTATTCTTTAACAATCCGACTTCTATATTCCAGTGATGCTTATCTTTTTTTAACAAAAAGTAATGATCCACTGTCTTTTAAGTAAGGGCTTACTGTTTCAAGAAATGAACATTCTCCAAATAAGAGACTGACTCTCTTACTATGTATCCTCAGAGCATCTTGTACTTCCATTTACAGCTAGTACCATGGATCAATACTATTTGTTGGTAAAAGGAGGGAAACATCTATAAAGTTTATTCTTATCATTGTCTCTATGACTGTTTATTTTTCTATTTTCATTAACAGTCCGGTCATATCTATATATTTCCCCATAAACACCCTAGTCTTCTGCTTGTTCTTGTCCTCGTGTGTCAGGACAATGATAACTATATTCTTTTAAGAACATTTTTACCTTCAGTAGTTTTCATGGAATTTTGGACAAAAGGAAAAATTGGTTTAAGTGCCAAGAGGGTTACCACAAACAAACATATATATATATGTATTTGACTAGACAAACAAGCTTCGATTACTTAGTATTAGAATTGCTTCAATAATATCAGGGGGATATGTTGAGTGGATTAGTTTCAGGACTCTGGTAAATTCGCCTTTGTTTCTCTGTAAAGTGACTCTAATTCAGGAAATTAAGCTTCCTCCTGTTGACTCAAACCATAATTCTCACCTCAAAGGGCATAAGAGAGAGTTTCTAATGCCATATTTGAATGAACATGATCCAGGAACAGAGATTTAGAGTACTCCAAGATGCATGTTCTGCTATAAAAGCAGTTTCATGGTGTTTTTCTGATAATGGAACAACAGATGTCATAAATAAAGGTGTTTTTCAAATACTCGGTGGAAACTTTAAGTTGGCAGTTGCAATGAAGTGGAAAGTTTACTGCTACATATCTCAGATGCTATCTGATGGCTCTTTGCCTTTTGGCCTGTGGAAGCTGGTTTTGTTCAGTTAATACAGTCTAAAAGGTTTATATCTACTAGTCACAATATATTAGGTTTGAGCCAAATGTGGGGAAACAATGACTATTTAGAGGGCTAATGATAAGCCAGAATTATTATAATTAGGACTTTCCGTATTGCAACCTCTGTACACCACTGAGGTTCTAATCAGGCAACAAGCCTTTGTAGACACCGATTCCTTACAGGAACTCTTGTTTATAGTATCTGTATCCCTGCTCTGAATGCGTAGATCATTTCCTCATTTTTGCAAATCCAGCTCTACTTGAAATGGGATAAAACTGTCATTTTTAATTTTAAATAGGATGGAAAATAGCTCCTGATATAAGACTTGGTAACCCCCCCCATATACACTTGTACAAAATTGCAAAATGATTCTCCAAGACAATATAAATTACAAAATCTTTGTTAGCTCACTGACTTTAGTCTAATCCAGAATTTTTGTATAGAAGAAATATTTTTCAAAGTGTATTCTACCAGTAATCTCAATATCAAACTGGAAGACTTCTCCCTGAGACTGTTCAAAATACTGGTTCAGTCTTGCTGCAGTTAAAATAAGCAAAATTCTTTGTGGGTCATGTATTTGTGAAAAGTACTTGGGTGGTAACAGATGGACATTTAAAAGCAAGCGAAATGATAAAACTGCCTCTGACACCTTGTAAAACAAATTGTACAAAAAGCATGCCAGTTGTGGGAGAGAACATAAGCTTCTTATTCACTCAGAATTTCCTGAGATAAAGGGAGAAATGGACTTGGAACAAAATTTAATATGAATCTGAAAAGATAAGGCATTTGTCTACAAGGAAGTTTCTAAACAAGGAAGGTACAGAGAAAATAGAGTATGAATCCCTGCCTACCCTTGGCACAGACCACAGATTCGACAGGGTCTGTACTGGCCCCAAAGTTTTTCAAAGATAATTGTGCTCTTGCAGCATCTCTCTGTATAAATGCACTCTTCCTGCCCTATAGCAGCCTGCCTGGTCTGGGAACACCATAGGAATTGACCCTTTGAAGATATTTCTTTTAAAGAGGTTTGTTCTGTTTATACAAGTTTTTCTGAGTAAAGGTCGGCTTTAAGTGGTAATTGTTTTGTCAATGTTTCCATACTATGGAACAAAGTGTGTTCTACTTTTACTGTACATGTGGATAATGTTTTCATGCAGAGTTTTTCTGTGTTCCTTATAGGTATTAGGATGCCTTTAGTTTGGGATATTTGATATTTTATTTGCAAAACACAGGTTGACAAAGTAGCTATTTGTTTATTGCTGCAATAACTGTAAAGAACTAGTCAGCTGTTACTCAGCTTGACATTTTGATTTTTTTTATCACACCTTACACATATATACATTATATTAGTCATCTAAACAATTCTTTTAGAGCTGGGCAGTGGTGGCACACGCCTTTAATCCCAGCAGTTAGAAGGCAGAAGCAGGCAGAACCAGGATGGTGTTCGAGGCCATCCTGGTCTGCAAGAGCTAGTTTCCCAGACAGGCTCCAAAGCTACAGAGAAACCCTGTCTTAAAAATAAATAAATAAATAAATAAATAAACCGAAAAGATCCGTCTCAGGCTTTTATTTATTTTCAGAATACAAAGCCCTATAAGTATATCTGTGCACATTAAGGTACAATAACCAAACCAAGGGGTACAGGAAATGGGAAGGGCTATACGGAGAAAAGGGAAGGGTCAAGTGATGTAATAAAATGTATCTTGAAAGTTTTAAAATAAAAATATCATATAAATAAACTTGACAGAAAAAAGTAGAGTGATATTTTTGGAAGTTATCATGATTCCATTTGTAATTTTTAAAATTTGATTTTACAGATCAGTTGTTGATACTTTTGGATGACTATTTCATTGTTGGGTTTATTAGGTATTAGAGAGTATCCATTATAGTAGCAACCACCACTATATGTATCCAGGAAGAAATTTCCAGAAAAAGTCATGTTTTAAGATCCAGATAAGCATGTTTGCTACCAATTTGATTCCTCATTGTGCTAAATGTGACTTTGGGCCCATTGTTTATATTTTAAAGGCATTAAGGAAGGTGCCTGAAAACCATGTCATATTGAGTTAATGTTTAGAGTACTTATCTTTCCTGTGTTCCATTTATCTCTTTTTATTCGGATAAATATTCATTATCATATTTATCATTAAGTCATTAGTATATGACAACCTTCGCCAGAAGCTTATGTTAAATTCAGAATTGCTATCTTAAGAGGCAAGAAAAAGTAAAGGATGTTTGTCTTCTGTGAACCACATATTTTTGTCCCACAAATGCTTACTTAACACATTCACATGACTGTAAACAAGGAGGAAAACAAATGCTTACCATCTGCACATGAAAACCTGTCCAATCATGGGAAATTGGAAATAATACATTTCAAAGATTCAATTGAAGAAATACTACAGAGGATTTGGAAGCAGGGTTAATACAACATCCAAAATAAAATAACAAAATAAAGCTAGCCCAAAATTCTTCCAAAATGCCTGAGCACAACAAAACAAAGTGGAAAAGTTCTTCTGAAGACTCTTAGGTGTATGTGCCATGCTTTGAAAGAAAATGGTTCTCAAAGGCTTACAGGGAGTAACACTATTAGATGTAGACTCATTGGAGTTGGTGTGACTTTGTTGGAGGAAGTGTGTCATAGGGGATGGGCTTTAAGGTCTCAGATGCTCACAGTCTTTTCCTATTTCCTTTGGATCTGGATATAGAACTCTAAGTTATCTCTCCAGCACTATGTATGCCTGTGTGTCATCATGCTTCCCACCATGATGACAGTGGACTAAATTTCTGAACTGTAAGCCAGTTCCAGTTAAATGCTTTCTTTTATAACAGTTGCCATGGCCATGGTGTCTCTTCACAGCAATAAAAATCCTAAGTAAGATGGGGGAGTTACATGTTGATTCAGAAGCAGAATATCATGAGGGGGGTAACAGTGGAAATATAATTTAATATATAATAAATAGAGTAAAAATGGAATTATTATTCATCTACCATAAGAGCCATCTTTCATAATTTAGTGTTTCCATCGTCCCAAAAGAAACGTTACAAATTACAGTCCTATTCTTGTTTTTCTCCTTCTATCCCATGCCGTCTACTAATCTTTCTTTTTCTATGAATATATCTGTTTTGAACATTACACAAAGTAGTCTGGTTAACTAAACTAGCCTTTAGTTTCTATTTACTTGGTTTATATAAAATGGTTTTAAGGTTCATGTATGTTGTAAACTCATCACTGCTGATTAAAATTTCATTGTACATGCATACACACCCCACACACTTTTATATGTCCTTTAGATCATGATTATTTATTCATTTCATATTTTGTTTCTAAGAGATTCTTCATGTGTGGGAAAGAGCCATTGCTATGTTTATACCATAAATAAAATATAATTGTCATTCTATTAGTGCACATGTCTTCTTTTCTGGAATAAGATTATATTTTCTCATTAAATAACTAATACTTGACAGCATAAGATGATTTTTATGATGTTCATGGATGCTGAAAGTCCATATAGTACATAACAGAAATGACTTGTCTGCTATGATCTGAGGTATCTAGAACTCCATGCCTAAAGTTTTGAAAACAGCTAGATAAAATTCTAAAAAACTACATATAGCTGTTTTGTCATTTGACATTCTCATTTCATAGGGTCTTGGAGTAACTACACTTCTTATACGATACTTCCTGATTGTGAGCAAAAGGTATTGTAGCAAAAAGAAAAAGTTGCCTGTTGTTTTATGATCTAGCCATAGAAAGTGCAGAGTATCACTTCTGTGATCTTGACTTCACTGAAAGCTTTTAAACTCATAGTGTAGACAAAACAAAAAGCTTCCATTTTTAAGTGTCAAAGAGTTTTGAGACTGATTTCAAAACCATCATAATACAAAGGTTTATTTTGTTATGGGTGTAAACTTGCATCTTGAAATTTATTAGTAATGATTAACAGAAGTGCTTCCTGGTTATGGATATTTCTTCTTAACTTTGGTTGTTGCTAACTGTTGATTAAAAGACATTGTAATAACTGTCATTTTAACAAGTGAGAATTTATATGTAGCAAACCATAGTCCTTATCCCCAGAAAAGAACATTCTGCTTCTCATTCCTTTGTTGTCATATTTCTATAGATAACTGTCACAACAGTTGCTTTAACTACTAAGCAAGGATTTATATATTTTTTCACTAAATCTTACTTTTCCTTCCCTGAGCCTCTAAATATATAAGCCAAATGAAATTCCTTTAACATATCCCAAGACTTCATTGATTGTTGATAAATTAAATATTTTTGATAAGTAATTTTGTCCAATCAAATTGATATTATATTTCATTAACTGTTTACATAAATATATACAAATACACACGTACATACACACACGCTAATGCACACAAATATGCACACAGAAAAACACATGATTCCTAAAGTATTATTTAAAAAAATCCAGAATATAACAAATGAGAATGAAAGTTTAACAGTGCATCAAAATACTGTGAGAATGGGAAAATAAGGTTTATTGGGCTGAAAAAAGAAATCATGAACAGCTTGTTGAAGAACGTAATTCACATAATGTATATTCACAATTTATGCTTACTGAATTTAGTAGTTAGCATAGAATTTCAAAATTATTATTTTCATATAATTTTAATTTTTTCATTCACCACCCACCCATATATACACTCTTTTTTTTTCTCTCTCATTAGAAAACAAACAGGAAACTAAAACAAAACAAATGAGAGAAGGACAAAACAAACAAACAGGAAAAAGAGCCAAAAAATAAACCACAATGAAAAGATACAGGTACATGGACACACACTTTTGCACACAGCAATATCATAAAAACAAAAAAAATGAATATATATATATATATATATATATATATATATGCAAAAGATCAGTGAGGTAAAACAAAGAACAAAAACAAAGAAGAAGAATTGCAAACAAAGCATTATGAGAGAAAAAATACACTCCAAAAATGCCATTGAATACATTTTGTGTTGACATCTACTGCTGGGATTGGGTCCTGTCTCTAAGGGGGGTTTGTATCCCCGGTAAGATTCCTTCAGATAAAATAAACACTTCCTCCGGTGGTAGGTCAACTGGCAAGAGCTCCTGGATGAGGGATGGGGTTTGGATCCACTTCCAGTCTCAGTGCTGCCATCCCATCCAATATGGACCTGTGCGTGCCCTGTGCATACTGACATGCATTAGTCCTGCGGTGTCCAGTAAACCTTGTTTCCTTGGTGTTCTCCATCCACTCTAGATTTTACAATCTCTCCACATTCACCTCTTCTGGGTTCTCTGACCCCAGGCAGGAGGAATTTGATGGAAATATTCCATTTAATACTGAGTGTTTTTTGGCTATTTGAACTTCTTCTGTTGAGAATTCTCTGTTCAGCTCAGTGCCCCATTTTATAATTGGGTTAATTAGCATTTTACGGTCTAGTTTCTTGAGATCTTTATATATTTTGGAGATCAGACCTTTGTCAGTTGTGGAGTTGGTGAAGATCTTCTCCCAGTCATTGGGTTGCCTTTGTGTCTTAGTGACAGTGTCCTTTGCTTTACAGAAGCTTCTCAGTCTCAGGAGGTCCCGTTTCTTCAATGAGGTTCTTAATGTCTGTGCTGCTGGGGTTATATGTAGGAAGTGGTCTCCTGTGCCCATGTATTGTAGAGTACTTCCCACTTTCTCTTCTATCAGGTTCAGTGTGTTTGGACTGATATTGAGGTCTTTAATCCATTTGGACTTGAGTTTTGTGCATGGTGATAGATATGGATCTATTTTCATTCTTCTACAGGTTGACATCCAGTTTTGCCAGCAAATTTGCTGAAGATGCTCTCTTTTTCCCATTGTATACTTTTAGCTCCTTTATCGAAAATCAGCTGTTCATAGGTTTGTGGGTTAATGTCAGGGTCTTCTATTCGATTCCATTGGTCGACTTCTCTGTTTTTATGCCGATACCAAGCTGTTTTCAATACTGTAGCTCTGTGGGAGAGTTTGAAGTCAGGGATGGTAATGGTTCCAGATGATCCTTCGTTGTATAAGATTGTTTTGGCTATCCTGGGTTTTTTGTTTTTCCATATAAAGTTGATTATTGTCTTCTCCAGATCTGTGAAGAATTTTAATGGGATTTTGATGGGGATTGCATTGAATCTATAGATTGCTTTTGGTAGAATTGCCATTTTTACTATGTTGATCCTCCCAATCCAGGAGCAAGGGAGATCCTTCCATTTTCTGGTGTCCTCTTCAATTTCTTTCTTCAAAGACTTAATGTTCTTGTCAAATAGATCTTTCACATCCTTGGTCAGAGTTACCCCAAGATATTTTATGCTATTTGTGACTATCGTGAAAGGTGATGCTTCTCTAATTTCCCTCTCTGTTTCCTTATCCTTAGTGTATACGAAGGCCACTGATTTTTTGGAGTTGATCTTGTATCCTGCCACATTACTAAAGGTGTTTATCAGCTGTAGGAGTTCTTTGGTAGAGTTTTTGGGGTCGCTTATGCATACTACCATATCATCTGCAAATAACGAGAGCTTAACTTCTTCTTTTCCGATACGAATCCCCTTGATCCCCTTATGTTGACTTATTGCTAAGGTCATGCTCAACTTCCTTAGCGATCAGGGAAATGCAAATCAAGACAACTTTGAGATACCATCTTACACCTGTCAGAATGGCTAAAATAAAAAACACCAATGATAACCTTTGTTGGAGAGGTTGTGGAGAAAGGGGTACACTCATCCATTGCTGGTGGGAATGCAAACTTGTGCAACCACTTTGGAAAGCAGTGTGGCGGTTTCTCAGGAAATTCGGGATCAACTTACACCTGGACCCAGCAATACCACTCTTGGGAATATAACCAAGAGAGGCCTTTTCATACAACAAAAGTATATGCTCTACTATGTTCATAGCAGCATTGTTTGTAATAGCCAGAACCTGGAAACAACTTAGATGCCCTTCAACGGAAAAAATGGATGAAGAAAGTATGGAATATATACATATTAGAGTACTACTCAGCAGTAAAAAACAAGGGCTTCTTGAATTTTGCATGCAAATGGATGGAAATAGAAAACACTATCCTGAGTGAGGTAAGCCAGACCCAAAAAGACGAGCATGGGATGTACTCAATCATATTTGGTTTCTAGCCATAAACCAAGGACATTGAGCCTATTATTAGTGATCCTAGAGAAGCTAAATAAGGAGAACCCAAAGAAAAACATATAGGCATCCTCCTGAATATTAACCTTCATCAGGCGATGAAAGGAGACAGAGGCCCACATTGGAGCACCGGACATAAATCTCAAGGTCCAAATCAGGAGCAGAAGGAAAGAGAGCACGAGCATGGAACTCAGGACCTCGAGGGGTGCACCCACACACTGAGACAATGGGGATGTTCTATTGGGAACTCACCAAGGCCTGCTGGCCTGGGTCTGAAAAAGCCTGGGATAAAACCAGACTCTCTGAACATAGCGGACAATGAGGACTACTGAGAACTCAAGAACAATGGCAATGGGTTTTTGATCCTACTGCACTTACTGGTTTTGTAGGAGCCTAGGCAGTTTGGATGCTCAACTTACTAGACCTGGATGGAGGTGGGGGTTCCTTGGACTTCCCACAGGGCAGGGAACCCTGATTGCTCTTCGGGCTGAGGAGGGAGGGGGACTTGATTGGGGGAGGGGGAGTTAAATGTGAGGCGGTGGCGGGGAAGAGACAGAAATCTTTAATAAATAAATAAATTAATTAAAAAAATACTGAGTGTTCCTAGGTCTCTCAATCTCTGTACATTGCCTAATTTTGGTTCTCTGTATTTTCACTCATTTCCTGAAGGAGGAACCTTCTCTGAAAAGGGTTGTGCTAGTAATAAAGCAGAATGTCATTGCAAGTCATTTTACTGCTATGTTTCTTTAGCAAAACAGAATTTTGTATCCTAGTTTGATGGGTGATCTGGTCTCTGGTTCTCAGCTACCTGAGCACTGTCAGGCATGGGTTCAGTCTAATGGTGTGAGCCTTAAACACAAATAGTAAAAACAAGAAATAATTTAGTACTATTTTTTAAATCTAATAATATTTTAATTGATAAATTACTTTCCTTTGAAATTTGCCGCACAAAGAATAAGTTCTTTTCTCAGATACCACTTTGTATAAGTAAGTCTTAAATGAGTTTTAAATGAGAATATCAGACACATGTTCAATGAAATATGATTATCTCATCCCAGCTGAATGCCCATTATCATGAACACAAAAAAATATAGCACAGATGTGGTGAACTACCATTGATATTGTTAAAATGCCCATTTGATTTTAATATTATTGATACCTTCAGCAAAACATTCTTCTAAAGAGTATTCCTTACACCACTAAAATAATGTCAAACAATGTCATTTAAAAATAGTATGAAGATGAGCTTCATAATCATAATCATCTCATCTCCTCCGAGTTATTTATAGTTGAATGTTATTTTTACCTCTGAGGGAATTAAATAATTTCTTTGGGAATTAAATGTACTGAGGAAGCAATAATCCTGTAAAGTAGGCTACTAAATTAGTTAGCATTAGCTTGCGTTTTATAGTTCAATATGGCACTCAAGAACTGAGCAATATACATATTTGAGGATATACATAACAACAGTAGCAGATAATACATAATGCTCTGGAAAATTTAGCCTATATATAAAATTAACTGATTGAAGCAAGTAAAGCCAAGTATCTTTAGAATTTTAAAGATTCAACAAATATTCTATGGAAAATACCATTTTATTAATTGATAATAGTTTACTAGCATATCACCTTGTTATTTAAAGCATTAACAATTTTTCTAAAATTGGCAGCATTAATACTAGCATTCTCATTTTGCCACAAAGCAAAAATAAAAATTTTTCTGTAAGGTCCTGAGTTCAATTCCCAGCAACCACACTCACAAGCATGCATAATGAGATCTGATGCCTTCTTCTGGCCTGCAGACATACCCGCACACAGAATACTGTATGCATAATAAATAAATAATTCTCAAAATAAAATTGCTTATTAAAAATCTTTTCTTTAAATCTGATAGTTAAGCAATAGAGAAAATACCATTTTGTTTTACAAACTTTGTAAACTGTTTGCAACAAAATTTAGAACTTTTGAATACTATGATTTAAAAGTTAGTGAAAAATTGGTAGAAAACTATGTAAAATAGAGAGTATAAGAAAAAAGATAATATATATTTTGCTAAGAAAATAATTGTTCAGGAATTTAAATTATCAGTTTCAGCAACTTAAGAGGTGGCAGGGGTGCAGAAACTGAAGCAAGGTCCTGGAGCAGTTTGCTGGCTTGCTCTCCATGGCTATCTCAGACTTCTTATAGCATTTAGTACCACCAGCCCAGAGATGGCACTGCTCACGGTGAGTTGGGCACTTCCATGATGGAGGAAGGTCATTGGCTAATAAAGGCACTGCCCTGGCCCATTTTATTGGTTAGAGGATAGGTGGGAGGAGTAAACAGAACAAAATGCTGGGAGGAAGAGGAAGTGAGCTCGGAGACTCGACCGCTTTCCTCGCGGGAGCAGATGCCTGAGAGAGACGCCATGCCCTGCTCCTGGCTCCTGGGCAGACGCACGCTATGAAGCTCGGACCCAGGATGGACTAGGCTAGAATCTCCCCGGTAAGCGCACCTTGGGGTGCTACACACAGATGATTAGGAATGGGCTAAATTAATATGTGAGAATTAGCCTAGAAGAGAATGGGCCAAGCAGTGATTAAAAGAATACAGTTTGTGTGTTGTTATTTCGGAGCATAAGCTAGCCATGTGGGCGGCCGGGTGTGGGGGACGCAGCCCTGCCGCCCCATATTACTACAGTTGGCGCCCAGACATGTGGACAGCCGAAACCCACTTAAAAAACCTGAGAAGGCTTAAAAATAAGGGAGAGAGAGTTTAACACAGATTTTTGCTGTTTGTTGGTGTCGTGCTGTAGAGAGATTTCCTGATTCAGCAACAGTAGCAGAAAAACCACTTTGTCATTTTAAATCGCAACTTCCTGGGGCTGTGCCGCCATTGCGATCTCTGTCTGGCTCCTGCGGGAGACAGAGCTTTTGAATAGAGCATTTGGAGTAAAGTGCTACGATTTGTTTGATGGCAACTTGACTCGCTGTGTTCTCAGGTCTGCTCTGCTTGCTAGAGGCAAGTGGGCGCGTCATCTAAGAGAGGCTTCCTGACTCAGCTTTAGCTGCAAAAGCCTGCAGCTCATTAAGAGGTCCTGCCACGAAACACTTAAACGGTTAAAGCTGAACACATGCTTTTCGGTTTTCAGCCATAGCAGGAAAAAAGCTGCGCCATTTAAAAATGCCGGCTTTCTGGGCTGTCCTGCCAGGACAAACTCTGACTCTTTTACGCAGGCGGTCCCTGCGGTTTGCAAACACAGGCTGCTGAAGCTCGCTTGCTGGCTACAGCCAGTACCTCAGCCATGAGGCTGGAAAGCTAAGGAATGGACTGGATCTAGCTGGCAAAGCCACGCCTTTAATCCTACCCATATTGCTCAGTAATTTAAAGGCTGGTGTGGTCAGAAAAAGAGAGATATATAGTAAAGAGAGATTCAAAGACAAAGAAAATTTCTAAATGGTTTGAAGTGTGTTAAAAATATATGCAGACTAAAATTTAAAGTTCTTAAAGTAACAAAAAAAAAAGGAAGAAAGTTGTGTGTGTGGTAGCACACGCCTTTAATCCCAGTGCCTAGAAGGCAGAGACAAACAGATCTCTGTGAGTTCAAGGTGTAGTAGTGTACACCTTTAATCCCAAATGCCTGGGAGGCAGAGACAGGCGGATCTCTGAGAGTTCAAAGACAGCCTGGTTTACAGAGTTAATTCAGGTCAAAGATACAGAGAACCTGTCTCAAAAAGCAAAGAGTTAAAAGTAAAAATAAACAAAATAGAGGTTAAAACAAAGCTGCACAAAGATGGAAAATACACAGAGAATCTTGATACTGTATGCTATTATGCTCTCTTTGAATTGTTTGAATGCTGAGGAAGAAGCAACAGCTGCTAAAAGATATTTATTGATAAATGCTGCTGAACTAATCCGACATAGATATTTTGATGCCTTAACTTTGAAATTTGGATCTAAGGACATGATGCTTTGGAAAGGAGTTTCTTATTTTGTTTTCACAGAGGATGAGACGCTGTTCATTTCTTCTATTCCGATTTGGTATGATGGACCACGCCCTCCTGAAGGGTTGCAGTGAACATCTTCAGAAAATTGCTTCGCTCAACTGCCAACTGAGATGAAACTAGCACACAGGTTATACCATGAAAGACCTAATTAACGACGCCCCCATTCAGCAGGAAGCAGTTTGGAGAGAAAAAACTGCGCCCATGTTCCCAAATATGGTTTATAAACGTCCTTTTACATTTAAAGGGGGATATGATATAGATATGAATAATTTACATTAGTATAGATTTTGCTTTATTGATAGAAATTTAAGGTCAATTTTGTTATATGTATAAGTGTTTCTGATTTTGATTAAGGTATTGTGATTGTGTAGTTCATTAAAATATGTACTGTATAATTGAGAAATATAGGTTGTTAATGGATAATCATCAATAATAGTAAAGCTTGTAGTCATGTTAGTTAGATTTTCTAGATATATAGAGATATATTTTAGATAGACATTCTTCATGTCTTTCAAAGATTACTGAATAGGACATTTAATGTTTTAATAACTGAGGACTTTTCATGACAATGAGACACTCTGCTCCTGGCAGCACCAATCTACTTCAAGAGGAAGATGGGCATCGAAGAGGCACCTTATGGGGTTTGATAGCCATTTGGGCAAGAAACTGCTCTTGCCTGGACTATTGCATAAACTGGAAACAGAGAACCTGCAGAGAGAGGACTACTGAACTTGCCTAAGGTGAGATGATCTTTCGGGGTTCCTGATTCATGAAAGAGTCTGCGAGACATTCTGCAGGACACAACAGATAGTGACTGAACTGACTTTGAATTTTCCTGCTTTATGGAAATGTCTGCTGGATACCATGGGCCTGAAGGCTGAAGATGGATGCCCCAACGGTACAGAGGAACTTTGGGTGACTGTCCAGGCAGCGAGATGTCTCTGTCATTTCTAGAGTTTTAAAAGTTTCTTAGTTCTTGTTTACTTAGGTAATATTATATCTTTCTGGAGTCTTTGATGGAGTTAAGAATAGTTAGTTATAGTTATAGTTTTCCTTAGTTATGATAAAGATTATTGTAACTTTTACTTGATAACTGTTTTGTTATATGTAATTTTGCTATGTTAAATCCTTTTTTTTTTGTTTAAACCGAAAAAGGGGAAATGATGGAGGAAGGTCATTGGCTAATAAAGGCACTGCCCTGGCCCATTTTATTGGTTAGAGGATAGGTGGGAGGAGTAAACAGAACAAAATGCTGGGAGGAAGAGGAAGTGAGCTCGGAGACTCGACCGCTTTCCTCGCGGGAGCAGACGCCTGAGAGAGACGCCATGCCCTGCTCCCGGGATGAAGCTCGGACCCAGGATGGACTAGGCTAGAATCTCCCCGGTAAGCGCACCTTGGGGTGCTACACACAGATGATTAGGAATGGGCTAAATTAATATGTGAGAATTAGCCTAGAAGAGAATGGGCCAAGCAGTGATTAAAAGAATACAGTTTGTGTGTTGTTATTTCGGAGCATAAGCTAGCCATGTGGGCGGCCGGGTGTGGGGGACGCAGCCCTGCCGCCCCATATTACTACACTTCCACATCTATTATCACTCAAGAGAATACTCCACGGGTTTGCCTAGAAGCCAATCTGGTGGGGCATTTTCTTAATTCAAGGATATCTCTTCCTATCTCTTCCCAGAAAAGTCCATCTTATGCCAAGTAGATGTAAACTAGTCAGCACACCTCTTTTGACCTCCTTTTCAAAATTAAAGGTAAAGTCACATGTGTATGTGCATATTCTTCAAGAAGTGTGTCCTTAAAGAAAAATAATGAAAAGTAGAAGTGTGTTCTTTACAAATGTTTTCACTGTAACACACACACACACACACACACACACACACACACACACACACACCCTATATCTAGGAAGTGGGAAAGCAAGAAAATGGAAGAAAGGTAATCTAAGTGTACATAGGTAGATGGTAATACATAATACAAAATTTCATATATTTTAAAGTATCCCATATTGAAATGTGGCCACTCTGCACCATATATTGCTTTAAAAGTAGAAGATGTATGGACATGTAGATTTTAAAAATATGTGTAAACTGTCTATTAGTATTAAAATCCTATAAATCAGTCAATACATAAATGAATAAAGCAATGCATGCTTGAGCTGAAAAACATAAGACTGTCTTGCTTGGTTTTGTATATGCTGTTTAGTAGTTTCATATATAGGCAGTAAAGTTTCAAGGCAGTTTCAAAATCTATCAAGTACATGAATCCATTCAAGCACATGAATGTATTTTCATTTTGAAGTTTGTGTATACCGTTTCATCTTAAGAATCAATGAGCTAAATGTAGAACATACCAATATTTATGAGTATTCATTTATATATATATATATATATATATATATATATATATATATATATATATATATACAGTAAAATCAAGTAGCTTCTATACAACATAAAGTTCTACCATCCAAGAACTAGATTTTTTGAGGTTATGTGTGTGGTATGCCTGCTTTCCCTTGACAATAGTCTTTTTGTTGTTGTGTCCACACAGAAGAAAGGGCATTCTCTCTCTCTCTCTCTCTCTCTCTCTCTCTCTCTCTCTCTCCTCTCATCTATCCCTGGCTAATATTAAATTCATGATTCTCCTGCCTTAGCCTTAAGGGTGTCCAGTGCATGGGGTATCTATTATACTGGTATTATTCCATTCTCAGGGGTCATGCTTTCAGTATCTAATCACTTCTTTAAGCCCTCACATTTTAGTGTTGATTTGGTGGTTAGGAATCTGGGGATTTTTAACATAAGAATTGGAGAGAGGTATATTCATTCTGCATCAGTGACCATTTCCTGTTCACAAACGGCATTATTTTCAAAATATTTGCTCACTGCATATAGTATTATCTCTATAGCACACGGAGGTTAATAATATCTCTTGAAGTAATATCTGGGGAACTCTCTAGCTATTAAGGGTTTCATTCCTCCTCATGCAGAAGCAATTTGATTCACTCAAAACCCAAATTAATGAGGATTTTCTTCTCGTCATTATTTCTTTTAATCAGAAATAGCTTCTTCTTTTTAAAATAATGCAAAGGCATCTGAAGAACAAAATAACTGTCAGAAAACAAACTCTCTTTCAAAATCTGAAGAAAATTAAGTAGAGGCATTTAAACTGACTAGTAGAAGAAGATTCTGCAGGTAGCATTGAACAGAATGATTAATGTCAATGAAAATATTGATATATATTCAACAAATAGGCATTTGATGGGTATTTAATGAGTCTGGTAGGTAATAAGTAATACCTAAAATAAAGATAGTCAATTATGGTTCACAATAAAGTGATAATATGTTATAAATCATATCTTTTATGAAATTAATTGTACTGAGATGTTTGAAGAATGACACAGCAGTAAAATACTCAAGCTACTAAGGGGACACAAAAATAGGGAAGTAAAAGCTAACTTGGCAAGTATGAACAGGTCACAAGGCACCATCTTAAAACATGCATAAAAGTCTCATCTAATTAGGAACTTCTTATTCCCTTTACACATCTCCATGTTGCTCATTCAAACTAGTTCACATTTTCAACTTTATTTCTAAAACAATGTAAAAAGATGAGGCACTAGCTAAGGAAGAAAAAGCAACAAAATTGTAACAACTGTGGTAGACAGGAAAAGGGGCCCTTAGGATTGGTATAGAGTAATCAACATCCATCTAGCAGACTGTCAATGTTCCTTCTGATGTCCCATTTTGCAGGATGTTTTCTACTTGTAAGCACTGATACATATGAAACATATGTCTTCCCTGATACATATGAAACTATGGGAGAAGGTTATACATTGAAATGTTGAATTGATAGTGATTTTCTTTGGTTATTGATAGATGAGAATGTAAAAATAAAGCTGCTGAAATTTATCCTCCAAAAAGGACTAACGTGGTGGTCATTTTCAGAGGTCACAAGTATCTTTGAGTCCCAGCTTTCCATATTCAATACTTTCTCATTGTTGTGCCTTGTCTTGCTATCCCCCGCTTCTCGATCTTTCTACTTCCTTGTTGATGGTTTCTATGATCACTGAGACATTATTGTCCATAGATTTAAATTTTTACCACATATCTGATCCTGGACAATCCAATATAAGACATTAAGTAATTCACTACCTTTAAAAGAAATAATAGGGTTTTATGTTGTTGATTAAAGAGATACGGATCAGAGAATCATTCCTTAATAAATAATGCATTAACTTTTATTTGTTTAGGGATTGTTTTTAGTAAAAACATGGAAAAAGCCAGTTTCTGAATAGTTCATGAATGTTATCATGCTACCTGCATTTGGCATTCAAAGCCTGTATATAGGTTATGTTGGCTTCAGCGCTGTAATTTTGATAGCTTGTTAGCATTTCCGTGTGTATCTGTAAGATCCTGGCAGCAATCACCTACTTCCCGATCCACTTTGTTTCATTGTCTCTGTAGGACTTCTATCATTCATGCAATATCTCATTTGAATTGATACTCAAATCCCTTAATTCTGCTGTTGCCTGCTGACATCAGGGCCTTTTACATCTCTGTCGGTTATACTACAGATACTCTACACTAGATAGTTGCTACACTAGATAGGAACTTCACCTCAGTCCTGTATCCTGCACCACCAGCAACCTCTATGCCACTATCTGCTCCTTTTCCTACTCATTTTCATGGGATAGCAATAGAGCCATGCCATCTTTTTTGTCATATTGTGTTATAAGAAAGGAATAGAAAAAAAAAACTCAGTCTCAAAAAATGAGAACGGTTTTAATAAGGCTACTGCAAACTTATACATGGATCTTGTTCCCCAAGAGTCAAATGTGATACCAAAGTAGCTGCTTTCTTGGGTTTTAATGCAAATTCCACATAGTACTGAACTTCTGCTATAAACACTTCAGCTGCTTGCTCTATAGGAAATCCTTTTAATCATGCCCACTGAAGCTGTTGCCAGTCCAAGAATAATAATATAAGCACTGTATTTTTATGTCCTAAAAATGTTTCAAAGGTCATTCTATTGTATTCACCTCCCCCGTTTCTCATTTTTTCCTTTTTCTTCTTTTTGCTCGATGTCTTCTTACTTCTGTTTGTTTCCTCTCATTCACATTACTATTGACGAAATAGGATCTTCTAAGTTGTGTTCATTGTATCCATATGGCACTACTGAACATGGCATTGTATTTACTATACTGATATTTATTGGGAATTAACAAGGAAACAGAAAATATTAACATGTCTATATTTGTGCTAAAAGTTAATCAAAACAACATTTATTGATAATTTAATATGGAGCTAATGCAATTTAAGATAGGTACGCAGTAATGAAAAAGGAGATTAAACAAGATGCTAAATCCGAACCTATTTTGTATCTGAAGAAAAATTTTAATTCTGAAAATTTTGGTGTCTAAGTTGTCCTCATTAGAACTTTCACAATTATTGAATGATCATATATTAAATGGAAATGAACTATGACAAATTTACTTACCCTTAGGTAGTTGAAGTTACATTAACAATGAATATGTCCAATCATTCCCAGATAAAAAAGACAAAATCATATGCCTTGTGGTCTATCATCATAATTTATCATCATCCTTATTTTCCACTTGTGTATCTTTATAAAACTGTGTTGATGCTCTTATGTGTCAACTGTCTTCACTTTTGACACAGATTTTTTAGTGTGTATGTAAATTTCAAAGTATAGTGAACATATATGTATTTTTAGTAGTATGTGCTATGTGTAGTCATATATATATATACATACATACACACACACACACACACATATATATATATATATATGTATATATATATATATATATATTTCTAAGTTTGGTCCAATATAGCAGTATAATTGTTTTAAACCTCCTTAAAAATGCTATATAAATACATGTTCTAAGAACACTGATTTCTTTTTTTGGAAGAATGTCTTTTCAGAGATGTTATTAATCAATGGAGGACAACTGACAGACTATATACCATGTCATTACCATTCCCTTCTCACTCAGGTCTTAGGTTAAACTCCTTAGAATACTGTATAAAAGATTCATTGGTTCTAATACATTTTGTCATCTAGGATTACTTTTTACACTAACTCAACCATAGTGGAACTGATGCTGGCTGCTACTGAAGTAATATTGCCTTCAAGTATATCTAACACAGGAAATTAATTCTGATTTGTTAATAATGGATATGACTAATATCTGCTAAACAGTGTTGTAAGATGTGTTTTGTTTGAATAAAGTAATAAGTTTATAAAGTTTTCAACCTTATTGTATGAGTAAACAACTAATATTTTCCTACTATGAACCACCATATTTCCCTGGTAGTAAAACATTTTATTTGATATCTGTTATAGTCTAGTATTTTCTGAAGCTCAAGTGATAAACAGGGTAATTTGCACTATCTTTCTAAAAATAATTCTCATTTAAAATATGATAATTAAAATTATTGTCATTATAAATTACTCGCAAAAGCACTAATATAAGACCAAAGGCTAACTTTTTGTGCATAAAGAACAAATAAAGCATTAAATATTATCTGCAAATTAAGTAAAATGTAAGTATGAAATACAATACAATGTACCACATTAGTGTACTCAACAAAATTGTTTAAGAGAAATTGTGTTCTATGTAATGTAAATATAAACTATCTGCAGTTGTACATGGATTTAGAACAATGACATACTTTTACTTTCAGTAAATTTGTGTTATAAATCCACTGTGAGAACTTAATTATTCCACTGATTTTCTGTATTAAAACTTCACAAAACACTAACGTGTTAATTATAATCATACATTTTCCTTCATCTTTGCTAAGTTATCAGCATTTTCCAATTGCAAAAATATAGAAATCTGTTGTAAACAACCTGTTTTCATTATTTATTTTTCCAAATCACAAATTATTCAGTATATAAAAAGCACCTGTAGTCTAAAATTTTATTGCCATAAATTATGCACCCACCCACTGAGACAGTGGAGCTGATCTATTGAGAGCTCACCAAGACCAGCTGGACTGTGACTGAAAAAGCATGGGATAAAACTGGACTCTCTGAACATGGCGAACAATGAGGGCTGATGAGACGCAAAGGACAATGGCACGGGGGTTTGATCCTACGTAATGTGCTGGCTTTGTGGGAGCCTAGCCAGTTTGGATGTTCACCTTCCTAGATATGGACGGAGGGGGGAGGTCCTAGGTCTTACCACAGGGCAGAAAACCCTGACTGCTCTTTGGACTGGAGAGGGAGGGGGAAAGGAGGGGGGGAGGGGGAGAAAGGTGGGAGGAGGGGAGGAGGGGGAGAAGGTTGGGAGGAGGGGGAGGGAAATGGGAGGCTGGGAGGAGGTGGAAACTTGTTTTTTTGTTTTTTTTCTCCTTTTCTCAATAAAAAAAAAATCAGAAAAATGTGGCCTTCTAAAGATGAACAACTACTAATCCAAGTAAATTTTCACACTTACAATGGCTTTCTTCTTCTCAAACATTACAGGCATGTTTTAACAGCTGAGGGATTTTAGACACAGATGTAAATGTGCCTGGAAATTATTAACAGTCAAGGTACATGTGTTAGTCCATTTTGTATTGCTATGAAAAATTACCATCTGTTGTATAAATTAAAAAGAAAATAAGTGTATTTTTTCAGAATTCGTGTAATGGAAAGTTCAAACAGCAATGCATCTAAAGCGTAAAAATGTTCTTCTGATTGTATCACCAAATTGTATATAGCATTTCATGCTTATGCAGAGGGAAGAAGGAAAAATGCTAGGAGAAGAGATGGGGAGAGACTAGGGGACAGAGAAGTATGACAAATAATGAAAGCAGAAGGAGATATGGCAGGGATTGTGCTGCTCTTTTATCATAATTCGTAGTTAGGAGATTTTATCCATTCTTTCAAGATCTACGTCATTCTAAGTGATCAATTTTAATCTTCTCTCGGCAACCACGTTCCTTCCAATCATTTTTCACTATGTCCCAGATCATAGTAGTTCCCATAGCTTTCAATATCATTAAACTGAGAGCTACTCCTTTAGTCATGAACCTTTGGGGAACATGCTATATGTATACCATTCCATTTGTATATTCATATAATTCGAAAGTGACTCTAAATAATAAACAAGAGAACATGTCAATTGTAGAGCCATTATAACATGACTCACTCTTTATTATAAATAAAAAAAACAGGGCTCCTGAGAGTCTTCAACTGAGAAAGTACTTGCTTCACAATCCTGAAGACCTATATTCAATTCCTGAATCCAGTTGACTCAGATAAATGTAGAAGAACAGAATCATCTCCACAAAGCTCTCCTCTGACTTCTCCATGGATTTTGTGGCACATTTACCTACACAGACACATGATGAGCACATATACAATATTACAAACAAAAAATAAACTAACAGCAATCTATGTTCCATAGTCTGATATAACATGTGGGTGTTAACATTTCATTCTATAATTAACAGAGATTCATAACTTCTATAAGACAAGCATTGCCCCATTGTTTTTTTTTGCCTTATCAGAATTTTCTAATGGACTTAAAATGTCAAAATGTTGATCAGAACATAAAGTGTTTTAGGCATGCTTAACATATGGCAATGAGTGCTCAATGAAAGTAGACTGGGTGAAGCAGCTACACCATCAAGAACTTTTATTAGGTAGATAAAAAATTCAACACACACACACACATGCACACACGCACACACATATAGTTTCCTTATATACAAAACTTTTCTTATAACAAAACTTTCCTTATAAGAAGAAAACATGAGGCATAAAGTAAATAAGTAATTAAGTAAATGAGTATCTCCCATGCTCCCATGAAAGATAAAATAGAGCAATAATAAGAAAAGTCACAAACTAAGGAAACCAAACTAAAAATAAATAAATCTGAGATGGAATAACTTATGTTTACACTGGATTTTTGAAGAAGAGAGGTGAATTGCAATCTATTTTATTTTGTGTAGTTTCCTACATTTGTTATTATTACAAGTAATTTCATGAAAGAAGTTGTGTTATTTAAGAAATACATGAGGTTCAGTTATATGCACTTAAACAAAAGGAAGCATTGAAATAAAATGTCATATTTCCCTGTGGCATGCATGCTTATTGTATTTGGTATGCAGGATTTATATGCCATGGCATTTGGAGTCCACACAATAGATAAATAAATGTAACTCTGAAAGAAAGATTCAGCTGTACTCCTGTCACTGATTGAGATCATTGATGAACTCGAAGGAAAAGTCTATAAATGCATTTGTCTAACCTGAGTGGAACCCGGGGGAAACTGCCTATTTAGTAAAATAAATGAAAAAGATTTGTGTGGGGGTATGGTGCCAAAGGTTAGGTTAAAAGATTTATGAGGAAGTTTGTCAAAATGGAGAAAAGGTAATTGAGTCTTAATCCCATTACTTCGAATGTAGTCTGTGTATTCAAGCAGCTCAAACTCTACATTTGTGGGAATAACACCTAGAGTAAAACGATCAAAAACATCTGTAAGTTATGAATGCACCCAGCCCATATGCTGTATTTTAAATCCAGACTCATAGAATATTGGTGTATTTATCAGTCTTACCACATTTCTCAAAATTGTGACTTCTGAGTATTTATTACTTTTCTCTATTTGAGTATAATGAGAACTGATCAATAATATCTTTAAAAGATATTTTGCTTGTTTTTAATGGACATGTGGCCCATCATTCTGTTCCTTTAAAATAAATTGACTAAGCAATGTAGTAACCATATAAACTGTGGCATTTTTTTCCAGCCCTTGACTCATAAAAGGTAGTAAAACTTGCCCTACTATTTAAAAAGGTATTTAATAAAACATGCTATATTCTAGAAAAGATGAATAGATAAATTGGTTACAGCTAGGGTCTTGAGAAATGAGTGCTGATAATCCTGCAATCTTGACAACCTGAAACCAAGTAAGTCGGCTACAAATTAAGGACCAACTGCATGGGAACATCAGTTAAACTAGTGAGACCAGATTTCACTCAGTCATATTAGCCCAGTATGGAAACAGAGGCCAAAGCGGAGTGAATTCTACTTCACTTTGTAAGGATGGCATGGTCTTTTAAAGGGAGAATGAAAGATCAGGTCTGAGTGGGGATCATTAGTGTTATGGAATTAGGGATGTCCTGTTTGTTCTCACTACCTGATACTTCAAGATCCAGGGCATTGTTTTGGTTGCCTTTACTTTATTCAACATGCTACCTAACATCATTCTTTATCATTTACAAAAAATAAAAGAAAATTGATAAAAAACAAAACTCAACTTTGCTCCTCAGTCTTTCCTGCCTCATATATATATACTTTGTTGTAATGGCTTTAAGAGCTACAGTTTGTTACACAGTATATTCACTTGCTCAAACAGCTTTCCTTGTACACATTCATTACAATGAGTTGTTGGTCTTATTCAAGGGCTCTGGCTTCTGGTACAACATCAATATTAGACCCTCACCAAAACTCCTCTTGGATATCCTATTGTTGCTCCCAGTCATGAGAATATTGTAGCTATGATTCCACAGTACCTTCATACTCTCCAGTAGATAATAGGTTGTATGTTGAGGTGGGTCAACTCAAAATCATGGATGTTGGCCTAGGTGGTAATTAAATTTGTTAACCTCAGACTATTGTAAAGAGGGGCAAACCCATAGAATTGTGGTTGACTTATATTGCTTGATTGGTTTTCCAGAAATGGAAAATATAGAATGAGATAATATTGCTTTTTATATATTTGGCACAATGCTCATTTTTAACTAAATGATGAATTCACTAGAACCTTGTTTGGTAAAAGAAAAAATTCATTGTTTGCTTGTAAATATGACCATTTATTCTGAAACAATTACTTTACCTTTTAAGTTTGAACTAGAAATCTTTACTGGTGTAGTACCATGAAATTTCAAAGCTTTTTAAGAAGATTATCTTTCTGAAACTTAATGTATAGTGAAAAAGTAAAGGTTTTCCAAGACTGGGATTTGTAGCCAGAATTGACAGTCTGAAAAGTACATGAATTCACTTATAAAAGTTTGATTTTTAAACTCATATGTCCAAATTTTAGAAAGACAATGCTGATTGTTTTTCTTTCATATAGAAGATGCAATCATGGGAAAGTGAATTACGGGTTGTGAAAAATATTCCAGCCTCTTAGGAGACTAAGGCTTTTGACTGAATGTGGGATAAAATTGATGATCTGAACTTTAACTCAGACACTTGAAACATATGATGACCTGACATTTCTCTGAAGTAAGCTGAAGACACAGAACACACATAAGCCTCCATAAGTGACTTCAGCAGTACCTCTTCCTCATTTAGAGGAAAGTCTGTTATTGAATACTCTCTCGCCACAGAAGAGTGCCTTGGGAAAATGGTTTATCCTAACACATTCTGAAAATTTTCCTAAAGGCTATTTATTCTGCATCAATATTTGGATGGAGGTGGTTTCAAATGCAAACATGCAAGATGTTCCAAGAGCTTAGCATCTTTTTTTGTGTTAACGTTTCTCATAAATAATTTTATTTTGGGCATATAGGTTCTGCTACATATGTAATAAATGTGACTCTTTTTAATATCAGAGTTACCCTTAGGGCAGTAAGTACATTTATTTCAAAGAAATATAAAAATAAAATGAATAGAATACATCAGGTACCTCTCAGATCATTACAAATGAGTCATCAAGCCTTTCTAAATTTCCTTGGGTTATATGAATAATGCCTTGAGATAGACTGCAACTCACTAAACTGTCTTTCTGAGGACTGGGGGTGGGAAAGGTTTTAGAAAGGGGAAACCCCTGGGAAGAATTGTTCTAGTAACTGTCACGTAATTCATCTCAACAGAAGAGAAGCTGATTTTCAATCAGTCTAAGGTAATAGAAGATGTCAGAATTCTAGAGATTATTTTGTCGTCAGTAGTCCACTTACCCTGCTTGAGAACACCCTAGGAATAACAAATGAATCATAAGGTAGAATCACATACAAGCACATTTATTTTCTTCAAATATTGATATTTTCCCCTTTGAGTTATATGTCTAGAGAAATTTGTTCTGTAAAGTAATCCATTAGGGTCAGAGACACGAATGTGTCAAATATGAAGTTTGATGGCCTTCTAAGATTTTAGTATGTCCTGGACTGGGAAAACTTTTGATTATCCATCTGTGTTCCACCTGAAAGAAGATGGGGTATAGTCTAAAGCTGCAGATTAGTGGAAATGCTTGTAGCCGTTTTACCTCATTGCCTGTCAGCTAAATCTTGCTGACAATATAGGAATTCTTCACTACTGAAGGAACGAGCCTCCCTGGACTGATAATTTTCTCAGTTTATGGTGTGTGTGATGTTTTTGTAAAGTGGGAAATAGTTGAGAGTGTGAGTGTGATGATCCTAGAAGGTAAATTTAGGCGATTCAACCAACCGAATACCACCTGAAAATTGGATAGAATTTAACGGACAAAAGCAAACTCAATTGTATGCTCACTTCTCTTGTATTCCCAGGATTTAGCTTATAGTGTATGGCTAATAAGAGACTATATAAATGATTATTAAATGTATGAATAAATGAAAGTGGGCACAAATGAATATTTTCCTGGGATTTTGATGGACATCTGGGTTCTTTTATCATAATCATAGATGTCTTTAGTCATTATCATTCCTAATACATGATAGCTTTATTTATTTTCTTAAATGTTTGATCCTATAAAACTGGGATAAGTAATTACAATAAAGAGAAAATACAATGGATGTATGAAGAATGATTCATTTTTAATAAATTATTTTATTACTTTAAATAATACCAATCCAAATTCCCATTCCCTCCCCTCCTCCCTCTCCCTCCACAGACCCTCCCCCCACCCCTCCAACCCTAAGAAAGTAGTACCATGAACCCTGCCCTGTGGAAAGTCCAAGGCCCTCCCTACTATGTCTAGGTTTAGCAAGGTTTACATCCAAAGAAAATAGGATCCCATGAAGCTGGTATATGCAAGTAGAGACACATCCCAGTGTCACTATCAGTGGCCCCTCAGTCTTCCCCAGCTGTCAACCCCATTCAGAAGGGCTTAGTTGTTTCCATGGTCGTTCATTCCCAGTCCAGTTGGAGTTGGTGAGCTGACATTAGCTTAAGCAAACTGTCTCAGTGGATGACCCCCTCATGGTCCTGAATTCCTTGCTCATACTCTCACTTCCTCCACTCTTCAACTGGATCTTTGGAAGGAGCTCAGTCTAGTGTTCCTATATGGGTCATTGCCTCTGTTCCCGTCTGTTGTTGGACGAAGGTTCTATAGTGATATTTAAGGTAAGGTCAGTTCAGACACCCTCTCTATTTTTTAGGGTCTCAGCTGGGTTCATCCCTGTGGGTTCTTGGGCATTTTTCTTTTTTAAAATTTATTTTTCCATTCAAAAATTTCCACTTCCTCCCCTCCTCTCATTCCTCTCCCACCTCCCCACTCACCCTCCTCCCTCCCCTCCAGTCTTAAGAGAGGGCAGGGTACCCTGCCCTGTGGGAAGTTCAAGGCCCTCTCCCCTCCATCCAGGCCTAGGTAGGTGTGCATCCAAACAGGCTAGGGCCCTTGGGCATTTTTCTAGAGGTAGGCTTTTGCTAACTCCATAATGGCTCCCTCAATCAGAAAACTGGGAATCAACCTACCTCAGGTTTCACTCTTGGGAATATATCCAAAATATGCTCAATCATACTACAAGAGTATTTGTTCAACTATGTCCATAGCAGCATTATTTGTAATAGCCAGAAATAACCTAGATGCTCCTCAATGGAAGAATGGATAAAGAAAGTGTGGCACATCTACACATTAGAATACTACTTAGCAATAAAAATTAAAGACATGCAAATGGACAAAATTAAACATCATCCCGAGTAAGGTAATCCAGACTCAAAAGAGCAAATATGGTATGTACTCACCCATAAGTGAATACTAATCATAAACAAAGGCCAACGAACCTATAGTTCAGGGTCCTAGAGAAACTAAGTAATAAGGTGAACCCAAAGAAAAACATATACAGACCCACCTGGAAATTGGAATCAGACAAAAATTTGCGAGCAGGGGGGCAGGGGGGCAGGGGGTAGAGGGAGGAGAAGGGGAGTTGAGGAGAATTTGAGGGAATGGGATGGTCGAAATGGGGGAAGGAGAGATATGAGAGCAAGGAGAGAGATATCTTGATTGAGGGAATGATTCATATGCCTGAATTTCTTCGGTGAAGGAAACCTTCACCAACAGCTCCATCAAGCAATAGAACTTGGCAGCTTCAGACACGTGGTGCTTCTAACTTCAGAGCCAAGGATATAAGAAAGGGTTTTTGGAATCTCCCCTTGTGTCAAAGGAAAGCCACTGAGGCCAGATGTATATCTGAGATGTCACTACATAGAGGTCTGGACAGGCCATTGCCTGGAACTATGAAGGTGATAAGTGGATTGTCTTGGAAACTCAAAGATGTTGGAGGTGGCAGAGTCATGGGATACTTGCCAAGGAAAGCTGCAGACCAGGTGTGAATCAGTCCAAGAGAAAGAACTATATTGCAGTCAGCAAAGGTGAAAGGACTTGGAAATCTGAAGAGCTATTTGCTATCAGATGGAGATGCAGAATTTAGAGTTTGTAGTGCTAGTTGTTCTTACTTTGGTGCAGTATTTCCTCACTGTGTACCCTTTCCTGCATTGTGAGATGGTGACATAAGTTCTGTACCATTGCATGTGGGAAGTATGTGACATTCTTTTTGATTCTTATTTTATGGGGGATTACACTTAACAGATTGCCATATATCCCAGAAGAGCCTCTGGACTGGAAAACAGTGTTGAGATGGTTACAAACTATAGGGACTTTTGAAGCGGACTGAATGCATCTTTGAATTATGATATGGCTACACGCCTATGAACATGAGGAATACAATGTTGTAGTTTGAAAGAGAATAGCCCCCATAGGCTCAGATATCTGAACGCTTGGTCATTAGTCAGTGGTGCTACTAGACAGGGATTAAAGGTGTGGCCTTATTGGAGTAGGTGAGGCATTGCTGGAAGAAGTGTGCTATTGTGGGTACAATTTGAAGTTTCAAAATCCTATGCCAGGCTCATCCTCTCTGCCAGCAAATCACGATGTAGCTCTCAGCTACTGTTCCAACACATGTGTGTTACTATGCTCCCTGCCATGATGGTAACGGACTAAGCCTCTGAAATGGTAAGCAAGTCACCACTTAAATGATTTCTTTTATAAGCGTCCCTTCATAGCAATAGAACAATGCTTAAAACATACTTTCATAGTTTACTTAATGTGGCTTTTGCAATAGAAACATGTCTGAAAGTATTATTTATATATATGCACAAAAATACACTAAAGTCCAATTATTACTACATTTTTAGATGAGTGTATCCATCCTGTTTAGCTCTTAAATTCCAGTAAGTATAGTAATAGGCCAGAGACATAGGATTTACTTTCATAAATAGCAGATAAATTGTACCATGTAATGTCTCAAATTCATTACACTAAAATTTAGAGATGTTAGTTTGCCCTCTTCATCTTCCTGGGAAAGATTGCTTTTTCGTTTGTTTTGGTTTTCAAGACAGGTTTCTCTGTGTATCCTGGCTGTCCTGGCTACACAGAGAAACCTTGCAGACTGGGTTGGCCTTGAATTCACAAAGGTCCACCTGCCTCTGCCTCTCTCATGCTGGGAATGAAAGCATGGGTTACCAATGCACAGCAAGATTGCTTTTTTTTTTCATTTCCTCTACCTGGATCTTCTGTAGCCTTCATATTCCTCTTAGCTTGGAATCCTCTTTATAGGACCAGGATTATATTGATTTTCTAGTTGTACAGGGTACTTAAAAATGCTATAGTAATATATGAAAAATGCATGGCTTTTACTTGTGAAAAGATTAATAACAATTGCTTTTATCTTTTGACAAATAAGTTTTGACAAATTAGTAATAGACTAGTTTTTAATTCAATATCTAAATAACACTAAATTGGATCGTCATTATTTTAATGCTGAAGTAAACATTCCTGGGCAACTCAACCAATTTTTTTTTAAAGTTATGACTCCATGAATAAGTAAATGCAGAGTGTGAATGGAAACAACTTTAAATTATGCTATGCAGACAACTTTAAAAGAATTTTAGAAGAAAAGGAGAAGATAATGAACGAGCAGAATTTAATTTTGAGGGTTTTTATTTCAATTCTGCATTGGGCTGGAGGCCAGATTCCTAATTACTTCTGTATATACAGTATAAAAATTGCTTAAGGGATGCTGGATGAATTTTCCAAAAGACAATTAAAGATTCTCAGTTGAATAAAATAATTTTTTTCCTGATAAATTTTGTGAGTGTGGTGGTTTCCCTGAATGGGTGACATTCTGGACAATCTATTGAGAGGTGCAGTTCATGACAAAAGTAAATGTGCTTTTTGAAGATACTGGGATTAACTTATTTAATTATTTGTTCAATTAGCTACATTTGCAAGATTTATAAACCTTAAATGTTAATCTTAAAGCCTTCCCTTTCTGCATATTTTAATGGCTCTGGTGTTCCTGTGGCTTTGCTGAACTCCTCAGCTATTGCGACTTCATAAGAGCCTTTAAAATGCACAGTTGCCCAGGTCCTGCCTGAGAAGATTCTGATTTAATTGGTTCAAGAAGCATTCTGATCATTGAGATGTTTAAAAGCTCCCCAGGTAATTATAATGTCAAGGTAAGGTTGCAAACCACTGGATTTGGGGGAAAAATACCAGCTCCTATAGAAGAGTCAGTAAATTCAAATTAAATCAGAGTGAAGCAAAGGCAAAAAGGAGAGAAAAGTCCATGAAGCATGCACTTTAAAAGCATGTATTGTCAGTAACACATCACTGAGCAAGACTGCTAAACTCACTAACCTGTTTTTGTTACAATGTTCCTGGTGCAAAAAAAATGAATTATATTGTAATAAGAACAGAAATCCATTTTACAAATTTTGAGATTTTTAATAAGTAGATATTATATAATCATATGATTCTCTGAGAGCATAAGAAACTATTGATTTATATTAGATTGGCCAGCTGTAAGTCAGCAGCAGGTTTTTTTTTCTTTTCTTTGTCATTTTCTTTTTGAAAATGCGTTATTTCGACTTCTTTTTTTTTATTGCGAAAAGAAGAAAAAAAACATAAACAAAAAACAAGTTTCCACCTCCTCCCAGCCTCCCATTTCCCTTCCCCTCCTCCCACCCTTCTCCCCCTCCTCCCACCCTTCTCCCCCTCCCTCCACTCCTCTCCCCCTCCCTCTCCAGTCCACAGAGCAGTCCTGGTTCCCTGCCCTGTGTTAAGTCCTAGGTCCTCCCCCCTCCGTCCATATCTAGGAAGGTGAGCATCCAAACTGGCTAGGCTCCCACAAAGCCAGCACATTAAGTAGGATCAAAACCCCCTGCCATTGTCCTTGGTGTCTCATCAGCCCTCGTTCGCCATGTTCAGAGAGTCCGGTTTTATCCCATGCTTTTTCGGTCACAGTCCAGCTGGCCTTGGTGAGCTCCCCGTAGATCAGCTCCACTGTCTCAGTGGGTGGATGCACGCCTCGTGGTCCCGAATTCTTTGCTCATGTTCTCCCTCCTTCTGCTCCTCCTTGGGACCTTGGGAGCTCAGTCCAGTGCTCCTGTGTGGGTCTCTGTCTCTATCTCTATCCATCGCCAGATGAAGATTCTATGATGACATGCAAGATATTCGTCAGTATTGCTCTAGGATAGGGTCATTTCAGGTTCCCAATCCTCAGCTGCCCAAGGAACTAACTGGGAACCTCATCTTGGGCACTAGGGAGCCCCTCTAGGGTCAAGTCTCTTGCCCACCCTAAAGTGGCTCCCTTTACTAAGAATTGTGGTTCCGTGCTCCCCTATCCACCTTTCCTTTATCCCAATTCTCATGTTTCCCAGGTCCCCCCTCCTTCCCTTCTATTAGTGGTTTTAATTCAGTTTCTTTCTCTTTCATTTTTTACTTTAACTGATTATTTGTGGATTTTCACATCATGCATTTTGTTACCACTTACCTCCAAGTCCCCTCACATCTGCCTTCTGCCCTTGCACCCTCCCCCTAAAACAAAACCAAATTTAAAAGAAAAACCAAAACAAAACAAAGAAGCAAAACAAAAACCAAAAGAACAATTTTGTGGAAGATGCAATGTAGCCTGTTGAAACTCACAGTTGACCCTTTAGTCCAATCATCTTTAACTGCAAATGGTCATTGCCAGGAGTAATTGGTCTGACTCCAGGCTTCTGCTTTCTGCTACACAACAGATAATGGTATTTCACTTCCGCTCCTCTGGGATATTCTGTTATCCCATGTCATGGAGAGCCTGCTGTTTTGGATCTGTAGGTAACTCTCCTTCACATGTTCCAGCAGTTCATAGGTTCAGGGGATGCCAGGATGGACCAACTCATAGCCCTGGTTCTGGCCCTGGCTGGTAATTAGGTTGGTCAGCTCACTAGCTTTCTCTCCTAGTCAGTTACTACCAGGATGAGCTCTCCAGCACTGCCTTGATTAGCTCACCCAATACAGCCTACATCAAGGAGCTGGGCCAGTTCTCTTGTTCTCGGGCCCTCATATCCAGGTCCCCCCGACTCACATTGCCAGGAACAGATCGACTGTTTAGCCCAGGCAGGGTTCAGGACCCTCTCTCCTGATTACTGCAGGGAGAATATGAGAGGGACAGGGGCAGGGCGGGACGGGACGAGCAGAGTCTGCTGTCCTGCTCTCAAATCCTCAGGCCTGGCTCACCTGTGGACCTGACAACTAGTTCAGCTCTACTGAACTGCATCTAGTGTAGGGCAGGGCTAGTTCTCACCCTTTTGACCTCTGGGCCAGCTCTCTTGCTTGCCACAGGTAGCAAGTGATAGAGGGGGAGGGTGTCTTTCCCTTGCCCATGCCACCAAATGGCAGATTAAGGGGACAGTTAAACTCTGTTGTTCTCACACCCTCAGGGCTGGCTCCCTGGCATCACAGACAACAGGGTCAGTTCTATTGTGCTGCCCAGGCAGGAAGCAAAGTTTGCTTTCTCATGCACTGCAGCCAGTGAAGGTCAGGGCCCAGATCTCCTACTCTTGTGACCCCAGGGTCAGCTCCTTCACCCACTGAAGGTGGTAATAGATGGGGGACATTTTTCCTTTACCAATGCCACCACATGGCAGACAAGAGGGACAGGGTCAGCTCTCCTGCTCTCATGCCCTCAGGGTCCACTCACCTGTGTCCTAGACCACAGGATCAGCTCTAATGTGCCTGCCTGGTAACATGCATGCCTATGGAGAGGGGGCAAACTCTCTCCTGAGGGGTTGGGCCAGCTCCCTGTTGCAATATCCAGTGAGGAACAGGACCAGCCATTCCAGGCCAGTGATTGGCTCAACACAGCATGGTTCCAATGATCCCTGTGCTAACACTGGTCATGGACATCCACACAGACGTGGACCCAGACATGGTCCTCAGCAGCAGCTCAGGTCCAGATGCCACCATGGCCCCAGTAGCAGCTCTGGCAGCAGCATGTCCCCCAGGGAATCAGCATAGTCCCAGGTGGCTAGCCAGAACCCTGGCATCCTCAGAGCCCTTGGTGGCAACCGGAGTCACGGACAGGACCACAGACCAAGACATGACTCTAGGTAGCAGTCATGTCCTGGACATCCCCATGGCTTGAGGTGGCAATACCAACAACACAGATCAGCATGGCCTTGGGTGCCCCATGGTCTGTGAATACAGACATGGTCAGAGGTAGATGAACAGACCGTGGTCCTCCAAATTGGCCCTGGGTGTTGACAACAACTCAGATCAGTACTGCTGTAGGGCAACATTGATTCTAGTTTTTGGTTATATGTATATATATGTTATTTCTTAAACAAAAAGAGTCTATCAAAAAATTAATGATTTCAGAAAGCAAATTTTAAATATCTGGGAAAACAAAGCTGCAATAAAAGAAGATTCATGGTTTTTTACTAGACATAAGGAAAACTAGGAGAACAGATACTTAGCTTCATGATATATTTTTTAAAGAGTAAGAGAAATACCATTAAGAATATTAGACAGATGCTACGTGTGGTGGTGAAAGCCTTTAATCCCAGCACTTGAGAGAGACAGAGGCAAGCAGATATCTGTGTATTGGAGGGCAGCCTGGTCTATATAGTGAGTTCCAGAACAGCCAGGGCTGTTATGAAGAGAAATTCTGTCTTACAAAACAAAAGCAAAAAGAAAGAAAGAAAAAAGTATTAGCTAAGTTCTTTCAAATATCAAATTATGAATTGTTTCTAAAATTTCGAAACCACAAACATAGATTCAGAGCTTCTACATTGGTATTCAAAAGCCCATATATATCTTATTATGATACTAAATATCTCATAAACAAAAATAATGACTAATAATAAGAATGTACATGTCTAAGCGCTATGATAAATTAAACCAACAAGAGGCCACTAAATCTTCATGCTGAAATTAGATTTGTCTTATGAAAATAGTCAACTGTCTAAAGTCTTATCTCCAAGGTGGAGTAGAGACATCAAGAGATACCAAACCAAAAGTAAAAGTTCTCTGCAGCAAAAAAAATAATAGTCATAATAATCTATCCCATGCATGTAAGGAGGGGTCATAAAATATTAAAGTAATAAAATATAAAATATTTCTATATTATGAAAAATATTGGTGAAATTAAAAGAACTCATTCACAATTTAGAAGGTTGAAATTTCATTTAAGGTGGAAGAGAAGAGAAGTTAAAAATATGGCAAATAGTCTATTTAAACCTAAAAAGAAGTCTATTAACATCAGAAAAAAAAGTAGAGTGCTCAAACATAGTACTCTTAAAAATGCCATCCTTTGTAGTCCAAATGCAAAAATATGCCAAATATTATAAAAAGTCTTACAGAATGCATGTCCAAAACCAATACTATTATCCAATTGATATTAAGAAAGATCACCTGTGACAACAATATAACTTATTCTTGCAAACCTCATATTAAAAGTGACAGAAATAATGATACTAATAAAATGTAACCACTGCTCCAGCCTATCACTCTTTAAGTACCTGGTTAGAAAGCAAAGCTCTCATTATCCAGAGATGTTCAAAATCAGAAATTTCTGTGAACTAACTTAGCAGGAAAGTCAATGAATAAACAAAAAAGATATTTAAGTATATTTTTAGATACCTAAATTTTGGAAGGAAATTTTACTTGGGTATGTATGTTCTTCTATAACCTATGGTATAATCAAACATAAAAATTAACTAGAGGGCATATAGTTGTGAGAGATATTAATCTGAAGTTAACCTGATAGCAGTATAGATGGTAGTGTTTAAGAAATATTGAATAACTTGTCCTTTCTCCTTGTATAGTTATGACAGGCAGACTTATGGTCTTTTGTCCATTAGATTCTAAATGTGCAATGCTTCTACCCAGATAATACACATTTCCTTTTTTTTTCCTGAGGAGAATGAGCTATTATAGCTGTGCATTTTTATGCTATAGGATAAACAATAGTAAACTCTCTTGGCAATGGTTTGTTTCAAGCTGTAAAATGTTTACATTCTTAGTTCTTTGCTGTTCATTATTACTGTTACAGAGCCAGGGAGCCATACTGAGCCAGAAGAATTTTTGGAGGACATTTAAAATACACATGTTCTATTCTGAGACATGGAACCCTTATTGTCGTTAGAGTAAACTCTCTAAGGATAAACAACAAATAACCCTTTGTCAATGTAACTTATATCACAATCAGACAGATCTGTGGAAGGGGAGAGTATACCAAAGTAGAACTTAAAAGCAGTATCTGAAATGAGAGAGTTAAGTTGCATTTTGAAAAAAATAGTTTTGATAATTATATTAAAAAGTAAAAATCCAACTTCACATAACACAAGATATTAAAATTTAGCTTTATATAATGTTCCAGTGTAAGCAATTTCAAAAAACTCAAAGAGTAATATTAATGCTATTTCTTTTATTATTATTATTATTATTATTATTATTATTATTTTATTACTTTAAAAAATACCAATCCAAATTCCCACTTCCTCCTTTCCTCTTACTTCCCTCCCACTCCCTCCACACAACCTTTCGCTAATCCCCCTCCAATTTTAAGAGAGGGCAAGGCACCCTGCTCTGTGGGAAGTCCAAGGCCCTCCCCACTACATCCAGGTTGATCAAGTTATATATCCAAAGAGAATAGGATCCCAAAAGGCCAGTACATGCAGTAGAGACAAATCCCAGTGCCATTGTCATTGGTCCCTCAGTCTGCCCCAACTGTCAGTTACATTCAGAGGGAGTAGTTTGATTCCATGCTTGTTGATTCCCAGTCCAGTTGGAGTTGGTGAGCTTTCATTATCTCAGGCACACTGTCTCAGTGAGTGAACCCCTCATGGCCTTGACTTCCTTGCTCATACTCTCCTTCCTTTCACTCTTCAACTGGACCTTAGTAGCTCAGTCCAGTGCTCCGATGTGGGTCTCTGTCTCTGTTTCCGTCTGTTTTAGATGAAGGTTCTATGGTGATATTTAAGATAATAATCAGTCTGACTACAGGGTAAGGCCTGTTCAGGCTCCTTCTCTATTGCTTAAGGTGTTAGCTGGGGTCATCCTTGTGGATTCCTGAGAATTTTTCTAGAGCCAGGTTTCTTGCTAACCCCAAAATGGCTCCCTCAATCAAGACATCTCTTTCCTTGCTCTTATATCTGTCCTTTCTATTAATGCTATTTCTACAATGCACGTGATGGCAAAGGCCTTTGCCATGTCCAACAGAGAAAAATTATTAAGGTATCCCTCATGTGTATTTCCCCCATTGACTAATTTTTTTTTTATTTTCAATGCAATTTTTTTTGAAGTTTAGTGGAAAAGTAAAGCCATTTCAGTAAAATGCAATAATAAGTTTGTAAAGAAATGCCTTAACTGTACTCTAAGTCTCATGGAGAACACCTATAGAAAGAATAAAATTAAATCATGCTTTTTCTACAAAGTGTGAACAGTAGCTCCTAAACCTTTATGTGCAGAAATGGGGATTTTGATGGGTTTCCATGTATCTTAATTTCTCCTATCAACTTTCTTCTCCAAAATTCTATAAATTCTATTTTTAATTTTATGCGGACATATTTTTCTTTGTTCTCTAAATATAATTAGGTTTCTAATATTTTGTCAAAGATTATTTCTAAAATGTGAAAACATAAAGACCATGTATATTATTATAAAATTATAAGTATATTTTACTGTAGAACCAACTATGATGTTGGATTTACATTTAATTTCATATTTGTTCACCCACAAGGTACCTCTGCTACATTAAAGGAGAGTGTTCTGGTTTAATATTCAAATGCATTCTCTTTTCTTATGTTCCACTGATGTCTTAACTTCAAATAACAATATAAAAATTAATAAATTTCTTGAGTTTTCAGTCATTTCTTAAATCTCTTCCTAATGTAAAGATCTGTTTATACCCCCCCCCATGTGAACACATAGCCCCTCCAAATGTAGTAGAAGGCAGTTCAATCTGACTGGTAGAAAAAATGAGAAACTTCTCTGCGAAGGATCAAACATCATTAATGTTTTTCTTTATTCATTTACTTTATATTTTATATAAACTTATATACCCTGTGCTTTACTTATATTCCCTTCATGAGAATCTTTTGATAGATTTGAGATTTTTGTTTTGCTTCGTTTGTTTTCTGGAGGTCTTTGGTACAGAAAAAAAGTAAGGGGAACAAGCAACTTGGAGCACTAAATTCCAGTTGAAAGAAATATTGGAATGACAGAATGCAAAAGGAAAGCGAGAGTAAATTTAGATATCAAGTATATTGCTGCTACCGACACAGGTGAAAGGCCAATATAGTATAAATAGCTACTCAAAAATATTTCATTTATTTTAGCAAAATGCTTACATGTACATGGGAGAAACTAATAAAAGATCAATTTCACCATAGAAAAAGGCAAAGCTGAGATTTTATAGGATAAAGCAGATAGAGAGTGTTTGAAAAGGAAAGATATTTTAAATTTTTTCTTAAAGATATTGCTTAATCAAATGGCAGCAAGATGGGTGGTGTTGATGTCTAGTAACTGAAGAGAACCACAATTGGGGCAAAAAAAAACCCACAAACACTCACAATTATAAATGTACACAAAAGAAACTTTACAATTTGGCAGGGATAACTGTGGGTTCTTTCACTTAAAGAAAACATATGTGTGGCCAAGAAAATAAAAATTGAGATGGTCTTCTGGAATTCTAGTAAGGGCTTAGGAAAGCAGAAGCTAATTCTGAATCCTATGTTATCCATAGACAGATAAAATGCAGTAATTCGCTATTTAATTTTTATTTGCAGGGAAAAGGAGAGTAAAAGGAAGCTGGACATGCCATTGTCTAAGCAGAAGTGATAAATCCTATCCATCAAAAAAAAAGTGAACAGAGAATATCTTAAGGGGAAAAGAGGGCTTTGTGACTAATGTTCTTAATTTCCTATCGACCTAGGCATGTGTAGCAAATAAGATATGAATCTTCAGTAGGCCGTGTCTTGGTTTTCAATTGATAGCTAAAGAACTCAGACACACTGAGAGTAGCTATTCAAATCATAATGCTTAGCTATTTTTGTAAATGAAAATGAGTTTTACCTTTCTACCATATGAAATTTGAATGACAATGATGATTGAGGTTGAAAACGAAGCAGAGAAATGTGTTTGAATTTTTTTTCAATAAAATACTCAAGTTAATATCTTAAGCCAGGCATGAGTGGCTTGACTTACCTTTGATGACCCTCGCTTCATATACATCTTGTGTTAGAATTCTCAGCATGTTCATAGTGGATTCTAAATGTCAAAGACCTTACAGCTACTATTATACACATTTTATAGCCAAACAAAGTAATCAAAGATAGAAATGTTTAGAAGGAAATGAACTGATAGTCCTGCCATCATCCTGGAAGTTTTTCCATTTTTCAAACTCAGAGAACAGGAATTGAACTGAACCTATTCTGTGATCATCTAGGTCTCAGAACTTGAACTCCATTTCTGAACTTGTAGAAGCCCTCAGCAAGTGCATCTTTCCACAGATCAATACCACTCTTGGTCTAGTAATGAGAATGTAACAAAGAAAGATGAGAGACTAGATTTGTTCTCTTCCTATTGACACTGAGTAGGCTATGCACTGTCTTGGCGAAGCTGCTGTCTCTCTCTCTCTCTTTTTTTTTTATCAGAAATAAAGCTTTGGTTCTCGTGGAAAGCATGTCTTTTCACAGTTGTCTATGTTATACACACTTTTGGCTTGTATGGAGTCTCTGGTGATTCCAATAGAGTTATGTGCTGAAATAGGAATGGATTACAAATATTGATATCTATATCTTCCATATATATATGGAATCGTATCGTATGTATTGCTCCTTTACATGTCCCATTGCCTCATATGACTTTACATATGAAGCTCAAATTCAGCAATGAAACTACTTAAATTTTGCACAACTTGGATACTGTAGTATTGAAATGAGGATGTGATTTTTTTGAACTCAGAAAGTTGTGTGGTGGGACATGACTCATGCTGATAAAGCTGGTCTGTTGGACATGTCTAATTCTATATGTGAAATCTGATCAGTAAAAACAAAAGAAGAAAGAAAAGCTTTTCAGGTCTTAGGCCTAAATGCTTTAGAATCAATAGGAGTAAGAATACGTGCAGGGCGGTCCTCTCCCCTAGTTAATGTTTTAGCTTTGTCAATATATACAGCCGGAATGCAGGCAAAGAGTTTATATTCATCTATCTTCATTTAAAAATCACAGTATATGAAGGTTTTCTATTGGTTAGAAATTTTGTTCTTCAGAATAGCAAGTTATACCTACCTCTTCTACACGTGCCCCCCCCCCCCCAACACACACGTGTGCTTGTGAGAGAGATGTTTGACTTCCTCAGTGGATATTGAAATTATTTTTATCAAGTTATTTGGTGAATATATCATCAAAACAAGTGAAGAAAAATATTTATATCGGGTCAGAGTATTCCCCAACTCAGAAGCACGATGGCTAATAGATTATTATATTAAATTACCATATGCTTATTATAGACATTATGATAGATATAAAAACCACCAATAACCACACCCCTTTCTCTGCTCTGTAATAACCATTTCATTTTTATTGCAATGTTTTAAGTGTTAACACTTAATATTTTTATAGGAGTAATATGATATTCTCTTATTTTGGTAAGATTCAATTTTGCAAAATCATCTATTACTATAAGAAGAAAATAATTACTTAAGCAAAAAAGTACCCTAGAAAGTATTTATTTCCTGGCCTATGATCTGCTTTGGAGCTACATTGTGATCATGAATGAAAATCAAAATAAATAAATAAATGAATAAATAAATAAATAGTCTACCAATTTTTGAAAGCTTTGAGTATTGCTTAAAAGAAAACCCTCCTTGCTGTTTTTTATTTTAATTGTCGTGTAATTGACTAATTCTACAGTAACTAGGATTGGGAGTAACTAAAAACCCGCTATGTTCCTAATGATGTTCAATGAGGCACAGGAAATGAATAGATGGATATGGTCCAGTTGCTAGAAAATAGTTGTTTGTTACTGACTTGTCTGAGAGGAAATGAACACTTTCATTTTTCAGTGACAGAGTATAAAGTGTTCCTCACTAGGGCTGTTCTAAAAGCTCCATGCCCCTTTGAATTCTGATAAGGAGGCAGTAAAGGAAAGCATTCAAATAATCTCAACTAACACAGGTTATTTTACAAGCTGGGTGTTTTTTTATTCCTTTATATGTAAATTTTCCCCAGACTTCAAACCAAAGAATTTCTGCAATCTGTATCACATATAACATTATCAGCAAGGTGGCATTTAGCTTCCTTTAAATGTTAATTACTAGGGGGACTAGAAAATTTGTGGACTTTGTAGGGATAGATCTCAGGGAGAGCAAATCAGTAGTTCTCAAACTTGGCTGTGCTTTGGAACTTTGACAAATAGTCCCCCCTCCCCCGGGTCCTGTTTTCAGGAGTTCTGACTTAAGTGGCCTGTGGTCCCAGTATCTCAATTTAAAAGTCTGCTTAATGACTCTATTATGCATTCGTGGTTATGGTCACAGAAAAGGAAAGGAATTATGGAGATGCAGTAAAGCAAACAGTTCCATTTCTTTCCCTGTTTTTCATTTTAAATAACTATTATAATACCCCTATTCAAATTATAAAGACTTGAACTATAACTGTTTGCTACCAATGTCAATATGAAATCTACTGCTTCAGTGTTGGCCCTTGCCCCCCCCCATAGTACAAAGATAAAGAGAGACTTCATGTTCAAGTATGTATTTATGATAATATAGAAAGTTGGCTGACTTCTTCCACCTACTAACAATCTGTCAATACATCCATCTGTCTATCCATCCATCTACCAACCATCTACTAGCTTGCTCAAGGTATCAGGACTCATGGAGAAATTTACTAACTCCTTGGTAGTATTATTAATAGATATCAATAGATTTATTTTACTAAAGAGGCAACAAGCAACATACTAGCTAACACGAAAGGCAAGTGTTTAATCTTAAACTATCTCCTTCTGTATTATCAGATCTCCTCTCCATTCTTTTCCACCTTGCTTTGTGTCTTAGCTTAGGAATTCCAATTGAGAGAGAAGGGAACAGGTGCTGAGAGGAAAAGAAATGATAGTATTTATTTCCTTCCTTTTTGTAAGACCCCACTGATTGCCACTGTCCCTTTGCAAAGACCACATTTTTTTTCTTGCTCTCTCTGGTCTTTCTTTTGGTTTTCTAGTTTTGGTAAATGAACCTCCTTTCCCCTGATCCTTAGGGCTAAGTGAGCTCTGTATTTCTCATAATCTTCTCTGGATTTTCATAATGCTGACCACATCTCTGTTAATGATTTATTTAATAAACTGTACTTATATATTCCAGATAGGAAAATATATCCTTTCTTGGCAAGGAGAGTTGAAGTTAAATTGGTAGATCATGATTCTAAGCAAACTTAGCCAGGCAGAAAGACAGTATCACACTCAGATTTTGGAGTTTCTCTTTTTAAAGATAGGAAAGTAGAAGGGGGTGCTCTTTGAGATATCTGAAGCATAATAAAGGGATCATAAGGGTAACGGGAGGATGATTATAGAGGGTAATGGGAGGATGAATATGTATTAAAGTGTACTATCTACATGTTGTGATGATTAATATTGATTATCACCTCCACAGGGTCTAGAATTCCTAGGAGACAAGCCTCTGGGTATACCTGAGAGGCACCGTCAGTATTTGGTTGGCTTATGGGTATGCCTGTAAAAGATTATCTAGATTAGGTTCATCGAGAAAGGAAGACCCACCTTATCTTTGGGCAGTACTATTCTGTGTGCTGACATCCTGCGCTGAATAACAGAAAGTATGCTGAGTATCACCATTCATAGCTGTTTCCTGACTATGGATGCAACATGATCAGTCATCATGAGTTTTTGCCACCAAGATATTCCTGGTATAACAGATTGTGACATCAGATTAGGAGCCCAAATAATATTTTTCTCTTTTTTCTTCCTTTTGCTACGTCATTTTATCTATATCCCAGAAACCAGAAAGGTAATTAATACATGTGTGACAATATCTCTTTATGAAATTCACTATTCTATACAATGAGTACATGATAACAAAATAGCTAATCATAGAAAACTGTGCTATGCTCATTGGTGATATGCGATTAAAGAATTCATATAAATGTGTGAAATCACCTGTAGTCCCTAGAGAGATCTTTTTCACAATCTTAAATAGACTGTATATGCTAAAAATTCGTAAATTTTTCAAGGACGTAATAAAGTGATTTAATCTTGCTACTTCCTCTTGATTACTATTACTACCTGCCTCCACACCCCACTGATTATTTATGTCTAATGATTCCTAAACTAGCAGTTCACTTATGATGGACAGGACGTATAAAGAAGTAGAGGAGATAGTGATCCATTCATTTTTATTTTAAATGAGGAATTTCAAAGGTGAAAAGTTAAAAGACCTAGCACAATTAACTCTGGTGATCTAGGAAGCAATGATATTGATTTTCCTTCGGTATGCTACATAGTTCTTTACTGTTTTAATGAGTATCTATAAATTTAAAGTTCATCAAAAACACATTATAAAACTAAATTAGGAAATTGATTTATTTGGAATCCTTCGTGCCAGGGTAAGGGGACCAAGTTTTTCAAGCTACAATGAATTTTCATTATCTGAGAGATAGGTACCTAATGTTGTTCACCCAAAAAAAGTGTCCCTCAACACCACTGCCACACTGCTCTAAGTACATACCCATGAATGCACACAGAACTCATATGCATGAACATGCTCTTGCATGGGAATCAGGCTCTGACTTCATCTTCATTTCTTGTTGGTCTGAGCAGTACCAATTTAACATTGGTTTGCCCTGGAAGCAAAGCATAGCTAATTGAGACTCAGAGACATTGTTTTCAGGAGGGGAGAAGTTCAAAATTCTGAGCTTCCTAGCCTTGCCACCCTGAGAGCTTTTGCAGAAGGTTAAGCTTTGTGTTCCTCTAAGGAACCTGGGCTCCTTATTGCTCTAGGCAGCTATGACCAGTCCCAGTGTGGACAGACTAATGCTTGTGTTTACAAAGATGATCTCACTCTTGAATCATCTCTTTGAGGTAAGCATGCGAAGTGGTGTGGTCTTTATGCAGATCTTGTCTAGGCTACAATAGTGGGTGGAACTCCCCGATCATGCCTAAAGACATTATTTAACAGCACACATTCTGATCCTCTGGCTCTTAAAATCTTTCCTTTCTTTCTTGAATGACCTCCCTGAGCCTTAAGATATATAGGGGTTGTGTTGTAGTTAGGCTAAATGGAGTTGGACACAATAGGGTCACTTATCCTTTACATTTTGACCAGGTTTGAGTCTCTGTGGTAACTTCTCCATCTGCTACAAAAAGAAGTTTCCTTGATGAGGTCTCTGAACTATAGTTAAATGTTGTATTGACTTAGATTTTGAAAATGGCAGTACTAGATTGTTCTCTAGGATCCATGTTCTGTCAAACCATTGGTAGTTGGCTATATTTACAGTACCATGCATGAATTCTTCCCTATTGAATGTAGCTTAATATATATATATATATGTATATGCCACATTTACACAATTAGGAATGCATTATTAGGCTAGCAACTGTTGTGATTCACAAGCTTTACACTACTTTTCTCCCTTAGTACCTTGCCCAGTTTCTTCTGATACTATGAGAGTTTGCCCTCAAGAGGCGGCTTCTAAGCAGTACCTGCTAGAGTCCTCCAAGTTCTGTGTCTCTATCTACATGTCTTCAGCAACAGTGTCTTATCTTTAAGTTATGTGAGACCAACAAGAACAAAAGCAATAGTTTATATTGCTTAGAGGGTTTCTAATCTACAACTCAAAAGGTTTACCTTGCTTAGCGTTGGAGTTATTGTTAGTCTCTGGTTCCTGGAGGGGGATCATTATGAACTTGTATCACATAACTCAAACTACACACACACACACACACACACACACACACACACACACACCTATGTTTTAAGAAAAACCATGAGATATTATTTCCCTATGCCTTTAACAAAAATCTTTAGTGTTACTTAGCTCTCTTTGCTCCTTTCCTCTCTGTATTACACTCCTTCCAAACTCAATCAAGCTCATTTAAGTATACTAATTTTGGTACCAAACCATCCATAACTAATAACATAGATCACCATGAGTGAGCTAGCTGCATTTGAGTCTAAAAATATGTTGTTTAACAAACATATGATCTGGCCCATTTGTTGTAGCTTGGAGATTTCACATCAATGGCATCACTGAAAAAGAAAGTATAAAAGAACCAAAGGAAAATATCATTTGAAGTAAAAATAAACAGGCTATACAAAATAAATATCAACAAAGCCACAGAAATGATAGGGTGGTGGTTTGAATAGGTATGGCCCCAATAGACTCATATTTTTGAATGCTTGATCCATACATAGGAATTGTTTTAGCTAGGGTTTCTATTGCTGTGAAGAGACACCACGACCATGGAAATTCTTGTACAATAAAATATTTAATTGAGGCTGGCTCACAGTTTCAAAATTTTAGTCTTTATCGTCATGACGAAACATGGTGGCATGCAGGCAGACATGTGCTGGAGAAGAAGCTGAGGGTTCTACTTCTTGATCTGCAGGCAACAAGAAGCAATCTGCCTCCACAGTGACATAATTCCTTCAAGAAGGCCACAACACACAAAAAAAAAATCCAACAAAGCAACACCTTCACATACTGCCGCTCCCTATGGGTCAAGCATTCATACACATAAATCTATGGGTGCCAAACCAATTGAAACCGCCACAGAGGATGGCTATAATAGAAGATGTGACAAATAGGAAGTCATTACAATCCCCAGATTCTGTGGGAAAAGGAGCACTCAATTGAGGCGATATGCAGCAAAGTGAAAGAGACAAATAAATGACTAAGATAAATTTCTTGCTAATATTGAGTTCTCGGTAAATATTTTTATTGTGATAGTAGTATAATTATTTCAGGTATGTAATTTATATGTTGCATTCATTATTTTAACCATAAAAGATTACATCAGGAAAAGGAATAGAATGATTGAAGTTTAGTTGTTAAAAAAAGAAAAAAGAAAAACCAGAAACAAGCACAGGACTTGAGTCATAGTAGAGCATGGTTTCTCTAACCTTATTAAATGCATCTTGGAAGCTCAGTGTTGAGTACTGCTTTTCTGAAACTTGTTAATCTATTTAAATTGTATTTATAATGTGTTATAAAGGATGCATTGGTTTTACTAAATCTGTGAGCTTATCAGTGTCCTAATAGCTTCCACTATTCCTTAATTCACTAGTAAGATTTATGATGCCTGTCCTACTTTGTTTTTCTATAGTGAGATAAAATAGACAAACACCAACTTGAAGAGGAAATGGTTGGTTTTATATTACAACTTCAGGGGTGCCTAATCCATCACTGAGAGATGTCAGGACAGGAACTCAAGCAGGAGCAGAAGCAGGAATCATAGAGAAATACTTTGTGCTCAGTTGATTCTCATGGCTTGCTCAGCCCGCTTTCTTATAAAACCCAAGACCAACTTCCTAAAATGACACCACCCACAGTGGTTTGGATCTTCTCACTGCAATCATAAATCAAGAGAATGACCTCACAGACTTGCTTGTAATCCACTCTGATGGAGATATTTTCTCAGTTGCGGTTCCCTCTTCCCAAATATCATAACTTGTGTCAATTTGACAAACTACCAACCAGGTAATGGCGCTGAATGCTACACAGAGTGTAAGATGAAGCTTACACTGCATCTGCATTTTAAAGTGGATGTAATTATTCATCTGTCTTTCAATAGTGACAGAATCAGTCTCAAGTACATTCCACCCAGAGAAATAAGGCAAAATGAATCAAAGTAAGGCAGGTGTCTTAGGCTTCTATTATCGTGAAGATACACCGTGACCACGGCAGCTTTTATAACTGAAAACATTTAATTGGGGATAGCTTACAGTTCAGAGGTTTAGTCCATTATTGTCATGGTGGGAAATGATGGCATGCAGGCCAACATGGTGCTGGAGAAGGAGCTAAGAGTGCTACATATTGATCTGCAGTCCTCAGAATTAACTATGTCACTGGGCATAATTTAAGCATGTATGAGACCTCAAAGCCCACCCCCACATTTCTTCCAACAGGCCATACTTCCTAATAGTGTCACTCCCTATAAGGGTCATTTTCTTACAAACCACCACAGGACAAAGAAAGCATGCTGAGTAAGAGTACACCTAAAGCTATTTATATCAGCACCCAAATCCTGACTCACCCCTCTTTGTTCTGGTGATATGCCCCACTGCTGTTCTCCTCCCTAACTTGATGTGCATCTATCTCCTTGACACCAGAGAGGTATTTACCCTGTAGTGGGTTTTCTGGCAACATGCCTCATTAAAGCTGCTTCAATTATCAGGATAAGATCCTCATCACTGCCTCTCAAATGGTTCCCCATTCTGAAGCACTTCTTTAATCTCTTTTCTTCAGTTCCTCCTTTGTGTAATTAAGTCTCTCTCTCCCTCTGCCTCACCAATCTCTCTCTGCCTTTCCAGTCTCTCTTTCTCTGTCTCTGTCTCTCTCCCCCTCTCTCATGCATACACACACACACACACACACAAACACACACACACACAGACCACCCCTCCTGAAAAGATCCATTTGTGGCAGACCTCTTCTGCTGCCTGCTGAAGTTAGCACCATTCAGTTATTTTTAGTGTTATCTCTTTCCTTTAATTAGCACAGCCCTAAATTGCATATTTTGTTCTTAAGTTTTACACAGATTAAGATCTCCCAGTTCCTTAGTCATTGATTTTGGATGTTGCCCCGAGTTTCCTGCAGTTCATTTAAATTCAGTTCACTACAATATGCCAAAAATAAATAAAGCACAGTTTTCTAACATCTAATCACCCAGCTCCACCTGTGAACCTTTTGAGGATTCTAAACCTCTGAGAAAAGGGGGTGGGAGGTAAAGGCAAAGTTAGCATACATTTTCTTGGTAACCCTATTCCATACTACTGCTTCCCTGTCATTATGATCCCCATAATTCTTTCAAGAGAATGTTTGCTATGCATCCATGAACCCCTTTATTTTTGCATCTATACATTTAAGTAAATATTTTTATAAGGATGTGGAAGTGTCTATAACCAGTCATTTTTTCTTTCTTTAAAACACATTTTCATTTCAACACAATTATCTCCAATTAAATGGAAGAGATGGGCATGTTGCCCTTCATGGAAACTTTACTCGTCTGTTTGGATAAAATTCATTTTTAAGTACTGGAAATGGGTTAGAGTGCTGAGAGGTTGCATCCGGAAGGATCACAGTTGCTTGTTCCACTCTCCCACTCTCTCTCCCTTCCTTTGATGTCAACTTGGTTCTCTTGATAAATTAAAGGGTTGGGAATCCCCTATTTCAACTGTCAGGAAATCACTTTGCTTGGCGTTTTGCATTTTAAAAGATACTTTCTTTCTCAGTTCACCAGTTGTTTTTCTCCTCAGTTCCAGAACTGGAAGATTCCAGCATCCAAATTCTACATAATGTAAAGTGGTTTTCAAAGTTTCTTTTCTTTAGATTCAACCATTTATTTTACTATTGCTCTCAATGTGTGCCCACAGCTCACTGTTTTGATTCCTGTAACATTATACAAATATTTTGTCTTTTCCTCCTTATTTCCTCCTGTAGTTAAAATACCTTGGGTTCCAATATAGAAACTAGTTGTATATCCCGTATTTTTTTAACCACACAGGATGGAAATGTTGATGAGTTAAGATTGGTTTCTGAAACTGGAATATTACGACCCTTTTAGCATCATTCCTTTTAAGAGATAAGTTCTCATTTTTTTTCAAACACAAGCCTGTATATTTGTGTGTTTCAAATCAGTTGTCATCACTAGTATCTGAGTATTAAATAGATCTAAATTGGAGATCATGCCTTAGAAAATATAATTCCTTATTCTAACTGAATTTCCTTTAAACGTTCTGTTTGAGCTATCGCAATAAGATACTTGAAATATCAGATAAGCTAGAAAAAATAGGAAGTTCCTTTCTTTCTAAGAAACTGGGTGGTCTAGAAATTTGAAACCTTTTTTGTTTGTTTTGTTTTGTTTTGTTTGAGACAGGGTCCCAAAGTGTACCTCAAACCTGTCTGGCATGAAACTGTCTATGTAAACCAGAATTGCCTTCAACTCACAGAGATCTGGTTGCCTCTATCCACTGAGTGCAGGAATTAAAGCCATATACCACCAGACATTCATTTCTGCACTACTAATGACTGAGCCTAAATAGACTTTTGAATTGAACCCAATAGTTACAATCAAATTTGTAACAGCAACCACTGGAACCATTCACCTTATGAATTCTATTTGCATTGATATTGCAGGCATCTTAGTGTCAAATTTTAATATGAACCACATCTTTACGATGGAAGAGAAATTGATATGTGAGCAAATATATAACTTCTCAATTGGCCAATTGGTCCATATTATAGCAATTGGTTGCTACTTATTCACATTTGAGTACTTACACGTTTAATAATATGTAGTCTATTTTTCATTAAATTAGAGTGAAATATTTTAATATATTAGCATATAAGAATATGCCTATGTAAATATACAGACACATACATATATACTTAAATCACAGTTGTTTCAATCTATTGCTTGAGAAGTGAGAATATAATTATAATGATAATATTTTCCTACTCCTCTTGCTTGGGAATGGATTAAACATCTTAAAATAATACAATTTCTTTATCTATTTATACTAAATTTAAAGTATCTTTACAATATGCATATTGCAATGTGTGTATATGTTGCTTATATAATTTATAATGAGTATTATACAATAAATAATAAAAAACATGCATTATCCCCACAGCAAGTAGAAAACAGTTCATTTGACTACATGTCTGACTATAATAAATTTAGGATGATATCCTTGTTAGGATTCCATTAGCATTTTTAAAGAGAATTATTTGTATTTTATGTGTATGAGTATATGCTTGAATTTAATAAAGTGTGCTCTTCTCACGCCAATTGTCCAAGGAGACAAAAAGAGGATAAGCAGACACCTTGGAACTAGACTTACTGAGGGTTTGAACTGCTATGTGAGTGCAGGGAAGTAAACCTTGCTTCTCTGCAAGACCAATAATTGCCAATAACCTTTGAGCCATCTCTTCAGTCCCTCCATTTGCTTTCTTCACACATCATATTTATATCATCATAGATAATTATTAAAGTTTAGTATTACATTGTCCTCAAAACTGATGGTTTAACCATTCACTTAAGAAACTTCTATTAGTCACCTATTGTATGCCTGTGTTTGAATTAGGTGTGGAGATAGGAAAATGATAAAACAGATAAAACATTTCATGAGCTCATAATCTAGTATAGTATGCAGTATAAAACATTGAATATCCTACTTGCAGTAGTAAGTAACCTTTACAAATTGGATTGTGCTTACTGATCTAAACTGGAAAGTCTGTCATTTAAGGAAAGGAACAGCTTTCCGTATAGTAGGAAGTAAGTGGGTAATGTTTCAATGATTAACAATAGGGTTGATGGTAGTGAAGAGTAGGGTTTACATTGCAGTTGAAAGGGATTAGTATGTGCTAAAGTTTAAAGGGATGCAGCTGAAAGATGCCTTGATAAATACTAGGGCAGTTTTATATTTCTGAAATGTTCAATGCTTAAGGGAAAATTCCAAAATTCGGGCCAGAAAAGTAGCTTATGATTGAATTATGTGAGTATTTAAAAAATCAATCCCCAGGAATCTAATTTTTCTATTATCTTAGCTACATATGTACTCAAGGCTCTTTTTTACTCAGGGATTTAGCAGAAGTTCATGTTTTTGAAAGTTGTAACATCACAGAATCATCCATTTTTTTCAACAATTTTCAATCTTCTATTAATCACAAAGTTGCAAAGAGAAAGACCACTGACCCAAATCATCATGACCAAATTAATTCAAGCAAGCAATTAATTAAAGCAAACATTTTTATTCGGGTACATGGACTGTCTTACACTAGAAGCAGTGTTCAATAGATCAACACTGGACAAAGAAGACAGGGATATTTTGGTTTGTTTTTGTTTTTTTTTGTTGTTGTTGTTTAGGTGTAGGTAATTTCTAAATGAAGAATTTGGTGGTCAAAAAAATTGGTGTTACTGGAGGAAAAGAAGTTAGCCATAATGGCCTGCTGTAACAAAGACATGATTGTAAAGTGATCATAACAAGGTACACATAAAAAGAGAAAGTTAGAACAACCTTTTGAAACAAAGGTAGTGTTGTTATAATAACTTTTTGAAACCGAGAAATGGTCGCCATTTCCTGGAACAGGAGTACAGAACTATTTGTATTTAAGATTACAGGTGGGGCATAGTCTAATCCTTCAGAAACAGAGGTTTGATCATAAATGGGAATGACCATAGTTTGTTCTTGATATAATACAGCTTTTAAATCTAAGATGGGGGCAGACTGGTTCATCACTTCCAACTGCTTTCATGTCTATGATGTATTTTAATATCTGTAGTTACCATAATAAATCACTTGCACATGAAACAGTCTCATCAATTTGTAGAATGAGAGCCACAAGAACAGTGAGACAAATATGAGCGAGAACTCATGTACAGCCTGATTCTGCTATGTCATCCTTCATATTTTTCACCAAAGCAAACAAATAAATTATAGTTGAAAGAGAGGTTAGGCACATGCTTGTCCATTACACTGCACATCAGCTATGCACCCAAGCAATCAATATGGTTTGGACACAGCTGATATAATTTGGCGGAGTTATAATTGAATTTTTCCCTCTTAATATCATTACACCTACAGAACATCTCCCATTATGTGTCCCTCCCCATCATTCTCCAAATTACATGTTCCAAATGGAACTAATTATCTACTCCCATATAAAGCATCTCCTCATGACTGCTATCCCTTCTCTATTATAGGCACCAGTGCTTTCATGCTCCTAAATTTGCTTTCGCTGCAGTATGTTTCTTTTATTCATTCTCTTATTCCTTCCTAAATATAATCACTGAATGTTTATTTTTTGAAATTACTTGTATGTATAAGTCCATTTATATTACAGATATACATTGTAGAGTTCATTTGAATATAATAAAGACTCAGTGAGCAAATGAATGAAATATGAATAAGTGTATGAATAGACAACTGTTCTACCTCAAGTAACTTAAAGCTATAGTAATGAAAGATATCTCTTCTTATATGAGAGAATGTCTTTAAAAAGTCTCTTTAATTATATTATAACATTTCTTAATTTAAAAAAAATATTCTCAGCTGATTGCTTTGAATGATGTTTGGTGGAGATATACCTGGTAGTTGTAGATCTATGAGATCACCTAAAGATATTAATGGACAAATTGAAGGAACACATTGACTAAGGTACTTCTTGAAACAGGATTTTGGATTTTTGATATTTGTTGGATGTTATTGTCAATGAGAGTTTTATAGTTCAGACGTATACATATACATGCATAAAATATTACAGAGTCATGTTATTAAATTGACAAATCGCATATAAACAACAAGGGGGAAATAAAAACAGCAGTTTTCTTACTAGCAAGCAAATAAGTATAGCATAGGATAAAATTTTAATGAATAATATAAATAATCAAGGTCCTTTATCTCAAATCCTGTAAGTGGAAATAGAGATGGTGTGTTCTAAAGTAAGATATTAGATAATGTAAACATATTTTTTAAAACAAAGAAGAAAATGGCATCTCAACTATTTAAAAAAGAATGACTACAGTTATTTCATAAACAGAAAAACCCTCTTCATTTCTAATATTTTTAGCTACAATTTATCACATGTAAAAATAGCTTGAAATTTCTTATCATGTCATAAAAGCATTTTTGTTTTGTTGACATAAGGTCCGAAAGTTTTATGTATCCACATTTGTCCTTCAAACTTTCCTTGGCCGTGCAAGCAGTATATTTTCTCTTTGGGAAAATGGGGAATAACTGAATTCCTAGGTTAATTTTATAGGTCATAGTACTGTATTTTAACACCCATGATCCCTTTTATGAGGAATCAGGGAAATAAATATGTGTGTGTACATATATATGTATAAATCTGTGTATATATATTGTTTCTAAACCAAATAATATCATTTCTGCACCTTGCTGCTGTGAATATCAGATTTATTGTCCTAATTAGGGAGATAAAGGCTCTAGAAGGATATAAGAACAAATTTTCAGGAAGATTAATGTGGAAATTAAGGATTGAAAGGATGTGTTGATTAGGTCCAAATTCAGCTTCTGGGGATTGGTAACCCAATTAAGAAATCAACATAATTACCTGAATACCCCAAATTATATTCATTTGACTGATAGTCATTTTTTTTTCTACAATTTGTGTGTGGCAGGGTAAAGACTGAAGTTACCCTTCAGTTAACAAGGAATATTTTCGTCATTTCTTCCTAATGTAGTAAACAAATAATAATTAAACATCTATCATGTGCATAGTAAAAGAAACAAGTGTTCTTCTAAGCCAGAATACTTGTAGAGCAGACTAGAATGTTTACAGAGAAGGCATTTGACAAAGGATAAATGAGCTGAATATTTCTCTCACATAAGCAGATTGTCCAAATAGAAATAGAGACTCATGTAATTTCCTGATGGGTTCTGCAATATACATAACTTAATTATTTCATTTATAAATAATTAAAAATTAATCTTGTGGAAGTATTATGACATGGCAAACATTAAGCCAAGAATTTTCCATACGGTATCACATTTAGACTTTAGATGTGAATTTTGATGCACATTATTAAATAAAATAAGATAACAAAACATTCCTGCTAATAGGGGCACATCTTCTGATATAGTCATCCCATTTCCCCAAAATAAAATACTGAAAATGGTACAGACTATGTACCATATGCCACAATTAAGACACTAATTCATTTCATTAAAGGAGTAAGTAAAGAACTCAAAAGGCCTGCTACTGGGAAATGTTTAGACTATGAAACTACAATTTGTGCATCTGTAATGATGCAAATATCATCAAGCTGTTGACGTAGAGTTACTTTTTATTTCAAATTCCCAAATTAATGTCATATTTGTCTGTTTTTAATATATGGGATAGATTTCTCCATCTCATCTTGATAAGCAAATTTTGCAAACATATTTTTGATGTTTAAAAATGATTGCACATATGATAATGAACTTTGGGGGGTTGGGTTTTGACTACTGATATGCTTTTTGCAGTATTTCATTTTGTGCAGTAATGTGTGTAGCCTATCACTTTCGTCACAGCCTATATACAGATTCCCCTGACAAATTATTCACATCCATTTCACAGGGTGTAGTATATATTTTGTATCACTGAAATTTTATTTTTTAGATTTTCATTGGCTGATGAAAAGTTTTAATAAAATAAAACTCCTCAGTCCAACCACTTTGGAGCTATCTATGCAAGCAGCTTGTAACAGGTTTTAATCCATTGGATGAACTCAGGAAAAACTAGCAAGCTGGCTAACATTGCATTATCCTAATTTTTATTTCATAAAGCAGAGATTTACTTTAAAATCAAAAATATATGAACAGATTGAGTCCAGATGTCTGAAGGGATTGCTTCTGTTTTCCAATGCCAAAAGAGTCTTCTGTAGGTCCTACTTTGATAATTTCCGTATTTCTCTTTTGACAGTTCTCCTAACCCTTCATGCCAGCAAACCGCAGTACTGATATATACATAAAAGTACTCTGGTATTTGGGTATTTAAATATGTCTATAGATAATTTTAAAAGCATCATTTTGTAAAACAAAAACTCACTTTTTAATCTAATGAACTTCTAATCTGAATGTATTTTCCAATCAAATTTTAAGTTTTAGTGTTAATACGAGATTATATAACCTCATTATATTTTAATAAAACAAATAAATCCAAGAAATCCTTACAACTACTGTAAAAAATTATTTTAAAATACATAACAAATACACAGGAAGAACAACTATACTTTCCTTTAATCATATGGTAAATTTTCAGTTTTTCTTCTGTAAAAATTACTTTGAATGAATTTATTCATGCAGTACCAAAGACAATTATTGTTAACATCAGCAGAAAACAGTATTTTGCTTTATCTTTGTCTCATTCTTGTAATGAAATTTGACCTTTACATCTTATAGCATTAGTCAAGTGTTAGTGAACAAAATATATTTCCTAGCAATTATTGGAAATTACAACTTAAAATGGTGAAATTGGTTATGAAATAATAACAATTATTGTCTGGACAGAAGCAACATAGACATAGAACTATTTATCTACGTGAAATTTCATACAAAGCGTGTTGAAAATACTTTAAAATTTTATTTGGTTTTCATGCAAATTATATACTAGTATTTCTGATTTATTTTTGTAATTCAACTATGAGAAATTCCTTCATAAAATGCAAAATAGGTTAGTGTGTTGTATGTGTGTATTTGTGTGTGGTTGTTGTATGGAAGCAGAACTCAGTGCCTCAAGCATATTTGTCTGGTGATCTATCGCTGAGCAGCACCCACAGATCCAGTATTATCATTGAGACTACAATGTGATGTATAGTTTCCAAAACAGAAAAAATCAGGAGCAAGCTTAAAAATGTCTTTTTGTTTTCCTTCCTTCCTTCCTTCCTTTGTTTCTTCCTCCTCTCTCTCTCCATTCCTCTACACCCCCATTTGCCTTACTTTTCTTTCCTTGTGTGTGTCTGGCACCTAAACCCAGGGCATCAATAATACTGTGAAAGTGCTATAACCTTGAGGTATATCAACAACCCTAGGAATGTTTATTTTAATGTTCTTTTTCTTCAAGCTCAGAGTTTGTCTAAATATTTTCTTTAGAATATTTTAAATGAATACATTAAAAGCAATTTTTATTTTTTTCCTTTTTTTAAAATTTATTTATTTATTAAAGATTTCTGCCTCCTCCCTGCTACCGCCTCCATTTCCCTCCCCCTCCCCTGATCAACCCCATTGAGGAGTCTTTTAATTGTCCCCATCCTCTTTATCTGCTTTCTCAATATGCTGTTTGTATTTACCACCATGGACTAGCTTTTCTCCCAAACTGTAAATTTAGTGATATAGAAAACTGTCTGATGTTGTACACTCTACAGGTCCTCTTTGGACCATGCATTGAGTCTAGCTGCTAAAGAAAGAAGACTAAATATGGAGGGTATGGATGGATAAATGGTTGGTGTGTGTATTTATAATCCTTTTGTATAAAGGATTTTTCAGGAATAAGAGACAAATGAAGTGCTCTTGAAATTCTAATTATCTAACTCATTTTAACTCATCGTTGATCACATACAAGTTAAATGGGCAAATGAAAGTTGACATGCAAGAAGTTTCTTTAGTATATTAATTTATACCATTTCAATTCATAGATGGAACTGATTTTACAATCTTTTTGCTAATATTTGATTTAGTTTAGTTTACCTTGTGTTCTGGTGTGGTTTGAGGCAGAGTCTAACTCAAACCCCAGTTTCCCTGATGTGCCACACCAGGCACTTGCTCTGTTTTGAGCTAAAAGCCCATGCAATGCAGGCTGGTACTGAACTCGCTCTATAGCTGAGGACACCATTGAACCTCCAAGGACTGAGATCACAAGTTTGTGTCCCCCTATTTTTTTTTAATTTTAGCAGTTTTTTATGTGTACTTTAAAAAATATGCTATTCATGCCAGGCGGTGGTTGCGTATGAGTTTAATTCCAGTACTTGAGAGGCAGAGACAGGCAGATCTCTGTGAGTTCGAGGCCAACCTAGTCTTCAAAGTGAGTTCTACAAGTCTCCAAAGCTATAGAAAAATCCTGTCTCTAAAAACAACAAAAATGCATTAAAATATGCTATATATGTACATAAGAATCCATAGGGACAAATATAAACATAGTAGCATATTGTCAAATCCCATATATCATGAAGCTATGAGCAAGTTTTCTCTTAACAGCACCGTCTATTATTAAGTTCCTTATCTTTGCACAGCATGTTGATAGGGAAAAACTGTGTCTTACAGTTTTCGTTACAGAACAGAAAGGGAGGTCAGATCTCATCTCAGGAGATCTCATTAGAAGCTTTTAGTTTTGGATAAACAATGCTCATTCTGTTGTAGGGTTGAATACTTTTCCTCATACAGTTCCCAGTTTTGTTGAACTTTCACACAGATTCTTACTTGAATTAGGAAATCCAAATATTTCTCTTTTATTTTCTGTGTATTCTGTGCTCTGTCTATATTAGTGTATTTTAAAATTCTTTCTATATCACATATATTGTGAGGTTGTTTTTTTTTCATTTCCTATACCCTGTAATAAACTGGAGGATCCAGGAGAGCATTTTCATGTTTTTCTTGTCTACTGTTTTGATTCTATTGTCTCGTTAACATCATTGCATAAATAAACATTTCACAAATATTTGTGGACGGAATATGGTTTCCTTCTCAAAATAGCAGTTGCTAACTTGAAACCACACCAAATACTTATTTTCAGTACACCGAATTGAACTAAGTTGGATTCTGACCAAGTGTGAGAAAAGAGAAGAATAGGGAAGGGGAAATGAGAAAAGGAACAAAGGAGATAGGAAGGGGTAAAAAGGGAAGTAGAGAGAAAATCAGTCCCATACTGGGCCTAAGGACATTAATTCTGCACTTACTATTTATCATGAGTAGGTTTCATATATAAACTGCAAAGTTAGATACTGCATGGCTTTTAGGACAATGCAGTCAGATAGTGCTTATTATTCAGTATTAAAAAAAATAAAAGCAAATCTAAGGAAATTATTAAAAATTATTTTGAAAATGCTTTTTCTGAAAATAATTATAAAGAAAATCCATGTTCTCATTATATGTAATAGCTGACCATTACACCATATATGTTAATTAAAATCAACAGAATGTATTTCAAAAGATCACACATACCAAGCCCACATGTATGATTTTGCATTCTATTGACCACTGTGAAGAAACTTTTAAACACCTACTACTTGAGTATAGGAAAGTAATTGATATCTAAAGGTAAACTGAATAAACAAAATGCTGAATTTATCTCTTAAAAATATTTGAAATTATAATTACATCCTTCCCTCTTTTCTTTCCTTTCTCCCAGTCCTTTCATGCTTACCCCTTGCCCTCTCTCAGATTCATGGCCTCCTCTTCATTAATTGTTATTACATATGAATACACACACACACACACACACACACACATTCCAAAATATAACCTGCTTGATTCACATGATGTTCCTGTGTATATATACATGCTTTCAGAAATGATGGACTAGTCTTAGATAACTAATTTGGGCACTGTTCCCTAGTAAAGACCATTTTCTTTCTCTCGCATTCATCAGTTGCCTGTAGTGAATTCCCTACGGTTAAAGCCTCATGAGCTTTCTCCCTTCCATAATAACATCATCGTTGGTATCTTGCTTGTTCGGGTCTTGTCTAGGCAGCTCTGTTGATGAGACGTAATGGGTGTCGTTTGTTTGACATTTCCAGGAGACACAATATCACAGGAAACTTCCTGTTCCTCTGGTTCTTTACACTTGTCCCACCTTCTCTTCTTCTATTTTTTTTAAGGCTTGTTTTATTTTAATGACTGATCCACCTGAGACCACAGGCAGCCCACTCTGTACAGACTCGAGGGAAGCTCTATTTCTTGGTCTCTTCCTCCTTGGACAGAGTCTTGATGATCTCCTCCTTCCTGGCATGGGGGCGCTCCTCCTGGCGCTTTCTTGCTTCCTTGGTCTTAGACCTGCGAGACTCAGCCTGGTCAGCCAGGAGCTTCTTGCAGGCCTTGTCTGCCTTCAGCTTGTGGATGTGCTCCATGAGAATCCGCTTGTTTTTGAAGACATTCCCTTTGACCTCCAGGTAAAGGTTGTGATACATATGGCGATCAATCTTCTTGGATTCACGGTATCTCCTGAGGAAGCGGCGCAGGATCCGCATTCTTCTCATCCAGGTCACCTTCTCGGGCATTGTGGCATTGGCAGACCCTTCCGCTTTCCTATGCCCATATGCCTGCCCTTCCATCAAGCCAAAGTGCTTTTCCGGCATCGAGTCTGGGAATGGACAGTCACAGGCTTCCGGATGATCAGCCTATCTTTAATCAGCTTCCATATCTGCTGACCCACCTCTTCTGCAATGATCCCTGATCCTCAGGTGCAGGAAGCATGTTGTAAATTTATCAGTTCGGTTAGATACCACATGATCTCTTGTTCTCTGCATCCTAATGGGTTTAGAATGTTTGGTTCATTCCTCTATTTCATTTTATTTTAGTTGGTTACCAGTCCTGTTTGGAAGTTAACGATTCTGGCCTTTCCTTTATACAGACACTTTAATTCTCTTTTGAACCATGAAATGAGACATTCAGTTTTTAAGGTTTTTTTCTTTAAAGCCCTCCGAGAAACAGGAGTATTTAATAAGATTAGATAATTCCAAATAAATGGGACAATGAAAAACTATATAAAATATAGTTGATTAATGATTTGAAACTTGTGAATACTTTGGTTACCTGTTTCATGGTGATAAAACATATTAATATAGAGGGTTAGAACAGAAAACTTGTACAATGGTGATTGTAAATTAGGTAGTCCCCAAAGTAAAAGTGAAATAGCAGTAGTCAGCAGATATAATGTCATTGAATGAACTGACAATAGAAAGTAGAAGTAAAAATTTAACTTAGCACATGTGTAGGTTTGTATTCCTGTATGTGTGACAGGAGTGCAAAGAAAGTATCAACATATAAGTAATTATTTATTTTATATTTAAATGGTGAAAACATTTTCTCAGGTGTGTCCTATAATGGGTAACCTGATTTTTTTTATAGTGTCACGTGTAATATAGTCCTTCTCATATACAATCCTTTTGTTCAAACAATGCTATATGTCATTGACTTCTTTTTTAAAAACAAGCTATTATTTTATGTGTATGAGTGTTTTGCCTGCTGCATGTGTGCATATGGACGACATGAGTATTTATTTTCTATGGATGCCAGAAGAGAGCATCAGATCCCCCTAGGACTTGATAAATGAATGATTATGAGCCACTACATTGGTTCTGGGAATTGAATCCGGGTCCTCCACAAGAACTGTAAATGTTCTAAATCATGGAACAATCTCTCTTGCCCTGTGATAAACTTTATAATTCTGTATTGAACCCTGCATGCTTAAAACTCATTCTGTTATCCCTTTGTCTCAAGCTTAATTTCCTTAACTTGAACTACAAGGATGTCTGCTTTTAGTCGTTCTCTTTCTTCTACTGATTCATGTTCTCATCTCCTTGTTATACTTTTAGGTGTTCTTCGTAGACTTTGAATGTTCCTCCCCAGTGTTTCAATCTGCCAAACTTTTGATCATCATTTGGAACCCATAGAAAATTTGATATCCTATGTGATACATTTCATAAAGTCTCTAAGGTAGAATTACTCTTTACTTTGATACTCTTACAACATTTTATACTAAACTATCCCATAGACTGTCAAATTACATAGTATTTTCAAATGTACTTCAACTATATCCAATTATGAACATGGTCTTGATTATTATATTGCATATATCCCATGGTGAAAATACATCCAACTTCGGTAAGAGTTTTCAAGAACACTAGTGTGGTATGTTCTTAAGGTTCTGATGGAAAAAAAATCCTTATTCTCTTTAAGTATATATTTAAAAATACTTGGAATACATGGGAAAATATTTGACACAATAAGAACTTGAATTACAAAAGTCAATTTATCATTTGTACATCCAATCACTCACTGTATATTCCCAAAAGCCACATAGACCCTTAGAATATAAATTATGGTATTTGTGGTGTGTGATCAACAGAAAAACTATACATTACTTCACTAGTATGTTATACTATAGCTTATTTTATTAACAAAGTTAAAAAAAAACCCTAATCATTTTTAAGTGAAGTTGAACCATTATGTGAATGTGCTATGTGCTAATTTACAATCTTGTTCCCCATTACAGTGAGCCCTCCATTGTAAACCTTGTGCTTCTACTACAGAGTGGTATGGAAATGAATCCTGCATGCTTGAGAGAGTGGAAAGGGAAGAGGGTGAAAAAGAGGGAAAGAAAGAAAATAAGAAAGATCAAGAGAGAGACTTTATTGAGTCATTATATCATGTTCCATATGAAGCATCTGCTTTTGTGGAATCTGACAGATTCTAGGGGAGGCTTAGAGTGACATAAAGCCACAGGATGGAGTCTCCCAGAATCTAATAGGACAGAGGGAGATGCCTAGAGCACTCCCAAAAACCTGAATGCAGTTTTTTGAAATGTAAAGAATTTATTCAGCCCTTCTGAATGTAAACTTGAAAATTCAACAAGTAAACTCTAGTGAAGGATAAATCATGAAAATATGTTATAAAGGGTAGAATACAGCCAGAAGATACAGCTCCTTTTCATCTTCATCTTTTTCCTAGAGCTGACAACATAAGGCTAAAAGGAAGTTAGAATAAGGGAGAAGGAAAATTTGTAATTCAGAGTTTAACACTTACTATCAGTTGAAGAAGATCAAGTTCAGGACATGTTCTTACTCCTTTGATTTTTGAAATCAGAAAGCAGTTCCTTTTTGTGAATTTGCAGGAGTTATGCAATAAATGTTGTTGCAAAGTGTTTGAAAAGCATGTAACACACACAAAACAAATTTCTTCCAATTCTGGTCATAGGCCTTATGAAATTTACTTTTTATGCCTAAGACTTAAAGGGCAATACATAGATTAAAAACAAACATTAAAACAAAGCTTACATTGTACCAGCAGTCTTTGATTGAAAAGAAATAAAATATTTCTTTCATTGTAAATTTAGCCAATTGTTTGTTTAACATATCTTGACATGAATGTCATACCAGTGAAAGAATTTCATGGTCAGTGATAAAGATTATAAATGTAAAAATATAAAGGTGAACAGAACATCCAGTTTATATATAAATACTGAATGTACTCTTCCACTCAACAGTCACGTTCACTGACTGGCTCTGTCTTAATTAGTGCCCACCCAACATTTCTAATAATAGAACACTGGAGAATTATTTATATGGTCTATTATCCTTACTACTAATACTTTCTAGCACTGGGCAGCGTAAACCTGCCTACATTTGTCGTGATCTGGATTTTCCCAATGTTTTATCCATTATACATGTTTCAGTAAAGTTTGTTCAAGTTCAGCCTGGTAGTTAGAATTGTGTGTATTGGAATTCCACTCTCTAAATTTGTATATTTATGTAAAGGTTATGGGATATCTGACTTTAAGATTCATACTTAGATTTTTATGAGCCTTGGCTTTCATATAAAGTAGTCATAACTGTAATATGCCATAAGCCTATTGTAAACAAGAAAACCCTTCAGTGTGTTTACCAACACCTTCTAAGTTGTTTTTGCACATAAATGTCATTAGAAGGCTATTAGAAGTCAAATGTTTTCCTGTAGCTCCAATCTGAAAATTTATTCTGATTACTTGGTGTAGCATCCATTTGATTTGAATGTGTCTTTTGTTTTTCCAGAAAGCATTTAGACTACTTAATTATTTGATGGTTTTATTCTTTGGAGCATCATTTCTTCATTTTCAATGGTTCTGCTTTAATCACTGAAGTCAAAGTCTATAGTCCTAGTCTGTTCTTAGTCTTCCCCAAATTACTAACAAAGTCAAGCTGAAAGAGATTTTCGTGGTTACTGAGTCACTAGGGTAGTCCCTCTTCAGTTGTTTTTCAGTGATAACATTTATTATTTCATATGAGACATGGTCTCATACTGTAGTTCAGGATGGTTTGAAACTCATTGTAGACCAATCTGGTATTGAATTCTGGGCAATCCTACTTTCTCAGCTTCCGATCTACAGGCATAATAGATAAAAATCTTCATTCCCAGAAGGTAATGATATTTGATGATAGGCTATGCACCTCTTTCAATAAAAAGACTCATTTTTGTTGTAATTTGTCATTATTTTATTACTTATGTATTTATTCATTTATTTAATTTAATTGTTCCTGAGGCAAGACTAGAGAGTGCCTAGCTCACTTGGTAGCTGATCACCAAAATCACTAGTAGGAAAAGAGACAAAGAAGAAGTGGGGGAAAGGAAATAATGAGTTTGTTACTAAGCTGGATATTGGCGTAGAAAGCTGAGCTCAAAGCTATGGACCTCCTTAGGGGAATATTATAAATAAACATAAATATACCTCTGAAGGACAGGACTATGGGGAAATCTGTCTTTGCTTCTTATGTTGCCAGGAACATAGAAACCTTACATAGGAACATAGGAGTGTTACCAATAACATCAGATTTTTGGCCATGTATAGGATGAGTAAGTTTCCATGAAATTGGAAAAAAAAAACAAACCCTTGAAGCAGAAACAGTAAGACATGCAGTGGCGCTTGACCTAACAGACCTTCAACATGCCCAGGGACTTTCCATCACAGAGATAATAAATTCAAAAGTGTGTCTGGTGGGATCAGACATGTCAGCTACAGAGCACAAATTGAATTTCCCAATTATCTGATGCCATGATCTTGTTTGACAAGGAGATGAAACGGGCTCTGTCTCATTGTTGAATTCTTCACATCTGATACATGTGGTTTAGCTTCATTTTGCTGTTTAGTATTTGAAAGCTCTATAGCCTATTTTCCATAATCTAAACTGTGATGAAATCAGATGCATTTATTCTAAATTCATACCTTGATGTTGTGTATGTAGCAAGTACTCAAAAATGACTACTTAAAGGGATGATTTTCAAATGATTTTCTGATTTATGGAGAAGCATAGTGAGTGCAATAGAGCCCCCAGCAAAGAAAACGATTCCACAAAGTTTCACAGGGCCTGTCAATGATTTGTACAGTAGAAGTGCCATGGAAAATGTTAACAGAGGTCACTTTTAAACTATGTGAACAATTATTTTTTATAATAATAATTGTATTTCCTCCCTGGTGAAGCCTCTGTCTCCTATGATTATTAAATTTCAGGACAAAATAACCCTTAAATACTAAGAGAGCAAGGCTTTCTAGTGAAACAAATGTCCTGTTTCCTTTGAGTTGACTTGTCATTCATTTGAACACACACACACACACACACACACACACACACACATATATATCACTCAGATAAAAATATTTTAATCTTTCTATTTTATATAATAAACAACTATGTTTACTAATTTCCATTGATTAGAACCCACTATACACTCTTCCATGATTTCATTATTTTCACAAGGGATAGCCACAGACCTTAATTTGCTTTTCCTGATCTTGGCACACATGAATGTATTACTAAATAACTTTTTTCACAATATTTTTCACTTCTTATAATTAGAATCACATTGTATCTATTCTTTTGTGACAGATTTTTTTCCACAGTCAGCATTAAAGTGCCAAGCTTCATCACTGTCATTGGCTAGGTATATTTTATTAATTTTTAGTGCTATTTTCTATTATAGGAATAAATCTACAATTTATACATTTTTCTTCTTTGTTTGCCTCGTACAGATACTACTTCTTGTAGAGGACTTTGGGGAATGAGATTGTTGAGTCAGTTGTTAAAATATGTGCCCTTGGTATCTCCTTTTTCTGTACTTTGGAAAGTTGACCATTGTGAGGTACATGTACCTGACTTTCACTACAGCCGATGTTATCTCTTGGACTAATACTGTACAACTGGAATGCATATTTAGTGGAAGAAGACAGGGCACATTTTTACTAGCCCTTTGTTCCCCAATCACTTCGATGGGCAGAAGCTGCCTCAATTTTTTTGTTTGTTTGTTTTGGTTCCATTCAGACATTTCTGGTTTTGAATGAATATCCCCAAATCCACATTTATAAAATGAAGTAAGGCTGTTTTTTGTTCCATTTTCTTCCTTCCTTTCTAACCTCTACTTGTTTTTTTGTTTTTTGTTTTTGTTTTGTTTTTTTAACTGTTCTGCTTTTATTTGAAGATTTAACACATACAGATTCATGTAACCTTTATGCTGATCAGGAGGCAGGAAAGTTCTGTCACCTCAAGGAACTCAATGCAAACCCACTGTTATCACATCCTGGGCTGTAATCTCTTTTTGAGAATGCCATTAATAAAATTGTCCACATATAACCTTTGCAGTTTGATTCCTTCACTCCTGAGTATCTGTGAGATGTGTCTATTAATTACATCAATACCCATCATCTAATAGAGAATTAAAAGAATTATTGGAGGTAATGAAGCAAATGGACTTAACAGACATCTATAGAACATTCTACCCAAATAGGAAAGAATATACCTTCTTCTCTGCAGCTCATGGAACCTTCTCAAAAATTGACCACATACTCGGAAGCAAAGGAAACCTCCACAGATACAAAAAAATATCAGTGTCCACCTGTGTCTTATCAGATCACCACGGATTAAAGTTAGAAGGCATCAACCACACTACCCCCAAAAAACCGACAAACTCATGGAAACTGAACAGTCAACTACTGAATCACACCTGGGTCAAGGAAGAAATCAAGAAAGAAATTAAAGTCTTCCTCTACTTGTTTTAAAAAATAAAGTGACATTCAGTTTCTTCTTGGACAGTAACTGAGAGGAATATTCATATATTTAAAAAAGTGATTTCAAACGATCTCCAAATTGGTTATACCAACTTAAATTCTCACTAACTTCACAAAATTCAGTTTACCCAAATTCTCACCAGCACTTGATAATGACTCTTTCTGTTATTCTATTCATTATATGTCCAATTATGGTTTTAATTGGAATTTTAATCATTAAAAATAAATTTGAATGTTTTTTCATAGTTAATTTTTTAATTCAAATTTCAAATTCAAATAATTCATTATCCAATGGAAAATGATAACTTTCTTTTATATATAAAACTCAGATTTAAATTTCTAATTTTTACATTTATTTTTAAATAAGATGTGGATTTAACATATGCAAAATTTATTTTATGATATTTATTAATTTATTAATTTGACATATACAGATAAAATTTTACATGTTTAATCTTATTATATATGAAAATAAAGAATTGGAATGTTGTAGAACTAGAATAATTGAGGAATTTTACCCTTAGAAAATTAATTAGTCTTAGAAACTTTAAAATATTTTTCTCCTCACTTACCTTATTTCACTATTATCTATAGATCAATTACCAAGTTTCCATTAAAATACATAGTATGTCATTACTTAGAAACATTACTGGCATTCATTTCTTGTCACTACTATCAGGACTATTCATTGTCAATAAATGACTTTAATCATATCACACCTTTGAGAAAACCTACTTAATAAAAAATTAGAAAACTTTTAGAACAAAATCTCTAAATTGATACTGGATAATATATAGGCATAATATGGAAATTTTCCCTTTATTCATTAAGTGTATGGGTGCAAATAAATGTTAGTCTCCTATACATATAACAATATATCTTTAAGTTAACCACTATGATGTTTAATGAGAACATTAAAAGTCCTTTGGTGAGCTCCCATTAGATCAGTCCCACCGTCTCCGTGGATGGATTTACCACTCGAGGTACTGACTTCTTTCCTCATGTTCTCCCTTCTTCTGCTCTTCATCTGGGCTTTGGGAGCTCAGTCCAGTGCTCCAATGTGAGTCTCTGTCTCTATCTCCATCCCTCTCCAGATGAAGGATCTATGGTGATATTCAAGATATTCATCAGTGTGTCTATGGGAGAAGGCCAGTTCAGGCACCCTCTCCTCTGCTGCCCAGGGACCTAGTTGGGGAAATCCCCTTGGACACCTGGGAACCCCTCTAGAGCTAAGACTCTAGCCAACCCTAAAATGGCTCCCTTGGTTAGGATAACTTCTTCCCTGCTCCCAAATCCACCCTTCATCCATCTCAATTATCCCATTCCCCCAAGATCCCCCCAATCCTCCCCTTCTTCCTTCTCTTTCCCCATCTCCCCTACCTCCCAATCCACCCCAACCCCCCTGCTCCCAACTTTTGCCCAGTGATCTTGTCAACTTCCAGTATCCAGGAGGATAACTATATGTTTTTCTTTGGGTTCACCTTCTTATTTAGGATCACCAACTATAGGCTCAATGTCCTTTATTTATGGATAGAATCTGCTTATGAGTGAATACATACCACATTCCTCTTTTTTAGGTCTGGGTTAGCTCTCTCAGGATAGTGTTTTCAATTTCCATCCATTTGCATGCAAAATTCAAGATGTCATTTTTTTTTTTTTACCGCTGAATAGAACTCTAAAGTATATATATATATATGCCACGCCTGCTGTATTCATTCTTCTATTGAGAGGCACCTAGGTTGTTTCCAGGTTCTGCCTATTAGAAATAGTGCTGCTATGAACATAGTTGAACAAATGCTCTTGTGGAGTTGCTGGATCCTGAGGTAGGTTGAGTCACAGTTTCCTGAGAAACTGCCACACTGATTCCCAAAGTGGTTGCACAAGTTTGCAGTCCCACCAAAAATGGAACTCACCAAGGCAAGCTGGACTGGGTCTGAACAAGCATATGATCAAACCGGACTCTCTGAATGGGGCTAACAGTGAGGGCGAACTGAGAAGCCGATGGTAATGACACTGAATTTTGATCCTACTGCATGTACTGGCTTTTTGGGAGCCTAGTCTGTTTGGATGCTCACCTTCCTAGACCTGGATAGAGGGGGGGGGGGCTTGGACTTCCCACAAGGCAGGGCATCCTGACTTCTCTTAGGACTGGAGAGCAATGGGGGAGGGAAAGGGAGGATGGGAGGATGTGGAAATGTTAAATAAATAAATTAAAAAAAAAGGAAAAAAAAAGTCCTTTGGATAGGAAAAAATGTGAACATAACGACAATGATGGTAGGCAGAGGCTGCTTGCTTGTTTCCCGGCCGCTCAGACCCGAATAATCACACAATCACTATATTAATTATAACACTGTTCGTCCAATGACTCAGGAACATTTCTAGCTAGCTCTTACATCTTGAATTTACTCATGTCTACTAATCTATGTATCACACAAGGCTGTGGCTTAATGGTAAGAATCCAGCGTCTTTCTCCTTCAGCAGCTGCATGGTGTCTCTTTGACTCTGCTCACTCTCTTTCTACATCTCTGTTCAGATTTTCTGCTTGATTTTACTCTGCTAAAACATGCCCAAAATAGCTTCTTTATTAACCAGTGGTAATAAAACATAATCACAGCATACAGAGGGGAATCCCCCATCATCTCCCCTTTTCTGTTTAAACAAAAGGAAAGTTTTAACTTTAACATAGAAAAATCACATACACAAACAGTTATCAAGCAAGAATTATAGTTACAATATTTAGCCTGTTTACATATAACAAATTAAAAAAATACTCTATAATCTATCCTATCTTTGTGAGTCTAAAGTTTTATATTTAATTGTTCTTTTATCATTAACTATGGAAAACTATAACTATCTGTCTTCAATCCTCCAAAGACCCCACAAGGATATAATATTACCTAAGTAAACAAGAAGTGTATTGTAAGCAACTTCTAAAACTCTAGAATTGACAGAGACATCTTGTTGCTTGGACAGTCACCCAAAGTTCTTCTGTAATGTTAGGGCATCCATCTTCAACCTACAGGCCCATAGTATCCAGCATACTTTTCCATGAAGCAGGATACTTGAAGATGTGTTCTTTCTTGTAAGGACAAAGTTCATCAGTTGCTTTCTTCTGTGTCATTCAGAATGTCTAGCAGACACTTTCATTAAGTAGGAACCCTGAAAAACCATCCCATATTTTAGAAAATTTAGCAGTCACATTTATGTGGGTTCTGCATATCCAGTTCATACAGCATACCATCAAGCAATCCAGACAAGAGTAGGTTCTTGCCCAAATGGCTAGCCTTGTAACAATGAAGGCAAATTCCATAACAAGTTCCTTAAATACTCATCAACTTCTCTGAAGTAATTGATGCTGCCAGATGTAGAAATGACTCACTGTTGAGAAAAGTTTAAGTCCTTAAAATATTTTAAATGCCATATTCTGTGGTTCTTTGAAAGGGCTGAAGAATTCCTATCCACCTGAAATATATCTCTGTACATCTAGAAAACCTAACTAACATGACTACAGTTTGACTATTATATATGATCATCTATTAATACACATAATACCTTAAACAAGAGTAGAAATACATATACACAGTATAACAAAATCAGCCTTAATTATGTATTAACAGACCAAGATCCATACCAATGCAAAGTATTCATCTTTATATCATATCCCCCTTATTGTATATTTTATATATTTACTATGATCATAAATCACTTATAATCAAGCCCCTTTAAATGAAAAAATAATATATTTTTTCATAAATAATTTGGGAACATGGGCAAAGTTTTTTCCAAACTGTTTCTGCTTGTGGGCAAAGTATTTTATGGTTCATGGAGACCCTTTGTGGGATCTTGTTCCATCAAACCACATTAGCCAGGAAGCAATCCACAGGTTCTCATCCTCTGTGGGAACAAAAGCAAAATCTCTTTCCTATGCAACATTTACTTAGAACCAAATTGTAAAGTCAAGATACCTTTATGTTGGTTTAACATAGCAGTCCCGAGAATCAAATGTCTCTTTGCAGTCAAAAAATTCAAACGAAACACAATAATATACATAATCTAGACTTTTCTGTATATCATCCATCTTTGAATGACTAATTTTTCTTTACACCTTTAATCTATGACTGTCTGTACTCTTTTATATAACTTTTACTATTTCTTTAAAGACTTTTATTTTTTAAACTATTTCTTTTTATAACTATCTATACACTTTTTCTCCTCTCTCCCAAGCCATGATACTTTTTTTTAAACACACTGTGTCTCATTTAGATGTCTTTTATATCTGAATTTGTCCTATTGTATATCTGAAATCCTTTCTGACAAGGAACATTTTAAAATGGTAAGCAGCATGGTTGAAGCAGCCCTGAATGTTGACTCCACCTCTCTTGGCCTTTCAATATGACAGAGGTAAGTTTACCCCCAGCTCTGGGACTGCTGGGTGGAAGCTGTGCTCATCACCTCAATTCTGGGAAGCACAGCATAAACCCTTTTTGTCTGAAGAAAAGGTAAATCTGCCATGCAGCATGCTGCAAGGCATGAAAATATCTCTGTGTATGGTGGCAGGAATCCTCCATGCTCTCCTGCTTGTACATGCCTAGCAGACCTGATCCGGCAAGTTGCTTAAGCAGAGAGTGCTGAGGGTGGTGGGCTCTCAGCTATTTTCATCCTAATCCTGAGCAGATGGACAAGAACCCGGACCCGAAGTGGGTGACGGGCCATGCTAGCTAGTTAGCCCAAGTTGATAGGGCAACATTTGTAAGTGGAAACTGCTCTTTCTTTCCTGGCTGTCCAGACCCGAATAATCACACAGAAACTATATGAATTATAACACAACTTGGCCAATAGCTTAGGCATATATCTGGCTAACTCTTATATCTTTAAATAAACCATTTCTATTATTCTGTGTATCACCACCAGGCTGTGACTTACTGGTAAAGATTGGGCATTTGTTTGACTCTGCCTCCTCTCTTTCTATATCTTTGTCTGGATTTTCTGCCTGGTTTTACTCTGCTAAGCCATCTCTTATGCCTGGCTATATGCTGCCTTACTATAAACTGAAACAACGTCTTTAATAACCAATGGTAATCAAACATATTCTTAGCATACAGAGGGGAATCAAGCATCAAATGACCTCAATATTTAATTCTACGAATCATTATTCAGGGTTTTTATAACATGAACAAGGTATGGTAGTGGACACCTGTAATCTCAGCAATCACAGGACTGAAACTGGTGAAGCCAAAATTTGATAGCCATCTAGATTACATGGTGAGCTCAAGGCCTGCCTGAGTTTTGTAAGAGACACTATCAGACAAAGAAACAAACTCTACCAAAGGTAGTTTTATCTGTATCCCAAACTAGTATATCTATAGACTGATTTTCATGTTATAATCATAATAGTAAATCATCAAGATTAAGATATGCTAAATATGTTGTTCTAGTCCTACATGAACATTTTCATTTAAGCAACCATTGAGGAGGTGAAGTATATTTTTGAGTTAGTCTAGAAACTAACTTACAGCTGTCTGATAAAGCTCCCTTAAACAGAATGACACTTGCCTTGATATTGTTTAACTTTGGTTTTATCTTGGCTAAATGAGTGTATAATTTGAGCACTTATATCTATGTATTTTTGTGTCTGTAAAATTAACAGTCCCAAAATACAGGTTACACAAAATTCAAAGAGGAAGAAATGAGGTGGTGGTAGGGCTTACAGTAGTGAAGAAGAAAGGTTTGCAAAAGAATTGCAGAAGGCCAACAAAATGTTATGCACTGCTTGGTAAACAACACAAAAGGCAGAGAAAATTTTGCATAAATTTCCAATTCAACATTTTTCTTTACTTTTTGTGGTGGTTTTTATTATGTATGGCCCACAAAGTCTCATTTGTTTGAAAGCTTTTTCACCAGGGAATTCGGCTATTTTTTAATTGATTTTATTGAGCTATCCATTTTTCTCTCTGTTCCCTTCCCTTCATCTCCCCTCCCCTTCAACCCTCTGCTACTATTAGGAGGTGTGGCCGTGTTCAAAAAGGTGTGGCCTGTTGGAGGAAGTATGTAACTGGGAGTGGGCATTAACGTTTCAAATGCTCAAGTTAAGCCCAATGTCTCTCTTTTCCTGATCCCTGCTGATAGAGATGTAAAACTTAGCTATTCTCCAGCACCATGCTTGAGTGAGTGATACCATGCTTCCCATAATGATGATAATGGAATAATTCACTGAGTCTATAAGCCTTTTAAAGTGTTGCCATGGTCATGGTGTCTTCTCTTTGTAACAACAGAACACTGACTAAGAAATTGTCTATTTTCAATTTTTTATTTGAAATTTATATATTTAACCAAGATTCTCTATAGAGGACTGAATAAGTATGGGATAAAACCGGACTCTCTGAACATGGTGGACAATTAGGGCTAATGAGAAGCCAAGGACAATGGCACTGGGTTTCGATCCTGCTGCATGAACTGGCTTTGTGGGAGCCTCACCTGTTTGGATGCTCATCTTTCTGGACCTGGATTGAGGGGGGAGGACGTTGGACTTCCCACAGGGCAGGGAATCCGGACTGCCCTTCAGATTCAAGAGGGAGGGGTAATGGAGTGGGGGGAGGGGGAGAGGACTGAGGGGAAGGGGAGAAGAGTGGGAGGAGGGGGAGGGAAATGGGAGGTGGGGAGGAGGCAGAAATTTTTTCAACAAAAATATAAAGAAAGAAAGAATAAATTTAATTGCTTAGAGGTGTTTATTGCCTTTGCATTACATACTTAGAATATATTTTGTTGTCGTATTTCTACAGAACTTTTGTCAGTTAGATATGTTTCACAGTGACAGTGTAGCAAATGAGTAAGATAATAAATCCATGTTTACACTTTGGACAAACTATCTTTTGTCCTACAAAAGTCTGACTTTCTATTACTACATCAAGAAAGTAATGTGCTGCCAGGTATGGTGGAACGAATTTGCAATACGGAATCAGCAAAATTAGTTGTTGAAGATCAGCCTTGACAACATGAGGCCATGTCTCATAAATAAATAAGCAAAGAGATAAATGGTATGAAAGACACAGGAAGAATGTAACTGTGTTTTCCTTAAGAAACTAGGCAGATCCAGTATTTATCTAGTGAGATCTTTGCATTATTCCCACCGAAATAATAACTAGATTATAAATTCCCTCATGGAATGAGTATGACATTGTAACTTGCCTAATATATATTTCATTCAAAGTACATTGAGTTACTTGTATTCGTTGAATATGGTGTAGCTTTTCTTGCTAGAAATTCTTATGGTACCAAGCTAGTCTTTGTGGCAGATAAATTATATGTAGATACATTGAAGTAAATTTTAGCATCAGAGTTATATTCAGGCTACTCCTTAAGCAATATTACACGGTTCTGCTTGAAAAGGTCACGATACTGTTTAGAAAAGAACAAGTAGTTCAGTGAGTCTATAAGCCTTTTAAAGTTTAGGGGACCATAGCTCCCCTAAATTAACTAATAGATTCCGGAAATAGGAATGTTAGCTGTGAGTGGGCTGTGGTGGTAACCGTATTTATTCTCAGCACTAGGGAGACAGAGGAAGGCAGATCTCTGGGACCTTGAGAGGTCAGTCTGGTCTTTATATGAGTTCCAGGACAGCAAGATCTACACAGAGAAATGCTGTTTCAAGAATAAATAAATAAATTAGAATGTCAGTTGCAATTAATCCTTTAAGCCAATGAGTTGTTATGTCTATAGCCCAAAAATGTTTCAACTGCTTATGTAACAAATAGCAACAATTTGAAAGCAATTCACAGACGATGACAATACATGTTACATATTCAGACTGAATCTAATGAGCTACCATAGATACACAGAATTGATATGACTTGTAATTTTTCAAATATCAACTATCATTGGAACTCTTGTGGTATTTAAGATCTTATTGTTATCATTTATTTAAAAACGGCAGGAAGGAGTCACACCATACAACAAGGCACTCATGAGAATTTTATATGAAAAAGAGAGAGAAGAGGGCAGAGAGGGGGTTCAGAAACCAATCTCCGGAGATAAGAACAGCAGAGGAGAAAAAGAAAGAGAGAAAGAGGGGGGAGAAAGAAAAAATTCGATGGGAGGTGGGCAAGGCCCACCTTTTAAAAGGGAACGTAGTGTATGTGTAAAATAGGTACTCTTAGTGGCTGCAGCTGGGACATATTCTGTCAGGACCCCAAGGGCAGGCCAGCACAGATGCCTGAATTCTAACATTCCTCCCTTTTGTTTATCATAAAAGACAAGGAATTAGAAAGGAGTAGCACATGAGGCAAGGATGAGGAAGCCGTGATCTCAAGACTGTTTCTGGCTGACTTGGGAAATGTCTATCATCTTTTGGGAACCTGAGAAAGCTGGGGTACTGTCCACATCCTTGGGTAGCTGGCTGCTGCACTTCACTGTCCATGCTTTAAGGGACCGTTCGGTGCCTCTTGGAACTGGAAGGATGCTGTTGGAGGTGAACTCAAATCAATTACCTGGAACACACTAGAACTGACAGTACCTGTTCCTTTTTCATCCCCATTGCATCACGTTAACGCCCTCTTTCTAGTCGACATACCAGGAGACACAGGTGGTTAATTTCTGATGGCAGTCAATAGTAAAAAGTGAAACAGAAAAAAAAAATTGCACTAAACTAGTATGACTGTCTCCTGAGGAAGGCAAGGAAATGTGATGGGAAAGATCACCAGGTCGAAATGGAAACAGAAATTGAGTAAAAGAAAGTGAGAACCAGTGTGTGCCGAGCAAGAGGAAGTTGACTTCCTCAGTCTCGCATATTGCAGCAAACAAACAGGACAATTATAAAGGGAGAACAGATAGAAGAAAAAAGAAAGTGGAGAACTCTTTCTCAGTTTCCCGATTGCCTGATCCAGGGAATACTGAAGCCAAATTTGATTTGAAAGGAGTGGTCAGTTGGTCTCTAAAAGGCATTCCAAAAGGGAGTAAAGTGCTACAGACACTAACAAAGTTCCCATGAGTGTCATAGAGAAGACCCAGGGGCTGTAATTCATCGGGTCCCCGGAATTCAGAGAGGATCACACTAAGTAGGCACAGTCTGTCCCATGCATTATCACACAGGAATAGGGGCCAATGGCTCTGAGTCAGACAGAGACATAGTTGCCTGGAGCCGGGACTTTGAGAAAAGCCAGAAGGCAAAGAGAAGACTGTCTTCAAGAAATGAAACCTCACATCCAGGGGAATGGTCAGATGCATGTAACCCTACCAGAGACCCAATTGCCAGTATTGAATGGAAGACAAAGCTGGCAGTAAATGAGAAAGCAGAATTGTTGCAGGTGGAAGAGAGCAGTTCTGTTGGGTAGAGCAGGTGATTAGGGTCCCAGCATAAAATGTTTGGTGGACCCTGCCACTGAGCAAACATGCTGCATGCATCAGGTCTACTGAGGGAGAGGGAATGCAGAAGAATGAAAGGGTGATACCTCTTTCCATTTATCAGATCTCTGGCAGAATGTTGCAAAGATTCCATAAAATATTGGGTTATAGAGTGCAGGAAAGCAGCCATTTGGATTGGTCTGACTGAAAAAGTAGATGCACTTCCCATGAGTGAGGTAGAGAAATAAGATCCAAATGTCTGCAATTCTTAGCATCCCAAGAATTCAGAGTATCAGAATAAGTAGTCACAGGTTGTCCCATGCATCATCACGCAAAGAGAGCTCTGAGCCTGAGAGAGCCATGTTTGCCTGGTACCAGGAAATGACAAGGCCAAAAGGTAGGAAACCATGCCTGAGAGAAGAGAAATGGATCACTCATGGGAAATAGTCAGAGGTGAAGAAGAAGGGGGCTCACCAATCATGTTGATGTTGGATGGAGGGTCCCAGTGCTCTGTTAATTGGAGCAGTGAGGCTGTCGTATGTGGACCAGGTTCTAGGGTCCCGGTGTACCTCAGGACTCCAGGAGAGCCTACCCAGTCCCAAAGCACCAATGGTGTGTATATAAAAATGACTGGAAGAACTCACACCATATAATAGAGCTCACATGGAAGGTTTATTGGAAAAGAGAAAAAAGGCAGAAAAGGTGACAGAGAGAGTGCAGAGAGGGGCACAGAGACGGATCCCTGGGCACAAGAGTGACAGAAGAGAAAGGGGGGATAGGCAAGGCGCACCTTTTAAAAGAGAACATAGCAAAAGTGCACAAGAAGTGCTCTTGTAGCTGCAGCTGAGGACATGCATAGCCTGTCAGGCCCCCAAGGGCAGTCTAGTCCAGATGCCTGAATACCAATCCTTGCTCTTTCAGACAGTCAGATGTCCAAGTAAATTTAGAATGGATTCCTGGGGCATCATTAATTGATAAGTATAATCTTGCTGATTGACAACAAACGTTGGTCTCATTGGAACTGTTGCTCCATTGATGTGATGTTGGTTATAGCTGGAGACTGACTGCTTAGATCTAGCAACTCACGTAGTAGAGAGAATAACTTTAGGTAGTTTTAAATCTAACAACATAAAGATAGAGGATCTTATATTAAAGGCTAGAAGATGGTTTTTGCTCAGATAGTTATTTTTGCCTAAGATGTTTAATATTTCTATCTGTATATTCATGTTTCCAGTGTGAAATTTTATTACCGTCAAGCTAAAGTATTTTGTACAAAAAATTAGTTTAAAAGGTTTGTTTCAGTTATTTATTAAAATTACAAATATTTTATTTTTTAAAGAAGGAGTGAATTAAAGAGTCTTCATAAGCTCTATGATGATTCATATTTCTCATGGGAATGAAAATGTACAGCTCTTAGTGCTTGATGATAAAATTAATGCCACTTAGTAGAACCAAGTGTTTAAATATTATAACTTCACATAAAGCTTTATTATTGTTTCAAATATACTTTTAAAATCATTGGCATGGTTGGGCTTTTGAAAGGTCATGGATAGTTTGTACCTATAGGGCTATTTTCTTCCATTCTGATAGCTAATAGCAGGTAGAAGTGAAATTCTATAGAAGAGTCAAGCATTGTGGTGACATGCCTGTAATTAGAGCATTTGGGAAACTGATGCAGGGGGATCAAAAATTCAAAGAAAGCCTGGGTTATGTAGCATTACCCTTTCTCAAAATAAAGACAGCAAAAGAAAAAAAACACTCTATTAAATAGGGTACTGTGGAGTAAGGCAAGCCATGAAGGTTTCGGAGTAGACTATTATATAACATTACTAATAGATGAGCTATAAATTTCTCAGAGAATGTGTCTCTGAGTTCATGACTAATGGTATTTACAATCCAAAGGAAAAAATAAAGAGTTGGTTATTTCTTTTGTTTGGCTGTTTTATGAAATAGGCTTATTTAGCTAAATTCAATAAGCACATTCAAATGAATGTGCATGCAATTGAAAATTTCACATCTCTGAAGGTTCCACATTAATAAGCATTCATTCACAAGTGTTTTGTCATTTAAATATTATGTTAATTTTTTGTAATTGGATTCTTCTTCAATGTTGGAAAACTTTCTTAACTATACTAAACATTTCCTTAGAGGTATTGTTACACATTCTAAAATTCCTTTGTGCTCAGGTATTAGTGTTTGAATTGTCAACACTGAGCGTAGTTAAAATTAAAAGCCTTCTGTCAGAAAAATTGTTTTGAAGGAAGAAGGAACTTAAAACACTCTTTCTCCCCCACTAGAAATTCATACAGATAAATACCTTTATTTTTCTCCTAGAACTGAACGTACATGACAAATTGGCACAACTTAAAATGAGAATTGAAGGGGATGAGACTGATTGAGAAAACTTGATATTGAAAGGCTTATTAGCCCATACAGGGTTCGAGTCTGTCTCTTCAGTCTCTGTGAGCCCCTATGAGCCCTGCTTAGTTGATTCTGTGTCCTGTGTTCTCCTGGTAGTATCCTCCAGCCTTTGACTCCTACAATCCCTTCTCCACTTCAAGTCCTCTGCATATAACTTATGGTTGTATAGCTTGCTATTCTTGTGAACTCCCAACAATGCGAGTGTGTGTGTGTGTGTGTGTGTGTGTGTGTGGGTGTGGGTGTGGGTGTGTGGGTGTGTGGGTGTGTGTGTGTGAGAGAAGGGGCGGGGTATTTTCTGACTCTTTTGCTTGCCACTTGGGACACTTTTCCTCCTCCTACTGGGATGGCATGTCTAACCTTAAGATGTATGTTTGTGCCCACTCTTATTATATCTTGTTAGGCCATATTCAGTGAAAATCCCTGAGATGCCGGTTTTTTTTTCTTTAAAGAAAGACATAGAAGGAGGTGATCTGGGAGAGAAGGGGAAATGGGGAAGGCACTCAGATAACTGGAGGGAGAGGAAAGTGCGGTCAGCAGGTAATGAATGAGAGAAGAATAAAAGTTAAAAAGGAAAGAAAAAAAGAAAAGAAAGGCTTATTATCAATGTGGCATTGGTGCATGCCATTAATCCCAGCACTGGTGAGGAAACTGCATTTCTAAGTCAGCCTGGTCTAGAGAGCGAGTTCCAGGACAACTAGGAGCTTTATATGGAGAAGCCCAGTTTGAGAAACAAAAAACTAAAAAAAAAAAATATTAATCAAGATCTGACATAAAAACGTAAGCTGAAAATAATTCATATAATCAAACAACAAATTTCATATGCAGCCTTGCACTGACAAATCAGTCATGTGAATACCAACATGTTTTTGAAGTTAAAGACTCAAAATATTGTCAAGTGGCTTCGCAAATAAGCATTGGCTTAAGATGTTTCACAACAATGAAATGGATATCATAGTAATTAATCTCCTTATGGTAAAGCTAGGTCAAATTTCGTCAAAAGGTCAACTAATATTGAACAGGACGTTTGCTCATGAATTTGCTGCATTAGAATTTTGCTATTCTGAAGGTCAAAGGACATAATCATTTTCAAAAAATGAACGGAGCAAGACATTTTTACATTTTTCTAGAAAATTTGGGCCTTAGTTCTATTTAAATGTATACAATAAAACCATACCTCTGTCCTATATTTATTAGCATTCTAATAAATTATTCATGATTGTAATATTTATGTAGACTCCATTTTGCTTGTATGATTGATTTGGCTTAACCTACAAATTAATGTGTTCCCATTCAACCTTTGCAATTCTATATGCCACTACTCTTTCCTTCAAAGTGTCCTGAAATAGCATCCTAGCTGATCTCCCTCTTATGTTCTTGTCCTCTTCTATCTGCTCTATTAACAGCATTTGAAACAACCTTTCAGAAAGGTCAATTAAATCATCTCACCTCTTCATTAAAACTATTCTGATTCTACTAAGAGTCAATTCTGATCCTTTTATCTTGATATATATATATATATATATATATATATATATATATTGATTAAAAATATTAATCAAGATCTGACATAAAATATATATATTTTCCATATATATATATATATATATATATATATATATATATGGAACATGCCTTTCTTTCTAATTTCAACTCTATTTTGATTTAGTTTCAGACAAGCTATCTCTGTCTTAGCCTTGTATATAATCTAAGCTGTCAACCAAACTGCCTATTTATTTAAGGCTCTGTCTGCCTCTTATCTTACTTTCTTTTGCTTCTGCCTCCATTTTATGAACAGTTAGATATTTGTTACTTACTCACTACATCATTCAAGTGGTTTTTCATTCGTTTATTCAGAAGTCAATGACTTTTAACTGAGAGAAAATATGTCCTTCTGCTTTATTCTGTTTAAAACACGCTGCAGATTCCATTTGACTATCCCAAAGATTCCTGGTCCTATTCAAACAATAATAATTTATAACCATCTCCATCATAAGACTTCTAATAATCTTTCTCTGGATAAAAAGTATTTCTAAACATACAGTGGTTCAAGGAAAACACCTAAGAGGTATAACTTGAAGATAAAGTTACAATAATAACTCATTGCCTCATATGATGTTATTTATGAGGTTGATAACATTTGTTACTCCTGTTGAGCTGCACACTCAGAACTTAACCAATTTTCTCTAGATGTCTCATATTTTTATAAATATATCACATAGAAATTCTGAAAGGCAAGTCTTATCTTTGTCTCTTATTCATCTAGCACCTTTAAAGATATGGCTAGAATTCCATACTATCTTCCAGTTGCTGAGTGCTTGATGGATCTTAGGTATTGTGACCAGTTAGTTACTTTCTTACCTTGCTTTAACACTCACTATTTCTATGATGTAAGTATTTTATCTTCAATTTTACATATGAAGAAGTTAAAACCAAGGCAATATAACTTGTCTATGGCCATATAGGTAGAAGGTAGAATTTGAATTGCAGCCAAAACTTGCAATGCTCAGGGTAGCATGCCATTCATATGTTCTCTTAGAAATAATTTGGACAGCAAAGGAAAAGATCACCACTCCAATTATAGTGTCCCAACAAGGCAAAGTTTTTGATTGAGAGGGCATACTAGTCACAAAATTAGAAGAAACACACCATGGCAGGAAATACACTTGGTTTTTATTCCAGTGCAGGTAGTAACTGTGTCTTTCAAGATTTGTTAGTCACCCCCCACAAAAGGAAAGGTTTAGACAGAAAGCAGTAGATGAAAACTCTTAAAGATTGTTATGAGATGCTCAAGTCTAATTCTTCACAGTTTATGGCTTCTGGTGGGGCAGAGAGTAAGGAAAGACTTGGTTTTCTTTAAGGGCTTAGCCACTGTGTGTTTGACCATACTCCAGTGAGTATACGGGCAACACAAAATGGACTTGGTATATATTTCTTTTCTTCCTCTTTTTATTGTTGTGGGAGAGGTCACCAGGACAGGTGTGGACCAGGTTTGGGAAATGAGTATGATAAGGATGCATTATGTCAAATTTCCATATAATCAAAAAGAAATATTATATTGGGGAAAAAACAAAATGAAAACCAACAAAGCAAACAAAAAATCTGAACAAAAGAAATGAAGGAAACCAAGAAATGGTTGGTCACTTAAGTCATTTAAGTTCTAAGACTCGAGCAGAACCTTTGTATGAATACAATACTTACCAGGTTAGGGACAGTTTAAAACATTTTAATAAAGATTTTACAATGTGAAAGAGATAAAAATATTTGCACAGAAGTTTCATAAAGTGGGGAGAGAGAAAAAGATTTGAATTCATTGTCATAAAAGAAAGTTTTATGGACTTATCAAAAAGACTAATATTTAATGTTTCTTACATGTTCCATGTCTAAAATCCCTGGGAATACATTCCTCCATCCTTGGTGTTACTAGAATTGTGGGGCCCTTTGTGGTCTGCAAATGATGCAGGGGAAATCAAGGTCCCCTATTGGGGTTCTTCGTCTCTTTAGTAAAAGCTTTTATAAATGGACTCAAACACAAGCCCAGAAACTACTTTATTAGTGTTTAAAAAAGGAAAAAAAACCCTAGGGCAGAAAAACTGAAATTTTCAGCAGCTACCCAGAGGAAGAGAATGGAAGGGAGAAGAAAAGGCATGCAATTTAAGGTGTCACAGAGGTCAGACACAGTGGAAAGGCAGTCACGTGGTGGGAAAGGAGGCTTTAGAAAAAGCATAAGGAAGCCCAAAGTGTATAAGGAAAGCATAGTTTGAAAAGAGATAAAACGATAAAAAAGATTATACTGTTTTCAAAGCAGGCCAATTTACAAGCTACAAGATTTTGGTGCAGTAGCAATCCTTTGGCACAGTAAGCTAGTCAACCAAGTGTTGCAATTCTGGCAAGGAAATGTGTGGTGTCTCATTAAAGAAGTGGTTATTCTGTGTATCTTTGTAGCACGGCTTAAGCTGTGGCCACCTTTCCTGGGGTGGTCTCTGGGCCAGATGATTGAACCCACCACCCTACTAGAATATTAGGTCTCTTCCTAAGCCTGAGATTTCATTTTCTTGACCAGAGGTAATTTTTGCTCTAACATTGGCTTCAGTTTAGAACTTTTTATCTTTTCAATATGACAGTGAAAATACACAAGGAAATCTGTGACCTTTAGTCTACAGTCAAGTCAGCCTAAACAATGCCAGGGATAGTCACTGTTGTGTACTGTAAATGTGATACTGTTCTTGAGTTAAATTCTGCTAAGATGGTAATTAGTGATCTTGGTTACATAGGAAAATCCCCAGGCACCACTCAAATCAATTAAAGCAGGATCCTTGCAGGTAGAGACCTAAGACTGCGCATTTTATAAGTGTCGCTTTAGAGACTGTACTATGTGATCAGGCTTGGGAAAAATTCCTGAAGTCTAAATGTTTACATGTTAGATTCCATTTCTAGTTCAGTTTCGAGAAATAATAATGTATAACTCAAGGTGTATGTTATACATATATATCTTTCACACATACCATTATGTCATACTCAGTAATCGCCTCTGTGGTTTTCCAACTTAAAATGTAGTTTGTAATTTCTAATGTCAACATACAGAACATTATTATTTTGTTGAATGTCAGTATTAAGCTATAATATAAGAACACTGTAATTTATCTAAATACACTATAGCACATAAGATTTAATTTATTCCCTGTTTGTTTTTACAAACATATTTTAGTGTATATAATATTACAGTACAAAGAATATATAAATCTTAGTAATAACTTCAGTATAGAAGTGGAAAAGGTCCTTATGTACTTAGAATATAAATGATAGAATGAGTCACATAGCTCTCAAAGGCATTATTCCCTTTTATTTGTTTGAGTAACCTTAGGGTTATTCACATGTCTCTTTTGTATATAGTGTCATTGCAGAAATTGCCATTTTAAACTCTAAGCATTTTAGGCAATTTAAAAACAATCATTTTAGAATTTAATGTGATATGCAATGCACTTTAAGTCTTAAAATATACATACTGAAATCTGTATCTATAATGTCCTTAATTTTCAAAGAACATATCAAGTATAAAGTAAATGGAGCAGCCTCTAGAAGGGTCCATATTAAGGAGAGAAATTTAATATTGCCATTCATTATTGGAATGGTACATATAAGTGGGATTCCCCCCCCCCCAAAAAAAAATTATTGGAGTTTTTAAGGAACTAACTGCAAAGCTAAGTGATAAGAGCAGACTTTATTCAATTTGAATACTGAGTGTACCCAATTTGAAAACAAATACATGATTTAATATGGTTTTGGATGACAAAAGCATATGAAGAAATATAATAAATAGACAAGCAATAATATTATAGTGCTGAGTCCCATGTTGTGGTTGCAATCAATGTTTTGATAAAATAAGAAAGATATTTTAAAAGGTAAATCTAGGAGGGAAGGAATACATTTTTAAAATCTACATTGAGCATTCAGCTCTAATACATAATAAAGGACATGACAGAGCTAGTTAGAGGTGGAGAGAGCAGAACCAAATGAGTGATATTAAGTGCAGAAATAACAGAGAGAAAAGAAAATAGATGAAACCCCAATTTATGGTCTATCTAACTTCAGAGATATTAGTATTTTGCCGACTTATTTCTCATTGGATTGTATGTGCCCCAAGATGAAAAAAGATCTTTCATTTTTACCTTATTCATAAGTATGTAACTATCAGACATAATTTATATGATAAATAATTTAGATGATATTTAAGGCAGGCAGTTGAGTCATATTTTAAAAATTCTTTCTCATTTAAAAACATTCTTCAACATACTTATGTTTTGAATTGAAAATAGTTTTTTTTTCAGGTAGTATATTCTGATTAAGGTTTTCCCTCACCTAACTCTTCCAGACCCTCTCACTTCCACACACAAATCCGTACCCTTTCTTTCTCTCTTTCCTTAGAATACAACAAACATCTAAGAAATGATAATAATAATGAAAATAAGATAAAATAAAAATAAACCAGGATATGACATATCAAATAGAAAAAAGGAACCAAAGAAAAAGAACACCACATTCACAAATGCTGAGACACACATTCCCCCATGCAGAAAGCCCTAAAACAATATTGAAAATGACAATATATAATAAGTCAAGTATTCATGAAGTAAAAAAATAATGCCCAGGCAAAGTATTGTGAGACACAGAACCTCTAAAAATACCATTGAATTCATTTTCTTTTTTGGCTATCTACTCCTGGGCGTAGGGACCTAGGCAGGTCCCATTGGAGAATCCTGGTCAAGATGTGGTCCTCGCCACCACTGCCCCTTTACTATCTGGCTTCAGTCTTAGGTCCTCCTTTTGGCTGGCACCTTTTCTTTCTCTTAGCATAAGATTTCGGGTGAAATTACCAGTTTTTAAGAGTCCATCATGTCAATAGTCAGATTGTGAGATACAAGTGTCTCTTTAGTGTATCTTCACTTCTGCCAAGCTCATTATGGTAGAAATTTTATTTTAGTAGTTGTGTATTAAGTTCTCTGTGTAATGTGTAGAGTCTCACAGCAACAATTTCCTCTGAATCCAGGAATACCTATCATCTAATTCCATGGTGTTGAATCCCTTTCATGAGACTCTAGCACAAAAATTCTGATTTGTTTGAAGCAAGGCTAGTGATGTTATTTATCTAACAGGTTTATCTGCTTTCTGTTACATTGGTCTAGCCTAATCTTTTCAATTATTTCTAGATAGTGGAACTGTAGCTGTTGGTTTAAAATTATGTTCATAATATGTGTATCTATGTCTGTATGTAAAGGAAATTAGTAGTTTTGATAATCTGGAAATATGTAAATTATAGTATTATCTTACAAAGATTTATGATGAGTTTACTGCAAAAATTAATACAAAGATTGGTCAAAATACAAAATTACATATTAAAAAATACAAAATATCAATATAACTCTACATTGTCATATAACTATGTAAGGCCTATTTTATGAATTTTTATAAATCTGAAACTTAACCACTTACACTTTCTTGGGAAGATATAATGTAGAAAACAAATAAACTGATGTGACAAATCCTAAATAATTATCTTTCACACCAGTCCAATTTACTGTACACATTTTTTCTGCACTATGCATATGTATCTGAGCATTATTAGAGCATTTTCCTGTAATACCTTCCGAGGATCTATGGACAGATAGAAAAGATCTATGGAATTCTATCGAAATAATTGTTCCTTATGTTAATATTTTGCACATTATTATATGGAATTCTGTTTTATGATGGATATTATTTCAGAGTATTATTTCTCATTAGGCAATTTCAAAAGCACTTAAAATTTTTATTTCTAAATTGTGGCCACAGTTAGAAATTGTATTTAATTATGTATGTTGAGCGTTATAAATTCTAAATTGCCTTTCAGACCCTGTAGTTTAACAAGTTACAATTTTGAAAGTTTTTTTTTTTTTACAATTTAAAACAAGTACTTTCAAAGTGACAAACTTTTTAAGAAAGGAAATTATCGTTAAAATGTACACTAGTTCATTTATCTTCTATAGTCTTTGACCTTAAACAGAACTGTGTTAAGAAAAAAGGTCATCTTCTACAGTGGATACAAATATTTAGGAGTATAAATTTATATCACTTTTTGTAATATGCATTTTTCTGATTTTAAAGTTTAAATGTTAACATTAGTTATGACATAATTATACAATGATATAGAATAATCCATTCAGAGTTGAATCAGAGCTTTGATTAGGAGCCTAGGGATGTAGCTCAGTAAGGGATGTAGCAAGTAAGAAGAGTTGCTGTGCAAGCATGAGGATCTGGGTTGAAATACCAAGCACTGATATAAAATCAGTTGGTAACTGCACTTATCTATAACCCCAGCATTAAGGGTCAGAGAGAGAAGGATCCAAGGAGCTTGCTGGTCTACCAACTTAGCAGAACTATTAAAGCTTCTGCTTACTGAGACACCTAGCCTCAGGGAGTAAGGATAAATGTGAGAGAGGAAATCGTGAAAGTTATACTTCTCTGGCCTTCACATACACACGTATGGGTGAAAACACCTATGTCCTCATGTGTATGTATCACACACACAGGCGTGCACGCACACAAACACACACAAATGTGTAAGAACACAGTTATTACTATTTAATTGTTTTCCCAAAATATAATTTGAATATGTTAATTTTTGTAACAAACATGTTTTCTTTGAAATAGGAAGGGTATACTAACTCCCATACACTTCAGACATACTTACAGCAAATAATTTCATCTTTTGGGTATAACTGAAGATTATTGAATAAAATGTTTAATTCTTGATAGTTTTAATAAAAAACCTTATTTTCCATTTCTTTGCTTTTTCTTCCTTATGTGATACTTTGGCCAAGCACTCAAAGAAAATTTATGTGGAAACTTCCTTTGTTTCATTTTTTATATATAAGATTGGATTTATTTAGATAAGAAATATGATATTGAAGTATTCCTTATGAATAATTTTAAAAAGGAATATAGGATCACAGAGACTGTGGACTGGAAGTTTCCTTTCTCTACTTGCAACTTCTTCTCCTCTTCCTCATCCTCTCTTCCACCTTGAGACAGGATTTACTGCACAGGCCAGGCTATATTCTAACTTGAAACCTCCTCTTTAGATGCTCAGTCCTGGGACTGCATGTCCATGTCAGCATGCCTGCATTGCATGCGCTGTTTGCAAATCCACAACCATTCCAACCTCCCAATTTTCATTATTATGTTTATGATTACTGTTTGTATCTGTATATTTTTGCTGCATCTGCATATTTGCAGTAAACACTTTTAGATTATAAAATGAACCTTGAGAAAAAATACCATGTAAGCCATATTTCAACTTAAGGCACAACCACGCATGTACACATACACATGCACACACACACACACACACACACACGCATACATGTAAGAACACTGAGCATCTCTGAATTAAAGTAAATATTATATGGTATCATGATGATCACAGTGCCCAGAGATTCCGTTTTTTTTTATTCTTTAGCAATGAAAGTCTTTCCAACAAAGTTTAATACAAGGAAGACTCTACCATAAAAAGTAAACTAAAATTAGAACCTCTAGATTAAAACAAGGATTTTAGTCCAGTTTCAGGTCCACTGATACACCTCAACCCTTTCGCTTTTTATGATGTAATTGGGCAACATAGAATTGAAGGGGCCTCTTCAAATTTACTTGACTTAATTATGTTAGACTCAGTATGCTAATTGAGAAAATTCGGCTTTAGCATTATTCTTAAACAGTTTCTTTGATGCAACACTGCATAAAGATAGGACCCTAGAATAAAAAATACGGTTAATAGTGCAACCAATAAGTTCAAACTAGAAAGCCAATGATGATTGGACAAATATTAAAATGAAGAAATTGCTCTCAATACATATTAGAAGAATTCAGATTTTTTTTTCATTTTTATCAGATAGTATACTTTTCATGTTGCTCTAAAAATCTAGAGTTTTTGAAATGCCCTGTAATTCCACTATTTAAGTACCTCATCATTTGGATATTTTAAAGCATTTCATCTATTGATTAAACTCAACCTCTGAGAATAGTGACTAATATATATATATATATATATATATATATATATATATATATATATATATTAAGTGATCAATGTGTATTTGGCAACTAATTTATAAAGGGGGTTGTGTTCCAGTTCAGAACTATGTACAAATGTGACAAAGATATATTTTGAGTTTGAATAAGTTCAGTGGCTTCCAGAGCAAATATTTTGTTTTATCTATTAGAGAAGCAGAAAGCTAGTTTAACCTGTTTGACTAGATGCTCAGGGCCCAATAATCTCAAATAAGCCAGGATCCTAATTTTATGTTTCAATCTATAGTGCCTTCTTTGCATCTCTATTTTTCTAAGCCGAAATGCATGAAGAATGGATATATCTTTAAAAAAGTAAACATTTGCTCAAAGCATGTTCCTTCATATAAATTATTTTTACTAAGGTCTAAATGTAGGCTGAAATAGAGTAAAAACATGACTGTAAGAATGGTGATTCAAAGAAATTTCACTCTTGAATTATGAACAGAAATCCTTAGCATAATTCTCCAGTGGACTATGTGATGATATTTAACATGAATATGCTTCATTTCCTTGACAGCCTTTTTATACTGGCAGAAGAATATAGTGAGAATCTCTTTACATTATCATTTACTGCTAATAGTACAGGAAGGTTCAGACTAATTAGAAATCTGGTTGCTACTAAGCCATTGCACTAAGCATACTAAACCAAGCTGTTGCTCTCTTAATATTTATTAACACATTTTTACTGATTGCAGAGAGTAAAGAAATGGAAATCACTTGTTTTGAAATTTAAAATGGAAAATTTTTATAAGACCCCCCCCAAAAAAAAACCCTTTGGCTGTATCAAGTTCTACAACTTGAGTTGTAATACTAGATTACAAAGATTCAATGTTGTTAAAGAACACAAGGACTGCACAGTATTAGATAAAAGCTGGTTAGTTAGATGGAACAGAGAATAGATGGGTTCCAATGGTAATATAGTTCATAGATTGCAACTCTCAAACCAACTATGTCATTTACTTTTTATAAAATCTGCTTGTGGTTCAGTGTGGTAAGGCCCTCAATTATGATCTCAAGTATAACAGAAAGAAGGAAGGAAGAAAAAATTCTCTCATTTTTTAAAATTTTACAACATTTTAACTGGTAGATATTGACCTTAGCTGTCTTAATTATTGGAAATAATGCTGCAAAATGTGGGAGTAAGAGTATATCCTAAACATATAAAATATTGTTCCTTTCTATTAATAAAACAGGCAAAGACAAACAAATAATAAATGAACTCACTTCAATGTTGTATTAGTTGCTTTTTATCTATGTGATAAAATGCTGTAAATAAAGAGTTTATTTTGTTTTATAATTCCAGAAGGGGCATCTATAATGGTGGAGGAAGCATGAGCAGGCAGCCAAAGCACAACATTAAACAATCACATCTTCGACCTCACAGACAACTATTAACAAGGATTAGGAGGGGCTTTAAACCCTCAAAGCCTGATTTAAGTGATAGACTTCCTGCAACAAGACTGTACCTCCTAAAAGTTTCATTACCTCCCCCAAACTGTGCCACCAACTAGAGACTAAATGTTCTTTGAGGGCATTGCTCATTGTTCACTGTCCAAACCACTAAAGATGTATAACATAAAAATGTCAGTATTACTTACACAGTCTAGAAGGATAGTTATTATAAGCCCATGTACCCTGGTATATTGCATGGTGACATCAGATATAATACTACATATTTTAGACTTGCTAAAATGCATTTTAATATTCTCATCACAAAAATGATAACTTGATCAAATGATCGATATGTTAATAAGTATGAATAAGGTTTTGTGATGCTTACAAAAATGAAGGCACCATATTATATTCAACAAATATGCACAACTGTTACTCATCAGTTCAACATTAAAACATATATTCCAAACCTGGTGGTGGTGCCTCAGTACTAGGGAGGCACAGCCTTCCTGATCTCTGTGAGGTAGAGGATAGCCTCGTCTACAGAATGAGTTCCAGGTCAGACAGAACTGTTATACAGAGAAAACTTGTCTCAAAAAACAAATGTCTATATATCTTTTTATGTTGACATATATAGACATGTGAGTATATATATATTCAAAACATTTATCAATGTAAAATCACCGCAAAATATTATAAATACTTTATCTTGAACACTTGATGGCTCATTTTTTTGACTTTCTATTCAACAACAACTCAATTTATGTTTAAACAGACTTCTTGTTTCTGAAAATATTTCCATTGCACATGTGGTACAATTCATCTCTGACCATGCACTGAAGATGGTACAGGCCCTTTTCTTGAACAGAGTCAAATCAAACTGCCGTTTCATTTTAGGAAAAATGGGACATATTCAGTTGTTTCAAATATTTAACTTTAACTAGGATACCATGAAAACCAGCTGTCACTTGGAGAACTTTGTTGTGCTTTTCTTGTACTGAAGTTAATTATCTTGGATACTGAAGTGTATGTGAGACCACGTCTTCTGTTACAGATCTTTAGATCATTATTTTTTTTCAAAAAAGGGTTTCTTTTAGAACCCTGATATTTTTCTAATTTATAGTTCAGCTCTGAGGAAGTGTGGACTCTTCCTTTTTGATTCTCATTATCAAATAATTTTTTATTTAAATAGCTGTGCATTCCCGACTAGCCCTGAGATTACCAGAGGTGGCTGGTGTCAATAGTGAGTCTGTGTATGCCTTTTTTTTTCTCCATAGAGAAGTTTTACCTATTGTATGATGAACAACATTAAAGGGAAACTTGAATCCTATTATGCCCTAAAGGTATAATCAAGAGGTGTTTGATTCTAGCATGCAAATTGGGGCAGCTAGAGCACACTGCTCCTCTGGGTATTGGTGAGAAGTATGGTATTCACATATTTTTGAACTTTTTCTTGCAAAAGCATTATGGGAAAGCACACCTGATTCTTGTGTTAGCATGTCTATGTACATAACTCTTTGTATCATAGCTTCTGTCATAGGCTATGCTCTTTAATTTTCTCATAAGTCTTACAAGCCATTACCATTCTTTTAAAACTTGGCAATAAAGCATTTCTAGTTTCCAGTGAACTAGACTTCTGTCTCTCAACTTTATCTCTTAACTGATTATAAGCATTATAAGAAAAGAAGGCTAGCAATATTGCTTATTTACAATGTGCACACATACATGTATACACAAATACATAACTGCATGCATACATACATACATGCTTGCATGCATGCATACACACAATATGTACTAAAGAAGTATATTCAAATATATTCACATTTATCAGAATATTCTTTATCACTCTCAGGAATCTTTTCAGTTGTATTTAATTGGGTTTTCCTTCTTAAGCCTGGGAAGTTTCTTTTATTGCTTTGTATTTACTAGGATTTTTCTTTCTTTGAATGTTGATGACTATGTTTCATTAGAATCTGAATATGTGAGCTTTAAGAACACCATAAAATTATCCATAAATCAGAGACACACATCAGATTCATCTACAGATCTTGAAGCCCCAAACTCCAAAAACCTATTATGGTTCTTTCATATTTATGAAAAAATTAAATCATCAATTGAGTAGGGCTACAAAATATTTGATTTGTTACAGTCTTTAATCTTTGCCAGTGTGATACATAATTAAATCACATGCTTAGTCATTTTCAAAAAGTACTATCAGATGGATTTAATTTGGTAGTTTTTTATTTTCTCTGTACTGTTATTATATCCACTCAAAATTCATGTTGAATTCACAAACGCCCATGTGACATTTGAAATTACAGAATTGTAAGGAGGGTTGTTCTATGTATCTGTCATTCTTTCTTTCCTCCCATCTCTTGATCCTTCTCACTCTCTCTTGTTTTGTGTGAACAAAGGAAAAGGTGGCGGGCCAGGAAGACAGCCGTCCATAAAACCTGATCATTGTGACATCCCAATCTATGTGTCACAGCCTTAAAAATTGTGAACATAATTTTCTTTTTAAAGCTACATTGTCTATGATATTTGCCATAGAAATATGAAATATGTAAGACACTTTTATTATTTATGTACTTGATTAAGTACACACACATACTCCACACACATACACACACACGTGAAACTAACCAACCTGGTGATGCACATAATCATCAACAGGCTTATCTAGGTGTTTGTATTAGTCAGCTTTTACCAAGATAATGCTGTGCAATACTATTTTTCCCTAAACTTGACTTATTTCAACTAACATGAATTTCATCATCAGATAAATCTGAATGATTTGTCCTTGGAAGTTCTGCATCAAGTCATGGGTCTAGTAGCCTTGGTGTCTAGACAGGCAGATGGTAACTTCATATTCAGAGGCCCACATTGATGTGGCTGTGGCTATCCAATGCTTGTTGATTTCCTGAAGGAAAGAAGCTTTATCACAACTTAATAATTCCAAACATGCCAGTCCATCTGGTTGGTTAACATCTCATTGATCAAAGCAAATTATCTCTTCCAATGAAAGCTAAATATATGAGGCTTATATAGAACAATAAAAAATGGGCAATTAGTAAATCTTTTATAAATAAGAAAATTATTACTCTTATTTTTTTACATACAGAGTAAGTTTTGGCATACTTTCTCATTTTCCTTGTGGATATGGAGAATTGCTTTTAAATTTTCAACCTAATTACAATAAGGGCTAAGGAAAGAATGTTTTATGTTAAACAGTTAGCTTTATAATTCAAATTTTCTAGAACAAATTTAATAATGTTTTAATACCTGGACTCATTCCTCAGAGCAACAGGCAAAAATGGCAGGGTAGGTATTTCTGTAAGAGAAAACTTGCCTAGGATATATGAGGCTCTGATATTAATCCCCAGAAGCATAAATCTCTCTCTCTCTCTCTCTCTCTCTCTCTCTCTCTCTCTCTCTCTCTCTCTCTCACACACACACACACACACACACACACACACACACAACAATGGGGGGAAGAAGGGAGAAGAGATAGAGGGAGAAGAAGAGGAGATAACTGAAGAGAAATATCAAAATTCCATTCCAAAATGTATATTTCACACAGAAGGCATACTTCCCCAGTCAGAAACATAGCAGGAAAAACATATCATTCCCTTCTTACTTTGGAGAAAGAAAGAAAGAAAGAAAGAGAAAAATTAGGAAATGTTCAAGAAAAAACTGTTTGGAGCTATGAGGCAATCTGGATCTTAATAACTAGAAACAGATGAATTCCGCTTATTAAGGCTGCATGGGGACATAAGGAAGGTCACACAATTGTCTAACATTCTGAATAAGCAATGAAGGAGACTGTGATGCTGTGCTGGGAAACTGTAATCACTGAGTATAATTCCCTCATAATTGGATCACTGAAGAGAATAAAATCCAGTAGTTCTTTTATTATTTCAGGTGTTACTCCATCATTCTTATGAATTAATTACTTTCATTCGCTGATTCTCGTATAACTTCTACTCCCTTATGATATAAAACTTTTATTCCACCTTCCCAAGAAAAGCTGTCTGCAAGGTTTGGTACTTAGTTCAATAGTACATAACTTGCCTAGCAAGAACACGGCTTTAGGTTTGGTTCTTAGCTCTAACAAATAAATAAATAAAATAAAAACAAATAAGAAACAAACAAACAAAACCAAGAATTATCATTATGAATCATATGTTGGTCCCCTGAGTTACTGACTCCTTGTTACTGTAAATACTATAAATTGCTTTTCAGAATTTGTTGGTTCATGCTTATGAAATATTCATTAAGGACAGGAATACAGATTGTGCTGCCTGCTTAGACCTGAGCGATGAAATAATCGCTTTAAATACACTGTCAAGAAGAATGAGACTTCACAAATACTATTTGTTATAAGGCTATCAAAGGAAATAAAAATGTCTGCTAACATTCAATACATACATACTGTCTGACATGATCTGACTATATCAACTTTTAACCTTAGTTGTCCATTCCCATATAAATAGATACCTTATACCAAACTATAGCACACGCCAATTAAACTAGAACCTGTAGTATGGAAATAATACTAATACATATGTGTGTATAGCTTTTACATTTTCTAAATTGAATTTTATTATTTTAATTATATGTTTCTGTCTGTGAATATGTGCACATGAGTACAGGTATACACAGAAACCAGGGTTGTCAGATTCACTGGGAACTGAAGTTACATGAAGTTGTGAACCACCTGATGATGTGCTGGGAATTGCACTTTGGTCCTCTGGAAGAGCCGTACATGCACTTAACTGCTGAGCCATCTCGCCAACAATATATTCTGTTTTGAGACATAATTTCTTGAAGCCTAGGCATGTTCTCAAACTTGTTTTTTTTAAATAATGATGACCTTGAACTCTTGACTTTTCTCCCTCTACTTCCCTAGTGTAATTACAGGGTATACATCATACCAAACTTATGAAATACCAGCTGTAGAACCCAGAGCATCCTTCACGCCAGGCAACACTCACCCAACTGATCTCTATCCCCAGGCGCTTATATATAACTAAAATCTTTTCAAAGCTGTCCCTGGTAGCTCATGAATGTAATCTTAGTTCTCAGGGAGCTAATGCTAGGGTATCACGTCTTTGAGGGCAGCTTGAGCTGCATAGGAAGACCTTGTTTCAGTGAAGCATAACTTTAATAAATACGCAAATACAATTATAAAACCGATTAAGTTGGTGTTAAGATGAAGCCAAGTGTGAAAACTGACCCTACAAATAAATATAAAATAATATTGATGGTCCCAAGGGAAGGGTCTGAGGGTTATAAGAGTTTGACAAGTTCTCTAGAGGGACAGAAAACTATGAAACAATATGAGAACTGTTGGCATGTGATGATAGCCAGAGACACCATCACATACACATTTTAAATACAATTTACACGTGGCTCTGTGTTCTCTAGTCCATGGCCCAAGCATCTCTCTCTGTTGTTGAGAAAACCATTTAAACTTTCCTGCTTAACCTCTCCATTCAATCATTGATAAATCAGGTTCAGTGACCTTTAAATTCTAGGCCACCTGTCTACACTGAATGTTGTACAGACATTCCCAAAACTATTAGCCATTTCCAGGAAGACAGAATTCCTGACTAGAGAAGGGGAAAAGGGATGTAAAAAGCCTCAGATTGAATGTCAGTTGATCAGCTCTGAACAGTCATTGGTTTTCATTCTGCACAACCCTTTTTAATGTGAAAATTCTGGCAGCTGCATCACATAGTGATATACAGGATACACACTCCCTGGACATTTCCTTAGCACATCTTTCTGGTTAGTTCTTTAGTTTGTGAACCTTTTTTTTTGAGACATATTTCATGTGTCCCAGACTAGCTTTCAAAATTATAGTATGGCTGAGGATTATCTTGAAGCTTTGATCCTCTTTCCAATGTGGTAGGATTATAAGCATGAATTATCATACCCATTTTTATTCCCTGCTTGGAATTGAACGCAGGGTTTTATAAATGTCATATTTTCATGTGTTAAAATGAACTGCTCTCCCACCAAAATAATGAATTTTGATGCAGGGGGTGCTTGTCTTTTATTAAACAAAATTTTAAGAATTAAACAAATATTTAATAATAGTTTAGAAAATGTCTAAATTAAACAAAATTAAGAGTTAGCTCCAAGGTAGAAAACTTGCCTAGCACGTACAAGGCCCTGAGTCTGAAACTGAAAGGAAAGATGAGGTTCTTAGTCCTGCCAGTCATATGTGACCTGTGCCTTTCTTATTGACTATAGATACATAATTTATGAAAAATGTCTCTGTTTCCTGAATTCTGCAGTGGTATCGAGGATGCTTTGCCTTTTTATCAAAGCATAAGAAAGGCACTTTTTCCTTTTTTGTATTTTCATTCATTGTTGCAATGCACTTCCCTTCGGATGAATCGAGGACACCTGGAATCAGCTATGTTAGTTGTGAAAGGCTAAGCGGGTGGCTTTTTTATTTTCGGAAAATGGCCTCTCTGGATACATAGCTGTCACTGGTGCTGACAGACTTGTGCTTCCTGTTCTAGGAAAAGTTTCATTCCTTTCAGAAACCCCTACCTTAAGAATAAGTCAGGAAAATAATGAGTTCACTAGTTTCTGTTCCTGTCAGTACCTATGGAACTTTCGAGGATCTTGAAAGCTGTCCACAGGACGTTTTGCAACTAGCACCAACTACTGCTTCAGAAACCCATTTTGACTTCTAAGTGTCTGCTTCATATATGCTTGTTCCTTCCCTTTGGATCACAGTCTTTTGGCCCAAGATGTCTTAGCTCCAATTCTTGTCTGTGATTTGTTGCTGGTTTGCACTGCATTTTACTGCACAGGGATTCTTAGAAATCCCCAGATAAGCCCCTGCATGCAGTGGCAATGAATCTCAGCAATTGCATTTTCCTGTATCTGAACTTAATTTATATATTAATCCTCCTTTCTCTAGATCCCACACAATTCATCTCATCTAACTTAGGAATAATGTGCCCCACTTTTCCCTAGGGTTTTGTCATCAATTCTTTGAAAGGGTTGACATAAAGCCAATACTAGAAGATGGGTGTGGGTTACCTGATCTTATGCATAATTCATCCCAATAGCACTTTGTGTTTGTGTTTCTAAGGGATAAATATTTGTTTAGACCAAAATATATGGATATCATTAACATCTTTAGTTATTTAGGATTCTCTGAAAACCAACTGAGTAATTTTCACTATAAGCATGTGGAGTGTTTTGTTACTATACCAATGCATTATACCCTGGTGCTGGATGGCCAGTTTATATCTGTCTGCTTAGGTACACAATGCATATGCCTACCCTGGGCCCATTCTCATATGCATCATTCACTGTTGAAGTCTTGATACATTCCCCTGTTCACCAGGAAAGGGCATCTAATTGCCTCTGCAATGGCATTTCCCAAACCTATCTGTTCTTGTAGTCGATGGTGCTGTGGCATTATTGGAGGCCATGCTGCTTCTTTCACTGTTTCCTTCTCTCAGAAACACACGTTTGTCTGGCATTCTTGTTTATTGACTGGACCTTCTTCCCTGATCCTTGAAGATTGTCTGTAGACTCAGATCTGGCTCAGTGCCTCACTCTGTAATATAAATAAAGTGAAGATATCAGACTTTGAAATAATCTGTGATTAAGATTTTTTTTTATTTTCAGTATTCAATTTTGATTTAATTTTTCAAAAACCAATCTAGTTCCACAAAGTAAATGCTCTAAATTATATATGGACAAAGGATGCACAAAAACTTACTATAAAATAATTGAAATATCAGTAATCTAACATGTAAAATTTTTATGATATCTGTATTCTTGAAATTTAATAATGGTTCCTAGTCTAATTGTGTTGCATGTATATTAAATATACTGAATAATAAAATGCAATTAGAAGAATTAAATATCATAAAATTGGTTAAAGTGCTTTTGGGAATATGATAATTAAAGAGATGTTTTCCTTCTCTGTTCTTATTTATTAATTTTATTATTAATAAATATAAATTTGTTAATTTGTATTTATTAAATAAGAAAAAAGAAGAAAACAAGAACAGTGATTAAGATTCTTGTTATTCCTGTCTGACTAGGAACATGGAACACCTAACTGGCCCTCTTATTCTAGCAAGTGGGATATAACTTAAGCACAGAAAAATGTAGTTTGGGAGAAAATGGTGCTCGACATTTTAAAACAAATATCTAGTATACAGAAACTGAGGGCTAGTTTGGTCTCAAGAGTAAATCGGTTTCAATCCAAAGCAAAGTGAGTACACAGTTTACAGTCAAAAGCGTGACTGGACCTTGGCTTAGCAGTGTGTTCATTCACTTGTTCAGATGAAGTGGGAAGATCACTTACGCCCATGGAATCAACAAGAGTAGATAATGTGCAGAGACCACTGCACGTATCAAAAACATCAAAGACTTGGGGAGATGACCCAGTTATCAATGTGCTTGCTTGGCACACAAGCATTAGCACCTCAGTAATTTCTTCCCACCCTTGTTAGAAAAAGAAGTAGGCAGATGTAATAGGGCACACACCTGCCCTAGCAATTCTTTTGGGAGGCTCAGACAGTAGGATCCCTCGGGTTTGCTAAGTAACCAGAGCAGCCAAATCAGTAAATTTCAGGTTCAATAACGCATTCAAAACTTAAAGTAGAGATGGAGGGAGCATAAAGAAGATGACAGACATTGACCTCTAGCTGCCACACCCATGTACACATTCAGCATCATCCACTCCCCTGGACAATGACACACAGAACCTAGTGTAGAAGCATGTAGAGACACAGAGACACAGAACCTAGCGTAGAAGCACGTAGAGACACAGAGACACAGAACCTAGCATAGAAGCACGTAGAGACACAGAGACACAGAACCTAGTGTAGAAGCACATAGAGACACACAGACACAGAACCTAGTGTAGAAGCACATAGAGACACAGAGACACAGAACCTAGTGTAGAAGCATATAGAGACACACAGACACAGAACATAGTGTAGAAGCATATAGAGACACAGAGACACAGAACATAGTGTAGAAGCATATAGAGACACAGAGACACAGAACATAGTGTAGAAGCATATAGAGACACACAGACACAGAACCTAGTGTAGAAGCATATAGAGACACACAGACACAGAACCTACTGTAGAAGCATATAGAGACACAGAGACACAGAACCTAGTGTAGAAGCATATAGAGACACAGAGACACAGAACCTAGTGTAGAAGCACATGTAGACACAGAGACACAGAACATAGTGTAGAAGCATATAGAGAAACACAGACACAGAACATAGTGTAGAAGTATCACATAGAGACACAGAGACACAGAACCTAGTGTAGAAGCACATAGAGACACAGAGACACAGAACCTAGTGTAGAAGCACATAGAGACACAGAGACACAGAACATAGTGTAGAAGCACGTAGACACACATAGACACAGAACCTTGTGTAGAAGCACGTAGAGACACACAGACACAGAACCTAGTGTAGAAGCACATAGAGACACATAGACACAGAACCTAGTGTAGAAGCATATAGAGACACACAGACAAACCACACTCACTTGTGAATTTCATATGTATAGCTAGAATACATTGATAAGCTTTATTTCTTGTGAAAATGGTATTAAATACAGGGAGACTAATTCTTGCAATGGCTCAAATTGTCAGCAGCAGTGCAATAGTAGGCACAGCTTAGAACTGCTACCAGAAGTCCAAGGAGTAAAGCCAGAATTCTTGACTTTGCTAGAAAAGGTAATTTCAGGACATATCCTGTGAAGCAGGTCCACACTCAGTTTATTAGAAATAGGCATTCAGAGGAAGAATAAGATCCGTACAAGTTCATGGGTGCGCCTTCTCAATCAAGAACCTAATTTAAGTGGCTTAACTGTAGCCATACATATCAATTCATCTCTGAAGTTGTATCTCAAAGGATTACTGATAGTTGATCTTTCTCGATGTCTGTTTGTTTGCCTCTATCTCCCTTTTCAATGGATGGCCTTCTAAGGTGGCTTTGGGATGTCATCCAAGGGATTATAATTTGATAAACTTAAACCATAGCTTCAAGGAGTTTAAAATATGTCTTTTTCTATAGATAGGATTCTGAGAAAATTGCAAGTTTACAGCTGTGAAGAAAAAGAAAGCCATATATGCTTATGCTAGAAGTGGAATTTATTGACATTGTGGCTTTCTCTCTCTAAAAAATAATATGTTTGTGTTGCCAACCTTGACAGAAATGATTAGTTGGTTAGAATACATCTCAGGTGGTCATTAACAAGTTGGCATATTTCACTAAGTCACCTTCTCTGAAATTTAAATCTCTCTTTGTTACCTTATGATTTGTTTATTTATAAGATTATAATAGCAGTGTTTTGCCCTTTATTCATCATGTAAATGCCTTGAGGAGATTATTGCCTCGCTCTTCATGGTTACATAACATCTTATCAGAACTCTGTACTAGGATTCATTTAAGTATCCTAAGGTTAGACTATTTTTATTTCTTTTTTACACTAAATAACCCAACTGAAAACTATTTTGTTCGCATTGCATCTGGCACTGTCCACAGATTCACATTATTATGTCAAAGGATATTAACACTTTTGGGATGTGCATAGATGTGCAAATATTTCATGATACATGTGTCACAAAAACATTTTCTCCCATTTACTTTGCCTTATCAAAAATGAGAACATTCAGTTTGGTAAATAAAACTGTATGTGGATGAATATCCTTGCTTTATGATTCATTCTGTGAAATGAAATTTTTCATTGGAGGTATTAAAAATTGAAAATTATTTTAGGATGTTTTAAAAGTAATACTAACTTAATGAACTAGAACTACTAAACTACATAAACTACATATTTTTAAACTAGTAAACTGCTATTTGGGATTGAAGATGCATTTTATATATGTTATGTATAAAAGTTCATATATATATGTGTGTGTGTGTATATATATTATATAGAGTAGATAGCTGTGTGTTGATAGCCTATTTTGTGTGATTGTTAAATTTGTTTTCATTGCATATTTATTCTGTTGTGAATTTCATTATTTGTTTACAAACCAAATTACACGTAAAAATAATGTGAGTTTTACTGTGAGATATATATTTCTGAAGTCTATATTTTGTATGTGTGTGTGAGAGAGTCTATTTCTTTTGGGGAGTTTTGTTGTTTGTTAGTTAGTTTGTTTGTTTGAAGCACAGATTCCCTGTGTAGCTTTGGGACCTGTCCTGAAACACGCTCTTGGTAGTCCAGGCTGGCCTTGAACTCACAGAGATCCACCTGCCTCTGCCTCCTGAGTGCTGAGATTAAAGGCATGTGTCACCACCAGCCTGATTATGAATCTTTATTTCTATGTGTGCATATACTATTATAAGTAAAATTAATTACCTAAGAGAAACAAATATAATTACTAGGTAGGCATTAATATTTTTAAGAAATATTAGAATATTTTATTCTAGGCCTTCAACTTTTATTTTCTCATTTTATGTGATGTATTGGAAAAAGTGTTTCAGTGACAGATTTTTCTTTTATTCCCTAACAAAGACATTTCAACACATTGCAGGGTTTTTTTTATTTAACAAAGCTTTTTCATTTTAATTAATAACTTTTGACTTTTACATAAATTGGAAATTTATCTGGTTGATTTATTTAATATAATTTCAATGAGTTTTAGTAAAATCATGATTAATTTATCTCCTGAATCATCCCAAAATTCATTTATTTATTTTCTTCATAGTCATTGTCAATCGGGAGGCATAATATTGAAATAATAATAATGATTGCTGTTTTTTCTAGTTCATTTTGAAAGTCTTAGGTTCTGCAATTACTAGTACTGACATGCAGTATCATAAATGTACTTATATCCTCTTTAGTAGTTTTATATTTTGCATTTAGTCATAGGAAGCAGCCTGAAACCTCTAATCAACATCAAAGGTTACACCACAGGGATCCAATATTTTTCATTTATATTGCAATGATGCAAAATACCTTTCCCCGATCACTGTTCTTAAATTCATTCTAGTTTGTTCAGTTAATGAGAATATCACATCTTAAGCTGTAGAAGGTATTCTCTCTTTATGACTGCATGACTCTCAGCAGATTATCATTATTATCAAGAAGTAATATTTAGTAAATGAAGGTGTGAGTGGCACTAGCTTAGTACCCTCACTAGTCAAGTAACGGGGTGGGGGTAGATGACTGCCTTTCCCTTCAGCATACAGCTCTCTAGCACTTCATAGATATTCATGTATGAATACAGACACACTTAATAAGTGTGCACTGAAATACTAAAGGAAAACTGAAGTTTAGGGGCAGTTAATAGAATTTGTCCTTGCCAAAGAGGAAACTGTCGCTATCTCAAAAGCAATAGAAATAAGTATCTGCTCTCCTTTTTGAGGTATTCACTGAACATTTCACAGTTCTTGTATTTCTGAACTTGGAGTAATAAATCAATGAAAAAAAAGGATATTATTTTTTATAACTTGCTTTATTTAAGGGTGGGAGGAGGGGGAGGGAAATGGGAAACTGGGAGGAGGCAGAAACTTTTTTTTTTCTTTTTCTCAATAAAAAATTAAAAAAAGAATCTATTTGCGTTTTTCCATTCCTCCTCTTCTCCCTCTAAGTTCTCCAATGGCACATCCTACCCCCAGGCCAAGAAAAATTTTGTAATGATAGTTGATAGCTAGCATGTTTAATGGCAATAGTCTAAAGATAACAAATGTCTGAAATGTGGTTTTCAAGGTGCATTGAATAAGTTTATAGCTGTGTAGAATGAAGATAACTGAGAAAAGTGAAATATCAAATAGTTCTGTTTCAAATTCTGGCTATATTTTGGGGGTTTTCAAACTTTGTGAAGGTAATTCAATTTTCTGTCACATTCCATAACTATCAAGGGAATATCATCACATTTCTCAATCATTTCGATGGACTGTTAAATGGCATGCAATATTAATTATAGGAATGGTTCAATAAAAGATAGGTGTTGAGATTCATATTTATTTAATTCATGTGTTTAACTAATTGGTAAATTATCTATTTTTCTGACACTTAACCGTCACTAGATGAATCCCCTTGGTTTTATGTCTACCTAATTACCAATTGGTACCCTGAAATTGTCTAGAATTACCACTGGACTTGTGCTCCATTAATATGCTTTTGTAATGTTGAACCCTCAAAGAGAGTCTTTTCAGCTTCATCATTTTACTGTACCCCTTGCTGACTTCTGTAATGAAGAATCTTCTATCACATTTCAGCCATGTTTCTCTCCCCATACCTGCAGTACATAGAATAAAGGTTTTTTTTTTATTAACTCTTGTTACTACATACAAGGACTAGTGCAGTCTATGTTCAAATAGTAAATTAATGGTAAGGAAACAGAAGGTACAATTATTGGTTGTAAGAGCTTTCAAGATCACTAGGAAATCAGGCTAGTCTGCAACTACTGAGATAGGATCTCAGGAGTTAAACACAAAGACTATGGATTAGGGAACACTGAATGAGGAATGAAAGCACTAAACAATTGTTTACCATTATATATCATCCTCCAGGTACTCAAAACAATAGACAGCCATAGGCCATGGGCGTTGAGTTCAAGATTTATATTAGATTTTGAACATCTTTGATAAGGCTGTACAACAGAAGCACAACTGTTACAATTAAGACATTACATTTGAATGGGTTAGTCTCTTTTCTTTTGCTATTACCACAGCAATGTAAAGGATGAAGAATTTATAATGCTTATAGTCTCAGAGGAGACACAGTCCATCACGGTAGGTAAGGCATGAGAACAGGCATATGAGGCTGGCTCACTGATTTTTGAGATCAAATTTCCAGCATGGTATGGGAAATATAAGAACAACTTTCTAAGAAGAATCACCCTGTCTGATAGTTTCATCTTTGTCTTGGTTCTTTAATTTGTGCGACTGTAAAAGGGAGAATAGGTTCACGTCAGAAAAGACTCAATTAATTTATGTGCTAGTGGTAGCAGTCAATCATCTTGTTCCAAAAGCAGGCTCACTAATGAATTTAAGCTGGAAACATATATGGTACATAATGCAGAAAACTCAACCAGTAAGAAAAAGCCTTCAGGGTACACCTTAGAAGCACAGATGTTTAAAAACTGCAAATATACTTTCTTTTTTTGTCTAGTTTAGGCTTCTGCTTCCTTTTTTGTTGTGTAGGAAACAATTGTGCAGGATTTTAAACGCACTGGCTATTTGATGTGCATAATGTATGTATTATGCCAATTGTTACTGATCTCATTTTATTTTTATTATCCATATTGCTTTTGAAAAATAACTATATCACAAGATTCCATTCAATTTTTATGGGTGGCACAAAAGTCTTTGTTTTCTTTAAAACATAGGGATAAGTCTAGAGATAGGATTTTTTTACAAGTAGATATGCAGATGCTTAAATATCTGTATGGTACTAATTAGAACCCCAGTATGTTTATATTAGGAAAATAGTATGAAATAATACTGTAATATATTAAGTAACATTTGAAAAAAAATTGTAAACTTTTACTTATCCTCTTAAAGCAGACCCATAAATAAACATAATAAAACATATCTATTCTGTTTCCATTGTGCTACATAAAATTTTAGGGCTTTGGAAGAGTGTATGCTTAGAATCAAGTAAACAGGGAGAAACCACTTAAGCTATTTTGACTGACAATAATTTAAGACAAAGGATTGTTATGTAAGTAATGAAAACCGAGGGTTGCTGAGAAATAGTAACTGCACAAGTAAGCTACAGTGCCTTTGGCCCAGCCAAGAAAGGAAAACTACTAAAACTACCCAGACTAGAAAACTAAGAGGAAATGCTTTTTAGGATTGCAGCTCAAACTTATAGACATTGGGGTGCTCCCTGGCTAGTTAGCATAAGTCTCTGTAAGTAGGAAGGATCCCATATAATGGAGTCACAGTCTTCTGTCAGAGACTGGGTACTAATATTTCAATGTCAGGGGCACAGTGAAGCTGATTCCGTAAATAATAAAAAATAAACTCAAGCTGGATCAACTACTTTTACTGAAAAGGAGAGTCCCTGTGGATAAGAACAAAACCTGAAGTTCTGTGAGCAGGCATGGTGATCTGCAGGAAGTAAGTGGGATAAGTGAGGCTTTTGAATCAAGTGGGAATAAGTTATTTTTCTTCCTCCAGTCTTTCTGGGTCACTATGCTCATCCCTCCATAAATACACAAGTTAAGAGGAAGTTAGTATGCACGTCGGACATATAGTTTGCAGTCCGAGACTCATAGCTGAGTACAGAAGTGTGGGTGGGGATGACTCTGAACAAAAATATCTTTGAAAACCAGGACAAATGCCAATATTTCTCTGATGATGCATCTGGTAAAAAAAAAGCCATCATTAAATGATTGTACTTAAGTTGAAACAGTAAAAGTAAACAATGACACTAATAGCTTAGGCTGTATTAAAAGTAAACAATTACAATATTTTAGGCAAATAAAAAGAAAATATTTAGCATCAAATGTTTTTATTGGATTTGAAAATAGATAGCAAATAATATTAAACTTTAATATATCCATAGTTACTTTTTTGCATAGGACTTACACATTTCAAAAATTGCAGCTATACCTTTTTTTTTAATAATTTTTTTATTAAGAAAAGAAGAAAAAATCATAAACAAAAAACAAGTTTCCACCTCCTCCCAGCCTCCCATTTCCCTCCCCCTCCTCCCATCCTTCTCCCCCTCCTCCCACCCTTCTACCCCTCCCCCCACTCCTCTCCCCCTCCCTCTCCAGTCCACAGAGCAGTCCAGGTTCCCTGCCCTGTGGTAAGTCCTAGGTCCTCCCCCCTCCGTCCATATCTAGGAAGGTGAACATCCAAACTGGCTAGGCTTCCACAAAGCCAGCACATTAAGTAGGATCAAAACCCCGTGCCATTGTCCTTGGCGTCTCATCAGCCCTCATTGTTCGCCATGTTCAGAGAGTCCGGTTTTATCCCATGCTTTTTCGGTCACAGTCCAGCTGGCCTTGGTGAGCTCCCAGTAGATCAGCTCCACTGTCTCAGTGGGTGGGTGCACGCCTCGTGGTCCCGACTTCTTTGCTCATGTTCTCCCTCCTTCTGCTCCTCATTGGGACCTTGGGAGCTCAGTTCAGTGCTCCAGTGTGGGTTTCTGTCTCTGTCTCCATCCATCACCAGATGAAGGTTCTATGATGATATGCAAGATATTCTTCAGTATTGCTCTCGGATAGGGTCATTTCAGGTTCCCAATCCTCAGCTACCCAAGGAACTAACTGGGAACCTCATGTTGGGCACTTGGGAGCCCCTCTAGGGTCAAATCTCTTGCTCACCCTAAAGTGGTTCCCTTAACTAAGAATTGTGGTTCCGTGCTCCCCTATCCACCTTTCCTTTATCCCAATTCTCCTGATTCCCCAAGTCCCCCCTCCTTCCCTTCTACCTTTTCTCTCCCCATCTCCCCTTACCCCCATCCCACCCCACCCCCAAGATCCTAATTTTCTCCCCGGCAATTGGGTCTACTTCCCTTAGCCAAGAGGATAACTATATGTTTTTCCTTGGGTTCACCTTCTTACTTAGCTTCTTTAGGTTCACCTATTGTAGACTCCGTGGCCCTAATTTATGGCTAGAAACCAATTATGAGCGAGTACATCCCATGTTCATCTTTTTGGGTCTGGGACACCTCACTCAGGATAGTGTTTTCTATTTCCATCCATTTGCATGCAAAATTCGAGAAGTCATTGTTTTTTACCGCAGCGTAGTACTCTAGCGTGTATATATTCCATACTTTCTTCATCCATTCTTCCATTGAAGGGCATCTAGGTTGTTTCCAGGTTCTGGCTATTACAAATAATACTGCTATGAACATAGTTGAACAAATGCTTTTGTCATATGATAGAGCATCTCTTGGGTATATTCCCAAGAGTGGTATTGCTGGGTCCAGGGGTAAGTTGATCCCGAATTTACTGAGAAACCGAAACACTGACTTCCACAGTGGTTGCACAAGATGGCATTCCCACCAGCTATGGATGAGGGTACCCGTTCCTCCACAGCCTCTCCAGCAAAGGTTATCCTTGGTGTTTTTGACTTTAGCCATTCTGACAGGTGTAAGATGATATCTCAAAGTTGTTTTGATTTGCATTTCCCTGATTGCTAAGGAAGTTGAGCACGACTTTAAGTGTCTTTTGGCCATTTGAACTTCCTCTGCTGAGAATTCTCTGTTCAGTTCAGTGCCCCATTTTTTAATTGGGTTAATTAGCATTTTAAAGTCTAGTTTCTTGAGTTCTTTATATATTTTGGAGATCAGACCTTTGTCTGTTGTGGGGTTGGTGAAGATCTTCTCCCAATCAGTAGGTTGCCTTTGTGTCTTATTGACTATGTCCTTTGCTTTACAGAAGCTTCTCAGTTTAAGTAGGTCCCATTTATTCAATGTTGCCCTTAATGTCTGTGCTTCTGGGGTTATACATAGGAAGCGATCTCCTGTGCCCAGCTCCTGTAGGGTACTTCCCACTTTCTCTTCTATCAGGTTCAGTGTGTTCGGGCTGATATTGAGGTCTTTAATCCATTTGGACTTGAGTTTTGTGCACGGTGATAGATAAGGGTCTATTTTCATTCTTCTACAAGATGACATCCAGTTGTGCCAGCACCATTTGTTGAAGATGCTTTCTTTCTTCCATTTTATACTTTTAGCTCCTTTATCGAAAATCAGGTGTTCATAGGTTTGTGGGATAAAATCCGGGTCTTCTATACGATTCCATTGGTCGACTTCTCTGTTTTTATGCCAGTACCACACTGTTTTCATTACTGTAGCTCTGTAATAGAGTTTGAATTAGGGATGGTAATGCCTCCAGAAGATCCTTTATTGTATAGGATTGTTTTGGCTATCCTGGGTTTTTTGTTTTTCCATATAAAGTTGATTATTGTCCTCTCCAGATCTGTGAAGAATTTTGATGGGATCTTGATGGGGATTGCATTGAATCTATAAATAGCCTTTGGTAGAATTGCCATTTTTACTATGTTGATCCTCCCAATCCAAGAGCAAGGGAGGTCCATCCATTTTTTGGTATCCTCTTCAATTTCTTTCTTCAATGCCTTAAAGTTCTTGTCAAATAGATCTTTCACTTCCTTGGTTAGATTTACCCCAAGATATTTTATGCTGTTTTTGGCTATTGTGAATGGTGAAGCTTCTCTGATTTCCCTCTCTGCTTCCATATCCTTTGTGTATAAGAGGGCGACTGATTTTTTGGAGTTGATCTTGTATCCTGCCACATTACTAAAGCTGTTTATCAGCTGTAGGAGTTCTTTGGTGGAGTTTTTGGGGTCGCTTATGTACACTATCATATCATCTGCAAATAACGAAAGTTTAACTTCTTCCTTTCCAATTCGAATCCCCTTGATTCCATTATGTTGTCTTATTGCTATTGCTAGAACTTCAAGCACTATATTGAAGAGGTATGGGGAGAGTGGACAGCCTTGTCGTGTTCCTGAGTTAAGTGGGATGGCTTTGAGTTTCTCTCCGTTTAATTTGATGTTAGCTGTCGGCTTGCTGTATATAGCTTTTATTATATTTAGGTATGACCCTTGTATCCCTAATCTCTCCAAGACTTTTAACATAAATGGATGTTGAATTTTGTCAAATGCTTTTTCAGCATCTAATGAAATGATCATATGGTTTTTTTCTTTCAGTTTATTTATATGCTGGATTACATTGATAGATTTTCATATGTTGAACCAGCCCTGCATCTCAGGAATGAAGCCTACTTGATCATAATGGATAATTTTTCGGATGTGTTCTTGGATTCGATTTGCCAGTATTTTGTTGAGGATTTTTGCGTCGATATTCATGAGTGAGATTGGCCTGTAGTTCTCTTTCCTGGTTGAGTCTTTGAGTGGTTTTGGTATCAGAGTAATTGTGGCTTCATAAAAGGAGTTTGGTAATGACCCTTCTGTTTCTATCTTGTGGAATACATTAAGGAGTATAGGTATTAGATCTTCTTGGAAGATCTGGTAGAATTCCGCATTGAAACCATCTGGTCCTGGGCTTTTTTTGGTAGGGAGGTTTTTGATAACCTCTTCTAATTCTTCGCGACTAACAGGTCTATTTAGATTGTTCACCAGGTCCTGATTTAACTTTGGTATATGATATTTATCTAAAAAAGTATCCATTTCCTTTACATTTTCCAATTTTGTGGCATATAGGCTTTTGTAGTAAGATCTAATGATTCTCTGAATTTCTTCTGTGTCTGTGGTTATGTCCCCCTTTTCATTTCTGATCTTATTAATTTGCAAATTCTCTCTCTGCCGTTTGATTAGCTTGGATAGTGGTTTGTCAATCTTGTTGATTTTCTCCAGGAACCAGCTTTTTGTTTCATTGATTTTTTGTATTGTTTTCTGTGTTTCTATTTTGTTGATTTCAGCCCTCATTTTGATTATTTCCAGTCTTCTACTCCTCCTAGGTGAGTCTGCTTCTTTTTTTTCTAGAGCTTTCAGGTGGGCTGTTAAGTCTCCAATGTGAGCTTTCTCTGTTTTCTTTAAGTGGGCACTTAGTGCTATGAACTTTCCTCTTAGGACTGCTTTCATAGTGTCCCATAAGTTTGAGTATGTTGTTTCTTTATTTTCATTGAATTCCAGGAAGACTTTAATTTCTTTCTTTATTTCTTCCTTAATCCAGCTATGGTTCAATAGTTGACTGTTCAGTTTCCATGACTTTGTATGCTTTCTGGGGGTAGCATTATTGTTGAATTCTAACTTTAATCCATGGTGATCTGATAAGACACAGGTGGTTACTAATATTTTTTTGTAACTGTGGATGTTTGCTTTGTTACCGACTATGTGGTCGATTTTCGAGAAGGTTCCATGAGCTGCAGAGAAGAAGGTATATTCTTTCCTATTTGGATGGAATGTTCTATAGATGTCTGTTAAGTCCATTTGATTCATTACCTCCACTAATTCTCTTATTTCTCTGTTAGGTTCCTGTCTGATTGACCTGTCCATTGGTGAGAGAGGAGTGTTGAAGTCTCCTACTATTAGTGTGTGCGGTTTGATGGCTGCCTTGAATTTTAGCAATGTTTCTTTTATGTACGTGGGTGCTTTTATATTAGGGGCATAGATGTTCAGGATTGAGACTTCATCCTGATGAACTGTTCCTGTTATGAGTATAAAATGCCCCTCTCCATCTCTTCTGATTGATTTAAGTTTAAAGTCAACTTTGTTAGAGATTAGTATGGCCACACCTGCCTGTTTCTTAGGTCCATTTGCTTGATAGGCCTTTTCCCAGCCCTTTACTCTGAGTAGGTGCCTGTCTTTGTGGTTGAGGTGTGTTTCTTGTAAACAGCAGAATGTTGGATCCTGTTTTCTTATCCAATCTCTTAGCCTGTGCCTTTTTATAGGTGAGTTGAGTCCATTGACATTAAGTGATATTAATGACCAGTGGTTGTTAACTCCGGTCATTTTTTTTTAGTCGTAGAGTTTGTGTGTTTCCCTTCTTTGTTTTGTGTTGGTGAAGGGTCTCTAGATGTCTTAGTTATTGTGGTCATTGTTGGACTCCTTGGTTAGTGATTTTCCTTCAATTACTTTCTGTAAGGCTGGATTTGTGGCTGCGTATTGTTTAAATTTGTGTTTATCCTGGAAAATTTTATTTTCTCCATTTATAGTGAATGAAAGCTTGGCTGGGTATAGTAATCTGGGCTTGCACCCATGGTCTCTCAGTTTCTGCAGTACATCTATCCAGGACCTTCTGGCTTTCATGGTTTCCATGGAGAAGTCAGGTGTAAGTCTGATAGGTTTACCTTTATAATTAATTTGTCCTTTTTCCTTTGCAGCTCTTAATATTCTTTCCTTATTCTGTTTTGATAATTATATGGCGAGGGGATGTTTTTTTTTTTTTATCCAGCCTATTCAGTGTTCTGTATGCTTCTTGCACCTTCATAGGAAAATCTTTCCTTAGGTTGGGAAAGTTTTCTTCTATAATTTTATTAAATAGATTTTCTGGACCATTGAGCTGCCCTTCTTCTCCTTCTTCTACTCCTATTATTCTTAGGTTTGGTCTTTTTATTGTGTCTCATATTTCCTGAATGTTTTGTGATGAGAGTTTGTTGGACTTGCTGTTTTCTTTGATCAGTGTGTTTATTTTCTCTATGGTATCTTCAGAATCCGAGAGTCTTTCTTCTATCTCTTGTATTCTGCTGGTTATGCTTGTTTCTGTAGTCTCTATTCGTTTACCTAGATTTTCCATGTCCAGACGGCCCTCTGTTTGTGTTTTCTTCTTTGCCTCCATTTCAGTTTTCAGGTCTTGAACTGTTTCCATTATCTGTTTGATTGTTTTTCCTTGGTTTTCTAGGGTATCATTCACTGATTTATTCAATTCTTCAAACTTTCTGTTATATTTCTCATCCATTTCTATAAGGGCGTTTTTTACATGCTGTTTAAGGGTGTCAATCACTTTCATGAAGTCAATCTTTTCTCCTTCCTCTTGATTAAGGGGTTCTTGTCCTCCCATTGTGAGGTCGCTTGTTTCTGGTAGCTTCATGTTGCTTTTCAGCTTGTTGGGCGAATTCTTGCCTTGACGTCGGCCCATCTCTTCTTCCAAATGCTCCCTATGGATCTTCTTTTACCGGATTAGGTCTCCTTGCCTACCAAACGCTGTCTCTCCCCAATGTTGGCTCTCCCAATGCTGGGTCTCTTCTCCAGTGATGTTCCTGGGGGGACTCTGCGTTCGTGTTTCTCCACTTGGCGTTCCCCTTGCAGCTGTACCTTAAAGGAGCATATTTAAAGATGCAGATAATAACAAAACACCTAGCCATTATTTCCCCTTATTGATTATTTATATTCCATAGAATCTACTTTGTGGTGTATTTAAGTTATTTATAAGTGTTAAAGATATTTTTCTGAAGATAAATGACATTTATTTGTAAATGATATTTGTTATTTTCCTAAGAGCAATAGAATGAATATGATACTTCAAATTCGAAGATGTCAAAGATGTACTAGATTTATTTAAATGTCTAATTTATTCATAAGTGGAATTTGAAAAAGTACTTCTGTTCTCTTCACAAAAACAGAACTGGTTAAAAACACTTGAAGAAGTATTTGGAATTGCTTTGCACATATATTCTAGGACCATAGGAAAGGAATTGAGCTAAAATTCCTTTAGTTGGATTACATTATTTAGAATTAGATTCAAAAAAGATTTTTTATTAAATGCACAGTATCTAATTGTCACCATTAGTCCATACAAATAAATTATGTCAGGTACAGACATCTCCATTATTTGGGGGGGGGTGGGTATAGAGTTTATTTAGTGGCTTATGGAGGGGGAAGGAAAGAAGACAAGGAAGGAAGGGGTGGAGGAGTGGGGGAGAAGGGAGAGAGAGGCAGAAGCTGCCTCTCCAGAGGAAGGGCAGACAGAGAGACTGCATCTCCATTCTTAAAGATACTTATTCTAATATATTTTGCCAATTCCTTTTACACTTTCTTCTTTATTCCCATTCATATTCATAAGTAATTCACCCTCATGAGTGAATTGGGATTTTTATTATTTACTTTATTGTATTGGAATGTTGGATTTAAAGAATTCTTATTCTATTTAATTCAGCCATCTTTCACTCAGATCCTACTCTTGAAGAGCTAGTCTTTAGTTAGAAGATGACTTGAATGGGAAAAATTATATTGAGAAGCAGCTACAAGACTAGGTAATGGATCCTTCTTTACAGGAATAGGGAAGGGACAATCTTCACTTGGCTGGTGATAGATTGCAATTGATAATTATACTGAATATTGCCTTGAGAATGAAAAAAATGCATGTCATGATGGGTTCACCAAGTCATACATGTCTATCTCTTCTAAAAATGTGCATCTATACTTTCTGTATGCAGGCAGTCTGGTAAATTCTCAGTAGACTAGCTAAGCTGAAAAAAGACATATTTACCATCTAGAAGCTTTTAGTATCTTGGATAATAAAAAAGCATCATCTAGAATCAAGTCAACCAGTTGTGCACAGTAACACAGAAGTTTGGAGTGGCTGGAATGCAGATATTCAGAAACTTGTAATTAGTGATCATTTAGAGAAGAATCAAGAAAGTACTGGGGAATAGATGTATAGACAGATGATAGATACATACATGCATACATAAATACATATATACATAGATGGTAGGTAAGTAGAGAGATAGGCATCACAGATATTTTATTTTAAAAATATGATTCATTGATAATTTGTGAGGTGGAATGTGCATGTTGGTAGGAATAGATATATATGTGATTCTATTATAAATCTAGGGTCTCTTCATTAAGAAAGCAAAGAATGCCTGAACAGCGAATATTGGAATATATGTAAGAATATTAAGGATTTGTTTTCTTCTTTCAGTAAACATTGAAATAAAACCCTTTCAGAATTAAGTGATGGGATAACATGATAACTTGAAAGAGGAGTTAGCATCTAAAAATCTTGTTTTCCTGGTAAACATTATTTTCATGGTGCCACAACCCTTGTCTGTCCTGTTGAGGCTGAAACAGACTCACATCAGAAATTTATCTGTCCAAAATGAAGTAAAATAAAAACATCAAATTTCTTAAAGTTCATTATTAATGTGGTGCACATAAATGTATAATAAATTAAAATGTACTAAAGGTGCTTTAGAGTATATGATTAATTCAATAATATTTATTGAATGAACCACTATCAGTGCTAGTACCTGATGTTAACAAAGGTAAATATTCAGTTACAAAGGTGGTTTGTAGGTTTGGAAGCTAAGAAAATAATAATTATTTGTTGGCAATAGGACGGAGACAGCAGGGTGCGAGGGTGCAGAAAACACAGTCAAACGGATAAGTGAAGATCATAAGCTACAATAAGGATCTGATAGTCCATATACAAATGCTTCTAATACTTACAGGACCAGAAACATCACTGTCCTCATGACTAATGTAAACCACTTCTACATGAATGCTTTTCTGATTATCCAGTATTTATCTGCTTATGAGAGATACAGAGAGAATAGATGTGAAGTATGCAAGAAGACAACGTGCTACACATGGTGAATATGACATGAAAGATTGACTCAGGCAATATTTATGTGCTTTTCCTTTTATTGAAAATATTTTTTCACATAATATGTCCAGATTACAATTTTCACTCTTAATTCTCCAAGTTTCTCCCCACCTCCCTTCCCATCTGTATCCACTCCTTTTCTGTCTCTAGTTAGAAAACAGATTTCTAAGGGATAAAAATAAAATAAGCTAAAACAAAAATGAAGACATAAGAATTGGAAAAAACAAAAAAAAAAAAAGGAAAATGCCCAAGACAAGGCATAAGAAACAGAGACCTGCTGGATCGCACATCCAGGACTAAACTGGAAGTCATTACATATATCGAAGGACCTGGTACAGACCTGTGCATGCTACTCAGTCTCTGTGAGATCATGTATGCTTAGATCATGCTCATTTAAAGGGCCTTGTTCTCTTGGTATCCTCCATCCCATGTTTCTCTTCCACTCTTTCTGCCTCCTCTTCTGTAGAGTTCTCTGAACTTGAGGAGAGAGATTTGATGGAGCCATTAAGTTAATAGCTGTGTGTTTCAAGATCCCTCAATCTGTATAATATCTCACTGTGGGTCTCTATATTTTTCCCATCTATGGAAGGAAAAGATTTCTCTCATGATGAAATAATAAGACATCGATCTATGAGTATAGCAGAATGTCATTAGAAGTCCTATTATTGTTTTTTTTTTTTTTAGAACAGTATCATTTGGTTTTACCATAGGTCCCTGGGCTATCTAGTCTCAGGTTTTTGATCACCCAAGCAGTGTCAAGACTGAAGTACATCTCATAGACCTTAAATCAAATCAGATATTAGTTGGTTACTCCCACTAGTGTTATGTACTAGCATATGTTGCAAGAATATCTACCATTGTAAATCAAAGGGATTGCATAGTTTGGTGTTTGCATTTCTCCTTCTGCAGAGTGCAGAGTTCATTTGTTCATTCCTGTACCTATGTTCTAAAACATAGGGTGAAGGCTCTCTACAGGCACCAACTCGACTTCTCATGTTCAATGCCTTGTATAGGTGTTGTCTTCAACAATGGGGTCTTCCTGTCAGTTTGTGGAGAACAACCCATAGTCTTTGAAACAGCCTGAGTTGTTTGTGGGTTTCCCAGGAACCAAATTAGCCAACAACTCAATTCGATGAAACCCAATTCTTGTGCTGAAAGCTTCATTTGGTGACAAGAGATAGCCAGTTGGTGGGCTCTTTCTCTTTCATTGTTTGGCAATTTCATTAGAGCACTCTCATATATGAATATATATTAGAAAGTTTCTACTCTCTTAAGTTTTCATACTATGTTTCAAACAGTTCTTAATTTTAGCTCTTTCCCTGTATTCCTTCCCTCACCTCACTCTTCCCTCCCACTCTCCATCTGATTCTCTCTTTCTAATTTCTTCTCTGAATCCATTGATAACTGCCGATTGTATTTCCCTTTCCTAGGAAAATCTAACTGACCTTCTCCATTCACTTTATCCCTGGGCTCTGCGGTTCTATAGACTGTTGGTTATCATTTACTCAACAGCTTTTATCTCCATGTAAGCAAATGAATATTGTATTTATCTTTCTGGATCTGAGTTACCTCATTCAGGTTTTTTTTTCTAGTTCCATCCATTTTCCTTGTAAATTCACTTTTTAAATATACCATATTTTATCTATTCATCTGTTTAGGGACATCTAGGTTGTTTCCAGTTTATGACTACAATGAATAGAACAACAATGAACCTGGTTGAACAAGTGTCTCTGTGGTTGGATGAAACATTGTTTGGGTAATGCTGAGTATACCTGAATCTTGAGAAAGATTCATGACAATCTTTCTGAGGAACTGCCAGACTGTTTTCCATAGTGACTGTGGAAGTTTTCACTCTCACCAGCAATGGATGAGAGTTCTCATTACTCCACATCTTAGCTAGCTTGGACTGTTATTTGATTGATCTTAGCCAGCCTGGTGAGTGTAAGATGAAATTTCAAAATACTTCTGACTTTCATTTCCCTAGTCACTAAAGATGTTAAACATTTCTTTAAGTACTATCTATTTGGGTTTTCTCTTTTGAGAATTCTCTGTTTAGATTTGTACCACATTTTAAATGGAGTGATTTGTTTTCATGATATCTAGTTTTTTGAGTTATTTATGTATTTTATATATTATCCTTATAGTGGATGTGGAGTTTATAGCAATTTCTCATTTTGTAGGCTGCCACTTTGTCTGAATTATGGCATCTTTATTCTATACTGAAGCTTTTGAGTTTCATGTGATCCCATTTATTAATTGTTGGTCTTAGTGGCTATGCTAATGGTGTTCTGTTTAGAAAGTCTTTTTATGTATCAGTGAGTTCAAGGCTATTTCCCCACTTTCTCTTCTGGCAGGTTTAGTGTATCTGGTTTTATGTTGAGGTCTTTGCAGCATTTGCAATTGAGTTTTGAGAAGGGCAGAAAGTATGAATCTATTTGGTTTCTTTTGCAAGTAGACATCCAGTTTGTCCAGCACCATTTGTTGAAAATGTTCTCTTTTCCAGTTTACTAGAATTTTTTTAAAGTAATGAATAGACAGATATCCCAAGCTTGTTTGGTTCTATAATAGTATGTTACTAATTTGTTAACTCAATAGTTTCTGATAGTAATCATACCTACACATTATAGCACTTGTGGGTTCTAATATTTTGTTGAAATTAAAAATTCATTTAATCAGTTTAATATTACACTATTACAAAACCTAACCTGACCAATATACCTATGTCCTATTATTCCAATAATTTATTCCTTGCTACTTATAGTGTATTGTTACTAAATGTGCTATAAAGTTTAAATGCCTAATTCAATCAAACCCAAATATATGCTAATCATGTCACATATTCATGATGTATTCTATTTAGCTGTATATAAGTAAAGTTAGCTTGTTTAACACCCAGTCAACTGAAGTACTATGAATTCACTCAGGAAAATACCATGTTTTGCTTTGGTCAAAAGTATTAAATTGCTGCTACTTCTGAGATTCTTGGTTGAAAATTAGGGTGAGGAATAAAACAAATGCCTTAAGAAATATTTAGAAGTCAGGACTGTTTATAGTAATAAAGTATGTTATTCCTTATTTATGGGGTCTCACAGATTATTTATTTATGCACCAGCATTTATAAATACAGGTAGAAATCTTATATTTAATGTTTGAATTTGTGCATAAAACCATAATCATTGAAATATCTATGGGGTGCCATATGAGATTTGAATAATTGTGTATAATGTATGATTTGTAAATTAGGGAAATACATAGCCCTTTAAACATATATCATTTGTTTATGTTAAAAGTTTTCAAAACTATTTCTTCTAACTTTTTAGGGAAAGTAACTGGGGAATTTCTATGTCTAGTACTATAATGAATAAGAAGTACTATAACAATCTTGCGATATAAAATACAGTTCTGCTGAAAAACGTTTACATTTAAAATTTGTAGAGAAAACCTGAGTCTATTTAGACAAGAAACAGGCAAGATGACATTTAGATTTCGGGTCATCTCTGTGCTTCATAGATATCTTACTGTACTCAGGAAATATACAAATGACACTAACCAAGGTAAAACTATAGACAATTTCTATGGAGAATCAGATTTTAAAAGTATCGAGGAGAAAGTAGTATGGTTGTTAAGTAAACAGTTTTAAATGGATGGCGTGTCCCAATACAGGAATGGGATTGCAGAAACAGGAAGAAGAACTTAGTTGCCTTAGTAAAAGTCCTGAAGCATGCATGGGAAATATTGTAACATATGTGCATGTGTGTATGCATTCATGTGTGGGAGTGTGGGAAACATTGTAGTGTGTGTGTGTGTGTGTGTGTGTGTGTGTGTGTGTGTGTGCCTGTTTGTGTTTAGGGTCATCCAAAAGAAGTATAATACCCTTACGATTAGCAGTAAGAGGGACCTTATTTTCTAGGTTGCATTCTTTTGCGGTTCATCTGAAGAGGAGAATTCACATATTCTATAAAATTGATTTAAAAGGGGCAGTCCCAGGAATGGCAGATGAAGTACAACAGGAATGGAGAAGATATGTAAGAGGCAGTTGTAGGCACATTCCTAGTCTGAGACCAGTTCCACAGTAATAGCCTAAAACATACTTCAGAATTTGTAACAGCCTAAAGTAGAAGGGCTGGGCTATCCTCTTCCCTCACAGAGTAGTCAATCATTAGTTTAAGACTACTCTAAGATGACATAAACTGCAACACATTTTCAGATTGCTGCTTCTGGGACACAAGCAGATTTAAAAGCCTGAACATAGGCATCCAAAATGGTGCAGGTGTAAACGATTAAAAGTACATCTCGCCAAAAGCTAGAAGGATGGGCAAACTGAATGACACTGGAATTTTAGGGGACTTACATGGAAGTCCTGTAGTTTTTTGTTGTTCTTTTTTCACTATAACCTCCAAATTACTATGCCACTAGTTACAAAATTATACTGACTCCAGGTTGAAGAGTTATCTGAAAAACCCACTATATTTTAAAGATTTATTTTTGCTTTGTGCATATGCATGTTTGCCATGTATATTCATGGGAGTGCATAGGCTAGAAGTGGGTGGTAGACACCCTGGAGCTGGAGGGAGAGTTACTGGTGGTTGTGAACCACCAGACATAGAGGCTGGGAACTGAACACGGGTACCCAGGAAGTACTGAACTCAGGTTCTCTGGAAGAGGAGTAAGTACATATTAAACATGGCATCATTTCTCTCTCCATGAAACAGCTAACTTTAAATTATCACTAAATATACTGTAACTAGAACTGTGGGAAAATAGTATAAATGCTACACATTCAAAAATACAGCTTTGTTAAAGATACTATTTGCTAATTTCTTAGTTTCCTTGTTTTTCCAAGTCTACATTTTTATGTGACCAAATACCTAACAACTAGTGGTTTTAACTACCTCTGGAGATGAGATTTAAATGGGAAGCACAGAGGTTTTAAATTTAGAATTTCTTCCAGTTTGAAATATTAATCCGTTTGACTTTTCACAACAAGAAATGTTTGAAATGCTTGCAGGGTGAGTTTTATAATGACATTTCTGTGCTTACATCTAGTTTTACCTCTTAATGCTGATTCTACAAGAACAATTGCTAGAGGGAAAAAGGAGGTTGTGTTTAGACAATATCATATCCGCTGGCCTCCCCTTGTATCTCTTAATTGTGGCTTTGTGACATTGTGCATATCTTATTATTTGGTTTGAATTGGCAATGCTATTGATTGTAGGTCATATTTCAGAAACTACCTTTTATCTTAAAGCTTAAATGTATGTAGAGATGCCTGTGTGCTCTGAAGGATTGCTCTTACAAGACATAGATATTGATTTCTATTTGGGTAATTTCATATGCTTTATGTTGATAGGATGTACATAGGTCGTTGGAATGTTCACAGTCTTTGGCAAATGTGTTTGTAGATATCTATAAGGAAGTCAATACATGTACTTGATGGTTGTGACAATGACAGGGTTTATAATAGAAAACACCAGGTGTTTTAAGGTCTTGACAGAAAGCAGCTGACCTCAGTTGCTCATACGAAGAGCTCTATTGAAGAAGGACACTTAAAAGAAATCCCACACTGGCTCAGAATTGAGTATAATAGAGGGTTATTTATTTAGGAGTAGACTCACAGATCACAATCCTCTGCTGGAACGGGGAACAGCAACCAAATCTCGCAGCCAGAAAAGAGGCCAGACATGTGCTTTACATTGGCATAAATAGTATAAAATGCCATGCCCAAGTGGGCAGGTAACTTAAAGGCTACTGGTGGTAGGAATTCCTACAGCACTTTATTAGGTAGGTTATGATATTATGGTATCACCAGTACAATGGGGTCCCAAATGGGGTAGAAAGAATAAGTATTTCCATCCAGAGAAACCAAGAAAATCCCTTGCTTTTGTAGGTGGTGGGTGATCTAAATGTAATGTGTGGCTTTTTTGTACACTTATATGTGGCTAGGTTACCATATATTAACATTCAGTAAGGTGTTGATAAGAAGTAGGACCTGGGTATCAGAGAGGGGAGTGCAGTGATATTTCATTTGTATTTTAATAAATAAAAATTGCCTGAAGAACAGAATGCAAAACAGTCACAATAGTCAGTCATACAGGCCAGGCAGTGGTGGCACACACATTTATTTAATCCCAGCAGCCACGCTAGTTAGTCATAGAAGCTGGACGGTGGTGGTGAATGCCTTTAATCCCAGCACTAGCGAGAAACATAAGGCAGGATGAGAGAGGAACTCGCTCTCTTTCAGTCTGAAAATTTCATAGAAGCAAGAGCTCTCTGATGACTTAGCTGCTTTGCTTTTCTGACCTCCAAGTTTAACCCAAAATATCTGTCTCTGGATTGCTATTATTCATGCTACAGGGGAGGTTGAGGTTACATTTCCTGCCCTACTGGAGGCCTGTGTCCTCTAACAGGCACAATTGCTAGTGCCCTCAGTCATAAGGGAAGGCCTGCAAAGTGGCATAGCCTGATTTGTGAGGAAGCAGCTGTGACATTTACAGGGTAACACAGAAATGATGCTGAAATCAAAGGCGATGATTTTGGACTATCAATGTGGAGGCTAAGCCAAAGAGGCAAATGAACTAGAAAATGTATATTAAACATAATTAAAAGGAAATAATTGTGCTGGCAGTGGTGACACATTCCTGTAATCTCAGCACTAGGCAGATGCAGAAAGGAGAAACACAAGTGAGGCCAGCCTGGCCTACAAACTCAGTTCTAGGACAGCCTGAGGGAGAAAGAGAGGCCATGCCTTACACAACAACAAGCACACAACCAAAAAGAGTCCCAAGTTCAAATACTTAGAATAGTTCAGATGAAATCTATTTATAGTGTGCCAGAAAGACGGATTAGTGGGTAAAGAAGTTTCCTGTCAAGCTTGACAACTGGAATTTGATACCTGTAACACACCTGGTAGAAGGAGAAAACATAGGCCTAAAAATTGTCCTGTAATTGGCAAAGGTGGTCTTTGGCATGTGAGCATACATCATGAAACATACACACACATACACACACACGCACACACATACATACATACACAGAGAGACAGAGAGAGAGAACGAATATACCAACAGACACAAAATGAATGAGTGTAATAAGAATACAATATTTTTGAAAGGCATGTGCAAAAAAAAGACATTTAAAAAGTATACAAGAAAGAACATTGATTTACAAAATATATGCATTTCCTAAAGTATCAAGAAACCAATACTTTTCTAGGTTTTACGACTATATTAACCAAAGAAAATTATTAATGGGCTTTTAATTAGGGTTTGAAAAAGACCCATTCATTTTTCAGATTGCTTTGATTAGTTTTTTATTTAATTAATTTATTTATTTTACACCCCAACAGCAGTTTCCTGGCCCTCTTCTCCTATCATTCTTTCCCCCACATCTGGCCCTTCCCCCCATCCACTCCTCCTTTCTTTCTGTTCACAAAGGGGTAGACCTCCCATGGCTGTCAGCAAAGGATGGTATATCAAGTTGCACACTGCTTTGATTAGTCTTAAAGGAATTGTAGGCCATAACCTATACATGCATTCACTTGTTCATGTGTTCATTTGCCAACTTTTCTATCCCTGAGTTAACTCTTCATGTTCTATGTTCTTCCCTTGGTCTAGCCCCCAATCCAAGTGGTACAAGTAGTAGAAAAACTGTGAGAAAGAAGCACAAACATATCCCCCAAGACCTGAAGGTAGTGAAAAACTACTATGCAAGAACTTTCGTGGCAGCTTATTAAATTACAAACAGGACTATTTTTAAAAAATAATCAAGCCGGGCGATGGTGGCACACGCCTTTAATCCCAGCACTCGGGAGGCAGAGGCAGGCAGATCTCTGTGAGTTCGAGACCAGCCTAGTCTACAGAGCTAGTTCCAGGACAGGCTCCAAAACCACAGAGAAACGCTGTATCAAAAAAAAAAATAAATAAAAACCATAAATAAATATATAAATAAAATAAAATAAATTATCAAATAGTCTAGATTGGTAACAGTATGTGACATAAAATTAGGATGTTCTAGTATATAATTCATAGTATCAATTATATTCATGAAAATTGCTAAAACACTCCCGTATTATTCCATTGTTTATCAAGTAAATGATAAACATTTTAGTAAAGGTTTCCTTTGTTTGTGTTCTTCTAATACTGCCAGTATTTTATATTTCATTTTGATTACTTTTGTTAAGACAGGCTCTAGTGGAGCCCAAACAGGCCTTGAATGTCTCATCTTTCTGTTTTTGTCTTCCATGGTCTGGGGTTACAAGTTTATGGCAAAGACACCCGACTTTTCAAAATTTCTGAAATGGTTTTTCTACAATAGAAATAGAAATTTTGGTGTCTATCAAGAAGTAACCAACTATTAAGATAAATACTGATCATACGGCATATGAAAACTTTATCTTTCCAATTGAATATAAAAATTATTTTGAAATTTTTAATTTTATTTTGCATAATGTATTTAAGAAAACATTTTCTATAATTTCGTAAAAAATACTATATTTACATCATTTCTACCCTACCCACTCTGCACTGCAACTCCTACCATGTCACCCTAATTCCTCTCAAATTCATGAAGAGAGTTCATGTGTGTATGTGTGTATGAAAGATTTTTTAAACACATATATGAGAGTTGCAATCCAAGGTGGTCATCTATAAGTCTATAGGTTTATTTTAGCATATACTTAGAAAAGAAAGCAGAAACAAAGAGCCCAATAGGGCTACAGGAATTTCAAATGTTACTAAGTAGAGACTGAGTTCTGAAAGTAAGGGTAGTTTGTAAAATAGAAACATACATGGACCACAATAAGACAGGGAACCAGAAATAAGAAAGAAAAAAAATATCAAGGTCTTAGTCAAGACAAAAAGGATTTAGGCTGCATCTCTCTCTTTTAGAAAGATAAATGTGTACTTTTTTATATTTTTGAGATTTATTTATTTATTGTGTGCATTGATATTTTATTAGAATAGATGTATGAGCATCACATCTGTATCCACTGTTCTGGAGGAACTGGCCAGAACTGGGCATTGGATCCTCTGGTACTGAAGTTACAGAAAGCTGTAAGCCACATTGTGAATGCTGGGAATCAAATTTGCATCCTCTGGAAGATCAGCCTATAATTTTAATCACTGAACTATCTCTCCTGCCTATATAATTGTAAGTTTTGTGTTGTTACATGAAGAAAATGATGCTATGTTAAGTGGCTTAAGACAGCACTTTGTTTTAGGGTTCCCAAGATGCGTACTCGGAGAATCACACAGAGAAGGCACAGGCTATTCCTAGTGATCTAACCTTTGCTTACATCTACTTTCAAATGTTTTGATTTCTGCTAGTGCTGAGGACAGTCATCCAAATTATGCATTGCTCTTTTTGTTCCTTTTTTTTTTTTTACATAGAATCTTACTATGTAGCTCAGGCTGTCCTCAAACTCACCATCCTCATGCTCACAGCCTCTGGAGTGCAAGAATTATAGGTGTGTAGCACCATGCGTCTATAGGTTTGACCTCTTGATGGAGGTGTTGTTAGTGCATTCTGTGGGTAACTCTTGCCCATGGTAGTTATTGCAAGTAATTTTCTCCTACTATCATTTTCTCCATGGGTATTAAACAATCCACATCTTTAAGGAAGGAAAAATGCCAGTGAGTTTAACTGTTAGGGCAGAATAAGGAAGGCCTTGGCTTAGGTAAGCTGAGAAGAGGAGCTTACAGTGTCAGAAAGGAAGACAGATATATATTGGAAGAATACAGCTGATGGGAGACAGAAATGAAAACCCAGACTAATCATTTCTTTATATGCCTTTTGTAAGTATAACTCCATATCAAGTAGGAATTCCAGAAAACAACTAAATAGAGCATCTTAAATTTGTTTCCTGTAAAAATTATCCCTATTATAATTGTGTACTCTCAACAATGACTAAACAATGTTTTAAGAAAAAGACATAATGATTTTTTTTAAATGTGTTTTTAAAAGATTTTTTTTGTGTGAAAATTAACTATGACTGCCCTTAGAAATGATGAGAGGACTAAGAGAGTTCAGCTTAACTTGTGGTGGTCTGTTGTTCAGCAAAGGCAGCAGCAACTGAAATTTTGTGATTAACAAAATTATCAAATTCCACTGCAGTTCCAACATTGATCAAAGTCTACAATTTAGCTACATTCTCAAATACATCCTGTGCAAATGAAGTGGAAGAAATTCTGACTGAAGAAATGTTTTTGCATTCATTATAAAACTATCACGGGTCATATAATGTTCTTGTTACTTAATTTTACGTTGGAAAAAAATCTCCATGATACATTGATTTCATATGTAAGAATAACTAAAGTATTTGATATTTTGTCTTGCTGATAGACAATTTTGCTTTCTTTTAATATGTACTGTTCAAAAGAATAGATATTTGGGGTATTGATAGGTATTATCTCAAAGTTAGATGGTCACATATTTTCCCTTTTTATATTCTCATTTTTCCAGTCAAAAATTTCCACTTTCTCCCATTCTTCCATTCCCCTACTGCTCCTCCCCTCAACCTCCTCCCTCCCCATCCAGTCTTAAGAGAGGGCAGGGTACCCTGCCCTATGGGAAGTCCAAGGCCCTTCCCCCTCCATCAAGGCTTAGGGAGGTGTGCATCCAAAGAGAATAGGGTCCCAAAAAGCTAGTACCTGCAGTAGAAATATGTCCCAGTGCCATTATTAATGCTTCTCTGTCAGCCCCCATTGTCAGCCACATTCAGAGAGTTCGATTTGATCATATGCTTGTTTATTCCCAGTCCAGCTGGATTTGGTGAACTCCCATTAGATCAGGCACACCATCTCAGTGGGTGGACCAACCCCTCGCTGTCCTAACTTCCTTGCTCATCTTCTCCCTCCTTCTGTTCTTTAACTGGACCTTGGGAGCTCAGTCCGTTGCTCTGATGTGAGTCTCTATCTCTGTCTCCATCCATTGCCGGACAAAGGTTCTATGGTGATATTCGAAATATTCATCAGTGTGACTGGGAGACAAGGCCAGTTCAGGCACCCTCTCCTCTGCTGTCCAACGACCTAGCAGGGGACATCCCCATGGACACCTGGTATCCCCTCTAGAGTCAAGTCTCTTGCCAACCCTAAAATGGTTTCCTTAATGAAGATATCTTTTTCCCTGCTCCCATATCTGCCCTTCCTCCATCTCAACCCTCCCATTCCTCCAAGCTCTCCCCAATCCTTCCCTTCTCCCCTCTCTCCCCCATTTTCCCCTTTCCCCACCCCATCCCAACCCCTATGCTCCCAACTATTACCCAGCGATCTTGTACTGAACTGAACAGAGAATTCTCAACAGAAGAAGTTCAAATGGCCAAAAGATACTTAAGGTCATGCTCAACCTCCTTAGCAATCAGGGAAATGCAAATCAAGACAACTTTGAGATACCATCTTATACCTGTTAGAATGGCTAAAATCAAAAACACCAATGATCACCTATGCTGGAGAGGATGTGGAGTAAGGGGGACACTCATCCATTGCTGGTGGGAATGCAAACTTGTGCAAACACTTTGGAAATCAGTGTGGCTGTCTCTTTGAAAATTGAGAGTAAACCTACCTCAGGATCCAGCAATGCCACTCTTGGGAATATACCCAAAAGATGCCCAATCATACTACAAAAGCATTTGTTCAACTATGTTCATAGCAGCATTATTTGAAATAGCCAGAACCTTGGAAACAACCTAGATGCCCCTCAATGGAAGAATGGATAAAGTTTGGAACATATACACATTAGAGTACTACTCAGCAGTAAAAAAGAATGATGTCTTAAATTTTGCATGCAAATGGATGGAACTAGAAAACACTATCCTGAGTGAGATAACCCAGACCCAAAAAGATGAATATCATATGTACTCACTCATTAGTGGACTCTAGCCATAAACAAAGGACATTGAGCCTATAGTTCACAAGCCAAGAGAAACCAAATAATAAGGTGAACCCAAAGAAAAACATATATAGATTTTCCTGGAAATTGGAAGCAGACATGGTCACACCTTTTCAAAAGAGTGGTTACTGTTTTTCTCTATTAGTAAAATGATAGACTTTACTAAATTTTATCAAAAAATCCTTAAATAGTAGAATATTTAGTATTTTTCTGTGAATATTGAAAATGCTTATAAGCAAAAATTTATATTTTTATATAATATTTTCCTTTTGTAATACATACTTGGGACCTTAAAAGCAATGATAGTTGCTGAGGGAAAGGCATCCCCAGTCCTTCATACTCCCTGAGGGTTGCTAGGCAATTAGAAGCTACCGAGGTTGGGGAGACATTTTCTTCTTTTGTGTAGCCACTGGTTAGTTGCTGATGCTCTCTAAAGAATCATTCTCTCATGCTCATATAAGAAACCCTACTTAAACTCTTTAGGTGACCTAAAACAAAACAGATATGAATATAGAAGGGAAGCTATTTGAGAAGAGGAAGGGGGTAATTAGGAGTGAGGGTGACAAAGAAGGTTAAAAAGAAGGTGAAACTGATGAAATATGTGTGTAAAGATATCAAAATGAAGACCATTAAGTAAAATTAGCATATGTTAATAGAAATCTAGGAAAAGAAAAGAATGATGTTTCCCTAGCCCATGAAAATGGTGCAAGTCATCGTATCTTAGGGAAGGCAGATCTGTATCCAGAGGTTTTTTCAGTTGGCAATTTGCCTTATCCTCATATTTCTTGTTTCTGTTGTGGCATGGTGTGATGTGGATGTGAATGTGGTGTGTGTGTGTGTGTGTGTGTGTGTGTGTGTGTGTGCGTGTGTGCGCGTGTGCATACAGCTACATGGGTCCATGCATACAGAGGTCAACGTTGAGATTTTCTTCCTCTATTACTTTCCATCTTGAGTTTTGAGACAGGGTCTCTTGCTGAACAAAGAGCTCTAGTTTTAGCTAGGTTTAATGGTCAATTAGCCCGAGGGGTCATCCTGTATGTAGTACCTCATCCCAGTAACTCACACACCACACACCCTGTTGACATACTTGAACAACTTCCAGCTTTTTATGTGGCTGCCTGGACCTCAAATCTTCCTCCTTGTCATCATGTGTTACCTTAAACATTTGTGTACTTATTTTTCAATTTTAGGTTTCAAATCTGTTGTGGAGTTTGAGAATTAAGATTATAACTGCATCAAGCACCACAATAATATTAACTTTCTCTGTATCTGCACTTTATGTAGGGTACTTAAATTCCACAAATTTGTGAAATTATATATGTGATCCAATTATTAGGATGCTAAAATGAGAGTTTGTTAAGTTATAAGACTTTTCCAAGATAAGGGAAGACTCAAACATCAAACTTACAGAATGGCTTCATTCCATAAATTTAAAATATGATTGGGATGCAAATCAGCAGGATTATTCTTGCATCTTACACCCTACAGAGGCTCAGCTAAAAGTCAGGGCTCCCACAGCTGATATATTACCTCACTAAAGCTCTTCTTGCATTTTCAAGTTTGCATTACAACTCTTTTCCAACCTACATACCTAAAAATTTTTAAAGCAATCACTTTTAAAAGTGTAGAATCAAACTTGTTTTCCACTTATAAACTACCATATATCTAACTCTAAGTATTTCACATAGCATCCATAAATTCAATAAATGACTCTATTATTTTGAAGTACTAAATTTCAATTATCTGTCAAAATCTCTAAAGCAATACCAAGAAAAATCACATAAAATGCTGTTATTTTATAAAATATATATATAAGTATCCTTAATACAAAAGTCCATTAGTTTTCTATAACTGAAAACTGGAAAATCCACAAAGACAAAATCAACTAAGGCAATTTCTAAACCATTGTTTGTGCGGAGTATCACAGAATCAGTCTGGAGTTCCCTGTGGACTGCTTTGTATAATATTGTTTTAAACACAGAATATATAATACACATGGTTAGCAAAAAAAACAACCAGAAAAAATACAATCACTAAAACACATGATAATTTTCAATATGCTATGTGACTTTTGATATATTAATAAACAATACACAGAAGACAACCTAATGACCATAGTTACTTCCAAAAGATGAGTGTAATGAGTACATTGAGACATTTGAAAATGTCATGTGATATATAATATCCATGGGTATTCTTTGTGTGAAGATTTCAGATTTTACGAATAATTTCTAAATGCAAAGTGTAATTAAAAAAGAAGGGGGGAATTTGTCAGTGATTAAAAAGTATACAGATGTGCTTCGTTTCTTATCTGAGTTCAGGAGTTCTCTACTTTCAGTTCTTCATTCCTTGACCACCAGGACTCTTAGACTGACAATCTTCTTACAAACCTTTAGATTAAATTCCTTCTTTTAATTTGATAACAGCTGAAGAACCTACCATAATTTCTTTTCTATCTCTGCCTCAGGAAAGTGTAAGGTAAATATTCGCTAATTTTTTGGTAGTGTTTTCTTAAGTTCTCCAGTTTTATTATTGTTGCATTTTTCATAGTTATATGTATATCCTAGATGAAGAGTTTGAGAGGATGAGTGTAGACAGTACCTTTAGGAATAGACTAGTATTATTAACTTTATTTTATATGAAGAATTAATACTTATGCATATTTCTTTATCTACTAGTATATGCCATACAGTCAGTGACAGACCTGAGCCTAGAATTGAGTTTCTCAAAACAAAGTTCATTGTATACCAGTATAATCATATAGAGAAACTATCAATTTGTTTTAATAGATTCATGCATGTTACTCTAATATACACTAAAATCTGAGGAGAGGAAGAACTGCATTGAGAATGCCTAGTTTTCAGGTTGATACTTCAACATGATGTGTTGCCTACCACTCATGTGCATGCATATACACATGAAGAAATTCATATCTGTCTATCTATCTCCATCTATCTATCTGTGTATCTATCTATCCGAATCTGTAAATGATCATTTATCTAGCAGATACATATCAATTAGGAGGAACAGGCTTGACAAAAAATCCCAATAATATTTTATATCAAGAAATGCATGCACGTGCACATGCACATATACACACAAAATCAACACACATGTAGAGGTCAGACTTTATAGAATGCAGGATAGTGAATAGAATAGAATACATGTCATGGGTCTTCTGGATCTAGATAAGTAGCTTCTACCTGCAACAATTATGCAGGACATACAAAACAACATAATGAACAGTTGGAAACCTCTGGGGTGAGAATGGACATTTAATGAACAATTGAGTGAAGGGGGAGAATATTCCTTAAGAAACATTATAATATATATTTTTACAGTTTCATACATGTGTGTAGTGTATTTTGACCATTTATCTCCACATTCCTCTGTTTTATCCCCTTCTCACTACTTCAGAAATCCCTTTACTTCCCAACAAGTTGTCCCGCTACTCATGGCTCTTCTGTATTATTTCAAAATAACTCAGTTTTATTTGGGTTGCTTGTAAAACATAGATTTGGGATCATTACCGGAATATGTACAACTTATCAGTGGCTACTGCGCTAAAGAAAGTATCTACCCTTTCCTGTGTAGTCACTAGTTGCCAATAGCTTTTCAGCTATGCATGGTACCTCATGAACTGTTCTTCTGTCCAGACTGGAATGTAGGTAGGGTTAACCCTGGTCCTCCACAGGTAACCATGACTGCTATGATATTGTGAGTTCAACAGTTAAAGCAAGTTCATAAGAAAGCTCTCCAAAAATCTCTCCAGATCCTCTGGCTCTTGCATTCTTTTGCCTCCTCTTTCATGATAATCCTTTAACCTTAGAGCCAGAGAAGGATATAAATGTCCCATTTAGGAATAACCACTCAACAGAAACATTTTCTGAGCATCTTGATGAGTTGTGATTTTCTGCACTAACTGAAGCACACTACAAACCAAAGCTTCTTTAACCAATGTTAGAAGTCACACTAATCTATTGGTCTAAATGCACGTAGTAGGGAATTGGACAAGAGAACCACTTTACAAAATAGTAAGAGTAGCCACCTGGCTCACCAGTCAGAGCCTATGGCATCTTCAGTCATGAGTTTTTGACCAGGTTTACAATACCAGGCATCAATTTCCTCCTGTTGAGCTTGCAGTCTAAGAAAAAAGTGGTTGATTGCCCCCTCCCTCCTAATAATCATGCTGCTATTTCCCCAATAGGCACACCTTGCCTTAGAGAGTTGGTGTTGTAGCATAAAATTCTAGCACTGGGTTAGTGCACTGATGACTTTTCAACACCAGCATTCTGCATTACACTTTTCAATGATATTAAAGCTACCTAGCAGGAAGAAAGGTTCTAGTACAGTGTCCACTTGATTTCTCTATGTTCTACAATCAAAATGTCTTCAGCAACAGCGGCTCACTAAGTTGTGTTAGGCAACTGAGAGATATTCTGTGCATGAAACTGACTACAGCTTCTGTGAGCAGCATAATTCCCCAATACAGGGTAGAGAGAGCCAAATGAAACTGACTGTGAAATCATAGCTACAGTTAAAGTATGTTAAAGCTTAAGATTAATGAAAAACATCACTCCATTGGAATCCTCAGTTACTTCTTTCACCCTACCTCCTTTCTTGAGGCAATGACAAGAGCTCTATATGAATTCTAAGTCTGATCCTATTCCTCTTCTACTGAATATTCACCAAAGTCACTTATTGCTTTCATCACAGCATCTCTCGCGGTTTCTTCTTGTTTCTTTTTGCTTAATAACTTCATTAGCAATACTGTCCTTAATCTCCTTTAGAATGAAACAAACTAGTAAAATTGAGTAGACACAATGTCATGCCCTTAACCAAGAAATTATTTGCATTTGATACCTGCTGGGAAAGGTAAACCAATTTATTTCAGTGTGTCATTGGGTATATTAACCATACTGCAGGGCAGGCCTCATGCCTAGGAGTAGTTGGTAAACGTAAAACATATTTTTTGTGTATGCTTTTTGTTTTGTTTGGGTATTGCTTGTCACGTTGATTTTCTTTCATCTTTTGGTTTGTCTGTTTTGATTTTTTTTGTTGTTTTTATTGTTTTGGGAAAGGCAGAGAGAAAAAAAAAAACATGACGCTATGTGGGTAGGGAGATCTAGAACTCCTGGAAAGTGTTGGGGTAAGAGAAAGAACAGGATAAAAATATATTCTATGAAAAAAATAATACAACATAATAAAGAATTAGTCATACTATGACTGTATCATTTGTGGTCTTTTCAACTCTTCAAATTATGAGATAGTTAATATGTTATTATACTCAATATACTATTGATCCAGTAATATAGAGCTCTGATATTTCATGTAGATTCCAAATTCTTAGAAACATGATACATGAGTCTTTTTTCTTTCTATTTTTATGGAAAAAACCTTGGCAGGCAGGGGTGCTGCATGCCTTTAATCCCAGCACTTGGGAGGCAGAGGCAGGTGGATCTCTCTGAGTTTGAGACCAGCGTGGTCTACAAGAGCTAGTTCCAGGATAGCCTCCAAAGCTACAGAGAAATCCTGTCTTGAAAAACCAAAAAAAAAAACAAAAAAACTTATATTTGAATAATAAGTACATGTACAGCTTTCAAGAATGGGGAGAAAGTATTAATTAGCACATCAAAATCATAATCAAGTTCACAATTGTGTAAGAGAGCTCCATGAAACCACTGAACTTGACCACTCTATGGGTATAAAAAGTTTTTTCGAGGTTGTTGAAACAAATTGCCAGGAAGTCTGACAAGAGTGGGTAGCAATAGGCCAATTAGAAGAGGAAATAGGCTTTATGGGGTTTTTGAAGGCTTTAGGAAAGATTCTTTCCTCTTGGAAGGTTTTTCTATATCTTGGGTAAAACAGGGTCATTGGGCTTTGCCCTCTGGAAAGGAGTCTGTACTTGTTATGGTCAGGCACCTGTGGCAGATGGCCATTTAGGGAGAAAAACGAAACTAAAATTATCTGATAAGAAGGTTTATGCGGACTGCTCCGGGTTAATTTTTTGTTTCCTCATCTCAGGCTAACCATTGTCATCTGCACAGCATTCTAGAGGCCTGCTTGTGACCTCACATTCCAGCCTATTGTTGACAAAAGGGCCAAGAACTATCTTCCCATCACTACTTCTGGCTGAGCAGGATTGGTGTCGGAGGGGTAGTGGGAAATATAGGAAATGAGTCAAAGGTGGGGAGTCAGGCAGTGAGTAGACAGTAGGAAGCCTGAAGAAACTCTTTAAGAATCACCGACCCTTGGGTCATTTCAGTAATTGTTCCCTGAAACAAATTCTAAAGGGTCAGGAAACAGTTATTGTTATGACACAGGGTTAGGGTTAAGGTGGGCCTAGGTGGGGTAAGTGTCATCAGTGCCCAAAAGAGGATCATAGCAAGAATCTAACATTGGAGTCAGCCTTTGAAGACGATAGTTTACAAGCCAATTCATGTAAGATGTTTTAATCTTCTTTTCCATTTGACCAACTAACAATGTAATACCAATTCTGTTCACTGAGGGCAAGACAGGAGCCTTCCTTTTCAGTGATCAGAAAGTTGAGAGTTTTATAAGGCCACTGAGGCTAGGAAGGTGAACTGACTTTGTAGGTCTGAGGTTGGCTTCTAGATGGAGTGGATTATCTGTTAGGATAGATGGAGACTATAGCCCAGGATCCTGGACACAGGACTCTAGTCAATACTGAAGCTTTTGAACTTATTCCAGTTGTGACTGGGAGGGTAATGGCTCATTTCTCTTTCAATGTTGAGGATGAGTTGAACACGTAATGAAGTGGGGATGCACGAGTCATAGATTAAGGTGTCTGCATATTGAGACTAGACCAATACCAGAAGAAGATTCCTTATGGAGCTAGTTAGGATTTGGAGATTAAGGTGTTAACATACTGCCAAGACTAGAAGGAGAGTGGGGTGGATGATGGTTATTGAAAAGGCAATCAGCTGGTGTTTCTGGAGGATAGGAAGGTACCAGCAGAGAGGAGAGGAGGAAATGGTCTCAGGGCTATGGAATGTGAAGTTTAGAGTTACTTTTGTGAAAGGGATGGCCACCAGGAGATGCATGGGGTTGCATTGAGGGACTCATCAGTATCTCTGTAAGCACAGTACATTCTCAGGAAGTCATTTCGAATGGCCATCCATGAGGTGGCAGCAGAAGATAGGTCCTGATGTTGGAGATTTCAAAGCTTCAGCTGGATGATGGTTGTTGTATGGTCTCTGCTATGGCATCAGCAGGAGTGGGCAGATCCCCTTTGAGAGATTTAAAATTTTTAACTTTTTGTCTGGTGAAAGGCCCAAATCTTTCTAAATCAATATAGGTAAACCCTTCAACCCCTAGGCCTATTTGTCATCCTAGGGTTCTTGGATAGTGAAGATCACTGTGCCCCTTTCAGGGTCAAGTTTGAGTGAGAGTTATTGGGGTTTCTAACCCACAGCTTGAAGAGAAAAAAACCATATCTACAGCCCCAGAATGAGTAATTTTCCCATGAGGTCTCAGCCTTATGGTTTGGTTGTTTGGTTCCGAGGAAATCAAATACATTTAGAGCCAGCAAGGAGGGAAGAGGACAGAGTGAAACCACTATTGACTGAACAAGCTGCATAGAGGTCAAAAGAAATGTGAATGTCTGAAGCATATCCTGCTTCAGGACAGAAGGTAAACTAAAGGAGCTTTGGGAGGGGAGGGCTATGCAGCAAACATTTGAAAATTCCAAGCATGTTGTGCAGTCCTCTTGGTTGGGAGTGTGGAAAGAAGACTAAGCCCCTTAGAAGGAAAGATTCCAAATGCTGAGATGGGTGTTATATGGGAGACCCTAGGCTTCAGCTTTCCTGTCAAGTGGCAAAGAGTACTTATGAGGTCATGTGTTCAGACACCACTTAAGCTACAGAAGATGCATCCTGGCCATCAATCCCTGAAATCCGGCTACAGCAGGTATGGTGAGGAGGACCATATCCAAGTACGGGCCGACAGCCAGCAGGTGAGAAGCCTTCAGAAAAACTCAGGCACTGGGTAAAATGATTTTCTTGCTAGGATCAGTGGAGGATTGAGGCAGGGCATGTTCAGTATGGTCCTGGAGAAATTTTCTGTGCTTTGTGGGAGCCTAGCCTGTTTGGATGCTCACCTTCCTGGACCTGGATGGAGTGGGGGAGGACCTTGGACTTCCCACAGGGCAGGGAATTTGGACTGCTCTGGACTGCTCTTCAGACTCCAGAGGGAGGGGGAGGGGCAGAGGAGTGGGAGAGGAGTGAGGGGACAAGGGAGGAGTGAGGAGTGGGGGGAGGGGGGAGGAATGGGGGAGGGGGAGAGGAGTGAGGGGGGAAATGGGAGGCGGGGAGGAGGCAGGAATTTTTTCAATAAAAAAATAAATTAAAAAAAAAAGAGTGAAAGAAGGTAATTAGTTACGAAGTGGAGCTCAATGCAGAGGTAAATTTTTCAAGAGCAAAATGACAGTTTTATATTAGCTCAAATGGGTCGAGGAAGGGAGGAACTCAGAGCATGCCTCAAATATGAGTTGGGGCTAGAGTTAGGAGTTGAGTTCAAGAAAGGTGAAGTTGAGAAGGTCACTTTGAAAAGTGAGTCTTAATGAGTCTATTAGCCATTTATACATTTCCTGAGAACTGGGGTAGGTGGGAATGTAGAAAGGCCACTGTAATGCTAAGGCCCTTTGAACAAACTGGGTGATTTTAGCAATTAATACCAGGCTAGTTTCTGGTTGTATGGATCTAGAAAGTTCAATTCTGAGCAAAGCATTATTCATGAGGTGGGAACAGACCATTTCTGCTGTTTCCGCCATAGCAGGGAAATTTTCTCCATATCCTGAGAAGGTGTCTGTTATAGTAAGAAGAGATTTATGTGTTTTGTTAAGTGGCATATGTGTGAAATCTATCTGCCAGTCCTGTGCTGGAAGATTACCCTGAAATTAGTGTGGGGTAAAGAAAGAAGGGTTGGGGCAGTCGTTGCAGATAGTCTAAAGAAGGGGGAAAAGGCTGGGTTAGAGGAAAAGAGACTGTAGAAACCAGTAGAAAAGTGGAGACCCACATGAAAGGCCTGGTGAAAAGCCACTAGGAAGGGGTTTCCCTTAAGCATCAGAGAGACAATAACTGTCCTGTAGAATTTTGAACCATTTGCTCATACGGTGGAAAAATTTGTCAAGATCAATGAGAGTTTGGAAGTCCAGTGTGCCATTTTCAGGCAATCAAGACTGATTGCCAAGTTTGTATTGATGTCAAGTTGTATTATTAGCAAAGAATATGACAGCAAAGTATAAATGGTATCTCTGGGCCTGAGAGAGGAAAAAGACAAACTTAACCTAGTAGACTGAGAGGAGTGAGTGAAGCAAGTGGGGACTTGATCGGGGGAGGGGGAGGGAAATGGGAAGCGGTTGTGGGGACGAGGCAGAAATCCTTAATAAATAAATAAATTAAAAAAAAAAAAGAAAGTGGCTGAAGGTATAGACTCAAAATCTGAACTCAAATATGGTGGATTCCAGAAGCCTGAAGACACAAATAATCCAATCCTAGGAGGGCCAAGTAAGCAACTTGGTTCTGTTAGGAGAAATTATAACTGTAATATGAGTAGGGAGACCATCCTTTACCTTTTATGATTGCAGATAAATTTAATGAAGCTTAGTTTTTAAGGAAAGAAAGCTCGAAATAGCACAGCTAAGATAGGGAACATCAAGATTTATTTTCAATACTTAAGAGTTTCAAAACATAATGAAAAAAGAGTGTCGAAGTATTTGTAAAGCAGAAGAAAAATTAGAACAATATACTAAGAGTAAAATTATGAGAAAATATGAGAGAATTGAGGATGGTTATTCAATCTAGGAATGGAATCCCCACTTGTAAGGGATCAAGGGTGTTGAAAGCCTATAAAACTGTATACTAAGAACACAAACATAGTCAGCGACAGTTGAAATTCACTACTGGTTAGGCCCAACTACATTTTTCCTTTTGTATTCCTTCATGTTTACTTGCTTCTTGTTCAACACTTTCATGCTAAAGATGAATCTCAGGATACCATGAATGCCCTGTGTTATATCACAGTGTCCCAACAGACAGTGTTTTACATGTGGTTTTGTATATGATCATGAAAATCTTATTTCAGAGATTCCTGGTGACATTGACAAACTTTGATTATTATTGCAATTCATGCTTGTAAAATTATAATTATGTTTTTACATCACATTGTGGTGGTTTTCGTTTTGATTATTTTTGTTATGTGCTACCTTTTATATGTCAATTGAATAATAGCCATTTTCAACTTTTGAACTATTATAGATATTCAATCAATCAGCACCTGATAGTGGATAAACATGCAAGAGGGTTGCAATATTATTGCATTATGTCCTTTTCTCACTTACTATGCCCAGGTGGTTTAATTAAAAAAAAATAAGATCAATGTTTGTTCAAATTGTTTTTACTCACTAAAGAACACATTAAGAAAGACAAAGAGCTTTTTAATGATCATTTCTAAGTGCCTCTAAAGAGCTGTTAAATTGGATTATGAGGAGTGTTTTGGTAGTGACTGAAGTGTTATAAGAAGACAATACCTGCTTTGTGAAGTAAGGTAGATAAAAAATATTCAATGTTCCATGTTACTTTTCCTACACATGCTTTAATGAACCAGTGTGTATTTCTCTATTTCTTCATGAGATTGCCCACATAGTGGGCTCTTTGTCTTTCTTAAGGTGAATAATCTTGGCTTGTCTTCAGTTTGTGGAATGTGTTCACCTTGGCAAAACTGATTTGAGAAGAAAGACAATTCATAAAAAGCTTTTCATACTAAGGTTTAAAAACATTGATATTTATAACTTTTCTCATTTCATATTAAGTCATAAATACCAAGATTATTCACTGTTTCACTGTTGTGAAACTTGAAGCTTTCCATAGAATTGTGCTCTCTCTCTCTCTCCCCTCTCTCTCCCCCCCCCTTCTCTCTGCAGTTTCAAAGGGTTTCTTTTTTTCTATTAGTTACCTGATGCTGGTTTTGACAGAAGTGATGAGCAAGGGATAGCTATTCATGAAGCTACAGCCAGTATAGATTAGTAGTTGACTGTATGCTTTGAAGGTAAAAAGCCCTGAGTTCAATTTTCAGCACCCTAATTCCACCAAAGGCACTGCCATAAAGTAAAATAATGGGAATTAAAGATAAATATAAGTAAAACTAGAGAAGAGAAGCAAAGAAAGAACAAATACACAGGGATTTCAATTTGATGATTATGAAGCTAGAGATGTGGCTCTGTAAATATACTAGCTGCTTTTTCCTAGAATCCAGGTTTGGTTCACAGCATCCACATGGTGTCTCACAGCCATCTACAGCTCTAGTTTTAGGGGAGCTAACACCTTCTGGTCTCCACAGGTATCAGGCAGAAATGTGGCATACAAACATACATGCAGGTAAAACAGTCACACACATAAATGCTAAAATAATACAATTTAAAAGGAATATAGGTATCTTCAATTAAAACTTATGCTTATGTACAAGTAGAGAATTCATTCAAATATATTTCCTGTATTGACACTAGTTCAACAGAGAGATTAAGTTGCTTATTTTCATATAATTTTTCATTTACATTATTAGTTATAAAATCAGAATAAATCAATTATAAAATGAAGCAAAATTAATGGTTTTCATTTTTGTTTTTAAATCTCCATCTCTAATTCACAAACTCTAATAAAAGATTGCTAATATAGTTCAAGAAACATTGAATATAAGGGTAGAATTGAACATCATTTAGCAAGAAGAATGAGCAGCAACTTTAAAAATATTGCTATTTAATAGAATCTCTACCTTTCAACCAAGTTATCATTCATTCATTATTATAAGTGATCTACCATTGAACTATCTAACCAGACATTTTCCTTTTTAATTACTTTTGTTCATACAATACTTTGATCGTATTCTTTCTCCTGTCCCACTCCAATATTCTTCCCACTAACTTTAAGCTCTCCCTGTCTCTCCCTCTTCCGCCCCCCCTGGAAGAAACACCAATCCAAAGGAGGGGTGCGTAAACCCAAATAAAAACAAACAGGCAGACACAAACAAAAGAAGGAAGGAAACTAATAAGAGAAAAAGTCTTACCAAAACAGAACAAAACAAAACAAAGGTGCTTACAAAAAAACACCAACAACAAAAACACGGAACATTTTGTGTTGGTCCACTACCACTAGGCATGGGGCCAGCCGTTGACTGTGGTTGACAGACAGTGATATTCTATTGAAGGAAGTTGATTTTTCCTTTGCCAGCAGATATCGGATCATGATAGCTTCTTGGTTAGGAGCTGGACTATATGATTTTTCTATTTTTGAAATGAAAATTACCAATTACATTTTAATAATCAACTTGCAGAAAAGTTCATGTTATTCTCTTAGTATTATTATGCTTCCCTTAAACATGTTAGCTACAACCGAGCAGTGGTGGTGCACACCTTTAATCCCAGACCTTGAGAAGCAGAGGCAGGCAGATCTTCATGAGTTCAAGGCCAGCCTGGTTTACAAAGTGAATTCCAGGACAGAGAAGCCATATTTTGAGAAACAAACAAACAAACAAAAGTTAAATCCATCCTTTGGGGTGCCATTCAGAAAAGCATTTGTTTTTGTTTTGTTTTTGTTTTGTTTTTAGAAAAACTAAGTGAAGGTGACAGTTTTAGCTCACTGAGAATTATTTTGACTCACTATTTTTAAATAACAAGCCACTGGAAGAATGAAGCATAGGAGATAAGCTAGATTTCAAGCTGACAATGCAATGAAACTTTACCACATAGGAACAAAATGAGAGAGGTCCATTGAATATTTTTATTTCCTCAACTGGACTTTCAATGAACATATTGGGTCAGAACTAAAACATTTGTGTTGCCATACGTATACAGCTACACATTAATGTATACATATAGTATATAATGACTACAGAAAGTTTAAAAGAACACATTTACTAAACATTTTTCTAGACTTTTTTTTTGAAAACTCAACACTGCTCAATTTATTTTTCTATGAAGCCAAAAACTAATAGTGAGTAATTAGGTTATCATCATAATCATTATTGAAGCAGGATGCTAGCTAGCTATAGGAGCTGTGTAAAATATATTGACTGCCTTCCTCCAGAGTAATTGCTGGACCAAGCCTCTTTGTGCCCATAATCAATTTTAGCAATAAATGTTCTCTAGCTTGAAGCACTTTGTCCCACAAAAACTCAAGAGCTCTTTGAAAAAAATGATATTTCATAAAGATTTTAATCATTGATGTCTTTGTCTTGTATATGGACAAGTATTGATTCATTGTCAGTTTTTAATCACCTCAAATCTCAGCTAACACAAACACTATTATTTCAAGTATACAGGTATGACACAGCAATTTTCTTTTCTTTGATAAAATTCCTCATGTGTTCCTAGGTTGCTCTGGGTCGACAAAGTAGATTTGCTGGTTGTAACTATGCTTTTTTTCTGGATGCCTAGTTGCCTCCTAGTGTGTAACACTCTCCTATGAGATAGCTAGGGCAACTTGTCTCTCTTTCACACCTCTCATCTTCTCCAAACCTGGCTCAGGTGTGTTTCGACAGAAAAAAAAATTCACACAGAGTACAGAAAAACTGGTCTAACCCTTTTGAGGCCAACATTTGGAAGTAGGATGCAAACCTCTCTGATGCATTTTACTTGTCAAAGCAAGTCAGGGGCTGACACAGATTCAAGAGGCAGGAAATGAGGAAGAGAAGAGCAGCGAGACCACATTGAAAAGGGCATGGGCTCATTAAAGGATGAAATATTTGGACCAATTTTGTTGTTAATAAACCATTTAGAGCAGATGTTCTTGCACAATGTAGTTCCCTTGCCAAGTAATATTTTCATATAAGAATAGCCTCTAAACAATGCCAATATCAGTCTTTCTGAAATAGTATAGTTAGTTAAAACATAATTAGTTAAAACATGTCTAATTTTATTAAAATTAAAATATGGCTTAAGTGTATCAAAATTAGAAGCCATCTTTAAAAGTCTAAAGACAATAGATGTGTGTCCATATTTCTTTGAGTGCCATAACAAATATTCTCTGATGTAGTCTCTTATACATCTGTAATGTGATCATTTTCTGCCCCTCAATAGAACCTATGCTTAAAGAACTGGCTTACTGCGATTAGGGTAATCATAAAATGAAATTTGATCCTAGCATCTGAAGGTCATTGTGCTTGTACTCTCTTCCACCTTCCACATTTTCCTGTTAATAATTTATTCAACTTTTAAGAATCAGTAGAGAAACTCCTACTTTCTGTTATTCTCCCAGAATGGAAAAAAAATCTCTCTTATTTGTACCAGCAGCACATTTATGACACCAGTCTCAAGAGGATTATAATTATAATTGCTTTAAAGTACACCTCTTTCCGAGAAGGTGACAAAATCTGTGAAAACAATAGCAATAGGTAAAGGGGAAAAAACACCTTTCATCTCTCTATTCTTCCTGATGTGTGGGACAGAATGAAGCATGTGACTCATGCTGATTAAATGTTGTGTAACTTAAATACTTCTCTCCTTTGACATGTGATGAAAACAAGTGAAGTGTTATATAATTTAACAACATTTTCTGCACAATTGAGAAAAACCAGAAGAGCAGTTTAAATAAGTGCTATTTACTTTCAAGTACCATTTTCTTCAAAATAAATCCAATAAATGGAGGATTTTTAAAATGCAACTGGCATGTTTATATGTTTATGAAATGCCTAAAGTAAATGCACAAACCCAAAACTTATTATTTTATTTTCTGCTAATTTAATCCTCATCACCTTTTAGGACTTTAATTTTATTTTTCACTTTAGTTGATGATAACAAGAGAATAGTTCTCCAAACCTTTAGACAATATTGCCTTAGTTGAGTTACTGCTCAGGAGCAGTCTTCGCCATATTTGTTAAGAATGCCAGTCATATGGATATCCCAAGGAGTTAACAGAATCTCTGATGTTAATCAATATAACAATTTACAGGTTTCGTTCTTTTTTCAAATGTTTAGTCTTTGTGAGGATGTATTTATGGGTGTCTGCTTGGAAAGTGACTAGATGAGCACGTGTGGTCGTGTATATGTGGAGGTCAGAGAACAACTTTGGGTGCCAGTCTATATCATTACTTGACACAGGGTACTTACTGTGCTCAACACTGTGAATATCAGCCTAGGTTGAACCATCTTCACAGCCCTAAACCTGAGAAAAAGATCATAATGTATATGAAAGAAGTACCACTTTGCCCACTAGCTTGCCACAGATTCAGCCCAGCATAAAGAATAACTACTTTTGTCAAATAGCATGTGACATTAAGTAACTAAAGGGAAAGAACAGAAAGAACTGATTACATGAAAACGTTGCTATCTTGAGAGAGTGGGGAGATGACTATGTGGTTAAGAGCACCTCTTGCTCTTGCGGAGGACCTGGTCTAGGTTTGGTTCTCAGGGTCTCTTCGCACTGCTCCGGCTTCTGCAGGCATGTGACATATGCATAGAAGAAGAAGAACACTCATACCCTATGAACAAAATAGCAAAGTGAACAACAAAAACAAGTTTTAAAACTCGCATTTTGGAGATTATGTAGGTGCGCAAATTATAATTACCTATCAGTAATTCTGAATGATATTATAAACAAATCACCATAACTTAAAGAACATTTAGATAGCAAGAATGGTTAAGAGATTGGTAGGTAAAGTGTCTACATTTAGAGTTTATGTAATGCTTAATTGTGGTGACTTTAGAAAAATTATTTGTATTCTCTATGCCACAAATTTATTATGTGTAAATTATAGGTGGGTTTCCTTGGTTATTGTAGAACTTAATTAAAGCAAAATATGTAAGGTACACTGATGTTTGGCTCAAAAATTAATGAATAAATCTATGTGAAAATGATTCATATGGAAAAAGCCAGTCTTCAACCATGTACTACTACTACAATATTGGAAACATCTTCTGGTTCAACTTGTTAGAAGGAAATAGAAATACAAGAGGCATAGAAGCGTTTACTTACATATTCTATACTTTGTAACCTTATGAATCATTTCCTTGATTTAGTGTCTACAAAGTGGCCTTCAGTATAGTCTAATAAAATATTATGAATTGACCAAGGTTCACTTCCTCAGTTAGCAGCAGAATAGCATGATTAGGGGAAAAACAATGTTTTGTCACACACGTTGAACACATACAATTGCCCAGGACTGTAACTAGGAAAATATATATAAATTAAAGATTAAATATAAATTTATTATTTATTGAATACATGAATGTTAAGTCATTGCTTTTACATGTGTGAATAAAATTATACCACCGTAGATTTTATTTCATTCTAAGTACTGATAGATAATATTTCCTCAGTAATCTTATTTATTATGTCATATTTGTATATGACATGTATATATGTATATGTGTTTACATACTTCAAAACAAAATGCTTCATTTTGACAACTTCATGCTATATTTTTATGTAAAACGCTTGTTGGAATAGATCATAACTCATTTATTTGCCTATCACTATGTGTCCAAATATAAATAATTTACTATGTGATTTAGTATAAAAATTAAAGGTATCTTTCAGTATTTCAATGTATATGGAACATATAATTCTTATAAAAAAGAGTTATTAAATTCAAATATTGTAAGTCTTCTATGTTACATTTTTTAATTTCATTATGGCTATATAAAATAATATATAATACAAAATTACCAAAGTTTTGCAAATTTTAGTTTTTGAAAACATGGAGAAATGAACTAGGATTATCCATGGTAATTTACAAATGGTAAATCAGAAGTCTAAGTAAAAAATTCATTTTTTTAAACAAAGTTTGTAAGACATAGACTTTATCAGACAATGAAATATGCTGACTTTGTTAATCATGTTTTTCCTTTATTGTTTGAAACAAACCATTTATAGACAATGACTGGATTGCCTTTGATTGTTGTGTTGCTACTGCTCAAGGTTGTAATGTGAAATCTGCCTGAGTCATTTTTTATGAACTTAATACTATAGCATACACATTGGTTGCTAGTGATTATGTTTTATAAAGATACACTGCTGAATAGAATGACATTTTGCAACTGGGGTGAATGTGAAAGTATTATATTATATAACTTAGCTGTTGAGTACTTCTTAGCTCCAAGGAATAACTTGGCTTTTTCTTCATTATCTTTGCAGCCAGATTTCAGTGCTATTTCTGGTACATAAGAGTCTCTAAAAGTATTTGATGCTAAGTGATAATGAATAAATACATGTTAATTTTCATCTGTTAAATCCTAAGAACATTCCAGAACTTCGATACTCCTGTTAAAGAAGAAAATGTATTCCAGTGATACATTTTGGTTTTTGCGATGACATTCCTAGAGCTATAATTGGTAAATTAAGCCTAAATAAGAACATTTGGGCTTTCAATTCCTGCCTGACATGGATGTCTGCGACAATTTTTTTGCAATGTGTGAAGTGTCAAAATAGTGATGGTTCATCCACTTTCTCATTTTTCTCTCCCGAGTAACTAGCTTGACTATACAGGCAGATTCCCTAGCCCAAGAATTTCCAGGTGCATTTATTTGGCTAATGGCAGCTCTTAAAAGAAACATGAAAGAAAGCATCTAGAATGATAAGGACACTTGAGTGATGGGAGATCCTCTCAGGCAGCCTTCTTACTTGTTTAATTGTCTACAGGCCAAAAATTGCTCTCTTCTCTGAGTCTAGGAGTAAACATAGTTCTCTATTCTAGTGGTTTCATAAGACTCTATCTTCATCTTTGCAAACATTCTTTTGATAAGCTTTTACAATATTACTCATTCTTGCAATGGCTGATTGATCCTCAAAACAAAGTTGGAACCTTACTGCCTGGTAAGAACATTTAACATGAAGGATGACACAAGAAATATAATTTGAGTTTATCAAACACTTTCTCAATCTGGGACTATATTAAACACATTACATTTATTAGTTATTTAATCTTTATGATATCAAGCTAGATAGTGCTATTGATCACTCTGAATCTAAGCTCACAAGAGGGAATTGTCAAGAAGTATGAGCATTATCATTCAAAATACAGAATAAATTCATGATAGTTAGCATCTTTTAAGCATATCTTATTTTTTTAAAATTCCATTCTACATAAAATTTTCACATCATTACCACACAATCTGGGTAATACAATATTTTGTTTTTAAAAACTGAAATAATTAGGCATGGATTAGAAGGGACACTTGCCCACATTTCATAAGAATATAGAAGATTTGGATTTCAATAAAAGCATTGTGAATGTAGAGTAAATTTTATTCATAAAATTACAACTTTTGTGCTTTGTAAAACACATTTTATCAGAGTGAAATTTTCTTTCCAAATACTCTCTCTATAACACATAACCCTTTCAATCATTACATTCCTAAAATTAAAGCTGAAGCATGTTTTATTTGTCTTTATTGAGAGGCTTGTAAAGCATTATTAACATGTATTGTTCACAATTTGTACAGTGCTCATTCTTAAACACGCTAGTCCACAGAAGTATCATGAGGTTGTTACTGTTTCCAAGTATGATTGCTGTTCATTGAGCTATATAGCTTAAGATATATATATATTCCTGTATGTATATTATGCTGCAATACAATTGTTGTTAAATTTTTTAAAACCATACTTAAGGAATTATATCACCTATGAAGAGTTCCTCTTTAAACTATAGTGGGCTGTTTCATTTTGTGCTGAGCAGTCAGTCCAGCAGCATTGCCTCCCCGGAGATCTTGAATCCTCACTTTTGCAGTCCTTTTGCTGTTTCCAGTGTCCAGACATTTGTAATCACTGAGCAGTCTCTTGACTTTTTGAGCAACAGATATATCCAAGGCTTGACCTTTTTGTAACCAGAAGGTCATGCTAAATTATCCGTGTGCTCTTTACCTCTTACTGGAACACTATATTGATCCTTCTGTATTTTCAGGTTAAAAGACTAATGTAACTCCGAATAGTTAGAGGCCCCTTAAACAGCTTCACAAATGCATTTCTGAGCTTTTCACAGTTGGGTTTTTTTTTATTTTAATTGTTCTCCTCTTTGTTTATACCACCTATTAATATTTTTAACATTGTAGGGGCTCCCATGTTTCTTAGTTCTTTACTTACAGTACTATAGAAGGGTTGCTATTTTATGATCACTTCATCTTGCTACTTGGGTTAGCAAAGAAGTCAATAACCTCATGGGTGAATCTGCTGAGTAATGTCAAAAGTTCACTGAGTTCATTTAATAAAGGAAGCATTAGTCATGAAAGGAACTGAAGACAGAGAGCCACAGAGTCATGTGGAACAAAAAGGATGTGATACTTTCTTTTACAAAATCATTTTCTGCACTTGAAAGGAAAGCCATTAACGATGGGATTTTAGGAAAATAGGATGCTTTTCATTACCCTAAATGTCACCTGTGAACAAAAAAAAAAGATGTTACAGATATCAAAGAAGAAATGGGATAGAAACAAACTGAGATTTAATTAAAATAGCCAAAGAAGCAACAGAGTAAGGGCGTGAATCTTCTATGAGCTTTCCAATCCACCATTTATTTCCTCATTCTCAGTGATTTATGTGCACAATTACAGTTCTCCTTCCTTACTATTCTTCTAGGGGCTACACTTATACTCTTATACTATTAACCTACTATTATAGGGGTTGTACTCATATACACTGCAAATGAGCTCAACATTTTCTATGTGATTCAATAGCATGCTAAAATTTCACATGTACCTAGTACTTAGCGCTAGATAAATACAGAAGCGCTAATAAAATAAAGGTTAAAATCAACCCATATTTATTAAATAAGAATGAGTTGCCCATCAAAATGCAATACCTACAGAATACAACATTTTTTCATTTAAACTTCACAAGTGTGCTCTGAGCTGTTATTATATCTATTTCCATTTTACAAATAAGTTCAAAGGTTTACTTGCTTTACTAGGATACCATAGCTAGTGAACAGGGTACCTGAGTACCAAAGTTAGCTTCTGCTGCCTTTGTAACCTGTGATCCTTTGCAGTATATTATCTATAATTCTGTCTAACAAGAAGTTGAGAGTAGTTAAAACCAAGTGCAGGATGCAGGAGTAATGAGATTTTTTTTTCTCTCTGTGGGGTAGTCATATTACATGTAGACTAAGCATCTGAAGCTCCGTGACATTTCGTTGAGAACTGCTTTCGTAGATGGGAATTTTACTCAAAAGTGCTTTGATATTTGCTTTTACATTAAAGCAAACATACATTAAAGGAAGCAGGGCAAACCCTGCTTCAGCATGTGCTCTTAAAGAACTGTTAAACCTTAAGATATTGAATTGATACTGCCATATCCAGGATGAATTCATTCAATCTCATTTGCTGGAATCATGTTTCTTCTGGATGAAAATATGGCCTGTGGAACAAATAAGACTTGGATTTCTGTTATGAGACTTCAGTGAATCATTGGTTATATATGTGCTTTGAAAACTGATAAAATAATAGTATCAGTCTCTTTTCTACTAACATGCTGATTCCTTGCACTAAGATCATCAACTAGTTATACTTGGGAACCTTTGAAGAGAGTAGTATCATCATTACTCCTCTTCCATTTTGGTCAAATTTGCCATTAAAGGGAAAATTACCGAGTCTGCGTCACATTTAGACTGTAGGTAAGATTCTCTAAGCTTGTTGGTCTTTACTTCTTTTCCCTAATCAAAGCATATGTTTGGTGCTATATGATATTTATATTAGGTGCTCTGAGACACATTTCATATTTCCCACCTTCTATTCTTTATGAATAAATGTCAGTTTCTCATCATTGTTCTTCTTGGTTTGTCAGAGTTTGTCTGGCAACCAATATAGACGCCTGGTATGGCCTAAGAACAACAATCTTTGCCAGAAAAAAAATACATGTGCTTATATTAAAAACTGCTATATCCGGAAGATGCTTCTTTTCACAATTTTAGAAGACACTCTTTTCTCAGTTGCTTTGATAAAACTTGCTGCTGAAATAAACAGCATTTCAAGTTGTACTTTAATTTACTTGGAAAACAAAATCTCAGTATTATGTTTACATTCTTGATATTTATGGTATTATTAGGAAATATACAGTCATCTGCTTAAAGAGTCATAAAATATCACAGTTTTAAGATTTGCTTATACATAATAGTATACATAATAATCATTTTAAAAATCTTTCAGCATGTTAATGTTTTGTACTCTTTTCATTCTTACACTGTAGTTTCAAAAAGAACTACTGGGGCATAATTTCAAAAAAATAGTTTGTAAAAATTGTCCTTAGTTGATATGATATCACAAAACCTGAGCATACAAGAATGAGTAACTTGCCTGCAGAAGCCAGGATTTTCTTCATAGAACGCACCTATCTAGGCAGCTACAGGGCCAATCATTGACATTGCTATCTGATTGTGGGACAATCCAACTTTTATGTCTTTAATCATAGATAAATCAATATTTTTTCTTGAATACAGGGATTTTCTTGATAAGTAAGTTACAAAGTTTATTTGCAATCTAAGTGGCTTGTGAGTAGTGGCAAATCACTAATGTTAGGCCTGTTATTTGACACGCAGGAGAAAACAATTCATGATTCGAGTCCACAGACTGGTATTTCCACAGTTATGTTTTCCTGGATCCACTTATTTAATATTTGTGGTATTATCATTCTTGAATATGTTTTCCCAGTTGGAAGGAACTACTGTCATCTGAGCATTATGTGTCTGATTTACCAATATAAGCTCCATGCAGCATCTTGCATAGGTTTGTTGATGTTCCATTAATTTCAGTGCTAGATAAGCTAAGTCTTTGTTGATAATCTGGGTGATAAGAGAGCTGGAAATAATCTCACCAAGAGGAATTGTGGATATTTTTAAATGAAAACTAGAAAATATTTGGAGTGTCTGTCAGAAGAAACAGTATCTGTACAAGATAACAGAGTAGAAAGATGAGGTTGAAAGAATAGCATGGTAAGATGGAAGGAGCAGAGAGAGGCTTCAAAAGTTACCTAGAACCAATGCAAAACATTGGATTTATGATTTCTAGTTTTGTAACAAAGGGCTGCACAGCCAAGTTCTTTGTCTCAACTGCTCCCATAAGATGAGTGCATTACTGTTAAGATGACGGAAACGATGCAACAGTGATAAGATCCATTTGCACAATTCAGTGTCTCCCATCCCTAGTTTCTCTAAGAATTTTAGGACTTCTTAGTGATTATAGTAATTTTTATGTTCTTTAATGGAATTTCTAAGTAGATATCCTAGAAAAATAAGTGGAAAACCTTATTAGAGTTATTTTCACCCTGTTTAATTCAATTTTTCTACCTACAGCCTCACCACACTGAACACCATGGATCTTATCTGATCCCAGAAGTTAAGCATGGTTAGGCCTGGATAGTACATGGATGGGAGACCAACTAGGATTACTAGGTATTTGGGTGTAAGACCACCTAAAATTATCAGGTCTGATAGGCTTCAAACTAACTACTGGCTAACTAACTAAAATAAATCAGATATTCTCAAAACTTGATTTGTTTTAAGATGAGAACAAGACTTTCTGAATTATTGTATGTAAGGTGTGACAAAAGGATGTTGAATAATATGACACGATAATTAAATTAATTACGCTCTAAATTTCAACTTGCTGTCATTAAGAGTTTACGTACATTTGTCCTAATGTTATAATTTCTTTGATCCTCATGATCAGCTTGAACTTTCTTTTTCATCCATTACTCCTGGCCACTTATTAATTTGATACATCAAATGCCCTTAAATATAGTTTTAAATTTCCAAAGCCTTTGTCATAGATATGAATCATAAAAAAATTGTAATTTCTTCAAGTGGGTGTGTTTTTTTTTTTTTATTTCAGTTTGGAAAGCAGCGCATAGACAACCTCTTCAGTGACCTGCAGGATGGGAAATGCCTCCTAGACCTCCTGGAAGGCCTGACAGGACAAAAACTGGTAGGAACCTTCTTTCCTTCTTTCTTTCTTTCCTTCTTTCCTTCTTTCTTTCCTTCCTTCCTTCCTTCCTTCCTCCCTCCCTCCCTCTCTCCCTTCATTCTCTTTCTCCCTCACTCTCTTCCCTCGCTCCTTCTTGCTCTCTCTTTTCTTTCTCATGTGTATGTATGTGGGAGTGGATGCATGTTTTCATGTGGACATACAGACATGTGTGTGCATGTGTGTGTGTGAAGGCGAAAGGTTGACTTAAAATATCTGGCTCAGTCTCTCTCTGAGGCAAAGTCTCTCCCTTGAACCTAGACTTCATCAGTTCAGCTGGTCTATTTAGTCAGCTTTCTTCTGTGGTCCCTGTCTCTGTCTCCTGAGCCCTCGGATCACAGACAGGTTACCATACCTATTTGGCAACTATGTGTGTGCTAAGGATCCATACTCTGGCCCTCAAACTTGTACACTGAAAAATTTCCCCAGTCCAGGAAATTTATTGTGAAATTTACAGTAACCTCAATGAAGTGTCAGACCTCAAAGAATTAGTTTTATTTCAGTTATCTAATAAAATTCACCAATGTATTAGATAAACAAGACAGTCTTATTACTGAACTAAATCATATTATAAATTTCTTTTTTGGCATTGTCTATCTTATACAGAATAATATAGTAAAAAATTCAGCAATACATTCTGTTAATAAGCAATATTTGCCTTTACTTTTTAAAAATGCTTCTTAAGGACTAATTGTATAAAATTTTATGCATAATGACTTTAAACTTATCTTTGTGCTGTTTTATATTTTGCACATATTTTAAATGTACCTGTATTTATAAATAAAATTATTTTTAGTACAGCATAATAAAATGTTAGTATTTAGTCTGATATCCAAAAGCAAATGAGATGAAAATGTAATTTCCTTTTGAGAAATTTAACTTGTATAACTTTAGAACATCCCTATGAAGGACATAACATGGTAATACAATGTTATAGGTCACTAAAGTCATGGAAGAGTCTGAGTTCAGTTGATGAAAGTCTCATAATGGAGAAAATCTCTTAAATCATAATCTCTTGACTTAGAAATCTTTTTAGATGTCTATTATTCTTGTAAGCAGGGCTTAGGACGCCATTCTACCTACAGTCATCCACTCTGCGTGTCTAATGAGCCCTATTCAGTTACTGCTTTAATCTTATCTCTTTTCCCTTTACTATAGCTCTCCAGCATGCGCATTTAAGCATGTGCCTGCACATGAGCACGACCCCACACACAAGCCAAGGCTTTGTATGTACTATAGAAACTCTAGCTGTCTATCAAAGTTAGATCTGGCCAAAATCCTATCTCTGAGTTGCCTCCTGCAATTTTCCCACACCAAGCCAAGTTGGTCCCTGTTCGCTCAGTCATTGCCCAGAATTTTGCTTTGTTGTCTTGTTTACCTATTTTGCTTTGTGTGCGTCTTTGTGTTCTGACAGTCCTTGAAAAACATTGGCTTCTGCTTGCTATTGAAGGCTTTTTAGAACAAACTTCTAAAATTAATTTCTCCCTCTTAAATTCCATAGAATTCATTTTTTTTCTTTTAATTACTTAAAATAATATTTTGGTACGTATATGGAAGCATGGCTATGAAAATGATTTTCAAATATTGTAGCTATGCTGAAAAGCCATACTTTGTGCATTCATTTTTAATTAACTTCAATAATTATATAGGATTATAATGTTACTCTATTAACTCAAAGTGATACATTTTTCTGGTTTACTAACCCATTTGTCTTATTTTTGAGATTATAGTATAATTACATTTCACCCTTTTCTCCTTCTGATTCACTCATATACTCCTCTCTACTCTCTTTCAAGTGCATCACCTCCTATTTTCATTAGTTGTTTTTGCATGTATATACATAAATACATGTATGTTCCTTAAAATAATCTGGTCTGTATAATATTATTTATATGCATGTTATTTATATGCATATTTGATATATTTTTATGAAATTTAACTTGGGTTGATGACTTCCTAAAATAAAATATTCAAATTCTTTACATTTAAACTTTTGTCAAATAGCCAGTTGGAAGGGGCAGTGTAGGCTTAGTCTTAATTTCACTTTATGCATATATGATGTTTAAGTGTATATGCAGAACATGTGCATTTTTATAATGGTGATAAAGAAATTAGTGCCTGTGAGCATCCAGCTACTCTTGGTAATTATGTGTCAGTTCTGTTCATAAATAAAAAAATAAATAAATCTCACTGTCTTTCATAAACTGTTCTCATTCTCTGCACACTAATGATGACATTTTGCTGCTTTTCTGTAGAAAACATGTTTCTGTACCTTTGTTTTCTTGATGTTTGTGGTGGTAAATAGAAAAATACTAAAATGTAGGCTGTTATCACTTGGACATTCATGGGGTAAAATTTTCTAAGATATGAAAAGTGGAGATTTCTGTTAATGAGGCTATGCTTGGAGATGGAGGAAGTGAGGGAACAAGACATTTATGTCTTTTACAAAGGATACTAGTCAAGTCATCTTGACGAATAGAAGACTTAGGATAAATGTTGGAAGCTTATCCAGCCAGTTTAAAGAATAAGGTTCTCTAGGGTATGGAAGTCTTAAGAAGGTTGGGAAGACTCTTGGAAAGTACACGGTAAAATTAAAAGTACAAAAGTACATTATTTATTCTATACATACACAAAGTAAAGAAAAGGTAAGAAAAGAAATAAGAAAATTCTGACTGCATAGGCCCAGCCCAAATGTTAAAGCCTTGCTCCACTGATAATTTCTGTAAATACATATTAATTCTTTTAAGATTAGAATAATTACATATACAAGTTGTATGGAACCATTGGCATTGCAAGTTGCTTAATAATAATGTGAAGTACCTTGCATGTACTACCAACTCCATACAGCAAAAATCTGAAAATACTATATCAAAACTCCCCATCTAACGTCTTTACACACATTCCTATTTAAAGTTGTAGAACAGCTATTTTTATTAGCTCTGTTTTAACAGGTGAGACAACCGGAGAATGGGAAGAAGTTTCTCATGCTCACATAGTCCAAAAGTGCAAGAGCAAAACGTTGAAACCAGGTTTTGGAGGTCATGACTTTTACTAAACAATAGCCTCCCTAAACTTAAAATGAGAGCTATATAAATCACTGGTTTCAGCAGCTGATTTGTTCTGACATTGTTTTTGAAGATATCAAGGAAAAGTTGTTAGTAGGAAATGACTTTCTGATATATTCCTGGAGATAGCTAATGAAAACTTGCTTTAAGGGAAATCCATCAAAAATAATAATTGTTATTAAATACAAGTATCATAACAATCGAATTTCTAAAACTTATCAGTTAGAAAAAATAAGGTGTTGTGTATTTTCATTAATTATGCAGATGCTATTATAAAATTAACAGATGGGATATAACTTTTGGGATAAACTAATTATAAACTAAGAAGCCTGGTTATTGAAATTTTGAATTCTAGTGACTAGGACAACTAGGTAGTAGTCAAAGAAATACTGTTCTTATTTAACATTACATATTTTGGTGATAATTTATTATTTGTGAATTTTATGCATTGTATTTTGAAAATATGCACCCTCTCCTTCCAACTCTGGCCATTAGCACCCTATCCATCCTCCTACACATTCCCAACTGACATTGAAAATCATTCTTTTTTTACATTTTTTTGGAGGGATGGGGTTTGAGACAGGATTTCTCTGTAGTCTTGAAGCCTGTCCTGGAACTAGCCCTTGTAGACTAGGCTGGCCTCGAACTCACAGGAATCCACCTGTCTCTGTCTCCCAAGTGCTGGGATTAAAGGCGTGCCCCACCTCTTCCTGTTTTGTTTTTGTTTCTTTTAAAACATTTCTTATTTTGCCATTGAGCCCAATTTCTGTTGCCAAGCTCGTATTGGTAGTGGGATCTGCCCTAGTGTGCAGCTAGTCTACCAAGAATCACATCATTAATGGAAACTGATTTTTCTTCTCCCTGTTTTTATCAGATAGCAATAACTCTGCAGATGGTTTTGGGATTTTATACCCACCACCTTCCTACTCTATATTGAGATCTTGTCTTGAACAGATCTTCTTGTCCCAATCACACATGTTTGTTTCAATGTGCATCCAACATGCTATGTAGGGAAAACATTTTTTTTTTGTCATCAAAAACCTCTGGCTCTTATGACTAAGAATATCCCTAGGACTTGGAGTAAGGGATATAATAAGTATGTCCCATTCAGTGCTAAACATTTCAGAGACTCTCGTTTTCTGAATGCTCACTGAACATTTTGTGTGGAATAATTTGTATTTGACAATTCTGTACCTTATTATGATTTATCTGACAATGTATTTTTGATCAGACTCACCTCCATTTTCATCTCCTATTTCCCTCCCTCTATTATTCAACCTGTTATTCTTTTCTATTACCCCCCTTTCTTTTATGACTGAGTTAAATAAGGTTCGCTTGTTTGAGCTTGTATAAGTGGGCTAGTTAGTGAGTAGAGTGTGGGCAGTCCAAGAAACTCACATCTCCTTCAAACTTTTCTAAAACTTACTTTTCTATCTCACTGCTTACTTTCCTTATAGATTTTGTTAATGTTTTCCATCCTTGATGCTATTATAACAATATACACTGAGCTAAAAAAAAGTGAAGGCACAATCATTCCAAATTGTACTGTGTAAAGGGAAAATATGTGCTTTCTTTCCCAGGAGGTGGATTCTTTATGCTAAAGATGTGCTATGCCAAGGACAAATCCCAAAGCCTGAAGACTATATATATATATATATATATATATATATATATATATATTTCACAGTATGTGTTCATTTAAATGTAAAATATTCAAGCTTAAAAGTGAAATTTATATTGGTCTTTTCAGGTAGATTTTTTTTTCTCTCTTTGTTCTCTAGTAAACACCATTTCTCTCTCTCTCTCTTTTTTTTTAGCCAAAAGAAAAAGGATCTACAAGAGTTCATGCTCTGAACAATGTCAACAAGGCACTGCAGGTCTTACAGAAAAATAATGTAAGTGGTGACCTGAACAGGGTCTGAACACCAGGAAACAGCATGTTTAATGTTTGAGAAAGGGCTTTGGCCCAAATGTAGATAAGGCTTCTTAAGCTCTCTTGTAAATCGCAGAGGCTCTTATTCAGAGCCCCTGTGCTAGTTCCTTTGTATGTGCTTGCAGCTAATGTAATTCTGGAAGCCAATGAACACAATCATAGAGGACAGAGAAAGGTGAAACCTGTGCCTGCTATGACTTTCATGTTGTTTCTATATGTTACTTGATGTAGCTGTTTTAATAGACTGACTGAATCCTTCATGTAGCAGTATTCTGTAAAACAAAGGGACATGGATTCCTGAATGGTATGCCATGTTTTCAGTTCTACTGCTAACATACTTAGTGCGATTCAAGCTAATATTTGTGACACTAAACACACATTGAAAATAAAAGTTTAACAAAGAAACAACTACTGTGAAGGGGAAGAATTGTTTGGTTTAGTATACTTGGATGAAAATATATATGATGTACTAGAAAAAAATAAACAATCATAACTAAATGAGTGATCAGGAGAGAGGAGATCTAGTCTCCTCAGAGAAAGACTGAACTAAAGTTTACATCATGACCTTGCAGGGAGATAGTTTTCCTTTCATATTAACTTCTACAAACTTTCTTATAGACCAATAGGTCTATAAGGCACTTTTGGTATATTTCTGACTATATCCAACACTCTTTAAAGTGTAATTTCAAAAATATTTACCATATATTCTTAAAATAACTGCAATACATAATAGATTTTTAATATTGTACATTCTTGCATGTATTTCTCAACTCGTCTAGTCATAGTAGGCTAACATAAAGGATATAAAATTGGAAACTGTAAAGTAACAGGTTGAATTTATGAATGTACGGTCATTGTCACGTTTAACATATGAAAGTTATCTTATTGAAACTTTACAAACATGATTGCTTTCCAGCTTCAAATTTTCGGTTTTTCTGATATTAGACTAAAATGACCTAATGGAAATAACAATTTTTCTAGCATATTAGGTAAAAAGAGAAGTTCTTTCAAAAGTAAATACTGGAATGAATATAGATAAAATCTATTGAAAGAGTATCTAAAAAAACTGCTGTTTTGCTGAAGAGAATTCAAACAAATAACAAAAACACAGTATTATAGAAATCTTCTAAGTCTATAAATAAATCTTAATCATAATAGATTTTATTTAAAGTAATAGAATAATCATTTTAATAGTAACATATTTAATGTTAAACGAAGTATAAGAATAATATAAATACTTTGAATATTTAGAATAGTTATTTCATTTCTCCTCATGCTCCAAAGCATAGTAGACAGATATACAAAATAGCATTCACTTTCTATAAATTCTCCTTATAAAGTTGAGTATAAAAACACAACAGTTTAATAATTTTGTTTAATTATTCCGAGCTCAAATCTGTGCTGTCCTCCAGGCATTAAGAAAGTTCTATCTTTGCCATTATCAGTAATGTTATTCTTTAATGCTCTAGAATGTCCAGAGACCAATAGATATATCTGGTGCTATTTATAGTTAGAAAAACAATTAAGAAAACCTTTAATCTATAGTCTGTTGTGAGAACCACTAGCATAATGATCATAAAAGTCTAAGTTATCTTGTGAAGCCAAATGCAGTAATTACTGTCCTGAAACAGAAGACACATTCTGTACTGACTGGATATTTTTGTGTGTGTCAACTTGAAACAAGCTAGAATCACAGAGAGGAAGGAGTCTCAGCTGAGGAAATGCCTCCTTCTGTAAAATCCAGCTGTAAGGCATTTTCTCATTTAATGATCAATGAATGGGGGAGCACCCAGCATACTGTGGGTGGGGCTATTTCTGAGCTGGTGATTCTGGGTCATATAAGAAGGCAGGCTGAACAAGCCATGGGAAGCAAGCCAGTAAGCAGCTTCCCATGATGTCCTCTGCATTAGCTCATGCCTACCAGGATCCTGCTCTGTTTGAGTTCCTGTCCTGACTTCTTTCATTGATGAACAGCAATGCTGAAGTGTAAGCCTAGTAAACTCTTTCCTCCCCAACTTGTTTTTGGTTATGGTGTTTCATTACAGCAATAGAAACTCAAAGTAGAACACATCCAAACCCAAAGTTCAAAAGACTATAACTGAGGATTAGTTCCATAAACGGGCACCATTGAAGGACTTAACCATGGATAGTGATGCATTAAGTGGCTAGTTGAATAAAAACACTTACTTTCTCTGAACTATAAAAGAAAATTGCTAACTTGATGAAAGGTGTAGCTTTAGTAGAGTACCATGAGATAGATGTGCAACACAATATGTATATATATATATATATATATATATATATATATATATATATATTCTCAAACAATGACCTGGTGACTTGAATCTTCTCTAACCACCTCATTAATATCCTTCCAGTGTTGTTGATTGGATAATTGCCAACATGAATATGTGTTGTGTTTGTGGGGAGGAGGCTATATAAAATCACAGGCAGTGGACTTATCTCATAGAAAGAAAATAACAGGTTAGGTGGGTTTGGGTGTAAACAGGGCAGCATACAGTGTATGAAACATCCTAGTTGTTCTTACTCTGTTGTTCTGGGTGAGTCTTGAAACCGATACTAAAAATCCTTATGTTGTCCATTGTCTCGCATTGCTGAGCAAATAAGGAAGTCATTCTCTTTTGAGACCATGCTACTTCCATGTGCTGACAGGAAGCAGAGATGGTTTATCTTTACAATATCAACCAGGTAACAACATACACATCCCCCTGGGGCAGAAAAAGGTTAGAGAGTCATGGTCATTTCTAATGCTTCAAGCTAAACCAGTTCTTGTTTCCTCTTTTTCTATAACTTCGTTTAAAAAAAATTATTTACTGACCATTTCATAGGTGAATAATATATTTACATCATTCCTCCCTTTTTTTCCATCCTTCAATTCCTTCTGCGTCCCCCACTTCCTCTCAAATCCACGTCCTTCTATTTTTTTAAAATATTATTATTACAAATGCACAGATACACACACAAATACACACACACACACACACACACACAGAGAGAGAGAGAGAGAGAGAGAGAGAGAGAGAGAGAGAGAGAGAGGATGTGGGGGGATTGGATAACTTACCAGGTAGTTTGTCCCCGAAGAAGACTAATTTTTCCTCTCTCAGTAGCTGTATTAGTTAAAGTTTCTATTGTTGTGAAGAGACATCATGACCATGACAACTCTTATAAAGGAAAACATTTATTTGAGATGCACGTTACAGTTTCAGAGGTTTAGTCCATTACCATCATAGAAGGGAGCATCATGTCTGGGAGTATGGTGGAATGCAGGCAGACCAGATGTGGTGCTGGGGATTTCTACATCATGATCTAAAAGGCAACAGGATGTGAACTGTCTCCTTGGGTGTGGCTTGACCATGTATGAGACCCCAAAGCCTGCGTTCTGAATGACACACTTCCCCCACCAAGGCTACATCCTCTCTACAAAAGCACACCTTTTAATAGTGCCCCTCTCTATGGGAGACATTTTCTTTCAAAACAACACTGCAGCCAGTATATTGCCTGTAGCTTTTGATCCTGCATTGACATTGGCATGTCAACTGATGGCGTCATTTTCAGGTCTTATTTACAAAGCATAACCTGGCCTTACCACAGATACTAGTACTGAAGGAGGTGTGGCCAGAGTGAAAGAGATCTGAAGATGAGAATAGAGACACAGGTGTTCTGAAGGAAGAAACGGGAAGAAAGGGAAAACTTTAAGTGGTATTGAGGAGGGGCAGCAGCTCATTCCTGTTCTTTTATCCCCACTTGAATTCTGCTCATATCTTGTCTTCATAGAACATGCACACCACTTTATGGTCTGATTTTATTTTTATGTGGCAGTGGTTTTATCATGACATTATCTCTGCTATCACTGGTTTAGTTTAGAAAAACCATGTATTGGGAAGAAATCACTTCTAAGTCCAGTGATACCATCATTACAATATTTGCTGAGAGCAAAGCTAATTTGTTTTTCTTTCTTTCTTTTTTTATTGATTTTTATTGAGCTTTACATTTTTCTCTGCTCCCATGCCTGCCTATTTTTTTTGTAATAAAGTTGGGCTGGCTATGGTACTGAGAAACAAAGAAAGGATAGTACAAATTCCAAATTCCCGCGGAATAGGGTGACACTATGAAATCACTTTGTTATCTCACCAGGTCTAGATTTTACAAAATTATCTAGAGCCTCTATTTGTTTGTGGCTTTTTTAAGGGGTAGAGAACAAATTTCCAATGAGAGGGAACATTTTTCTCGTATCAATTCTATCACTTCAAAACTATTTTTTTTGTGTGTGAGCACTGTTTTAGGAGAACTTAGAAGGCAGTTCTATGGTATTTTCGGCCTTTTTTCTCTCAGATAAGATTATTTAATGTGTAGTTTAAATTTTCTGTGGTTGGAAGACTCCTAAATGTGTAAAAGGCTTGTGGCACATAAATGAGCACCTGAGTTTGGATTGCCAATGTGCACATAAACGCCAGCCATGTAGGTAGAAGCCTCTAATGCTGGCACTGTGAAGAAAACCACAACTGTTGTGCTATAGCTATGCCATGTCCTGAAGACTGTGCTCCTCCCTAACATTTAAATCTTACACTCCTTCAATATCTTGTTCAATATATTCCATGATGCTTGGACAGGTTGATATTTAGGGCTAAAATCAAAATCAATTATTCTTAGCACTTTGTCAGTTGTGAATCTCTTGCATTAACTGCTACAAACTGCAAACAAGACAAGCTTCTCTGAGAAATGCTGAGAGGAGAACCGGTCTTTCAGCACAAACTTAAATATTTACAAGGCAGTTTGATAACATGACCATTTGGCAAAACAAAGTTGGTTATATGGCCTTGCTGGCCAGGGCATGTGACCAGGTCCAATAATACCAAGGGTGACTTCCCTTCTTCAAAGTGGGTGTCTGATAAATAACACTCCTGCCACCTTTCAACAAGTGGCTATAGCTAGTCTGGGAACTGGATTTATAGCATGGAGAGAACACAGCTGCAAGGATCATTGGTCGCTTTTCTCCCGCAGCTGCCTGCATAGCATCTTTGGGCACTGTGGAAATGAGCCAGCAGGGAGGAAGTTTCCATCTCAGCTCCAGCATGATATCTGTATGTTCAACGATAAAAGTGTGTTGTGTCTTTAGAAACAGGCTCTTACCATAAAACTCTGCTGGGTATCCAATGTAACTAGCTATATCTTGTAGTTTGTGGGGGCCTAATGGGAATTGCTTCACAAACAGCACACAGAGAAATAGCCTACACCTGACACTGACGTTTTAACTTAATAATCCTTAGCTTCTGGAATCTGCATTTTTCCATCCATACAAAATCCCCCCTTTCATACTTCTTAAAATTAATTTTAGTCATGTTATAAAGTAATATGTTTTGATGTGACTTCTTTATAAACCATAATTTGAACATTTTCTTCAGGCCACCAACCAACTGTGCTCTGTCATCTCCCTGGCATTTCCAAATTTTATAGTTAAGATTTTTTTTAGAAAGGTATTATTTCTATTACTACATTTTCTTTTTTTTTCTATGCACACTGAGGGTTTTGTTCAGCTATTCAGAGGAATGAATATATATCATATTCATGAAAATGAGTGGAATTGGAAATTATTATACTAAGCAAATAAGTGAAAAACAAACATTACAAGTTTTCTGTCATACACACAATGCCTCTATCTATCTATCTATCTATCTATCTATCTATCTATCCATCTACCTACCTACCTACCTGTTGATCTCTCTGTGTATACAATCATCAGTCTTTATATTATCTGTACATATGAAAATATAAGTGATATTATTAGGGGAAATTATATATAAAATGGAGGAAGGGAGCCAGGAGGTGGTGGCACATGCCTACTATTCCAGCATTCAGGACAGAGGCAGTTGTATCTCTGAGTTCCAATCTCATCTACAGAGCAAGTTCCAGGATAGTCCGGGACACACAGAGAAATCCTAGAGGAAGGGGGTGACAAGAAAGGATGATAGGAACAGCAGCAGCAACAGTAACAACAACAACAACAACAAAATTCAAGAAAGGAAACTATCACAATACATTCTTCTACTTGGAATACATACAAGAATATAACATAAGACAGAAATGAAGCTATTGTGGGGGGTGTACATTCTGAAACATGTAGGGAAACAGAGAGACAAGAGGTTATATATTAGAAAATCCAACATTTAACTTGTAGACAATGTTACAAAGAGGCTCACACTGAATTGTACATTTTCTTTTTTTAATTGAATTTATTGAGCAATACATTTTTCTCCCCTCCCCTCCCTTCTTCTCTCCTCCCCTTCAACCCTCTCCCAGGGTCTTTCAGGGTCCCTGTACTCCCAGTTTACTCAGGAAATCTTGTCTTTTTCTACTTCCCATGTAGATTATATCCATGTACATCTCTCTTAGAGTCCCCATTGTTGTCTAGGTTCACTGGAATTGTGAAATGTAGGTTAATTTTCTTTGTTTTCTGTCTAAAGGACTTTTGAGTGAGTATATATGATATTTGTCTTTCTGGATCTGGGTTACCTCACTCAATATGATGTTCTCTAGATCTGTCTATTTACCTCCAAATTTCCAGATGTCATTATTTTCAAACCTCATAATAGGTCTTCAAAAGACTTGCTCATTAGAAATGCTGATTTCCCATATTCCGGAAGAAACCAGTACTGTTAGCTCTGTGAAAATACTAACTGTTGTCTATTTGTCAAATGCTTCAATGATTTGTATCCACATCATCATCATCATCATCTGTGAAATATTCCAAAATATTCTTTTGTAAAACAGAACAATGCACAACAAATACATATCTCAATTTTAAATTCATAGTCCAATGCATTGTAATATTGTTACTCTTAAGCTGAAGAATGCTTTAATTTAAAAGAATTTGAAGAATTAGATAATATGAGTTTGCTAGTCTTACTAAATAACTTAGACTTTAACTTTTGCAGTGAGAGGAAGACAACTTTTTCAAGTATATTTATACCTAACCTGAGGTACTTGTTTATCAGTGATACTTTCATATGAAGGTTTTGTGTAATAATACTTATACACTTACAAATAGCATTACAAATTTTAGATTTTATTTAACTTAATGTTAATAATGCTTTTTAAAATTGTATGGCCAAAATTGCAAGGCTTGGAAAGGAAAGGTTATATATGCTTGCTTTTAGAAAAGTAACATAATATATTAACACATATGAAATGTATATTGCATAAAAGAATTCAATTTAAGTAATACTGCATGGAAAATTATATACATTTTACTTTATTCTGTAATGTAAAATCATTAATGAGGAAAATATGTGCTTTCTCAAGTGTTACTCTCTAGTGTCAAACTATAAAATAAACTTAATTATGTTTAGTTATAATACCTACTTTGCCAAAAAGTGTAGATTACATTTTGTAGTCTCCTAGGCTTCCTGAATTGATACTTTCATCTTGATTTGTTTCTTTTAAATTGCTGGTTTGTTTTGTTGAGACAATGTTGCTCTGTGTAGCAGTCCAGGCAGTCTTAGAACTCCCTCTGTAGACCAGGCTGGCCTCAATCTCAGAGATCTGCCTGCCTCTGCCCCTTTAGTACTGGGTTTAAAGGCATACACCACAATTGACTGAATGTTTGTTTTAACATATATCATCCTTTCAGGTGTTTATGTTTGCTCAAGGTTATAGGACGTAAAACAAACAGACAAAATATCCTACTTCATTGTTAAATATGATGTAAGCAATATATGAAAACATAGCTTCATTAAAGTATTGTCCTATGTTACAACACTGAGATCAAAATGTTTAAATTATAGAAAGTCATTTCATTTGTTTGAAGCCACTATTATTTTAACATATCTTAGTCCATATATGTGGTATATAATAGCTGGTAAAAGTTATAGAATGAATGACTTCATAAAATTTAAACCATTGGAAATAGGGAAAGAGAACAGTAAAATGGCTCACGGGGTAAAGGTTGTTTGTTGCCAAGATCAGTGACCTAAATTTGATCCACAGGATCCACATGGTTGAAGGAGAAGACAATCTGTTAAAACTTGTCTTCTACACATACATTGTACATGCATACAAAATAAATTAACAAAAATTGTCATAAGTCAATATTAAAATGATACAAACAAAGCAGGGATTGAGGAAAACTTGGTTTCATGGACAGGTATACAATCACAGTATTTTTCCCTTTTATTTTATATATATATATATATATATATATATATATATATATTAGACTATTCATCATTCAATTATAAAATATACATTACATGCATGTCTCAGTGGAAGAAGAGAGCGGTGATTTATGTCATAGTTCTTGAAATTTTAAATAGTTTAAATCTTAATTTTTTTTAGAAAAGCACAATACTGCAAGGCAGTGAAGCCACATTGAATTTTCTCTAGTTTCAGATTTAAATGCATTGTATTTAGAAGGATTATGTAAATCCTTGAGACAAATTCACTTAACTATAGATAAGTATGTTTAACTACATGTTAATAATTTATAAAACTCTTAGGATGTTTATAAAGGAAACCTGGATCATTAGTATGGTGGAAGAAACTTAGTAGGTTATTTACTATTCGTGATAAATAAATATATGGATGTGAAATACAAATAAATGATGAAAGTATACTCATAAAAGGTAGCTACTAGAATAGTCATTTATCTAATAAAATCCAATCCATGGTAGGTTGTAAGTCATTAGTCACTGTTTAAGAGTGTCAAGATTCTGAATGTATACTCAAACTTTTAAAATGACATTAAATATTCTCTTTTAAAATGTGCTCATTTTTAGGTGCAATTATTTTATAAAATTTACTTTGTAGTAATTTTGGAATAGCCCCATTCAAATAGCAAGACTGAAGAGCGACAAAATAGTTTGTGTTTATTTCTTTTCCCTTCATAATTCGTATCTTTTATTCGGGTATTATACAGAAAAACTAAGGAATACAAGTATCTACACCTGCAAATAAATGTGAATTGCAGAAAAGATCTGAGAAAGCCACATATCTTGAAAACATACTCTGAGAATTTTTTTTTATTTTCTCTTGGCTAAGTGGTATGGATTAGTTGTCATTAGGGTTTGCAGCTATGAAACATCCATGTCATTGCTGGCCCAAAATGCATAAACATTTTATTTGTAAACTGTCACTTTCCTTACTGAATGAACTGTAACTTTAACTTCCAAGTTAAAACTGTAAAAGAGTTAAAAACATAAATAATGGAAAGTTTCACCATCTCTCCTCCATTGCCTAGAATAAAAATGCATGACAAAATGAATTAGTGTATTCAGTCATAGAATTATTCTCATCGATCATACTCACATATACACACACACATACATCCTAGTATTTATTATAAGAATATCACTCACTTTTACCCATTCCTCCTCTCTTTTTGATGATTTGCTCTAATTTTTATTCCTCAACTTGATTTTTTAAAACTAGGTTCTTCTTTCGTACAATATATCCCAACCACAGTTTCCCCTCCCTCCACTTCTAGCTCCACCTCCAGCACCTTCCCATTCACCCAGATCCACTCCCTCTCTGCTTCCTCTGCAGAAAGGAGGGGATCTCCAAGAGATGACTTCCAGACAGGACAACAGAAGATACAATAAGACAAGGCAAAACTCCTCATTTTGAGACTGGAAAGTCAACTCGCTATGAAGAAAAGTGTCCCAAGCACAGGATAAAGAGTCAGAGATCTGCCCATGTCCACTTTTAGGATTCTCACAAGGGTAGCAAACAAAGAGCCACAACATACACAAAGGACCTAGTGCAGATCCATGCAGGCCCCATGCGTGCCCCTTCAGTCTCTGTGAGCCCATGTGACTCCTGCTTAGCTGATTTGGTGGGACATGTTCTCCTGGTGTCTTACATTTCCTATCACTCCTACACAGTATTTCCTGCTCCTATTTTCACTCATCCATTATCCAATTGAGATTTCCAATTTAGACGCTCTATCCACATATCTGGCTGTGAGGCTCTGTTGCCATCAGTTGCTGGAGGAAGCCTCTTTGATAACTATAAGAAGAGGCACAAATCTATTACTATAGAAGAACGTCATTAGGAATCATTTCATGACTTTTTTTTGCCACTTGCGTTTGGTTCTACCATAAGTCTCTGGGCAATTCAGTCTCTGGTTCCTGGTCATACAGGTAGTGTAGGACATGGCCTTCTTCTCTTATTGTGGACAAGTTAAAGCAAAAGTTGATTGGCCACTTGCCCTTGTTCTGTGCCACCATATCTTTCAGGCAGAGCAGATTGTAGGTGGAGAATTGTGTGCCGGGGTTGGTGTCGAGGTATGTAGTTCCATAGCCTGCAGAGTACCTTCTTGCGATGAGACTAGAATGTAGAGGTGAATGTTACAAGCTTGCCCTGCTTGATTTCTCTATGGTCAGTGAGCTCAGTGGAAGTTGTCCTCAGCAACTGCTGTCAGTTTTCAGAGGATAACTTTTTTCCTAGCATCAGACTGGGTTGTTTACGCATCTCCATAGGACCTCTTTGGCCAACAAGAAAAGACAGTCCCACCACTAGTTGCCTTTTCTGACTACAAACGATGACCAGTTCAGACTCCCTACCCTCTATTGTGCGGAGTCCTCACTAGAGTCACCCTCATAGATTGCAGGAGTTTCTGCTGCACTAGGTTTCCATACCACCCCCTCAACTGCTCCTAATTCCAACAGTCCTAGTGACTTCTCATCACACCTATAGATCAATGAATCTCTTAACGCTTAGGAAAGAAACTTTTGTTTGCAGTCCATTTCAGTTAATATAGAGATCCACAACCGGTCAAGGTGCAGAGAACAAAGAGATTGGAAAGTACTCAGCCTTAAAGCAGTCATCTGGATCATGCCCCCTCTTCCTGATGCTCGGGGATCTTTGTTAAAGAGGAGGAGGAATGATTTTACGAGCCATAAAGAATAAATGACTCCAAGGAAACAATATTTTCTTGCATTGTTTACTGCAGTGCTACATTGCAATGCCAAAGCAGTTGCAAATATGAATTCTCAGCCATACAGAGAGTTAAGCTTAAGCCAGACAAAATTCCAACATGGAGGGGGAGTTGAGCAAGAAGTCCCACCCATATCTGAGTTCCACCCATACTGATAGTGCTTGGAGAGGCAAAATCAGTTTTCTTTAAATCGTAGCCTCTGGCATGTTTATCATACTCCAGTGAAGGCCACATACCCAAGAGTATATGGAAGCAGAAGTTGGACATAATGGCCTTTATTTTAAAATAGAAAAGGACACAAATGGGTAGGGTTTGAAGAATGTGATGGATCTGAAAGAATTATGGGAAGACGCTGACTATTATTAAATATATTATTAAATATTTATTATTAATAATATTAAATACATTTAAATAATATTAAACACTAAATAATTATTAAATATTAAATGTATCTATAGTATATATAGTAAACATATTTTATAAATGCATGTGAAAATGCACACAAAAATCTACACACAGAAAAATATATATACACGTACTTTAATATAATGAAAACTATCATTATACTTGGTATTGAAGTGATATAGGCCACAATATTTATCCATGCAGAGTTTAAACTAACACAAAAGAAAACCTGCTAAGATCATAGCAGCATGCAAATATCTAACAACGAGGGTTGGATAGCTGTTTTATAAAATATCTAAAATATTAAATGCAGTGTAATTATTAAAATGAATAAATAATGGGGATTACTGTTTACAAAAATCATTTTATCTACATATGATCTCTTATTTGTTTAAGCCTTGTGGATTTTTGTCTATGAAAATTGCTTATATCATATAAAAGGATGTTCGTCTTACTTTCTTTTCTATTACTGTGAGGAGACATCATAACAAAGGCATTGTTTTTTTTTTTTTTTTTTGGTTTTTCGAGACAGGGTTTCTCTGTGGTTTTGGAGCCTGTCCTGGAACTAGCTCTTGTAGACCAGGCTGGTCTCGAACTCACAAAGAACCGCCTGCCTCTGCCTCCCAAGTGCTGGGATTAAAGGCATGCGCCACCACAGCCCGGCAAAGGCATTGTTTTTAAATAATAAGTTAGAGCCTTGCTTCTATTTTCCAGAGGGTGAGTCTAGGACCATCATGATGGGAAGCATGGCAGCAGGTTCACAGCAGGCAGACAGGCATCAGGCAGGCACAGAAATAGAGCAGCTGCAGAAAGCTTACATATTATTTATAAGAGAGTGGCAGAGAGAATGAGACTGGGCCTTGTGTATGCTTTTGAAACCTCAAAAGCAACTCCCAGTGACAAGCCTCCTCCTGCAAGGCCATACTTCCTAATCTTTCCCCAAACAGTTTCCACACACTAAGGACCAAGCATTCAAATGTATGAGCCTATGGGGTTAATAATGCATGCGCCTATGGAGTTAATTCTCATGCAAACTATCACAATGATCATAGATGTCAAGAAAAAGCACAAGTTTGTTGATCATATTAGGATAAAGTGAGAAGAAAGAGGGATAAGCAAAAATAGAACCATTAACTCACGATAATTAGGAAAGAAACTTAATATGTCATTCAGGCACTTGTGCAAATAAAATGTTTGAATGTATAAATAAATAATAGCTTAAAATTTAAAATATTCAATTTTATTTGATATTAGGAACAAAAATATAAAAATATGCTTATCAATAGAATCTTATATAAAGTTGCAATGTATATATATATATATATATATCATGTGATGTTCAAATCAAATTAAATACAACTCTTCAAATACCACATATTTCTGGTGAAAAATTCCAAAATCTTTTGTTCTACCATTTTGAAATGTTCACAACATTATTGTTGCCTATAGTCACCCTATCATGCAAATTGTATGACAGAAATTTTTGCTTCTATTATACTGTAACTTACTGACCCTTAATTAGCCTTTTCCCAGCACAACCTTTCTAATTCCTGTGCTCCGACTATACTGTGACCCACATTCTAGTCTCAACATCAATATAAATCAACTTTTGGAGATTTTGCAAAGGAGCTCTACCAAACAGTGCTTGACATTCTGTGCTTGCTTTATTTGAGATTACATAGCTAAATGCAGTTCCAACCATTTTATTAGAAATGAAAGAATTTAAACTTTTCAATGACTGAATAAAAATGCATTGGGTATATGTACCACATTTTTCCTTGGTATATTAGGTTTTAGACACAAAGGCTGATTTCATTGGAACAATCCTGTCTCTCTGTCTCCCAAGAATATGAGATTATATACATATACCACAAGGCCCAAATTTATGTGCTTAATTTTCTTTAGCTCATGTTTTGCTTAATTTTAATTAATAAGCTTGGAACATAAAAGATAAGTGACATAGTATGTCTTGATGGTGTGTTTTGTGTTGTTATAAGAAATTTCGCATAACTGGTCACTTACCAAAATGTTTATTAACAACTATTACTACTACAGGTCAAAAGGCATGATGTTAGCATGGAAGATAGAATCACATGTTAGAAATCTGTGTGTGTGTGTGTGTGTGTGTGTGTGTGTGTGTGTGTGCATGCGTGTGTGTGTGAGTGTGTGTGTGAGTGTGTGTGTGTGTATTTTTGTGTATTTGTGTGTGAGGGAGAGAGAGAGAGGAGAGAGAGAGAGAGAGAGAGAGAGAGAGAGAGAGGAGAGAGCTTGGTTATATACCAAGGAATGAAAACAAAAATACAAACTGAGAAAACCAAAATTATATTATAGTAACTTTTATGGAAACTAATCTAGGTCCTTGCTATACATGTCTTTATACATGAAAACCTATTTCTTCTAAAGTTGATTCCCTCAACAACTTGAAATTCTTTCACCAAGTCCCACTTTTATGTTTCTCCATCTCTCAGTTCTTTACAAAGGGATCTAAGCTGTCACCATATGCAACCCTTGAGGACAAACAAAATTTACTATGAAAAGTAAAACACATATTTTGTTTCCCAAATCAGTCCTCTGAAGAGACAAGATAGTCACCTATTAGCTACAATTGCTTTTATAAGAGTTGTAATATTTTTCTAAAGCAAGAGATTTCAGACAAATATTTTCATCCAAAATCGTCATATCAGAATTTCTTTCTTTCTTTCTTTCTTCCTTCCTTCCTTCCTTCCTTCCTTCTTTCCTTTCCTTCTTTTTTTTTAAAGACAGAGTTTCTCTTTGTAGCCTCCACTATCCTGAGACTTGTTCTGTAAACCAGGTTGGCATCGATCTAATAGATATTTTCCTGCCTCTGCTTCTGAGTGCTAGGATTAAAGTAGTGCACCATGACTTCCAGGCCAGATTTTCTTTTATACTAAATAGAAATACTGCTGATTCTTCTTATTTTATTTTTATGTGTTTTGTTTCTAAGTTTCAACTTGATTTGATACTAGTCAGCATGTCATAATTTCATGCATCCTTTTGTGAATTATTACTATTATCCATTTTATTTGGAGAACTCTGATTGGTCTCTTTAATGTGCAGTGGTACATTCATATGTTAATGCTTTCATTATCCAGTTCCTAGGTACTTATTTAATATGGAAAATGAACTTAAAAATGCATTTCATTTCATTTTTGCATTACATTTTTTAATCTGTACTGTTGCTTAGGCTCTAAGAATAGCTAAATGCAATACTTTCACATTTTGTTTTATTTATAATTAATCATTTGCTATCCATTCAAATAGTTTCTTTTTTTTTATCAGGTTGATTTGGTGAATATAGGAAGCAGTGACATAGTGGATGGAAATCATAAGCTGACTCTTGGTTTGATTTGGAATATCATCCTCCACTGGCAGGTAAATATACTACCAGACATTGCCTTTTTATAAAAGAGGTTGCTAACCCCTTTCATTTAATTGACCTACAAAATAAACACATATCACTGACATTACCTAGCCATCTTCCCAGGACTGCCTTTTAAATTTACACATGTATGTCATTTTGGATAGGATAATCACAAAATATGTTCTGGAATAGTTGTAGGGATAATGTTGAAATTTTGTCATGGGGTAAGGTTGGCAAAATAAGACAAAATCCCAACCATATCTAAAAATTTTTAACAAATATGTGCACTTAACAAACTATAGAATTTTATAAAGGAAAAATTATCTGTTCCTTAAATGACCATTGTAAAAAAAATAAACTTATCAATCTTGTATTTTCAAAATATATATCTATAATGATGAAAGATTAATAGAATAGGAATATTTTTAGGAGTATGCCTGTTATACAGTCAGCTTTTGGAATCGCATTTTTCTCAATAACTTGAGGATAGGGCTTTTTGTGCTTGTCTAATTTATTCTAACTCATAGGTCATTTGGTTAAGTGAAAATCATATGAACATTTAAAGTCATTACAACATGAGCTTAAATTTAAACGTACCTATTTACTAACTTAACACTATTGGATATAATGTCATAATAATTCCTTTTCTCTCAAAAGGGAAATGCATGAACATGTTTTCATTTCCTATCAGGATTAGATGAGAAAATAGCTGCTGTTAAAATAGTGGTGTATACTTATTTTCAACTGTAAGTAAAAATGACAAGGATTGCTTAGCATCTTTAAAGAGTTTACATATTTGGAGATAGTTGAGATATGCCTGCCTTTTCTTTTTTCTAAGATATATTTTTAACCATAAATTACTAATTCTTTGTGTAAAATTCAGTGTTCTTCAATCAGGCTTAATTCATCTGTTCAGTAGCTTCTCAAAGTATCTGTAGGAACGAATGTTTTTCTCTAGTCAAACGAAAATTTTAGGTTATTTACAGAGATGTGTAACCATCACAACAGACCAATTTTAGCACTTTTATACTACCTCCAGGGGAAATTTCTGTGCATTTAAAATCTGTCAGAGCTACTACTCTAGTCTTGGAAAATGACTAAAGCATTTCTTTGTATATATTTTTGGTTTGGGGATATACTGCTCCAATGGGATCTTCTATTTTTATTAGAAATTTTTTAATACAATCTTTTCTCATTTTGCATAGCTATCCCCATTCCCTCTGCCTCCCCTGCTCCTGCCTCCTCCACCTTCCCTCTACACCATTTCCCCCATCCACTCCTCAGAATGGTTAAGGTTTCCCATGGGGAGTCGACAAAGTCTGACATTTCACTTCCAGGCAAACCCAAGGTCCTCCCCACTACATCTAGGTTGAGCAAGATATCACTCCAAAAAGAATGGGCTCCGAGATATCAGTTTAAGCACTAGAGATACATCCTGGTCCCACTGCTATTGGCCTCACACACTGTCCAAGCCTCATAAATGCCCCCCACATTCAGCAGGTCTAAATTTTATTTATATACAGATGTGCCCACTATCAGTCCAGAGTCAGTGAGTTCTCACTAGCTCAGGTCAGCAGTGTCTGTGGGTATCAGCATCATGGTCTTAACTCCTTTTCTCATATTATCACTCCTCCCTCTCTTGGACTGGTCTCAGGTATCTCGGTCCAGTACTTCCCTGTAGATCTCTGTATCTGCTTCCATCAGTTGATCATTGAAATTCTATGATGACAATTAAGGTAGTCATCAGTCTGATTACAGGGGAAGGCCAATTTAGGTATCTTCTCCACTGTTGCTTAGAGTCTTAATTGGAGTCATCCTTGAGAATTCCTGGGATTTTCCTTAGTGCTGTTTCTTAATAGCTCTTTAATGGCTCCCTCAATCAGGATATCACTTTCCTTTATCTGCTTCTCTGTTCTTCCCTTCTCTTGAACATCCCATTCCCTCATGTTTGCCTCCTCCCTCCCCTCCATGTCCCCCACCCTCCCTTCTCTCCCCCCTCATAATTTTCTCAGGAGGTCTTGTCTGATATGTGTTCTTTTCTGTGAAGATTCTTTCATTGGGTATAATATTTGGCCATGATTATTCCATTTACTTGAGTTGAATTTTATTTAGAATTGTAAATATTACTTAGTCTGATGTAAAGTGGAGGGACCAGCCATGTACTTCCTCAGTTGAACAGCCATACTGATAATTCCATTGTCCTGATATATTTTTATTTTGGCTGGGCTCAACTACATTTTACAGCAGTATTAAAAGAACAGAAAACAAATATAACTTTTAACATGATACAAAGCTGGCTAGTTTCTAGCCATTTTCATATAGAAATGGTTTCAATAAAATCAGCTATGTGTCAACATACCCTGCCTCCCACCAATGATTTCATTATGCTGCTCAGTATCTTTCAAAATATCTTCAAGGAGGAAACATTTCCATGCAATCAATTGTTTGTAGAATTAAGCTGAAACATTTAAAAAATGAAATAAGGCACACAGGACCACAAAAGACACCAGAAGTGCCAGTAGAATGACTGTAATAGTTTTGAACACATTTCTCTGATGACCCTAGTAAGAGCTTCTGAGGGCACCCAGTCTGTAGATGATGCTGGGCATTATGGCCACCAGCTGTGACAAAGCAAGGAGGACAACACAGGGATTCAGAGATCTCCAAAAGGCTTGTGAACTTGTGTTCATCATTGAGTTGGTTTTCCACAGGATTCCATCAAATCTCGTCTCCTCTAGTGCCCTTGCAACTCCTTTTCCACTCACTCCAAGATAGAATGTCAACATTGTGCTTTCTGATGTTTATTCTTTGGGAGGCATAACATGAGGGACTGCTTGTGGGGGTTTCTGTCCTGCCCAGTTCCCACAGTTGGTTAGCCCCAAAGAAATTCACACAGAGAGTCTACATTAGATATAAACTTATTGGCCCACTAGCTCAGGCCTCAGAGTAGCTCTTATAACTTATATTAACCCATTATTCTTATCTATGATAGCCACATGGCTCAGTACCTTTTTCGGTGGGATAGGTCACATCTTGCTTCTTCTGTGGTCTGGGCAGGACTGTGGAGGAATGGGCTTCCTCCTTCCCAGCATTCTCCCGTTCTCATTGTTCCACCTTTACTTCCTGTCTGGTTGTCCCACCTATACTTCCTACCTGGCCAATCAGCATTTATTTAAAACATGATTGACAGGATACAGACAATTCCCCTGCACCATGGAGGGGAGGTGTTGTTATGGGGAGAAGGATTTTTACACCCAGAAATACTAAAAGAAATTCCCTTATTTACTGTTTTCCTTATTTAAGACATAATTATACAGTGCATCTACTTTCCAATTGTGTACTTAAAGTACCTTAGCTTTGTGAATGCAAGTATACAGACTCTTGCATTCTCTTCCTACTTACATCACCTCTCCTAGCATGCTGACACATTTTCTTAAAACCACTTAACCACGAGGGGTGCACCCACACACTAAGACAATGGGGATGTTCTATTGGGATCTCACCAAGGCCAGCTGGCCTAGGTCTGAATAAGCATGGGATAAATCCAGACTAGCTGAACATAGCGGACAATGAGGAATACTGAGAACTCAAGAACAATTGCAGTGGGTTTTTGATCCTACTGCACGTACTGGCTTTGTGGGAGCCTAGGCAGTTTGAATGCTCACCTTAGGAGACCTGGATAGAGGTGGGCAGTCCTTGGGCTTCCCACAGGTCAGGGAACCCTGATTGCTCTTCGAGCAGATGAGGGGGGGGGACTTGATCGGGGGAGGGGGAGGGAAATGGGAAGCGGTTGTGGGGACGAGGCAGAAATTCTTAATAAATAAATAAATTAAAATTAAAAATAAAAAATAAAAAATAAAAAAAAATAATAAAAAAAAAAAAAAAAAAAAAACCACTTAACAATCCTTAAAAATTCCCTTGCTCAATACTCTTCATTCATCCTTGAATCCCAAAAGATTCTCTCACCAAGATCATATATGTGTTTTTATACTAAATAGTGAAGTTTCAATATCTCAGAAAAAATAAAAGCAGACTCTGGTCAATATAATATATTTTATAGATTTATTCAATTGTGAATAGCATTAAAGCAAATGCATATATGTAAATATTTTCTTCCAACGCCATGTATTATGTTTTTAATACTGCTATAAAGAATGTTGGACTTGTGAAACTTGTGAATGTCAAACTTACTTCTCCATCATCACCTTTCTAGTCTCCACTTCATATACAACTCTTATCCTGAAAAGAAACTGAATATATACATTCTGAAATAAGTGGCTTTGAAAAAAATTCTGATGTCATCTGACCATGGTGGTGCTCTCCTATAATCCCTGTTGTCAGAAGGCTGACAATGGAGAGTTATGAGATCAAGGCCAGGTAGTGTTACATAATAAGAACTTGACTTTATAATAAATTAAAGGATATATAATATGTGCTCATGTGATATTAAATCAGGTACCTACCTCTGATGGCTAAGCTAAGGATAATTCTTAATTCTAAGTGTTATTCACATTGGTATATTTATTTTTAATATTACTTCAACATCCAATTACCAGAGAGTGCCATGTTTTCTGCTGCTGAAAGTCCTTTCTGCAAAGTCCTGCCAAACTGTGCAAATTAGTTCTTGCCCTGTTCCTCATCAGGATGACACATCTCTTCATTGCCTGATGCTCAAGAGGGATACATTTAGGGAAGTAGTTTAAGTGGGCAAACCTGTGCTGGACACATGTTTATTAATTCATGCTCTGGAGACTGAGAACAGTGGTCGCAGGAGTTGAAAGAAAAGGAGCTATAGCCTCATGGTGACAGAGAATCTAAGTGGCTTTATTTAACACCATGGTGAATCTGGCCAACAGTGACCTAACTGAAGTTCAGATGGCTGATAGTTTATTCTGTTCCATTTTATCAGCAATGGAGATGTGTGACAGCAGAAAAGCTGTGACCGTTGGTGACAGGGCTCTGAAATTCAGGTAGCTGCCCAGGAGACTAACAGCAGGAGTCTGTGTGATAACAGCTGAGTAACAAACTGTTCCTCGAAGGGGAATCTTTGCTGGTACAGCTTTCTGTACATTATACGTTGTTTACCTAGCTAGGTAACACTGTCACTTTTGCCATTGCCTTTTTTCACTGTTAAAGATGGAATTCAGAATCTTTCACAGGCTAAAATTGTGCCCAAGCCATCATCTACGCATCTACCCTTCCTTTCTTAGTCATGATTGCATTCCTATTAACAAATATTTACATATTTGTTTCAGTTGATACTTTCATAAGCACTGTGAGTCTTGAAGAAAAGATTATTTTCTGATTCCCAGTTCATCTTTCTAGCCATCTTAATGATTTCCTGGCAACAATTTTTATGTAGGAAAGGGAGAAACAATAATTATACATACATATTACTCTTTCTTTTTCTCTCAGTAATATTTTGCTCTAGTAGAAGCGATGCCAATGAGGCTGAGCCTGATAAGCTGAATTAGACACACAATGATGCTAAAAGCATTTTGGATTGAATATTGTTTTGTCCTTAAACATTATACACATAGAGGACAGTCTGATCAAGCATTTTGCAAATGAATTCCATTCATCATTGGAGGCTTGCCTGATCAGAGAAAATCCATCATCACCAATATGCCATTAATGACTTATTTCAACTCTGCTTCAACAAAGTACACAAAGCATACATCTACAAATGGTTGTACCTGGGGGTCATGAATGTCATAATATTAGAATATGCTGTGAAAGATTATATATTGTATATGATTATTTGACCTACTTATCTATAGAGTAACTAGGTAAATAGGTAGTAGGTCAGAGATGAGTGACAAAATTGTGGAGAATCCAGCTCTAAGAGATAGAGAGAGTTATCAGCAGATTGTGCCACACATCTACACAGATTTCATACATTCAAACTATCACCATGTTTCAAATATCATCTCTAACTTTATAAGTGTTTTAAAATCAGATTTTATATTATACCCCATAATTTACATTCAACAGTTCATAAAAAGACAACTAATATGAGTTGTTAAAATATGTATTTACTGCAAAGGCAAATATATGTTAATCTCTTCATAGATAAAAAATCCAACCCAAAATATATTTATATTTCACATTGATGCATAATGATTGCATATATATTGTCACATCACATTTTTGTGCACACATACCTTAGGTTTACACAAAGGAAAACTATGTAGGTAAGCATTAATCATATTTACTTACCTACTCTTGCAAGTATCTAATAATGGATCCATTTTTAGCTTTTAAAAGAAAAAGAATAGTCACTTAAATGATTCTGTAGATTAAAAAACCTGAAATGAAGTATCACTTCATTCTTAAAATTTATAAAAATGTTTAGAATGTGCATTTTTATCAGACTACTTAGGGGAATGAAAGTTTGAAATTCAATAAATTTCTAAATAATATTTGTAACTATTCAAGACTAGGAAACAATTGTGCTGAAAGCAATTGATAAAAGGAAAATAAAGCATGCATCTATAGCTGTTAGGCACGCATATTCCTCTTTTACATATTGTTAACTTGTCGATTTTTAAAAATTTCAACAGGTAAACATTTTCAGTCCAGTCAGTGTCTGTGAGTTATTATTGCTGTTGTGAAACACCATGGCTAAAGCTTTATGGGGCAGAAACAGTTTATTTGGCTTACACTTTCACATCACTGTTTATTATTGGAGGAAGTCAGGACAGAAACTCAAACATGGAAAGGAACTAGAGGCAGGAGCTGATGACAGGGGCATAGAAGCATGCAACTCAGTGGCTTGTACTATTTGAACAGTCTGCTTTCTTACAGAACCCAGGACCACAAGACCAGGGATAGTCCCACCTACAACAGCATGAGCCCACCCAAATAAATCACTATTTTTTTTTAAAAGAAAAATGTCTTAAGGGCTTGCCAGTAACCTGATCGTAGGAAGGCAATTTCTGAATTGAGGTTCTCTCTTCCCAGATATAAAGCTAGTTGGTGCAGTTAGTTAGTATAATAGGCATTATCTTTTAAGTTACAAAATGGATCTAGGGTATTTTTAGTTCACTGTATTTTGGAATGTTGTGAAAACAATCTTCTTTCTGGAGATAAATAATCTGGTGATTAAATGGATAGGTAACTTGCTGAATTTCATATAGTAATCTAATAGAAAGGAAAAAATAATATGCATTATAAAGAAAAATATTGTCCTTAAATTATAGAATGACTTAACTTTTAGTTTCATTTTGCTCCATCCAGCCCCTACTGTGTTTCCTCAACTCCAAAATTGTTACCCTCTTTTTATTCAATTATTGCATATGTGTGTGTAAAACATATGCAATATATATAATTACATCATTCTGAAGGGATTTTTGTTATTATAAGCAAACATTTTCTTACTAAAACTGCTTTTCTATTTGTAAACACTAGTGATTTATCTTACTATTGACTAAAAATAAGTCTAATATTTTATACCCTGTCTTTTTAAGTCTATTGAAAGTTATAAAAAGAGCAAGTCTCATAACAGTATTTTAGTATGCTAGACTCTAAAGATGATATTGAACATATTTCTCAGACAACAATCACACCGAATTGATTCCTAACCAATTTCAATTAGAGTTAATGCTGATTCAATGAAGTGTATTGCTTATAATCTCTCTCTCTCTCTCTCTCTCTCTCTCTCTCTCTCTCACACACACACACACACACACACACAAACAGACATACACACATATGTTTGTGTTTCAATTTAATAGTACTGTCAATTGGAGAATAAGTATAATAAGCATACAGATTTCCATATTTGTCCAGTAAAACAGGCCATCAACAGGTAAGACTCACCTTGACAAACATGCCTTTCATTTCCCTGGTATAGTCCTTTTCTGTTATGAAAACAAAACACCTGAGTCTGGGTACTTATTGAGAGAGCGAGAGAGAGAGAGAGAGAGAGAGAGAGAGAGAGAGAGAGGTTTATTTAGCTTGTAGTTTTGGAAGGTGAGAGTACAAAATTACTTTTTCTTTTTTTTTCTTGACATCTCTATTTATTTATTTTTTTATTATTTAATTTATTTATTTATTAAAGATTTCTGCCTCCTCCCCACCACCGCCTTCCATTTCCCTCCCCCTCCCATGATCAAGTTTCCCTCCCTCATCAGCTCGAAGAGCAATCATGGTTCCCTGACCTGTGGGAAGTTCAAGGACCACCCACCTCTATCCAGGTCTAGTAAGGTGAGCATCCAAACTGTGTAGGCTCCCCCAAAGCCAGTACATGCAGTAGGATCAAAATCCCATTGCCATTGTTCTTGAGTTCTCAGTAGTCCTCATTGTCCGCTATGTTCAGCAAGTCCAGTTTTATCCCATGCTTTTTCAGACCCAGGCCAGCTGGCCTTAGTGGTTCCCAATAGAACATCCCCATGGTCTCACTGTGTGGGTGCACCCCTCGCGGTCCTGAGTTCCTTGCTCCCTCTCCCATAGTCCCCATCCTCCAAATTTACTCAGGTGGTCTTGTTTGTTTCTATTTCCCATGTATATTAGATCCATGTACATCTCTCTTAGGGTTCTCATTGTTGTCTAGGTTCTCTGGAACTGTGATTTGTAGGCTGGTTTTCTTTGCTTTATGTTTAAAAACCACTTATGAGTGAGTACATATGATAATTGTCTTTCTGGGTCTGGGTTACCTCACTCAATATGATGTTTCCTAGATCCATCCATTTGTCTGCAAATTTCAAGATGCCATTATTTTTTTCTCCTGTGTAGTACTCCATTGTATAAATGTACCACATTTCCTTATCCATTCTTCAGTTGAGGGGTATTTAGGTTGTTGCTAGATTATAGCTAAGACAAACAAACAATTCTGCTATTAACGTAGTTGAGCACATGTCCTTGTAGTATAGTTGAGCATCCTTTGGGTAATTATTATTATCAAAAGTGGTAATAATCCAATAAAAAATGGAGTACAGACCTCAACAGAGAACTCTCAACAGAGGAATCTAAAGTGGCTAAAAGACACTTATGGAAATGATCAACATCCTTAGTCATCAGCAAAATTTGAATCAAAACAACTCTGAAATTCCATATTAGACCTGTTAGAATGGGCCAATATCACAAACACTCACAACAACTTATGCTGGAGAGGTTTGGGGTAAAGGGAAAAGTCCTGCATTGCTGGTGGGAGTGCAAACTGGTACAGCCCCTTTGGATGTCAGTGTGGCGATGTCTCAAAAAATTAGGAAACAACCTTCCTCAAGAACCAGAGTCAAAACCCTGTCTCGAAAAACCAAAAAAAAAAAAAAAAAAAAAAAAAGAACCAGAGGCATTACTATTTTAAAAATGTGAGGAGTACTTGTTTGGGGGTATGTGCTTTTTATTGAAAATTTCTTTAACAAACAGGTCAAAAATGTGATGAAAACTATCATGGCTGGATTGCAGCAAACCAACACTGAAAAGATTCTTCTGAGCTGGGTCCGACAATCAACGCACAATTATCCACAGGTTAACGTCATCAACTTCACCACCAGCTGGTCTGATGGCCTAGCTTTGAATGCTCTCATCCACAGTCACAGGTAAATTTGAAATTTAAATTGTTTTTTAAGTATTGATTTAGACACTAATGATGTATTTTATTGCAATATGACCTGTCTACTAGGAAAAATGGTGTTCACAATATCGATCTAAGTATTTATTGAAACAGACTAAGCATATCATCATATATTTACCTGCTTATGTGAGATAGGGCATCTCTAGGTAGGTATTCCTGTCTCAGTTCTCAGAATAATGGGATTACATGCTTTAAACACCATGGCTAGGAGTTTTCTAATTTTTTAGTTACATATGGCTGTGGTTGAAGGAGGAACAAAAATGAACACATTTTATACTTAGACTCCAAAACAACCCGATTATTTCATGACTTTGCTAATAAGGGGGCTGATAGATTTCAATAGAAGCAGAAATAAGTTTGAGCCTAGACTACAGAACTCAAAGTGGTTTCAAATTTTATGCAAGTGGTTTTAGTGAGATCACCATTCTCAGATAAATAATGTACAGGTAAACATTTGTCATATGAAACATAAACTTCCATAGCAAACATCATGATATCATGGACGTTTTCTTTCTGATGAGGATTAAAAGAAACATTAAGCATTTTAGTAACCATAGCAAAAAAGGGGGTGGGCATCTAGTGAGTTCAATAACTCAGTGTTCAGAACATCAAAAGAGAGTTTTTTTTTTCTATATAGAGCAGCAAAGCAATTTCTTTGAATTACGGAACAATTCTGTGGGCATTCATATAAATAACAGTATAACATAGTAAACTAAGCAGCTTTACTATAGTCCAGACAGTGTTCTAGTTTTCACAATGACAATTGTTATTTTAAAAAACAATTGTTTTATTTTCTTAGATAATAAAGTTTAATAAATTAATTTATAATTTTTCAAATAAAGTTATAATCATGTGGGAAAGGTGCATATATACATACATAATTATATATAAAATATATTATTTTAAAATACAATACTTTCATATGTACAAGTTATACAGCATCATTCTACATATGATTATATCATGTAATATTTCCTCCAAGAAATATCTACCTTGGTCTTGTCATTAACTGTTCTTTTAAATGACTCCCAAATTAATTGTTTATTTTTTTAATGAATTCCACTGGACTTCAGCTTCCCAGAATACCCACACAGGTTATCTTTTGTCACGTGTATTTATCTATTTTTGTTCCCTTTTCTTTTTCACCAAGTCTCCCATTTTTCTATACCACTCTTGTTTCCAAAGAAGGCCAGAATATAAATTTTCCTTGTGGTAAGGCTCAACTCAAGGGCAAACTCAAAGTAAGCATCTTTGTCAGGTGTCATGCTGCAGCTGGGCTTAATTAGTCCCATCCAGACCAGGTTTCCAGGTGAGAGATTCAGCAAAACTGACTGTAAAAAGTAGTCTGATTGGTTCTGATCCACACATTTAACAAGGTATACAGGCTGATTTTCATAGGTACAACAAAAGAAAGTTTTCCACAGCTTCAGTACAGTCAGTTAAGGATAGATTGAGCTATTGATTTTGCATCATCAGTTCATGCTCATTAATGCAGCCACATGCTTCACATTAAGGGCCTGAAGAAATATTGATCTTGCTCTTCATGTACATATTAGCAGATAAACAAAAATATTGAGGATTGGCTTATGTGCTCCTTGGTGGCTCTTTCCTATTTTCATTTCAAGTGGGAGACTTCACGCCTGGAAGCATGTTCACACACCATATTTGTTCATTTTCTTTTTATAATTTTTGAACATGTTTCTAAGTAATACAGGAAACATCCAGCTTGTCCTATCCCTGACCTACTTGTTCTCTGCCACAGTGTATCTGCATTTATGTATTTTGAATGAGCCATCAATAACTATCTTTTTATACATTGCATGTTTAGTTCTCAAGAGGTTCCTTACAGTTGCTTGATGCTTTTTCATGAATCACCTGCCTCTTTGTCTTTGACAGATGTTAATATTGTTTATCTAGAGAAAAAAAAAACATGGTTGGACTTTCTGTTCCAAGGTGATTGTCATTGGCACTCTTAGGAATGTCATTCAGTACCCTGATTTCAATAATTGAGTGAGTAAGCTATATAGAACAGAGACAGCAAAGCACAGAGACCTTGGGAATGAAAAGGTTTATGTTCAAACACAATGTCCACTACAGTGAATTTGAAAGGAAGCCAGGTTATACTTTTACACAAAAATGATAATTGATAAGAAATATATACAAAATATAAACATTAAATTATAATAACCTTAAAAATGAATTTAAATTTTCATGCTAACTCCTTTTTCCTATCCCAGGATGTGGTTTAAGAAAAAGTTATCCATTATGTTACTGAGATCTCCCTTTGGTCTAGTTCTGCTCCTTGTTACATGTGATCTTTGTTGAAAGGATTCAGGTGAGAAGAGAGTCAGAATTTATTATGAAATAAAATAAGATACACCTGATGATAAAAATGGGTAGTTCTCAAAGAGGAAAAAACTATCATGGGATGAGAGTCAACGGTAGTCAGAGAGGCAATTTTATAGTGCAAGCATTGGAGGGGTGAGAATTGACATTGGACAAAAGGACAATTGTACCAACCTATATTTTTTAAGTAAGTGTTATACTATTTCTCAAAGTTACTCAAACAAACAGCTTTCCTGAAGTACATTTTCCTGCCAAAGTGATTGAGAAACTGATTTGAATTGATGGTTCCTAAAGAAGAAAGTGATTTATCTTTATTGTATACCAGAAAGTCAAAACAAGATAGTGTGATTTTAATTTTCTCAATGGTATAGAAAAATCATGTCTCCACCAAGGGTAAAAGAGAGATTCAGATTCAGATCCAATTCATTTACCAAAGACCTGAAATTGAGGTTTCTTATTTCATAAGCTGCTGATTATAAGGAAGAGTTCCATCCTCAATATCTTTTAACCCTGTTAATATTTGTCTAGCTACCTAAGAGTCATCCCCAGAATTGAAATCCTCAAAACATTTAGAAGGTAACTATTTAAAGACTTATATGTCAACTTTCCTAAGGGGCTTTGGGAGGATTTCCTAAGAAGAATTTCCTTTGTATGGTTTACTTAGGAGTAATGAATCTAGTCAGGTGGTAATGGTGCACACCTTTAATCCCAACACTTGGAGGCAGAGACAAGCACAGCTCTGTGAATTCAAGGCCAGCCTGAAGGCCAGCCTAAGAGCTAGTTTCAGGACAGGCTCCAAAGCTACAGAAAAACATTGTCATGAAACAAACAAACGAACATTATGAGTCCAGTTGGAAATTTTTAAAAGTTTGGTGGCTGGAGGAGAAGCTAAAAGTATAGGGAAAAAATCTTTCTAACTCCTTTCTAGGAGTTAATAATTGTTAACCCTAAGGACCCTCTCTATAAGTTCTGATCAGAACCTGTTAATATCCTGGTGAAGGCATTTTTATCATATTTCTGAATGGATTTGAAATTTCTATAATGCACATTGTTTGTAGATCATTGGAATTGATTGAATCTGCAGTCAGATTAGAGATTATATGCGATAATATACAAAAAGATCTGAATATACAAAAGGTTACCAATAATGTACTTCAGAAAGGCTTAGGCTTATGGTTAAATAAGGACCTAAGTACACTTCAGGGAATTCTTCATAGCATTTCCCTGTAGGGTAAGATGGTTCTTCTGTCAATATATTTTTTAAAGAATATTTTCTTGTTCATTTTACTTATTTATATAAGTATGTATCTGCTTGAGTGTATTTCATGTATGTGTAGGCACCTTCAGAGGCCAGACGAGGGCACTAGATCACTGAAAGATGCAGTTTCAAGCAGTTGTGAGTCATGCAACATGGGTGCTGGGAATGACTTCATGTCCTCTGGGAAAGAAGCAAGCACTCTTATTGAGCAATCTATTCAGTCTGATCCTGTTAATGTTATTTAGTGGATAAGTTGGGGGATCTCATTGGTAAATTCTGCTTTTCCAAAGGACTAAACTCTCCAAAAAGAATATTTAATATTTAATACTGAGAGATATATTTTTAGGCTGAATGATAATGAAGATAAGAAAATGTCACTGTGTCCTTAAAGAGATCTCATGTTTGAAGAAAAAATTTAGTTTCAAGCATATTAAAAAAACCTGAATAGCAAATTTTTAAAGGTACATAATGTAAGGCATTCCATGCTAGGAAAGATATTTTTAATGGTAACAGCATAAACTATTTTCTTAAAAATAAATTTTAATTGTTTGAGATGAATAGGACTATGTCAGTTCCACTTTCCATTTCCTAACCTAAACCCTCCCCCTTCTCTTTCAAATTCATGACCTAAACATGACCTGGACAAGGAGAATACCAGTAGAAATGCTAACTTGAAGGGGGAGAAACTCTTTGAGGTTTCAACCATAAACAAAGAACTATATGCCAGTAAGGTGTGCTAAGAGTAGGAATAGCAATGTTCCCTAGGGAAGGGCACAACAATTGATTATCTGATACCAAATGGTCAGCCCTGAAAACATATACATGCAACTAACATGATAAGGACTAATAGCATTGTGTTTTTGTATTTAGAAGTGTATGTGCTTCATTGTTCTTGGGTGTGTATGTTTACGCTCATATACATATATATGTAAGAACAACTGAAGAAACGGGTTTAAAAAATAATTTATTTATCTATTCCTTATAATTTCTTATATGTTTACATAGTAGTTTGATATAGAAAATGATAAAGTCTATAGGTCTTGATCAGGCTTGTTCTGTTTGCTAGATAAAGAAATAAAAGGCAAAAAATTTTTCAATGCAGCAGGTAGCAGTAAAATATTATAACACAGCAAAAAGAATCAGCATCTTACATGCTTCCTCTGTATGGTAAAGTGAGGTGGGGAACACACTAGCTCATTCTGTCCTCCTTTAAAGATGAAGGATAGGATGACATGGGTTCTGATACACAGACATGAGCTACCTAAACCTTCCTATACAGGACAGACTGAGGTGCAGGAACACATGTTTTTTCTTGACCTTAAACATAGGACAGATTAAGGTTAGCACAACAAGGGTTCTATGAGACAGATGCTATCTTTTCCCAAGTCTCCTTCATAGGACACATCCAACCTCCTCTATTGGACAGATTAAGGTTGGAAAGATGTGGATTCTGAGAGTCAGACTGTACCTCCTTCCAAACCACCTACATAGGACAAAATGAACTAGAGAGACCAATAATTCATTTCTAACCTTCCTTTTAGCACAGGCAAAGGCTTGGGCAACATAAATAGTGAGAAAAATCTACCTTCGTAGCATACTTTGTAGGGCTTACTGGGGTGGAGCACACAGTAGTTCAGTTGTAACTACTTCCGTATACCCAATTACATTAGAATAACATCAATTTCAAAAGACAAAAGCAAACCCCCTGCAATTCTCCTTTGAAGGACAGTCTGAGATTGAGAGTTCATGAGGTAACTCCTATCCACCTAGAACACTTTGAAACTACACTGTAGAGTAGATCATGGTTATAAGAGCTTGGAATCAGAAACAGAAGCTAGTGCCTTCTAGTATAGTGGTTCTCTGTATGTGGGTTTCCACCCCTTTTGAGGGTCAAGTGACCCTTTCACAAGGGTCAATTAAGACAATTGGAAACTAAGATATTTATATTATAATTCATAACCATAGCAAAAAAATACAATTAATAAGTAACAATGAAAGAAATTCTATGTTTGAGGATCATGACTATACATATATATATATATATAGTTGCAGGATTAGAAAGGTTGAAAACTACTGTTCTAGCTCTTTTTCATAGGATAAAGTGGAGGTGTAGAACATGCTAGGATGCTCTTGTAGTTATCTGCAGTACAGATGAAGGTGGATTTTGAGAAACAAACACGGGGTTCCTTCAAGACTTTTTGGGAGGGAGGACTGAAGTAGGCTTCTCACTCCACTCCTAGTTATACTATGTGTAATTATGCATACATAGGACAAATAAAGGTTAGCGTGATGTCGATTTTAGAAGACAGAGACCAGCTCCCTCCAAGCCTCACCTGTAGTCTGGGCAGGTGGAGATCATTCTAGTTAATTACCAACTTCCCTCAGAGGACAGTTTAAGATTAGAACTATATGGATACTGAGATAAACTCAATAGCTCCCTCTAATCATGCTCTATAGGAATACTGTGGTGGAGAACACGCAAGTTCACTCTAATCCCACTCCGTAAGACATAAAACATAAGATGAAATGGATTCTGAGTAACAGACAGGAACTCCCCCCCCAAGCCTTCTTCTTGGGACATATTGAGTTATAGAACACAGTAGTTCACTCATAACCTGTTTAATAGGAAAGGCTAAGAACATGCATTCTGGGAGATAGATGCAAGTTCCTTAAAGCCTCTTTGGTAGGACAGAAGAAGTTGGAGTGCACATTAGTTCATTCCTTTCCTTATCTGTAGGGTATATCAAGCTCTGGAAAACCTGGACTTTGAAGGGAGAGAAACTCTCTCCCTCCAAAATTCTTCAGAAAGACAGACTGAAGTGGAAAGCATACTAATTAACTCCTATTAAAACTCCACAGGACTGATAAAGTTTAAGGTGTCCTGGACACAGTGTTTTACAGGAGAGATCAATTGTGATTCTGAGAGAAAAACACCAGCTCCCATCAAACCTCTTCTAGGAAGACTGAAGTTGAAAGCACACTAGGTCACCCCCTATCCTCCTACTTTGGATAGAGAAAGGGGCTGAAAACAGGTATTCTGAGAGACAGAAACAAGCTTCCTCTAAGTCTTCTTTGTAAGATACATTAAGATGGAGAGCACATTGGAATATAACTTGTACTTATGACAGATCAAGGTTAGAAATCAATGCATTCTGAGACAGAAAGTAGCTCTCTCCAGGCACTCTTTATAGAACAGACTGAGATGAATAACACACTAGTTCACTCCTACCATATTCTTATTACAGAACAAGGACCAGGCAAAGTGGACACTGAGAGAAAAACAATAGCTACCTCCAAGCTTCCTCCACATGACATGATGAGGTGGAGAGAACAGTAATTCATTACTTACATCTTCCATGGAGCATATCAAGTTAGGAAAACACAGATTCTGACAAACGCACACTAGATTCATATAAACTTCCTTGTAGGGCAGATTGAACTGAAGATCACACTAGTTCATTCTTAAACTCCTCAATAGGACAGGTGAAGGTTAGAATGATTTGGATCCAGAAAGACACTAATTTTACTTAGACTCCTCTGTTAGATGCTGAGATGGGAATTACAAAATAACATTGCTAACATACTCCATTGGGATAAACAATTTAGGACAAAAAAACATAAACTTGCTCCCTCCAATCCTCTTTTGTGGGATACAATGAGTTTAAATGCACACTATTTGTGCTTTTTAGTATAGATCAAGTTAGGATTGTGAGAGACAGACACTAGCTTTTTCTCTGAGACCCCTGGTAGGATATATTGAGAAGGAGAGCACAATGGTTCTCTTCTAATGTTATTTAGGGGAAATATCAAGGAGGTTTGGACAACATGAATTCTGAGAAATAGACACTAGCTTCCTCCAAACTTTATCCTTAGAGCATACTGAGGTAGAGAACCTACTAGTTCTTTCATAACTCACTCTTCAGAACATATCAAGTTAAGGACTAAATGAATATAGAGCAACAACTACTAACTCCATCCAAGATTCACACAATGAGGTCTAATGCATGGTAGTCTAGTCCTAACCTCATCAGTATAACAAATCAAGCTTAGGAAACTCTGGATGCTGATAAAGAGAAATTTTCTCCAAGAAAGAATTAGTACAAATTGAAGTAGACTACCTTATTTGTTTTTTTTACCTCTTACATAGGACAGATTAAGGTTAGGATGACATGGAGTCTGAGTGACAGATACTAGATTCCTCCAATCCCCATTCCATGGGACAGACTGTTGTGGAGATTATGCTAGTTAACTCCTAATCTTCCTACTCTCTTCTGTAGAACAGATGGAGGTTAGGACAGCAAATATTTTGTTAGAGAGACACTAGCTCTATTCAAGCATCCTTAGTAGGGCAGACTGAGTTGGAGTATAAACTAGTTCATGTCTGTCCTCCTCAATAGGAAAGAGTAATTTAGGACAATATGAATACTGAAAGACAGACTCTAGCCCCTCCTAGCATCCTCTCTTGGAAAGACTGATGTGGATATTACAATAGTTCATTCCTAACTTACTGTGAGTCAGGATTAAAGTTAGGACTACATGGCTTATGAGAGGAAAGCACTAATTCTAAGAGTATCCATAGGACAATCTAAATTGAAAAGCATATTACTTCACTTCTTTCCTACTCTGTTAAACAGAATGAGTTATAATAAAATTTATTCTGAAGGACAGACTAGCTCTGCCAAAGCCTCTTCTGTAAGATAAGCTAAGGTTTACAAGAAGCTAGTATATTTTTAAACTCATCAGTAGGACATACCAAATTAGGAAGATTTGGAGAGCGATGGACACCAGCTCTGTAAAAGCCTCTTCTGTAGGAAAAACTGAGATGGAGAGCAGACTAGTTCACTTCTAACTGCTTCTGTAGGGCAGATCAAGATCACTACAATTGAAATCCGATAGATAGACACTATTTCCCTCTAGCTTTTTGCATCGTGATAGAGAGAAGTCTTGATCAGTCCTATCCTTCCTTACCTGTAACACAGATCAAATTTAAGAAAAGAGATTCTGAAAGACAGGCACTAGCTCCCACCAAGCCTTCTTTTGTTATGAAAGACTGGCAGAGAGCACACCTGCTCCCTCATAACTTTCCCCATCAAACTCCTCACACCACTGATTCTTTTTATTGTTTTCACAGTGCTATACATTTCTCCCTGTCCCTCTTCCTCCCCTCTCTTCTTCTACCGTCTCCTGTGACACCCACACCCCCAATTTACTCAGGAGATCTTGTATTTTTCTCCTTCATATGCAGATGTAAATATGTCTCCCTTAGGGTCTTCTTGTCTAGCTTCTTTGGGGTTGAGGACTGTAGGCTGTTATTTCTTTGCTTTATATCTAAAAGATACCTATGAGTGAGTACATGCTATATTTGTGTTTTTGGGTCTGGGTTATCTTACTCAATATGTTTGTTAAAGACTTATTCATTTATTTATGTATTATGTATACAGTGTTCTGTCTGCATGTGTGCCTACAGACCTGAAGAGGGCACCAGGTCTCATTATAGATGGTTGTGAGCCACCATGTGGTTGCTGGGTATTGAACTCAGGACCTCTGGAAGAATAGTCAGTGTTCTTAACCTCTGAGCCATCATTTTAGCCCTCAATATGTTTTTTTAGATCCATCCATTTGCCTGCAAACATCAAGATGTCATTTTTTTCTACTCTGTAGTACTGCAATATGTTAATGTACACATTATCCATTCTTATTTTGAGGGTCATCTAGGTTTTTTCCAGGTTTTGGGTATTATGAATAATGCCTCTATGAACAAAGTTGAGCACATGTCCTTGTGGTATGGTTGAGCAACTGCTGCAGCCAGCGCAGCCTGGATAGCCAAGACTGGTGGGGGGTGCCGGGATAGAGAAACAGAGGCTTCTTTTCAGGTGGAAGAACAGCAACCTTTATTTTGCCCGGCGACCTTTTATACCTCTACTCCTGTGGAGACCCACTGGCCAGAAAGAACACAATCATCCTTGTCAATTACAGACCACAAGGAAGTTCTGCTTTCAGTCAGGGGGAGTGAGTACAGCTGGATCACAACAACTAGCAACCTTTTGGTATATACCCAAAAATGGTATTGCTGGATCTTGAGGTAGATTTTTCATAATTTTCTGAGAAATCAACATACTGATTTCCAACACAGTTGTACGAGTTATCACTTCCACCAGCAATGGAGGAGTGTTCCCCTTACCTGACTCCTCTGCAGCATAAGAAGTCATCAATGTTTTTGATCTTAGCCATTCTGACAGGTGTAAGTTGGAATCTCAGAGTTGTTTGTGATTTGTATTTTTCTGATGGCTAAGGATGGTGAGCATTTCCTTAAGTGTCTTTCGGTCTTTTGAAATTCATCTGTTAAGAGTTCTCTGTTTAGGTCTCTACTATGTTTTTGTATTGAATTATTTCTTCTTTTGATGTCAAGTTTCTTGAGTTCTTTGTATATTTTGGAGATCAGTTCTCTGTCTGATGTGGGGTGTGTGAAGATCCTTTTCCATGCTGTAATCTGCAATTTTATCTTGTTAACTGTGCCCTTTATTTACAGAGGCTTCTCGGTTTGAAGAGATCCCATTTATTAATTGTTGTTCTTAGTATCTGTACTACTGGGGTTATATTTAGGAAGTGGTCTCCTGTGTCAATGTGTTTGTGTATTTCCCACTTTCTCTTCTATGAGGTTCAGTGTGGTTAGTTTTATGTTGAGGTCTTTGATCCATACACTTGAGGTTTGTGCATGGGGATAGATATGGATCTATTTTCATTCTTCAATATGTTGGCATTTGATTATGTCAGCACCATTTGTTGAATATGCTTTCTTTTTACCATTCAATTCCCACACCTATAAATACCTGTTTTTTGACAAAGAAGCTAAAAATACCACTCATTCTTAAAGACAGACATTAGCTCCCTTCAAGTTTCCTCTGTAGGACAAAATAATATGGACAGCACCTTACTTCACTCCATTTTTTTTTTAGTTGGACAGATAAATATTAGGAAAACACAGCTTCTGAGGGACAGGCACTTGATTCATTGAGACTCTTTCACGGACAGCCGGAGGTGGCATGTCAACTAATTAGTAATTAGTTTAATTACTTAAATTAGTTTAAGTAATAATAAGTACTTAATTTATCCATAAAACAGATCAAGTTGAGGACAACTTTGATTCTATGAGAGAGAAACCAGCTCTCTCCAAATTCTTTGCAGTAGGACAAACTGAAATAGAGAGTACATTAGTTCATCCCTAATCTTCCCCATAAAACAGATGATAAATTTCATGAGATACATTATGAGAGACCAACACACTGCTTCAATCCATTCCCTCTAAGCAAGACAGACTATGGTGGAAAGCATACTAATTCAATTGTAACCATATCTAGAGAATGGAGCAAGATTAAGAGGACATAGATTCTAATAGATGAATAGTTAATCACTCCATTCCCCTCTGTAGGACAGGGTGAGGTAGAGCACACTAGTTTATTTTTAACCTTCTCTGTAGAACAGATCAAGGTTACTAGCACTTAGTATCTGAGAGATAGATGCGACATAGTCTCTAGCCCTCTCAATAGAACCAACTGATATAGGGAGTACACTACTTTATTAATAACATCCTCAGTAAGGACAAATCATCTCAAAGCATCATAGATTCTGAGAGACAGCCACTACTTCCCTACCAACATCCTCTGTAGAACAGACTGAGATGGAGAGCTCTCCAGTTTACTCCTATCCTGCTCTGTTGAACATAATGTGTCTGAATGGCTTGGATTGTAAGAGACAAACACTAACTCCCTTCAGTTATTTTCCAAAGAAGAGACTGAGGTGCAGGGCAACCTCGGCCAATGCTATCCTTATTTGTAGGATACATCAAAGTTAAGAAAACACAAATTTGAAATATACCCACTAACTCTGACCAAGCCATCTCCACAGGCCAGAGTGATGTGGAGAGCATTCTAGTTACCAATCATCCTGCATTACAGATCAAGGTTAATACAGAATGGATTTTTAGAGATAGCCTCTAGAATTCAGGTTTTCAGTGGGCAACTGCTTGAAGCTCAGAAAAGGTCAATTCAGTAATTACACATGATGGACATAATTTCTAATAAATGTGTAATTACTGAATCAGCCTTTTCATTTCTCTGTGAGTTCTGCATGTTCAGTTTTTGCAGCACACCATAAAGCAGTCCAGGTAAGAGCAGTTTCTTGCCCAAATGGCTAACCAACTCCATAAGGAGTCTCTTCAGTGCCCATCGTCCTCTTGAAGTAGTTTGGTGCTGCAAGAAAAGTCCTAAGTTCTTAAAATAATTTAAATGCCACATTCTGAAGGTCTCTGAAAGATTTGAAGAATACCTATCCATCTGAACTACATTTCTGTATATTTAGAAAATCTAATTAGCATTACTTTGAGTTTGACTATTATAGATGATTATCTATTAACCTATATTTCTTAATTATACATTATATTTTTAAATGAACTACAAAAAACCATACCTTAATCAAGATCAGAAATACATATACATATAACAAAATTGACTTTAAATCTTTATAAATAAAACAAGATCCATACCAATGTAAAGTATCCATCTCAATAGCATATCCCCCTTTAAATGTAAAGAAACATTTACAAGCTGTATTTGGGAATATGAGTGCAATTCTGTCCAATCTTCTTCCTGCTGTTTATTGGATGAAGTATTTTCTTTGCGGAGGTGTTTGCAGCAACCATTCAGGGGTTCTTGATCCATCAAACCATGTTGGTCTGGAAACAATCCACAGGCTATCATCTTCTGTGTAAACAAAAGAAGAACCTCTTTTCCAAAGCAAAATATCCTTAGACTCAAATTTTGAATTCAAGATACCTTTGAAATATCTATGTTGGCTTAGCTTAGCAGTCCCCAGAATCAAAAGTCTCTCTGCAGTCAAAAAATTTAAAGATGACAAAATAATATAAACAATCCAAACTCTGTGAATTTTCCATCTTCACATGGTTTATTTTTTTTCTGTACTCTGTCTCTTTAAAAACTTTATGATTTTTAAACCCTTTACTTGTTTTTAATAACTATTATTTTTTTTCTCTCTTCCAAGCCTACATATATTTATCCAACACTGTAGCACATTTATAGGTCTTTTTTGTCTGGATTTGTCTTTATTGCATATCTGTAATTATTTATTGTCCAGAAGTACTTTTTACATTGTTGCATGATAACTCTCTTCAAGCTCCCTCTGTAGGACAGACTGAGGTGGAGAACACACAAGGTTACTCCTATGCTTTTCCTTATGACAGATCAAAGGTCAGACCACTTGGATATGAGATCCTGATACTAGCTTTATCCTGTGTTTCTCCATGGTATATATGAAAGGGTATATTACACTAAGTCACTGTTGTATTTATTGAGAGAACAACTCAAGGTTGAGACAATATGGATTCTGAAAGACAGACACCAGGCTCCTACAATCCTCCTCAATAGATTGCACTAGATATGGGACACATATGGTTTTATTCCTGTATCTTCCATAGGACAGATAAAGGAAAACATATCTTCTGAGTGACAGACATTAGATCCCTACAGGTCTTCTGTGTAAAACATACTACTTCACTTCCAAACTCTTCTGTTGTACAGAGGGCATTTAAACAACATAAATTGTGAGAGAAAGACATTACTCCCTCCAGCTCTTTTCTGCAGGATAGACTGAAGTGCTGAGCACCATATATCAATTCTATCCTTATCTGTAGGAAACATCAACATTAATACAACATGGATTCTGAAAGCTAGGCATTGCTCCCCACAAGCTATCTACAGTGACAGTTTATTTAAGAGAATATTAGTTTATCTATGACCTTTTCCATAGGAAAGATTAAGATTAACACAATATGATTCTTGAAGAAAGACACTATTACCCTCCAAGACTATGTAGAAGGGACTGAGTTAGAGAGCACACTAGTTCACTAAAGACCTATTAAGTTATACAGAACAAGGTTAGGACAACATGAATTCTAAAGGACAGACACTAGATCTCCCAAGACTATTAAGACTCATTGTAATATAGTTCTTACTAATTCATTCCTAACCTTATCCATGAGGCAGATTAAGGTTAGGACAATCTAGGATTCTGTGGTACATAAACTAATCCCCTCTAAGATTCATCACTCTGTGTGACTGGCAGAAATGGAGAACTCATAAATTAACCCCTAATCTCCTCCATTGGACAGATCAAGGGTTATATGACATGGCTTTTGAGAGAATGACAGTAGTTCTCTCTGTGCTTCTTCTGTAGGACAGATTTTGTTTGAAGGCAACTAATTCTATTTTAACCTCCTTTGTAGGACAGATCAAGCTTAGTTCATCATTAATTCTAAGATACAAACACTAGCTCCCTTCAGCTTTTTAGTATAGGATAAACAGAGCCATAGAGCATATTAAGATACTTCTTTCCTTTTCTGTAGGACAGATCAAAAATAGGATGACATGGTTTCCAAGAGACAGAGAGTAGCTCTCTCAGACTCATCTTCCAAATATGTACTGTGCAATAGATCACACTAAGTAAATCTTTTCCATATCCATAGGAAAGATCAAGGTTAAGAGAACATGGATTCTGAAAGGTAGACACTAGCTGCATCCATGTCTCCTCAGTGAAATGGAATGAGGTTTAGTGCCCTTTACTTCCCTCTTCAACTTTCCCATAGAGCAGATGTGGTAAGAATGACATTGATTATAATAGACAGGTACAATCTTCATCACAGCCTTCTCTATTGACACACTGAGGTGGAGTGTAAACTAGTTTATTTCCAACCTCCTCTGATGAAAAGAACAACTTAGTAAGACAAGTATTTTGAGAGACAGAAACTAGTTTCTTTTAATACTCCTTTGTAGGACAGATTAAAGTGTAAAGTATTTAACTTCTAACCTGCTCTGTAGGGCAGATAAAGTAAGGGCAACAGGGATAATGAAAGAAAGTTCTTTTCTATGAAGTTCTTGAAGACTAGTACATGCTAGACATAACTATCCTTTTTTGTAGAAAAGATCATAAGACAACATGAGTGTTGAGAGATAGACACTAGCTTTCACCAAGGTCTCTTCATAGTAAAATAATGAGGTGATGAACACACTAAATCACTCCTAATCTCCTTTTGAGGTCAGATAAAGTTTAGCATACCATGTCCTCTTACAGATAAACATTTGCTTTCTCCATGACAGTTCTACAGGAAGACATGAAGTGAAGAGTATTCCTGTGCAATCTTATCCATTTCAATTTGACATATCAAGGTTAGGATGGTATAGATTCTGAGAGATGGACACTATCTCCCTCTAAGACTCTTTCCTAGGACAGACTGAGGTAAAGTGCACACTCTCCCTCTAAGACTCTTTCCTAGGACAGACTGAGGTAAAGTGCACACTAGTTATCTCCTAGCTTTATAAGTGGGACAGGTCATGTTTAGGACAACCTGGATTCTGAAAGAGAAAAAATAATTGACTCCAAGTTTCCTCAGTATGACAGGCTGAAGTGTGAGTACTATAGTTTACTTCTAATCTCCTCCATTGATCAGATCATGGTTTGTTTAATATGGATTACACAAGCTCACTTCATGCTTTTTCTGTAGGAAAGAGTGGTGGAAAGCAGAGGAATTTGCTCTTAACCTCTTCTATAGGGCTCATTAAGTTTAGGATAATATGGATTCTGAGAGAGAGATACTAGCTCACCTCAGCTCTTTTCTGTAGGGTATACTGAGGTATAGAGCACATTAAGTCATTTATAGCCTAGTTTGTAGGAATGGTCTAGCTTAAGACAACATGGGTTCTAAGATATAGCCACTAGATTCCTGCAAGCCTCGTCAGTAGAACAGACTGAGTGGGAGAACGCAGTATTTCACATGCAACCTCCTCTGGAGAATAGGTCAAGTTTAGCATGAAAATGATTCTGAGAAATAGACACTGGATCCTATCAAGCCTCCTGTGTAGGGCATGGTGAAATAGAGACTACACTACTTCACCCCTGTCTTCTTCAATAGGGCAGAATAAGGTTAGGGCAACATGTATTCTGAGAGACAGATACTAGACCACTCAAAGACTTTTAACTAGGAAAGACAGAGAAACTGAACACTTGTTTGCTCACGACCTCATATGTAGGCAAGATCAAAGATAGGACAACATGGATTCTGAATGAGAGAATGCTAGTCTCTCCTTGACTCCTTAGTAGGGCAGACTTAATTAAAAAGCATAATGATTCACTCCTAAGCTCATATATACACTAGATCAAGGACAGAATGACATGAATTCTGAAATAGACACTAGCTGCCTTCTTTTCCTCCTTCATATTAAGCAATGATATGGAGAACACTCTAGTGCAATCTAATATTTTATATAAGACAGATAACGATTAGAACAAGAGGAGCTCTGGAGGGATGCATGACCTACATCCACCATTTCTTAGTCAGACAAGTGGAAAGCATACCAGGTCACTCCTATCATCCTCTGAAGGACATATCAAGTTAGGACAACATGGATACTGCAAGACAGACACCAGCTCCCTGAAGCCAAGCATATCAGGCATACTTAGGTAGAGAGCACAGTAGTTCTCTTGTGACATCTTGCATTGGAGAGATCAATTTAGGAAAAAAAAATTGATTCAGAGAGACGGAAAGTGACTCCCTCAAAGCCACTTCAGTAGGACAGACTGATGTAGAGTGCATACTATTTCAGTATTAATCTTATCTATTTGAGAGAGCAGGGTAAGCACAAAATGGATTGTGAGAGTGAATCACTAGATCCCTCCACACCTTCATAGGACAGAGTAAAGAGGAGACTACACAAGTTCACTTCTGCCCTCCTCGGTGGGGCAGATAAGTCTTAGGCCAACATGGATTCTGAGACACAGACGTAAGCACCCTCTAAGACATATTTTGTTTGTTTGTTTGAGACAGAATTTCTTTGTAGCTTTGTTACCTTCCTGAAACTATATTGTGTAGACCATGTTGGCCTTGAACTCACAGAGATCCACCTGCTTCTTCCTCCAAAGTGCTGGGATTAAAGGTGTGCACCACCACCCCCAGGCTTCTAAGATTCTTAAATGGGATGGAGTAGGAATAAATACAACTGCACCCTAACCTTTATCTGTAGGACAGATTAAAATTTGGACAAGCAGAGTTTTGAGATACAGTCACTAATTTCATCCAAGCCTCTCCTGTAGGACAGACAAACTGGGATGATGATCACACTAGTTCACTTCTAACCTCCTCTATTGGACAGACTGTGCTAGAAAGATGTATTTTGAGAGACAGACACTAGTTTCCTCCAGCTCTTTTCCCTGGGTGATAGTCAGGAATAAAGTAGGCTAAGTCACTTCTAATTTTATTTGTAAAAAAAGATCCATGTTAAGAAAACATGGATTCTGAGAGACAGACTACCAGCTTCTACCAAGTTCCTCAATAGTACAAACTAAGGTGAAAAGCACATCAGTTCCCTTATAACATCCTCCAGAGGATAGATAAGCTTAGCACAGCACAACTTTTGAAAGACAGATACTAACTTCCCCCATGCAACCTCTGTAGGACAGCCTGAGGAGGTGAGCATGGTAAATTACTCCTATCCTCTTCAGTAACCTGGATCAAGGTTAGGAAACCATGGATTCTAAGAGAGAGACACTAGGTCCGTTCAAGACTCTTTGGAAGGACAGGGTGAGGTGGGACTGAGTATAACCTTACCTGTAGGACAGTTAAAACATAGAACAACCAAGATTCTGAGAGAAACTAACTTTTTTAAGATGACTCAGTAGAGAGACCAGTTTTACCCATGCTTTTTCAGTCACAGTCCAGCTGGCCTTGGTGAGCTCCCAATAGATCAGCTCCACTGTCTCAGTGGGTGGGTGCACCCCTCGTGGTCCCGACTTCTTTGCTCATGTTCTCCCTCCTTCTGCTCCTCATTGGGACCTTGGGAGCTCAGTCCAGTGCTCCAGTGTGGGTCTCTGTCTCTATCTCCATCCATCAACTGGACTCTCTGAACATGGCGAACAATGAGGGCTGATGAGAAGCAAGGGACAATGGCACAGGGTTTTGATCCTGCTTAATGTGCTGGATTGGTGGGAGCCTAGCCAGTTTGGATGTTTACCTTCCTAGATATGGACGGAGGGGGGAGGACCTAGGACTTACCACAGGGCAGAAAACCCTGACTGCTCTTTGGACTGGAGAGGGAGGGGGAAAGGAGTGGGGGGAGGGGGAGAAGGGTGGGAGGAGGGGGAGGGAAATGGGAGGCTGGGAGGAGGTGGAAACTTGTTTTTTTTCTTTTTCTCCTTTTCTCAATAAAAAAAGAAAATAAATAAATAAATAAATAAAACAAGAACTCAAAAAAAAAAAAAAAAGATGACTCAATAGGATAGACTAACAAGGAGAGCACATTTTTTCACTCCTGATCTCCTCCATAGCAGATCAAGGTCATCAACACATTGATTTTGAAAGACAGGAATTAGGCTCATCCATGTTTCCACCCCAGGACAGACTAATGAAGAGTGCTGTCTTCACTCCTAAAGCTATCATTAAGACAAATCAATTTTAAGACAAGCACATTGAGAGCAAACACTAGCTTTTTCCAAGTCTCCTCTGTAGGGCTGAATCAATTGCAGGGCACATTTGTCAATGCTTATACTCTTCTGTTGTATTGATAAAGTTGGGACAATATGGATTCTGAGAGACAAACCTTCGCTCCCTTCAAACCTGCTTCATGTCAGACTTCTGTGGAGAACTTACCAGTTTTCTCTTTGCCTTATCCATACAACATATATAGGTTGGAACAACATAGATTCTGAGACACACACCCTACTCTCTCCAGTCTATTCTGTTGGACATTCTAATGTGGAAAGTATACTAGTTCACTCCTAAGTATATACATAGTTGGATATACATTCTGACAGGCTGACACTAGATTCCTTCAGACTCTCTCTTTACACATATGGAGGTGTATATCACTCTAGTTCATGTCTGATTTTCTCTGTAGGACAGATAAAGGTAGAACTACATATTGGGCTCTCAATCTCACTCTGTCCTACAGAGGTGATTTGTGAGTAGATAGGGTCTATATATTAGAAACTATATCATAATACCTTGATCAGCTCTATGGAGAAGGATAAGTGTGAACTAGTGTGAATTGCAACTCAGACAGTCCTATGGAGGGGGCTTGGAAGGAACTGGTGTCTTTATCCCAACATACACCTTGTCCTAATCTTGATTTGTCCTAAGGATAACTTTTGGAGTGAACTAATGTGCTCTTTGTCTTTAGGTCTTAAGGGAGCTTAGCGAGACCAAGTGTCTGTCTCTCAGAACCCATGTTGTGTTAACCTTGTTCTGCCCTATCAAAGAGACCAGAAGTGAACTTAGGTTTTCTGCACTTATTTCTTTCCTACTGAGTAGAGTCTGAGGGAGTTAGTGTCTCTCACAGCTCTCCTAACTCTTTGAACTATCCTAAAGTTATGAGTCCACTAGGGTTCATTCCTCATATGTCTGTCTTTCTGAAGAGTCTTGCCTAGTGTCTGCATCTCAATGCCCATTTTGTGCTAAGCTTGGCCTATGCTGGGAGGTTAAGAATCACCTAATATTCTCATTATCTTAGGTTGTGCTATGGAGAAACTTTGATGGGAGTTCATGTCTATTTCTGAAAATCCAAGTTATGATCACATTGATCTGTTTCTTTCAGAAAAGGGTAGGAGTGATAGATAGCATCAACTATTTGTCAGTCTAGTCTTTCAAAAATGATTGAGTAGTACAGTTTCTGCCTCCCAACTTCTAATCTTCAAACTATGTTTTTCAGTACAGAAGGCAAGTGAACTAGTGTGCTCACCAATTTAGTGTATACTATGGAAGAGGCTTAGGGTACACTGAAGTCTTATCTCTCAGAATCCATGTTGTCATAACTTTGATATGTCCTTTAATTAAATTTAGCATTGAACTAATGTATCTACAACTTAGTCTATCCTACAGCAGAATCTACAGTGAACTAGTATTTTTTCTCAGCATCCATGTTCCCCCCCACCTTGATCCTTCCTTCTGAGAAGGATAGAAATTAATGAGTGTGAACTCTCCCTCAGTCTATTGTATGGCAGTGACTTTGAGGTAGCTAGTATTTGTCTTTTAAAATCCATTTTGTCCTTATCTTTTTTCCATAAAGGTGAGGTTAAGAATGAAATCATTTGCTCTACAGTTAAGTCCATTCTACAGTGGAATTATTCTCTGAGAATCCTCATCATTCCAACATGGTCCGTCCAGGAAAGGATGTTAAAAGTGAGGCAGAATCCTCCCCATGTCACTTAGTCCAGTAGAATAGGCTTGGAGGAACCTAGTTACCATCTCTTAGAATCAGTATCACTGCAACTTGATTTACCTTATTGAAGAGTTTAAGAGAGAAATTGTGTATTTACTACCAAGTCCAGTCTATTGAGGAGACTTGGAGGGAGCTACTGTTTGTCTTTCAGAATCTACATTGTTCTAACTTTAATATACCCTATCAAGTGAGTAACTTAGTATGATCAATAAATACTTTGATATATCCTGTGCAGTAAGACAGGGTAGAGATACTGTTTTTCTCTCTTTGAATCTATGCCATTCTTACCTTGACCTTTCCAACATTGAAAGTTAGTAGTGAAATAGTATGCTTTTCACCTCATTCTGCCCTACACATAAGGCTTGGCATTAACTAGTATCTGTCTCATAATTCACTTATTCCTGAAATTATCTATTATAAGAGGTGAGGATTGAACTACTCTGCTCTCCACTTAAATATATCTTATGGAACAGCCTTTCAGTGAGCTGCTTTTCTGTTTCCCCATTCTGGAAAGATTATAGGAGTAAACTTGGTTTGCTTTCTACTTCCATCTGTAAAATAGAGAAATTATAGGAGGTATATACTGTCTGTCTTAGATTTCATGTAATTTTTACTGTGATCTATCCTTAGCAAGAGATTAGAAGAAAGCTAATATTTTCTCCACTAAAGTCTGTCCTACTGAGTACTCTTGGAGGTAATTTCTCACAGCTAATAACCCTGTTATCCTAATTTTAATCTGTCCTACAAAAAAGGCTATGAGGGATGTAATGTTCAGTCCACCTCACAGAAACCATGCTATTCTAAGCATGCCCTGTCTTAATAAAGAGGTTAGGAGTTAACTAGTGTACAATTTGCCACATATTGTCTCACTAAAAACAGCTTGGAGAAAGCTACATTGTCTCACAGAATATATTTTTTAAGTTGCATTTGTCTCTCTCGTGGGTAAGGATAGGAGTGATGTACCATGCTCTACACCCCTATCTGTCCTATATAGGAGGACTGGGAGGAGCTAGTGCCTATCTCTAAATTCTTGTCATCTAAATTTCTGGCCTACAGGAGAAGTCAGAAACAAACTCACTTCCTCTCTGACTAAGTCTGTCCAAGCAGACAGCTAGCAGAAAGCTTGGGTTTATTTTAGAATCCATCTCTTTCAAACTTTGATTTGTTTTATGAAGTAAGTTAGGAGAAATAGATTCTAGCTCCCTCCAATACTCTTTTGTAAGACAGACTAAATTTGAGAGTTCTTCACTTTTGTTCTCCTCAGGCAGGATGACATGGACTTTGAGAGAGAGACACTAGCTTCAAACAAGCACACTCTGTAGAACAGGCTATGGTAGAGAGCACACCAGTTCATTTCTTTTTTTTTTCTTTTTATTTAAATTTATTTTTTTATTAAAGATTTCTGCCTCCTCCCCGCCACCGCCTCCCATTTCCCTCCCCCTCCCCTGATCCAGTCCCCCACCCTCATCAGCCCAAAGAGCAATCAGGATTCCCAGACCTGTGGGAAGTCCAAGGACCACCCACCTCCATCCAGGTCTAGGACTGCATAGGCTCCCCCAAAGCCAGTACGTGCAGTAGGATCAAAAACCCATTGCCATTGTCCTTGAGTTCTCAGTAGTCCTCATTGTCCACTATGTTCAGCAAGTCCGGTTTTATCCCATGCTTTTTCAGACCCAGGCCAGCTGGCCTTGGTGAGTTCCCGATAGAACATCCCCATTGTCTCAGTGTGTGGGTGGACCCCTCTTGGTCCTGAGTTCCTTGTTCGTGCTCTCTCTCCTTCTGCTCCTGATTTGGACCTTGAGATTTCAGTCCGGTGCTCCGATGTGGGTCTCTGTCTCCTTTCATCGCCTGATGAAGGTTAATATTCAGGAGGATGCCTATATGTTTTTCTTTGGGTTCACCTTCTTATTTAGCTTCTCTAACCAGTTCATTTCTAAGCTTGTCAAAAGAACACACCAAGGATCAGACAGCATGGATTCTGAAAGACAAAAATCTCCCCCAGAACCCCTCCATAGGACAGACTTAGGTATAGATTAAGCTATCTCATTCCTAACTTGCTTCATAAAACAAATGAAGGATTGAAACAGATGGATTCTAGAATAAATACAAGCTTGTTCCAAGATTTCTCTGTTGGACAGACTGATATGAGAACATGCTAGTTAATTTCTGACCTCTCCTGTGAGACAGATCAACATTTAGATGATAAGGATTGAGAGAGAGACACTAGCTCCTCCCAATCCTCCTCCATAGGACGGATTTAGATGTAGGGTAGTCTATATTACTCAAATCTTTAGCCACGAAACAATCCAGTTTAGAACACAATATATTTTGAGAAGCAAACTAACTTTTTCCAAGTCATTTTTTTATGGAACAGAATGAGGTAAAGTATACACTAATTCACTCCATTGAAGATTCCTCAGTATGGAAGAGCCAGGCAGACTGAACACTGGTTAACCCATATCCTTATAGGAGAGATGAAAGTTTTGAACACAGGTATTCTGACAGAGAAAATAACTGCAAGAGTAATTAGTAGGATAGATACTCAACGGAGAACATATTAGCTTACTCCTTATCTGGAAAGTATAGATCATAGCAAGGGTGACATGAAATCTGAAACCCACACAACCTACCCCCTTTCATTTCTCTTTGTGACAGATTGAGATAGAAAGAATACTATGCTACCACCATAATCTTTCTAATTTTCTAGAACAGGGCATTAGGGAGAGACAGTTAACAGCTCACTAAAAGGCTGTTCAGTAACACATACTTACATGGAGAGCACAGTAGTTCATTCCTAACCTCTTGTGTTAGATTTTGTCTGGAAAAAAAAAAAAACTGAATTCTGAGTGACAGACACTGAGTCCCACCACCAATCCTTCTGTGAACAGACTGAGTTTGAGAGCATTCCAGTTCACTCCTATCCTCCTCTGCAATATGGAGCAAGTTAGGATGCCATTGATTCTCAGAGACTAACACTAGCTCTGTGCAAGACTCCTCTGAACAGACTGTTGTGGAAGGCAACATTAGGTTACTGTTTTCCTCCTTCATATTTCAGATTAAATGAACACAAAATGGATTCTGAGAGATAGACACAAGCTCCTACCAAACCTTGTATGTAGAACAGAATGAGGCAGCAGGCTTACTACTGCACTCATAACTTCCAATGTTGGACAGATAAGGATAGATAGGACAGCATGGATTCAAAAAGACAAACAGTAACTCTACCCTATCTTCTTTGACAGGATATACTAAAGTATTTATTGATCACACTAAGTTAGTCACATTCTTATCCATAGAGACGATTAAGGTTAAGATAACTTGGATTCTGAAAGACAGACATTAGCTTTCTCCAAGCCTCCTCAGTAGATGGAACTGGGCTGGGAAGCAGACAATTTCTCTCTTAAATTCTTTCTTAGAGTAAGTCAAGTTGCATAGATAAAGATTTGGAGCGATGGTAACTAGCTTTTTCTAAGCCCCTTCTATTTATTGTACTGAGGTGGAGTCCACTGTACCTGACTCCTACCCACTTCTCCTGAAATGATCAAGTTAGAATGATGAGGATTCCCAGAAATATCTGAGAGCTGCCTTCTATCCTCTCCTGTAGGACAGCATAAAGTGTAGAGCAAATTATTTCAATCCTAACCTCATCTTTAGGAAAGAAAAAGAAAGGACAAAATAAATTCTAAGAGATAAACACTAGCTTTTTCTAAGCCTCCTCCATGCAACAGACTGAGGTAGAAAGAACAATCATTAAGATCAAAGTCAGGACAACATGGATTCTGAGAAACAGATACCAGCTCCCTGTAATCTCTAATGTAGGATAGACTGTGCAGTAGAATACATAGGGTCACTCCTAAAGTTAACCCAAGGGCATATCCATGTTAGCATGGCATGAATTCTGAGAGACAGACTTGAGGGTCCACTAAGCCTCTGCCATAGTATAGGCTGAGGTGGTGAGCACATTAGTTCACTCTGAGCCTCTTCTACTAGAAGTTGTAGTTTGAAATATTTGAAAAATGAAAGACAGAAACGAGATCTCAGCATTCTCACACATGCTAAGTTGAAGAGTAGGTGATGTTATCTCTCACTCCTATCCTTTCTGTGGGTAAAAGATCAATGTGATTATAGCCTGGATTTTCAGAGATAGATGCTAGCTCCCATCAAGCATTCTCAATAGCACAACCTGAGGCAATAAGCATCCTAGATCATTCTAAATCTCCTTCCAAGCACAGGAATTTGCCACAAAATAGATCCTGAGAAGCAGACACTAGTCACTCTGAGACTCTTCAGAAGGACAGGCATATGAGGACTGAATCTAGTTTATTCATGACTTTAACTGCAGGGCAGATCAAAAAGTTAAGACAACTATGTGAGAAACTAAGTCCCTCAGAGTCACCTGAGAAGGACAGAGATAAGTGGAGAGAACCTAATATCACTTCTAATCTCCTCTATAGGATAGAACAAGGTTGACACAATATGGATTCTGAGACACAGCCTCTTGGTCTCTCTAAGCTTCTTCAGGACAGACAGATAGAGAGTACTTTATTTACCCCTAAAGTTACCCTTAAAACAAATCAAGTTTTGGACAACATATATGTTGAGAGATAGACAGACACTAGTTGCTTCCAAGCCCTCTTCCATAGCACTGCCTAAGTTGCAGAGCATAGTAATTCACACTTATCCTCCTCAACAGAACTGATGAAGTTGGTATTACATGGCTTCTGAGAGATAGACATTACCACCCCTATTCACCTCTGTAGGAAAGAATGAAATTGAGAGTACAACAGTTAAATTCTTTCATCATTTGTAGGACAGATCAAGATTAGGATAACACCAATTCTAAGACAGACACTAGATGCATCTAAACTTTCAATGCAGGACAGAGGATGTAGATAGTATACTAATTAACTTATAACCTTATCCATAGTTAGAAATTGAGGGTAGCACAAGATGAATTCTAGGGGCCAGACACTAGCACTCTATAAACATCTTCTCTATGACAGAGTGAGGGGTAAATGTACCCGGAAACAAGTTTTTAGTTCCTTTCAGAACTCCTCCATATGGCATATCAAGATAAGACAGTTTGGATCCTAAAAGATAGACACTACTTTCACCCAAGCTACCTCCATGTACAGACTAACACATTAGTTTACTCTTTCTCCTCCTTTCTTTACCATACAGAGTTAAAATTATGTGAAGTCTGAGAGACAGACTCCAGCTTCTTCTAATCTTCACTAGGAAGACAGGAGTGAACAGCACACTAGTTCAACCTTAGTCTCCAATGTTGTATATGCTGGGTTTGGCTACATACATTCTGAGATATTAGTTCCTTCCCACTGTTTTCCAAGGGATAGGCTACAGTACAGAACAGTCCTTGTTCTATACTCATCTGTAGGACTGATAATCATTAGGAGATATGTGTTTTGAAAGACTGAGTAGATCTCTCCTAGCCTGCTGATGCTGAGATCCCACAATTTCACTCCAGAGATTTTCATAGGATTTACCAATGGTGGTATCGAGTTGGAAGTTTCAGTCAGTTTGGCCCTACCTCTCTCTCTCCAGACCCTGCCCCTAAAAATGTCTGCCAAAAAGAAACTCCTCCCTGTGAGATGTTCAATATCACACCTACAGGGTATTTAAGACCTGGCCCATAGTCCAGCCATTTTATTCCTCTCCTTCCTCCCCCAGGAGTCACAAGAGAGTTACTTTGCTCTTCTTATTAAACCTGGCTTTACCAATTCAGCTTGATTTCTACGCAGCATTGCAGAAGAAAGCCACAACTGGGACTTTCAAAAATGCTTAACCCAAGCATGACAGCCCCAGGTAGAATTGAGTATTTACCACAAATGCATGGGAAACTGCTCTCCCTCCTACACCACCCTCTACCGTACTCTACTGACTCCTGGCTTTGTAAGCTACCCCTTCCCAAACCAAAATGCCTATAAGAAGTCTGTGACCTCTTTCAACCCCAGATTGATTGCCAAGCCACTGCAGTGCTAGGCAACTCAGGCCTGTTTGGAGCAGGGTTGATCGCTGCTCCTTGGAATTCCTTATGTGGAAGATATTATGAACAAAGGCAAATGCTCCAAACCCTCCACTATAGGTTTATAGAACCAGATGCAGACCTGTAGTATTCGGTCTCCAGCTAAAGGCTTATCAATTGGTACCCATGGTACAAGTTTGTACTACTGACAACATTAGGGTATCTCTTGATGAATTTATCCAAATTGGGGACTGTGCACACCATACACTTGATTAAGCTCACTCCTCCAGGGTTTAGAACAAAGCACTCCTGCTCTCCCCCCTTCTCACTGTTTGTCTGCATCTCCACCCCTGCCCTTCATTCCCTGCTCATCTGCCTGCTGGCTTTTTATGTCTTACTTCTTGTTACTCTTATCTTTGAAAATCTCAGGTTGTAGGTTATATTCACCAATGCAATAAGCCACAGTCAGCTGAATTAATAAATCCAGATTTGAAACAGAACAAATCAATGTCCAGGTGACTCCTGGGAGAGGAAGGAGAGATATCACGTGGTGGGTCTTTGGGCTGGTTCTTAAAAGCTCTGTAGGCATGGTATTTAGCATCTCAGGGAGAAGAGCAGACAGTTGGTGGACTTTCTCACGGGTGACATCTGGAGAGAGAGAAAAAAGGTGGGGCTGAAGCAGAACTTCCACCTAAACATCCCAGAAATTTTGGGTATATAGGTGGTACTTCAAGTATGGCTACTTCCTGTAGGCAAGAAATGGCATGGGGGTAGGTGAACTGATGCATGGCAGGAGGTATGGATGAAGAAGTGTTTGGAGACCTCAGGAATCTGCTACTTGAGGGGGCTGAGAAAGCAGGTAGGTATCTAGGAGAAAAAAATAGATTATTAACAATGGCCCTATGAAGAAGGCTAGCCATGGGAAGAGTGATGACTGCCAGAAAGGATGAAATGGAAAGCCACCTTGGCTGTTTAGAGGAGGCAAAGGTGAGTGAGCCAGATGAAAGAGCCGATATGCCCTTGAGTCTGGAGAGGTGGTACCAGCATTGATATTCCAGAAGCTTAGGGGAATGACATGTCAAATCAGGGGATGATAACTTCAGGAGTACCTGAGCCATCATATCTGCTGTTTTCTGCTGGAGGTGGGGAGTTCATCCATCCTGTAAAGATGTCAATAAGAGTTAAGAGATAATGGAGCCATTTTATGAGTAGGCATATGGGTGAAGTCAACCTTCCAGTACTCACCCAGTTGGTATATGGGCTGGTGTCCTTGGAGCTTGTGTAGGGGCTGGCATATCTTGAGGGCTTCCTGTGGGTTGACCTAGATACAAGTCTAGCAGGAGGAGTGGACCTGTAAGATATGCTCAAAATGAGTGGTGTCAAATGGGGTCTCTAGAGACAAATATTAGTTTCCACCAAGTCAGATTTCTTGATACAGTAGCAGAATTCTTTCTCCAGAAACCTGGAAGTATCAGGAAGACAACCCGGACATATTTATACCATGGTGTCATAGCAGAGACTATGTATTTGGGATAAAACATTTTTCCTAGGGCCTGGTTTTAGCCTAATGAAATATATCTTTTGGTCTATACTTAGATGACAGCCAGTGGATATTTACTGAACAAAAGAGGTTTAGTGAGTGAAAGAAGAGAAGAGGGAACTGAACATTCCTGAAGGCTTCCATACCCTCTCTAATACTAACCAGTTCTTAAAACCTGGGGCCAGTAAAATCCAGAGAAATTTAAGACTCCTCAAACTCTTTGTAGTCAGTGCTTTGTCGGTATATCAAAATTCCATTTATCAATGCTAAAACTCTGAACCTCTAAAGTTACTTCTGAAACTGTTTATCCTGTTATGAAACTGATGAAAGAAGCAAACCTGTATGTATTTTTTACAGTAAACTTAAATAATGAACTAATGAGCTACCAAGGTGATTATAAGGTATAACCAAGGGTTATAAGGAACACTTTTAAACTGTCAAATCTGTCAGCACCACAGCCCTCAAACCGAGATGGATAAATTTTACCTGTGTAAGCAAAAATGTGACAGCTTCCCAGCTACCCCAGGTCTCTCCATGGCTGTCAAAGCAGTATCAGTCTTCTGCTGCCAAACCTAGAATGGACAGAATTTTCTTGAGAATAGAAACTTATCGGGGGACCAGCCTACTTTGTCTAGGCAAAGTGGGACAATCAGTTACCGAGTGTCCTGCTTGTACCCAGTCTGGACAAGTCTTGACAGCAGTTAAGGTGCAAAACAGTTCTCCACACCCTGGCTGGCTTTGCTGCATTTCAAGCAAGCTACAGCATAAGGTATTCTGCAGTCATCTGCAGCTTCCTTGGAGGAGATACAGGGGTGCTGCTAAGAGCTGGCATATCTCTATTATGAGAAGCTTTTTTTAATTAAAATGCCATATTCTCAGATCCATGAAGTGTTTGATGATCAGGGAATCATTTTCTGTTTGGTATATCTAAATTAAGCTAAATCTGAACATATTAAAGAAGTTGATCCTTTATGAGGTAACTGATGGTTAACTTGTATGTCTAGTGCACTGTTATAGAATATAACAATTTTCTGTATGACTTACTTTACCAAATTAGCTACAGCTTACCAGTTTTACAAAATGCAAGAAGGTTAAGAGTATATTTTTATATTGGTCTTTGTTAACCTTAACAGACCTTAGATAAGGAGAAACTCTTTGTTAAACAGTTTTGGTCATCACCTACTGTATCATAAAATAAGAATAACTCAGTCTCTGGTGTTTATATGTGATTCTAAGACATAGAGCATAACCATAATCTGTAGAAGGCAAACCACATTTTCACATTGTAAACATTTTACCTCAGTATACAAGCATTGTTTTATATCCTATCTTTCATAAACCTTGTTTTCGACCAGGATGTGAATGATCATACAAAAATGCATGCTAATCTAAAATATATTGAACACCTTATGTCTTCTTGGTGGGGCCAGTCTATGTGGGACTTTATTTGAGATAGGTAGTAAAGTAATATGACCCCCTCTTTTCCATCCTTAGTCAAATGGTTGCGTCCCACTTGGTTTTACTTAATGGTGACTGTGCACATGTTGTTTTCTAGAGCAGTTTAAATTTGCAGTTATCAGTCTGAAGTTAACTTTTGTTACAGAGTTTTAACTGTACCCAATTACTCAGCTGTTTTTAATAAGATAGAACAGCATAAAACAACCTCTGTCATTGCATCAGATTTAATACTAGAAAGGCCCAGGGACAAATTCTGAGCATAGGCAGGTAACCTTAATAGCAATTCCTGACACATGGAAGATACAAATCCAGGCATCACAGACTAGTCAGAAACAAACATTGCATGGCCACACGCATTTATACACAAGAAAAAAAATATCCAGGCACAATGCACCCATCTATACAAAGTAGACAGGAACTTTTAAGAAACCATAGGAATAAAAGATGCTTCCAGGCCACAACATGGCTCCTCTTGGGTCAGAGCAGGTAGCACAACTTGGTTCCTGAGAGAGAGAGATACAGAGATACTAGCTCCCTTCAAGCCCCCCTCCATGTGTCAGATTGAGAGACTGATATGGAAAGCATATTATTTCTTCCCTAACTTTATTCATATGACAGATGAGTGTTAGTATAACATGGGTTCTCTGAGACATACACTACCTCCCTATCAACCTCTTTCATATGGCAGTGATTTGGAGAACACACTAGTTCGTTACATCCTCTATTTGAGGGGTCAAGGATTAGAGAATTTGAATTATGAGAGACAGACATGATTTCCTTCCAAGCCTCAGCAGTGGAATGGTCTTAGGGACAGAACACACAACTTCTCTCATTCAATCCTCTGTAGGACAGATCAAGTTATAGTTACATAGATTCTGAAAGACAGCTCCAAGCTTTCTACAAGCCTCCTCATTAGGACAGCCTGGAATAGAAAGCACACAACTTCACTCCTACCTTTTCCATAGGACTGATCAAGGAGAGCATGACATGAATTCTGAGAGAAAGAACTAGTCCCTCCTCCTCCACAAATACATCATATAGGGCTGACTGAGATATAGAGTGCACTAGTGCACTCTTAAAATCATCCTTCGAACAGATCATACTTAGGATGACATGGATTCTAGCAGACAGAACTAGTTCCTTCCAAGTATATACACTGAGGTAGAAATTATATTAGCTCCATTCTAAACTCATAGGACAAGGCAACTGAGGAAAACATGGATTCTGAGAGTTAGATGCTAACTTCTTCCAAACCTCCTCCATCATATAAATGGAGGTGGAGAACATGTTAATTTACAATTTGTCTCCTGCGTTGAACAGACATAGGTAGAATGATATGAATTCTGAGAGACAAACTCTAGTTTCCTCCAATCATCTTCATTAGGAGATACTAGAGGTAAGAATACAATAGATAGCTCCTAACTTCTTCTGTTGTAGAGAACAAGTTTGAACTATATGCATTCTGAGAGACAGATACTAGTTTCATCCCTCTCTTTTGCATAGGAGATACTGAGTGAGGTTTAGGGCATTTTAGATTACTTCTATCCTTATCTTTAAGATAGATCATGGGTATTAAAACCTTGGTTCTTAGAGAGACATTACTGCCCTCCAATCCTCTTTAGGAGAGTGGACTGTGTTGAAGAGCTCCCAAATTCCTTTTTAACTTCTACATAAGATATATCAAGTTATGATGATATTGATTCTGAAAAGCAGAGCCTAGCTTCTGCTAAGCCTCCTCCATTGGATTCAATGAGGTGGAGAGTACATTATCTCACTCTTAATCTCTAATCTTGGACTGACCAAGTTAGGATGCCGAAGATTCTAAGATACAGACATTAGGTACATCCAAGTCCCCATCATGTCTTAGAAGGATGGTGAGCATTTTCAATCACTTCTAAAGTTAAGCATAGGATAGATCAAGGTTAAGATCACAAGGATTCTGTGCATTAGAACCAAGTTCTCTCTGAAAATCCTCCTTAGCGCAGACTAAGTGTCAGGATATATTAGCTCACACTGTACCTCCTTCCTAGGATAGATAAAGTTAGGATGACAGTCATGCCAAGCCTTCTGCGAAGGACTATATTGAGGTAAAGAACATACGAGGTCATCCCTGTCCTCTTCAGTTGATCAGTCAAGGTAGCACAAGATGGATTCTGGAGGACAGACACAAGCTCCCTTCAGTCCTCCTCAGTAGGACAAACAGAGCTTGAGAGCACATGCTTTTACTCCTATTATTCTTCATAGTACAGATTAAGTTAGGATAACATGGATGGTAAGAGACTGATTGACACTAATTCTCTCTAAGGCTTCCTCATATGTCAGACTAAGTGGCAAGCCCAGTAGGTTGCTTTTAATCTGCTACAGAAAAGAGACCAAGGATAATAGAACTTGGATGTTGAGATAGAGATACCAACTCCCTTCAATTCTCATCATTAAGACAGCAAAAATGAAAAACATAGAAGTTCACTCCTAACATTTTTCACAGAATACATCAATATAGGCTTGCATGCATTTTGTGGGACATAATCTAGCTCCCTTAATGACTCTGCCTTATGACATAATGATGTTAAGGTCATACTAGGTCATTTGCTACCTGCTCTACAGTTTAGATCAATGTTTGTATGACATGCATTCTTAAAAGGACACTAGCTCTCTCCAAATCTCATCTTTGGGACATGCTAAAGTAGAATGTATTTTAGTTCACTCCTTCTCTCTGCATTAGAACAGAGTCAGCTAATCAAAAGTTAAATTCAAAGAGACTGATACAAGCTGCCACCCTGCCTTCTCTCTAAAAGAGATTATTGTGTACAATATACGAGGACACTCTGATCCTTTGTAACAGGACATATCAGTTGATGAGGATGTGGATTCTTCTAAATTTATCTGTAGAACAGATCCAAATTAAGACATTGTAGATACTGAGAGAAAAACATTAGCCTTCTCCAATCTTCCTCTGTAGGACACACTGAGGCAGAAGAAACACTAACTCTATATTAAAGTTTTCAGTAGAACAAATCAAGTTAGGGCGGCATGTTTTCTGAGAGATACCAGCTCTCACTAAACCTCCTGTAGGACAGGCTGAGATGGAGAGCAAACCAGTTCATTCCTATCCCCTGTAATAAAATAAATCAATGTTAGGATGCCAATTCTGAGAGACAGTCACTATCTCTTTCCACACACCCAAAGCAAGACAAACTGAAGTAGTTGAGTACACTAGTTCCTTTCTAGTCATCTGTAGTACAGACCAATAATCAGATGAAATGGATTCTGAGAGACAGACCTTAGCTCGAAAGTCCTACTCTGTGGGACACGCTAGAGTGCACAGTATGTTCATACTCTTTTAACCTTATTCGTAGGACAGATCAAAGTTAGGGCAACCTGAATTCGGAGAGAAAGAGAAAAGCTGACTCCATGTATCTTTAGTAATACAGACTGAGGTGGAGAACACAATAGTCCACTCATAACCTCCTCCATGAGAGATGTTAAGTTTCAGGAAAATGGGGATGATGTGGTAAAGTCCCTAGCTCCCTCCAAACCTCCTCTATAAATTATATTGTGGTGGAGAGTGCAGTACTTCAGTCCTGAACTCTGCCATGATAAAGATCAATTTAGAACAAAATGGACTCTGAGAGATAGATCCTAGCTCCTTACAATCCTCCTTTGTGAGACAGAATAAATTTGATAATTCCTCACTCCCTTTCTCCTTGGAATGACATATCAAAGTAAGGATGGCATGCATTTTGAGAGATAGGCACTATCTCCATCCAAGCCCCTCTGTAGAATCGGCTAAGGTAGAGAACACACTAGTTTATTTCTAACCTTATCCATATGATACATCAAGGATCAGACAGCATGGATTCCAAAAGTCAAACATATTTCCCCCCAGGACTCCTCTGTAAGACAGGCTTCAGTATAAACTAAGCTTGTTCACTCCAAACTTTCTCCATATCAAAATTTAATGGGATGGATTCTAGAATAAATTATAAGCTTGATCCATGCCACCTCTTTGGACAGAGAGAGGTGAGAGTGTACTAGCTTATTTCTGAGCTCTCCTGTAGACCAGATCAATATTTAGTTGACAAGGACTGAGAGATTGGACACTCACTCCTCCCAATCCTCCTTCCTAGGAGAGATTGACGTATAGTGCACAATTCATCACTCCTCTAATTAACCATAAAATAAATCCAGTTTAGGACAACATAGAATCTGAGAGACAGACTAGCTTTCTCCAAGCCATTTAGTAGGAGATAATGAGGTATAGTGCGGACTACTTCACACCTAACATCTTCAGTAGAACAGAGCAAAGATAGGATAGCATGGTTTCTAAGAAAATGACAGGAGGTCCCTTCAAGACTCTTCAGTATGAAAAAGGCAGGTGGATTGAACATTTGTTCACTGTTAGTGAACTATAAGAGAGATCAAAGTTAGGACAAAGAAACAAAGTTTCTGGCTGTGAGAAATTACCTCCAAATGTACTCAGTAGGACAGACTTAAGTAGAGAACATATTTACTTACTGCTAATTTCCTCCAAAACATAGAACACAGCAAGAATGACATGAAATCAAAGATAGACACTGCCTACTGCCTGTTAATTCTTTTTGTGACAGATTGAGATGGAAAGCTTGATATGTCACCACCATATTCTTTCTAGAACAGGTCAAGTATGGTGAGATAGCATGCAATTCACTGAAAGACTACACCATAAGATATACTTAGGTAGAGAACACATTAGTTCATTCCAAAACTCCTGCATTGGATCAAGTGAGGAAAAACAGGAACTCCGAGAGACAAAAACTAGCTCCCACCAATCCTCCTGTGAACAGACTGAGTATGCGAGGGTACTAGCTCACTCCTGTCCATGTTTGCAGTACTAATCAAGTTAATATGTCACTGATTCTCAGAGAAAAAGAAACAGTAGCTCCCTGCAAGTCTGCTCTCAAGAACAAATTGTAGTGGAAGATAACACTGGGTTACGTCTATCCTCCTTCACATTTCAGATAAAGTTAGCATCACATGGATTCTGAGAGAAAGACATGAGCTCTTGCCAAGCTTTATCTGTATGACAGAATGAGGTGACAAGCATACTACATCACTCCTAACTTCCAAGGTTGGACAGATCAAGGATAGATAGGGCAGCATGGATTCAAAGACACAAAGAGTAACTCTACCCTGTCTTCCTCAACAGGATATACTGAACTATTTATTTATTTATTTATTTTTTTAATTTATTTATTTATTAAGGATTTCTGCCTCGTCCCCACAACCGCTTCCCATTTCCCTCCCCCTCCCCCAATCAATTCCCCCTCCCTCATCTGCTCAAAGAGCATACAGGGTTCCCTGACCTGTGGGAAGCCCAAGGACTGCCCACCTCTATCCAGGTCTCGTAATTGATCACACTAAGTTACTTTCATTCTTATCCATAGGGGAGATCAAGGTTAGGATACCATGGACTCTGAAAGACAGATATTAGCTCTTTCCAAGACTCCTCAGTAGATGAAACTGGGCTAGGAAGCAAACTATTTCTCTCTAAAATTCTGCCATAGAGTAAATGAAGTTACAAAGGTATTGATTCCGAATGATGGTGACTAGCTTCCACCAAGCCCCCTCTACTGGATGTACTGAGGTTAAGGCCACTATACTTGACTTCTACCCACCTCTCCTAGAAGGACCAAGATAGAATCATGAGGATTCTCAGAGACATCTGAGAGCTGCTTTCTATCCTCTTCTGTAGGGAAGACCCAAAGTGCAGAGCAAATAATTCCATTCCTAACCTCATATTTAGGAAAGAAAAAGAAAGGACAAAATGAATTTTATGCGATAAACAATAGCTTCCTCCATGTCCCATGCAACAGACTGAGGTAGAAAGAACACTCATTAATTTCTATCCTCCTCACTAGGATGGATCAAGGTCAGGACAACATGGATTCTGAGAAACAGATGTTAGCTCCCTATAGCCTCTGCTTAGGATAGACTGTGCAGTACAGTACATAGGGTCACTCCTAAAGTTAACCCAAGGGCATATCCAGGTTAGCATGGCATGAATTCTGAGAGACAGACTCCTAAAGTTAATCCAAAAGCATATTCAGGTTAGCACGCCATGAATTCTGAGAGAGAGGCTTGACTGTCCTTTAAGCTTCTGTCATTGTATAGACTGAGGAGGTGAGCACCATAGTTCACTCTGTGCCTCTTCTACTGGAAGATGTAGTTTGAAATATTAGAAGATGGCAGAAATAAATGATCCCTCCATCTCTTTTATACAAGCTAGACTGGAGTAGATGAAGCTATTTCTTACTTTTATCCTTTTTCTGTAGCAAATAGATTAATGTGATAATAAACTTGAATGTTCAGAGATAGACAGTAACTCCCACCAATCTTTCTCCATAGCAAAGCCTGATGTAATGAACATACTAAATCATTCATAGCCTCCTCCCCAGCATGAGTCAAGCTTAGCACAATATGGATCCTGAGATACAGATACTAGTCACTCTAAGACTCTTCAGGACAGACATATGAGGTTTGAAACCTAGTTTACTTCTAACATTAACTGCAAGACTGATCAAAGAGTTAGGATAGCTATGAGAGAAACTAACTTCCTCAGAGTCTACTGAATAGGACAGAGAAAAGTAGAGAGCACATAATTTTACTTCTAATCTCTTCTACAGGACAGAGCAAAGTTAACACAACATAGATTCTGAGGGACAGTCGTTTGTTGTTGATCTGTCCTATAGAGGATTTGCTGATAGAAATTGTGTGTTCTGTCCCTAAGACCTTTCCACTAGTGAGGCTTGGAGGGAAATAATATCTGTCTCTCATAACCCATATTCTGCATTCCATAAGTATAGATTGAGGTTAGCACAAAATGAATTCTGGGTGACAGATATTAGCACCCTACAAACATCATCTTTATGATGGAGTGAGGAGTAAAGCACACTATTCAACCCTCAACTTGTTCCATTGGAGTGATAAAAAAGGATGATGTGGATTCTGAGATACAAACATTAACCATCCTCTTTCAAGTATCCTTTGCAGAACAGAAGGAGGAAGAAAATACTTTATTGGTTCCTTTCAAAAATATTACATTTGGCATATCAGGATAGGACAACTTGGATCCTGAGAGATAGTCACTAGATTCTACAAAGCCACCTCCATGTACAGACTAAGGTGGAAAACACATTAGTTTACTCTTTCACCTCCTTTCTTTAACATACAGAATTAGAACTATGTGAAGTCTGAGAGACAGACTTCAGCTTCTTCTAATCTTCTTCATTAGGAAGACAGGAGTGAACAGCACACTAGTCCAACCTTAGTCTCCACTGTTGTATATGTTGGGTGTGGCTACATACATTCTGAGAAATAAGCTCCCTCCAAATGTTTTCCAAGGGATACACTATGATGTAGAGCAGTTTTCATTCTAGCCTTATCTGAAGTATTGATCATGGTTAATAGAACAGGGGTTCTGAGATGCAGACAGAATGGTTCTCTACCAGCATCCTCAGCTGAGCAAGCTGACACTGTGAGTCAGCAATTTCATCCATCACTCGATCCATAGGATACACAAAGGGCATTCTGGGAGAAGAGCAAGGGAGTAAGAGAGTGAGGATGAGAGAGGTAAAGACAAATGTAGAAAGAGAGAGATAACATCTCTCTTCAAGCCCCCTTTTATATGTCAGATTGATCTAGAGAGCACACTCTTTCCCTCCTAACTTTATCCATATGAAAGATGAGTATTAGTAAAACATGGGTTCTGTGAGAAACACACTAATTCATTACAAACTTCTCTTATATGACAGACTGATTTGGAGAACATACTAGTTCATTACTTACTCTATATGACGGGTCAAGGAATATAGAATATGGATTATGAGAGACAGACACTACTACCCTCGAAGCCTCAGCAGTGGAATGGTCTTAGGGACAGAACACACAGCTCCTCTCATTAAATCCTCTACAAGACAGATCAAGTTACAGTTACATAGATTCTGAGAGACAGCTCCAAGCTTCCTACAAGCCTCCTCATTAGGACAATCTGGAATGGAGAACACTCCAATCCATTTCTACATGACTGGTCAAGGAGAACATGACATGAGTTCTCAGCAAAAGGACTAGTCCTTCCTCCCCCACAAATATATCCTTTAGGGCAGGCTGAAATAGAGAGTGCACTAGTGCATTCTCAAATTATCATGGTTAGGACAACATGGATTCTGACAGACAGAACTAGTTTCCTTAAAACCTATAGGCTGAGGCGGAAACTGCATTAGTTCCCTTCTCAACTCTTAGGACATATCAAGTTAAAAATCATAGATTCTGAGAATTCAACACTAGCTTGCACCAAGCCTCCTCAACTATAAGATGGAGGTGGAAAACATACTGGTTTACGGTTTATCTCATTTGCTGAACAGACAGAGGTAGAATGACATGGCTTTTGAGAGACAAACTCAAGTTTGCTCAAACCTTCCTCATTAGGAGAGACTAGAGGGGAGAACACTATAGATCACACACCTCATAACCAACTTCCTCTCTTGTAGAGACCAAGTTTGAACTGCATGCATTCTGAGAAACTGACACTAGGTCCACCCATCTTTTCCATAGGATGTACTGAGTGAAAGGTAGTGCACACTAGGTCACCTCTGTCCTTATCCGTTAGATAGGTCATGGGTATTAAATCTTGGGTTCTGAAAGAGAAGGATTACCTCCCTACAATCCTCTTTAGTAAACTGGACTGGGTTGGAGATCCTCCAACTTCCCTCTTTAACTCCTCCATAGGGCAGATTAAGTTATGATGACATTGATTCTGAGAGTCAGAGCCTAGCTTACTCCAAGCCTCCTCCATTGGATACAGTGACAAGAAGAATACATTATATAACTCCTAACCCCCTATCTGGAACTGACCATGTTCGAGAATTCTAATAGACATTAGTTTCCTTCAATCCTCCATCTGATAGACTGAAACACAGAGCAAATTGACAACATGGATTCTGAGAAACAGACACTAGCTTCCTCTAAGGCTCATTCATACAGCAGTCTGAGTTGGAGAGCACACTCATTCGCTACTATCCTCCTGTGTAGGACAGATCAAGGTTAGGACAATGTTGACAGAAGTTTCTGTCCTGCCCGGTCCCACAGCTATTCAGTCCCAAAGAAACACACAGAGGCCTACATTAATTATAAAATGTTTGACCAATTATCTCAGCCTTCTTATTAACTAACTTTTATATCTTAAATTATCCCATAATTCTAGTCTGTGTTAGCCACGTGGCTTGGTACTTTTTATCAGTGAGGCATTCTCATATTGCTTCCTCTGCATCTGGGTGACAACTGCAGACTGAGCCTTTCCTCTTCCCAGAATTCTATCTTGTCACCTTGCATATACTTCCTACCTGACTACTGGTCAATCAGAATTTTATGAAACCAATACAAGTGACAAATCTTTATAGGTTACAAGACCATTGTCCCACAGTTGAACAATATGGATTCTCAGAGACAGACAGTATCTCCCTTAAACCCTACTCTGAACAATAGCTGGAGAACATGTTAGTTCTTTTCTGAACTCCTCCACAGGACGTATCAAGTCAGAAAAATGGGATTTTGAGACTCCATCCCTGGTTTCCTCTTGTCGGCCTTATTTGGGTAGACTAGACTGGAGAACAATACCAATTTATTCCTAACATTTCCTTAGCTTGAAAGACAACAAAACAGCATGAATTATGGATTCTGAGAGACAGTTGCTAGCTTCCTCCAATCTTCAATCTTAGGATAGGCTGGACTGGATAGCACACTACTTTACTCCTCATATCCTTTGTTGTACAGACTGTGTTTGAACTGCATTCACTGTGAGAGACAATATTAGCTCCCTTCATCTCTTTTCCATAGGATGTACTTAGGTATAAAGAACTGTGTAAATTCTATTTTTAGCTGTAGGATAGATCACAGATTTAAAAAAAAAAACAACTGCATTTTAGAGACACACACTAAATCCATCATAGCCTCCCCAGTAGAACAGAACGAGGATGGATATACAAGTTCATCCTAACTATAGGACAGATTGAGGTTAAAACAACATAGATTATGAGTGAGAGGAGGAAAGAAAGGCAAAGAAAGGCAGAGAAGGAGAAAGTGATATAGGTAGAAAGGTAGAGGGAGAGAAAGAGAGAAGAAGAAGAAGAAGAAGAAGAAGAAGAAGAAGAAGAAGAAGAGGAAGAAAGAGAGAGAGAGAGAGAGAGAGAGAGAGAGAGAGAGACTAGCTCCTCCCAAGAACCTTTCACATATATAACTTATCTGAAAGGCATATTAGTTCATTTCTAATATTTTTCATGAGACAGATGAAGGTTATCAAAACACTGATTCTGTGAGACAGGCCCTACTTCCCTAAAAACCCCTTCTGTAGGACAGACTTATATGCAGGACATCCTAGTACATTCGTAACTTTATCTGTATGACAAACCTATGGAGACACAAATCCCTCCCTTGTCTTCTTCCCACCCAAACTCCCCCTCTTCCATGCACCCACCATTGATGCCCAAACTTTTGGAGACCCAAATCCCTCCCTTTTCTTCTTCCCACCCAAACTCCCCCTCTTCCATGCAACCACCATTGATGCCCAAACTTTGGAGACCCAAATCCCTCCCTTGTCATCTACCCATACAAACTCCCTCTCTTCCATGCACCCACAATTGATGCCCAAACCTTTGGAGACACAAATCCCTCCCTTGACTTCTACCCACCCAAACTCCCTCTTTTTTCACACACTCACCATTACTGCCCCAAACCTTTGGAGACCCAAATCCCTTCCTTGTCTTCTTCCCACACAAACTCCCAATCTTTCATGCACCCATCATTGATGCCCAAACATTTGGAGACCCAAATCCCTCCCTTGTCTTCTACCAACCCAAACTCCCCCTCTTCCATGCACCCACTATGACTGTTCCTAACCTAGTGAAGAACAAATCTCTCCGTTGCCATTCACCCACCCATCTTCCCTCTCTTCTCCTATAACCATCATTTTTCCTTCCCTTTCCTGGTTTCACCTTTAGTCACTGTAAAAGACACATAGCTTTTCAACTAAATTGAATTTATTTTCAATTTAAGAAATTTATACCAATGCAATTTTCTTTGTCATATTTGGGCATTCCCCGTCTTCATGATAGCCATCTTATTGGCTCTCCCCCTCATCGGCTGCTGCGACCATGCTTGCTTCTCCAGTAGTGCGCACCTCGGCTTCCTTTTCAGGCTCTTTCTCCTTAGGTTCAGGCATTGCAGTAAGAGCATTCACTTTGATTTTCTTCCGTTCGAGGGCAGCTGCCTCTTCGGCCTCCCTCTTCCTCTTGTTCTTCTTCTTCCTGTGTTTGCTTTTCTTGTGTGCCTGGAATGGCAAGAGGTGAACACAAGAATTAGTTAATAGAGGGAGAAGTCAGGAGAGGCATGTGAAGGACACTTTGTCGGAAGAGGTGAGAATTGATAAGGGATTTATGCCAGGAAGGAGAGAGGTAGTGACTTTAGGTAAGAGTAAATGAGTAGAGGAGGGAGCTCCAGTAGGGTTCGTCAACTCACCTTTCCGCACGACATGTAAGGTGGATACTGCTTTAGAGCTGCCTTTGTCTTCATCATAAGGACTGGCCCATTCGCTGCCATTGGAACATCACTACAGGATGTTGGGAGGTCCATGTCGGACAGTGATTCCTTAGATTCCTTTGCTAGACTCTCCATCACCAAGTCGCATGAGCGCGTGTTGTTTCTCCCTCGAGGGGCTGTGAACAACTGGCAGGGTAGGGAAGGCCACACCCTCAGACCTGAGTCATCATCAAGGTCTCGACCAATAGTAGGTGAGCTTGTGCTCTGACATCACAAAGCCTGGTTCTGACCCACAAGAATGCCTGGGGAAGGAAGGAACAAATAGTGGACTGTACCACTCCTGACACTTTGATGATAGGGGGAAGATATTGAGAAGGCAAAGAGAGTTTGGGTTTAGATGGAGACTTTGTTTAATAACTCTAAGGCAAATTTTCCACCTCAACCTTTTTTTACATATCTACCTTTGTTGTGGTAGAACACATGACAGATCATTTGCTTCTCCAAATCCTTCAACAATACAATCCCTGTCAATGGTTTAGTCCAAAATGTCCGCCTCAATCTTTGGCTAGCATCTTGAATGTCTTCCCTAAAATCATTCCCAAATAACATTCCTACTCCATGGCTTAGCCTGTTGACCGTACACACACACACTCACACACACATACACACACACACACACACACACACACACACACACACGAATACTTGCATCTCCACATTCCTCTGTACCTAATGAATATACGCAAACCAGTGTCCATATCTTGTCTGGCTGTGTAGCAACAAATCATGGCCTCCAGGCTTCCACCTTATCCCAAGTCAGGTGACCCAGCCTAGCCTCAATATCTCTTTTACTGTGGTGAGCATACAGCCTCCTTTAATATACTCACTCACCTAAGGAGGCTTTCTACAACCAACATAAGCCCAGTCCATAACCAGGGTTCTCCTATCTTCTGGTGTCTAGCCTATTGAGAATATCACACAGTATTAGACACTTGATTTTTAACATTCTGTTATGTATAACCTGGAAACCATAAGAAATGTTCAATCTTGGTCTGGACTCCTTGCCTTATAGTAGTGAATTTTAGGCTTCAACATGTTGCAGCCTATTTAGAACATTTTTCCTATATTATAGAGAACATCTGGGCTACAGCCAGATATAATCCTATTTAGATAAACCAACAGGGGTCTTAGAGTTGCCCATACCTCTTCACACCATACCCAGACTTCCTATGTCCCCCTCCAGGATTTATCCAGGTGAAGATATCCATACTCTGTAATTGGTTTTCCATATTCAGTGGAATTTATCCTAGATTGAATAGTCCCTGTCCCATCAAAGAATGGACCCTTGCACTCTGCAGTAGTGATTTGTGGCATGTTTTAGGGACACAAATCTCAAAACACAGCATGATCCCACCAGCTACTACTATTCTGTAGCCAACACTGGGAGTTCCCCAACACTTATCATACCTGTCCTGGCTAATGGAATAACCCCACTCCTTATGAAATGTTATCGTGTCCTCCTAAAGTTCGAACCTAGTGAATATTTCCTGTTCCAAATACTGTTTTTCCACATCCCTCCAAACATAGCTCATATTGATGTGGGATTCCCTTTTGTATATCTATGTATCATTATGATCCATACCAGTAAGGCTCTCACTGGTAGCTGCTGGTTTTCTCCTTCAGCAGCTACATGGCATCTCCCTGACTCTGCCTACTTTCTCTCTATATCTCTGTTCAGATTTCCTGCCTGGCTATATTCTACTAATCGATTGCCCAAAGCATCTTCTTGAATAACCAATGGTAATAAAACATATTCATAGCATATAGGATTCCTAGTCCCATCAAATCCTCCTGTGCAGTAGACAACATATACATTCCCACTGAGACAACCCCAACCTTATCAAACCACAGGATCTCTGGCTGACTACATAATATCACAGCATGCCAAGACTGTCCAAATCCTTCTACAATGCCAAGAGAAGTAAGTGCACCTTTCGAGCAGATAATTCTTTTCCTACTCCAGTAGAGTCCAGACCTGATGAAACATCCAGTGAGAACTCTAAAAGAGCTGTTTTCTCACACTTATAGTGACTTTTAGCTGTTTGCTGAGTTCCAAACCCTAGGCTCCATCTTAGTCCTACCGTGCTTTGATAGATAGTTCTAAGCTTCTGCTGGCACTTTCCCTCCAACTGGCCTTGTCCTAGCACATTCTTTTGTGCTGTATCCAGCATCTACATTCCCAACAGTAACCATCCTACCTGAATCCATCTGCAGGATGATTCCGATGCCTAAACCACTTCATTATATAACCAGACATCCCACAACCACCAGGACCCAACTTTAGCCAATTGAGTAACCCACTACACAAAAATGAATATTTGATTTTCCACTTGCTGTCTGACTTACAGCTGCCTCATGTGCCTTGCATTTGCAAATTTTAGGCCTGTGAAGGTTTTCAAAGCCTTCAGCCAAGACTAGGTCCAGCAACTCCTTCTTTGGTATAGTCAACAGTTAGGCTCCCCTGAATTTAACACACCTACACCCATGCATGAAATAGTTGCCCTGCTTTCACAACTCCATTTCCAATCCAGACTTTCCATATCTTCCCCAAAGACCAAGCCCAGAATATTTCCCCTACCAGATAGCGTTTCCCCATATGCCAACAAACAGATCATAAGTCACAACAAGTGTCCAAGTCTAGTTTTTGCCACTGATATTCTTGCATGTTGTAGTAATGCTCACAGGATTCAACAGAGTTCCAAATGTGAGGGCCGAATCCCAGCATCTACTCCTGTCCTCCAACCAACATACATTGTCCTACAAGGACCTGCGCTGCTTGAATCTACATATAGTACTCATTTTGCTAACTATCTTACCCGAATCCAAATTCTGTATTCCTGAGTCCTCCACCATGGTATGGCCTGGTAAGTACTCACTCCCTCACAACCAGATATTTCATATTCTATCTCTATCTGGATCTAGCCTCTTTCCCAAAGTCATTATACAAATTTAGTTTGATCACCTAAGTAGCAATATAATTTCGGAAATCCCATGTCTTGGCCTTCCACGTGTGCAATTGCCGACATACATGCAGCAGACAAGTTGCTACCTTCACCCACCCACAGTACCCTCTGTGTTACCTGCAGCACCCTACTCTACCACATTCCTAATGTTCTCTTCCAGGAACTGGTTTCTTATATAAGCCACCAACCAATACTTGTTTTCCATATCCATCTGCATCTAGCTTGAGTTTAACAGCCAGCACCCCTGCATAATCTGGCTGTTTGCCTCTTTAGTCAAGGGTCTTCTGGGAGTATGGTGCCAAATAACTCAGCTCAGACTATTCTCAGGAATCCTCCTTTTCTGTCGTGAACATATAGTCTTTGCTAGCACTTACCCTGCACTAATACATCCACGGGACACTTTAGGTACAGTATAGAGCATTAATCCTCATTCAGATTTTCTACGTCTTCCCAGGGTTTAACTTGTTTAGTTTAGTTACCCACTCAGTACTTTGTACATAGAGGGCTTGATCTACCCAAGTTGCAACAGCCAGTGTCCTGGTCTTCTCCAGCTGCTTCTATAGCAATCTCCGGCATTCTTAGACCCATCAACTTTTTCTATGCTATTGACAGCATCTAGATTCCCACAAAGACTATCAGTCTCTCATAGAACCAGAGGAGTTGTGGCTGCCCTACATGACCATTCTATCCCCAGACTATCAGAATACTCCTCCATTGTCTAGATTTCAGAGCACTGCTCTGCATCCTATCATCGTTTTTCTAATACAGTGGAGTCCAGACTGGATGGAACATCCAGTGTCATCCCTAGATTTCAATAGTAGTGACTTCTAGCTGTTGGTAGGGTTCCAAATCCTTTGTTCCATCTTAGTCCCACCATGGTCTCTTAGGCTGAATGCAACATATAGTGTCCTGCATGAATCTCCTGAAACAACACTTACACACAGGACACTCTAGGCTACCTATACAACACAACTTAATACCCAGATTACCCAGAATACCCATGTACTCCCCAGAGTCAAGCCTGTAGACTAACACCAAATGTACTCATCATATATGATTTTCTACAACTTGCTGAATTGATCACAGTACTCTAGCCTACATAGACAAACTATAACACATAACAGGTGCCTCTAGGATTCAGTAGGGTGTAAAATCTCACACCCCAGCACAGCCCCTCCATCTATTCATGTGCTATAGTTAACATTTAGTATTTCTACAATAGTTGTCCTATCTATGGCCACAGGACTAGATGTTCACTATACCATGGCACTCTATACACAAACTTCCCATCCACTCCCCAGAGTCTAGTTCCTGAAACTCCAAACACAACCCAATATTTCTGTTTTCATGTCATGCAAAACATAAATCCCATGCTGCATGCAGTTTGGCACAGATGTCTGGACTCCTAGCCTTGCTGTAATGACCCCTAGAATTCAACAAGGTCCCCATTCCTTGGCCCTAGCCTATGCCAAGCATTTTGTCCTTGGCTGTAGCCTACATCTATGCTCCCATAGGGATGTACCCTAGCCCTGTCTACCCACATCTACTTTCAGAAAGCCTTGTGACACATAAAATACACCAATAAATACACAGACTTCCTGTGGTCTCCTCCTGGGTGAGCCTGGTGTTTACATCCCTATCTGACATTTTATTTTCTGGCGTAACTAGAATGGTCGAACATCCAGTGACCATGACTAGTGTGGCTATAAGTTCCTTGTACTTGATGGCTCTAGGCTTCTGCAGACTCTGGTTCCTCCAACTGACCTTGTCCTAGCCTATTCCTTTGTGCTATATCCAACTTCCATACTCTCAACTTGAACCATTCTACCTTCATTCAATCACAAGTGACATTTAAATGATTAAGCCACCTATCTTTGTCCCTAGACATCCCACATGCTTGGCCTCCAGGGTTTAGCCTAGTGAGTAATAACCAACACAAACATGAATACTTGTTTTTCCACATGCAGCCTGACCTTCTAGAAACACACTTGCCTTCCATTTGTGAGCTTTAGGCATCTACAGGATTGAATGTGTGCAGACAAGCTTAGGCCCTACAACTTCTACTATGCTTTAGTGAACAGCTAGGCTCCCTCTGCACTCAACGTTCTTGCACACATGCCCAGACTGTCCATATCCTCCTATAAAGTCGATAGAGGTATGCACCCTTCTGCAAAGATAATTGTTTTCCCAAACTAGTGGAGTCCAGACCATCTTGTGGCATCCCTAGAATAGTGCTTGTTCTCACTCGCAATGACTTACTTATATCTACCTATCTGTCTATCTATCTATCTATTTTTAATCTGAGGGAAGGCTTCTCTATGTAACTTTGAAGTCTATGTGTGCACTAGCTCTGTAGACCAGGTTGGCTTCACACTTACAGAGATCCTCCTGCCTCTGCCTCCCAAGTGCTATGATTAAAGTCATGCACCACCTCCACTGATCCTTGTAGTGACTTCTAACTTTTGTCAATGTCCGAAATCCTTTGCTTCAGACTAGTACTACCATGTTCTTCTTTGCTATAGGTAAGATCTTGGTTCCTGCATGAAGTTCCTGTTACAACACTTAGCCACAGAACACTGTGTGCTGCCTATACAACCCAACTCTGTACTCAGATTCCCCATGACCTCTCCAGAGTCAGGCCTGTTAATTATCCCTAACATACTCATCATAAATGTTTTTGCACATCCTGCTGAATCTATACCAGTACCCCAGCCTAGACAAACAACTTATACTTCAGAGCAGAGGCCTTCAGGCTTCATCATGGTCCCAAATCTCATACACCCCCAATTTCAGTGCTATAAGGAACAATTAGAGTGCCACTAGTACTTGCCCTATCCACAGGCACAGGACTAGATGTTGACTATACTACCCCACTCTATACACAAACTTTCTGTGTTCTCTTCCAGGGCCTAGTCTATTGGATATTCCACATACATCCCAATATTTCTGTTTTCATATCCTGTAGCGTGTAAATCATGAGCCTTAGGCAGTGCCACCATAGTAGCCTGAAATCTTTGCCTTGCAGTAATGATCTCTAACTTCAACAAAGTCCTAAATCCTAGTTCCCAGTTTAGTCCCAGTATTTCATCCTTTGCTCTAGCCTACATGGTGTGCTCCTGGGAGGATCATCAGTCGTCGTACCAAACTAAGAATATTGCATACTATATTAATGAACAACCTAGAAAGATATGTCCATGAATGCAATAGTGGTACAAACTTTCTGGGAATAATCAGCTCCTTAAGAGTGAATTTAAGGTCTACTCTACAGAAAGCATCACATGCCTGCTGCTGTAAGCTTTGTCGAGAACACATGGTTATGGAGTTCCAAGACCCCAGTATTGAACCTCATACTATTATTTTGTTAAATGAATGAAGTATCAAGCTTCACTCTACATTCATACCTCGATAACTACAGATTAGTGCAGTTCTCAGACCTCCTCAGAGACCTTGGTAGAGTAGATTATGTTTAAAAAAGACAATCAAAACTGGTCATCCTGGAAAAAAAATGAGAGTATGTGCAATGGGATATTTGTAGCCCTCTCTTCAAGACTCAGGTACCATTGCAGGGAGCATTTAAAAAGATTTTATGAGTCTGAGGCTGCAGATGCCAAGAGTGAAATTGTGATCTCAAGACATGACAGAGTCATTGCTCTCACAAATACAGAGCCGTCGTGATTGCATGCAAAGGCCTGTGTAAGATGAGGCCAGGTCATATTCCAGTATGCTTGGTGACTAAGCACTCAAATATATGCCAGTATGGTTTCCATCCACATTAACTCTCACACTTCTCTAGAAGCCACCAACTGTCAGGAGTTTGCCAGTTAGACTCTGGAGCCCTCCTACAGTGCATTTTTGACTAAGGGGGATGGCTCAGAAGTCTGTACTGCTAACTGACAAACTACTGACAGTTGCTGGCTTCTAGAGAAATGTGACAGTTAATGAAAGGGAATGAAAAACAGGCTCTCATGTACTTGAATACTTACTTAGTTACCAAGAAGTGCAACTGTTTGGGAAATTAGGAGGTGTGACCATGCTGGAATGCATATAGCCTTTGTGGATAATATATGTCACTGAGGGTGGGTTTTGAGGTTTACATTCCCACATCAGGCCACGTCTCTCTCTCTCTCTCTCTCTACCTACTACTGATGAATCAGTTGGTATGGACTCAACAACAGGCCCAGTGCCGTGTTTGCCAGAATCCTGACATGATGATCATGAATTAATTTCCTAAAATTATAGGCAAGCATCCAATTAACTAGTGATCAATAGATCCAGAGACCCTTTCAAGTCTCTTGCATCTTGAAATCCTGAACTGAGATTAGAGTTTAGCTAGAGGGACAGGGTATTGACATATAAGCAGTTGTGGTCAGGAGGTGGCATCTACCCTCCCTTAGCTCACCCATCATTGTCTAATTGTTAGTCTTATCTGGCAAGGTGGTTTGATAGTAGGAATTGTGTGAAATCTCTTTAAGGAGACAAGGTTTTCCTTTGGGTAGAGAACATTGCTTTACCTGGCATGAGATTTCTGTAGAAATACTCATTACGTTGACGTCAATGATTTGACTGTTCTGATAGATCAAGCTACACAATTGTCTCATTAGTATATCCTCATTTCTGCTAGGCCTGTTATGTAAGTAGCCCATTCTAAAAGCCCTATTAAAACACAAATTTTTTATAAAGGATAACCAAGGGTAAACCTGTCACTTCAAATTACCATTTTTTCACTGAGATGTGATCAGTAGATTTGAGTTTTCTGGGTGATTATTGCTCCTGGGGAGATTTCCTTACTTACATTGGATGGTGAGGTATAAAACCAACATTCAAAAAAAGTTGCCAAACAGGAAACATAACAGCTATTTGTGGGGATAACTGTCACTCACACACTTCACCTCAGATAGGTTGAGACATTCATACTGTGAAGTTTTGCCCGGATCTTGCAAAATACATGGATGGTGGAGCACAGTCTTCTTCATCCGTATCTATGAGATTAGATAAATGTAGCAATTTGGATTCAATGCTCCATAATTACCTCTATGAGTCTTACAGTGCATGTGTGGTATGACCCTCAAATCTGTGGGAACCAAAGTCCCTTCTTTGTCATATGCTAACCCAAATTTTCTTCTTTTTATATATCAAACCATATTCCTTTTCTGGCCTCTATCCCTATAGTATACAAAATGTCAGATTTTCCATCTTCAACACCAAAGAGTCTTCTGTGTCATATACCCACCTAAATCAATTTTCTAGGCCTCAACTTGAAATTTGAGTTCAAGGTGTGGTTCATACAATACACGCAATCAAATCCATCTTTATCGTAAATTCATGAAAATTGTTTATCTGCCATTAAACTTTGAAAAACCATAATTTCTCCCATATCATATACCAACCCAATCTCTCTCTCTCTCTCTCTCTCTCTCTCTCTCTCTCTCTCTCTCCCCACTGTTGCTGCCTTCATCCTTATGAGACCACATCCCTCCTTTGTCATCTGCCTATCCACACTACCTCTCTTGCCATATAGCCAATATTTCTTCCCTAAAACCTTATCAGACACAAATCTCTCCCTTTCATTCAACCAAGTGAACTCCCTCTCTCGCCATGTACCCACTATTTCTGGACCCATCCTTCCAAGACACTCATTCCTCCTTAGCCATACACCAAACCTAATACTCTCTCTTATAATGTTTCCACCATTTCTTCCCCCAAACGTTGTGATGGCCCAATCTGCCCCATGTCATGTACTCACCCAAACTCCCTCGCTAGCCATATATCCACCATGTCTGCCCCCATCCTGCTGTGACCCAAATCCTTCTCTTGCCATATGCCCACTGAAAATTCTTCTATTTTCATGTAACCACACAATTTCCTGTCTTGTGATGTAACCACCATTTCTTCCCCCAAACATGTCAGACCCAAATATATCCATGTTTATAAGCCCAACAAAACCCCCTCTCTTGACATATACCCACCCAAACTCTGTTTCATGAAATATACCAATTATTTCTGCCCCAAACCTTAAGAGACCCAAACACCCCCTGGTCATACAGCTACCCAAACTCCTCTCTGGGCATATACCCATCATTTTGCGACCGGCTTTGTGAGACCCTAATCTCTCCATTGTCGTATGCCCATCCAAAGTATTTCTCTTGCTACATACTCACCATTGCTGCCCCTAAAGTGTATAAGACCCAAATCCCTCCCTTGTCATTTACCCAGCATACTCCCTCTGTTCCTATATATCCACCATTTCTGACCCCATCTTTCTGAGACCCTAATCCCACCCTTCATATAATAACCCAAACTCCTCTCTTAACAGATACTCATGATTTCTGCCACCTGAGTATTTGAGAATCAAATCCTTCCCTTGTCATGTACCCACCCAAATGTCTCTTATCATTTACCCATCATTACACTCTCCAAAGTATATGAGATCCAACTCCCTTCCCTGGCATTACCCACCCATATTCCCACAATTTCCAAGCTCTCACCATTACTGCCCCAAAATTTTGGAGACACAAACCCCTCCCATGTCTTCTACCCACACAAAATCCCCCTCTTCAAGGCACCCACCATTGATGCCCAAACTTTTGGAGACACAAATCCCTCCCTTTTTTCCTACCCACCCAAACTCCCTCTCTTCCATGCACCCACAATTGATGCCCAAACCTTTGGAGACCCAAATCCCTCCCGTGTCTTCTACCCACCCAAACTCCCTCTCTTTCCATGCACTCACCATTACTGCTCCAAACATATGGAGACCCAAATCCCTCCCTTGTCTTCTTCCCCCCAAACTCCCCCTCTTCCATGCACCCACCATTGTTTCCCACACCTTTGGAGACCCAAATCCCAAACTTGTCTTCTTCCCACCCGAACTCCCCCTCTTCCATGCACCCACCATTGTTGCCCAAACCTTTGGAGACCCAAATCCCACCCTTGTCTTCTTCCAACCCAAACATCCCCACTTTCATGCACCCACCATTGATGCCCAAACCTTTGGAGACCCAAATCCCTCCCTTGTCTTCTACCCACCCATGCTCCCTTTCTTTTCATGCACTCACCATTACTGCCCCAAAATCCCCCTCATCCAGGCACCCACCAATGATGCCCAAACGTTTGGAGAAAAAATCCCTCCCTCTCTTCTTCCCACCCAAACTCCCCCTCTTCCATTCACCCATCATTCATGCCCAAACCTTTACAAACACAAATCCTTCCCTTGTCTCCTACACACCCAAACTCCCTTTCTTCCATGCACCCACAAGTGATGCCCAAACCTTTGGGACACAAATCCCTCCCTTGTCATCTACCAACCCAGTTCCCTTTCTTTTCATGCACTCACCATTACTGCCCAAAACCTTTGGAGACACAAATCCCTTCCTTGTCTTCTATCCACCCTAACTCCCCCTCTTCCATGCACCCACCATTGATGACCAATTCTTTGGAGACCCAAATCCCTCCCTTGTCATCTTCCCACCCAAACTCCCTTTCTTTTCATGCCATCACCATTACTGCCCCAAAACTTTGGAGACCCAAATCCCTCCCTTGTCTTCTTCCCACCCAAACTCCCCGTCTTCCATGCACCCACCATTGATGCCCAAACCTTTGGAGACACAAATCCCTCCCTTGTCTCCTACCCACCAAAACTCCCTCTCTTTCCATGCTCTCACCGTTAAAGCCACAAAATTTTGGAGACCCTAATCCCTCCCTTGTCTTCTTCCCACACAAACTCGCCTCTTTTATGCACCCACAATTAATGCCCAAACCTTTGTAGACCCAAATCCCTCCCTTGTCTTCTACCAACCCAAACTCCCCCTCTTTCCATGAACCCACTATGACTGTCCCAAACCTAGTGAAGAACAAATCTCTCCATTGCCATTCACCCACCCATCTTCCCTCTCTTCTCCTATAACCATCATTTTTCCTTCCCTTTCCTGGTTTCGCTTTTAGTCACTGTAAAAGACACATAGCTTTTCAACTAAATTGAATTTATTTTCAATTTAAGAAATTTATACGAATGCAATTTTCTTTGTCATTTTTGTGCATTCCCCGTCTTCATGATAGCCATCTTATTGGCTCTCCCCCTCATTGGCTGCTGCGACCACGCTTGCTTCTCCAGTAGTGTGCACCTCGGCTTCCTTTTCAGGCTCCTCCTCCTTAGGTTCAGGCATTGAAGTAACAGCTTTCACTTTGATTTTCTTCCGTTCGAGGGCAGCTGCCTCTTCGGCCTCCCTCTTTCTCTTGTTCCTCTTCTTTGAGGAGTGCTTCCGGTGTTTGCTTTTCTTGTGTGCCTGGAATGGCAAGAGGTGAACACAAGAATTAGTTAATAGAGGGAGAAGTCAGGAGAGGCATGTGAAGGACACTTTGTCGGAAGAGGTGAGAATTGATAAGGGATTTATGCCAGGAAGGAGAGAGGTAGTGACTTTAGGTAAGAGTAAATGAGTAGAGGAGGGAGCTCCAGTAGGGTTCGTCAACTCACCTTTCCGCACGACATGTAAGGTGGATACTGCTTTAGAGCTGCCTTTGTCTTCACCATAAGGACTGGCCCGTTCGCTGCCATCGGAACATCACTACTGGATGTTGGGAGGTCCATGTCGGACAGTGATTCCTTAGGTTCCTTTGCTAGACTCTCCATCACCAAGTCGCGTGAGTGCCTGTTGTTTCTCCCTCGAGGGGCTGTGAACAACTGGCAGACTAGGGAAGGCCACACCCTCAGACCTGAGTCATCATCAAGGTCTCGACCAATAGTAGGTGAGCTTGTGCTCTGACATCACAAAGCCTGGTTCTGACCCACAAGAATGCCTGGGGAAGGAAGGAACAAATAGTGGACTGTACCACTCCTGACACTTTGATGATAGGGGGAAGATATTGAGAAGGCAAAGAGAGTTTGGGTTTAGATGGAGACTTTGTTTAATAACTCTAAGGCAAATTTTCCACCTCAAACTTTTTTACATATCTACCTTTGTTGTGGTAGAACACATGACAGATCATTTGCTTCTCCAAATTCTTCAACAATGCTATCCCTGTCAATGGTTTAGTCCAAAATGTCCGCCTCAATCTTTGGCTAGTATCTTGAATGTCTTCCCTAAAATCATTCCCAAATAACATTCCTACTCCATGGCTTAGCCTGTTGACCGTACACACACACACACTCACACACACATACACACACACACACACACACACACACACACACACGAATACTTGCATCTCCACATTCCTCTGTACCTAATGAATATACGCAAACCAGTGTCCATATCTTGTCTGGCTGTGTAGCAACAAATCATGGCCTCCAGGCTTCCACCTTATTCCAAGTCAGGTGACCCAGCCTAGCCTCAATATCTCTTTTACTGTGGTGAGCATACAGCCTCCTTTAATATACTCACTCACCTAAGGAGGCTTTCTACAACCAACATAAGCCCAGTCCATAACCAGGGTTCTCCTATCTTCTGGTGTCTAGCCTATTGAGAATATCACACAGTATTAGACACTTGATTTTTAACATTCTGTTATGTATAACCTGGAAACCATAAGAAATGTTCAATCTTGGTCTGGACTCCTTGCCTTATAGTAGTGAATTTTAGGCTTCAACATGTTGCAGCCTATTTAGAATATTTTTCCTATATTATAGAGAACATCTGGGCTACAGCCAGATATAATCCTATTTAGATAAACCAACAGGGGTCTTAGAGTTGCCCATACCTCTTCACACCATACCCAGACTTCCTATGTCCCCCTCCAGGATTTATCCAGGTGAAGATATCCATACTCTGTAATTGGTTTTCCATATTCAGTGGAATTTATCCTAGATTGAATAGTCCCTGTCCCATCAAAGAATGGACCCTTGCCCTCTGCAGTAGTGATTTTTGGCATGTTTTAGGGACACAAATCTCAAAACACAGCATGATCCCACCAGCTACTACTATTCTGTAGCCAACACTGAGAGTTCCCCAACACTTATCATACCTGTACTGGCTAATGGAATAACCCCACTCCTTATGAAAAGTTATCGTGTCCTCCTAAAGTTCGAACCTAGTGAATATTTCCTGTTCCAAATACTGTTTTTCCACATCCCTCCAAACATAGCTCATATTGATGTGGGATTCCCTTTTGTATATCTATGTATCATTATGATCCATACCAGTAAGGCTCTCACTGGTAGCTGCTGGTTTTCTCCTTCAGCAGCTACATGGCATCTCCCTGACTCTGCCTACTTTCTCTCTATATCTCTGTTCAGATTTCCTGCCTGGCTATATTCTACTAATCGATTGCCCAAAGCATCTTCTTGAATAACCAATGGTAATAAAACATATTCATAGCATATAGGATTCCTAGTCCCATCAAATCCTCCTGTGCTGTAGACAACATATACATTCCCACTGAGACAACCCCAACCTCATCAAACCACAGGATCTCTGGCTGACTACATAATATCACAGCATGCCAAGACTGTCCAAATCCTTCTACAATGCCAAGAGAAGTAAGTGCACCTTTCGAGCAGATAATTCTTTTCCTACTCCAGTAGAGTCCAGACCTGATGAAACATCCAGTGAGAAGTCTAAAAGAGCTGTTTTCTCACACTTACAGTGACTTTTAGCTGTTTGCTGAGTTCCAAACCCTAGGCTCCATCTTAGTCCTACCGTGCTTTGATAGATAGTTCTAAGCTTCTGCTGGCACTTTCCCTCCAACTGGCCTTGTCCTAGCACATTCTTTTGTGCTGTATCCAGCATCTACATTCCCAACAGTAACCATCCTACCTGAATCCATCTGCAGGATGATTCCGATGCCTAAACCACTTCATTATATAACCAGACATCCCACAACCACCAGGACCCAACTTTAGCCAATTGAGTAACCCACCACACACAAATGAATATTTGATTTTCCACATGCTGTCTGACTTACAGCTGCCTCATGTGCCTTGCATTTGCAAATTTTAGGCCTGTGAAGGTTTTCAAAGCCTTCAGCCAAGACTAGGTCCAGCAACTCCTTCTTTGGTATAGTCAACAGTTAGGCTCCCCTGAATTTAACACACCTACACCCATGCATGAAATAGTTGCCCTGCTTTCACAACTCCATTTCCAATCCAGACTTTCCATATCTTCCCCAAAGACCAAGCCCAGAATATTTCCCCAACCAGATAGCGTTTCCCCATATGCCAACAAACAGATCATAAGTCACTACAAGTGTCCAAGTCTAGTTTTTGCCACTGATATTCTTGCATGTTGTAGTAATGCTCACAGGATTCAACAGAGTTCCAAATGCGAGGGCCGAATCCCAGCATCTACTCCTTTCCTCCAACCAACATACATTGTCCTACAAGGACCTGCGCTGCTTGAATCTACATATAGTACTCATTTTGCTAACTATCTTACCCGAATCCAAATTCTGTATTCCTGAGTCCTCCACCATGGTATGGCCTGGTAAGTACTCACTCCCTCACAACCAGATATTTCATATTCTATCTCTACCTGGATCTAGCCTCTTTCCCAAAGTCATTATACAAATTTAGTTTGATCACCTAAGTAGCAATATCTAGGCTTCTATAATTTCGGAAATCCCATGTCTTGGCCTTCCACGTGTGCGATTGCCGACATACATGCAGCAGACAAGTTGCTACCTTCACCCACACACAGTACCCTCTGTGTTACCTGCAGCACCCTACTCTACCACATTCCTAATGTTCTCCTCCAGGAACTGGCTTCTTATATAAGCCACCAACCAATACTTGTTTTCCATATCCATCTGCATCTAGCTTGAGTTTAACAGCCAGCACCCCTGCATAATCTGGCTGTTTGCCTCTTTAGTCAAGGGTCTTCTCGGGAGTATGGTCCCAAATAACTCAGATCAGACTATTCTCAGGAATCCTCCTTTTCTGTCGTGAACATCTAGTCTTTGCTACCACTTACCCTGCACTAATACATCCACGGGACACTTTAGGTACAGTATAGAGCATTAATCCTTATTCAGATTTTCTATGTCTTCCCAGGTTTTAACTTGTTTAGTTTAGTTACCCACTCAGTACTTTGTACAAAGAGGGCTTGATCTACCCAAGTTGCAACAGCCAGTGTCCTGGTCTTCTCCAGCTGCCTCTATAGCATTCTCCGGCATTCTTAGACCCATCAACTTTTTCTGTGCTGTTGACAGCATCTAGATTCCCACAAAGACTATCAGTCTCTCATAGAACCAGAGGAGTTGTGGCTGCCCTACATGACCATTCTATCCCCAGACTATCAGAATACTCCTCCATCGTCTAGATTTCAGAGCACTGCTCTGCATAATATCATTGTTTTTCTAATCCAGTGGAGTCCAGACTGGATGGAACATCCAGTGTCATCCCTAGATTTCAATAGTAGTGACTTCTAGCTGTTGGTAGGGTTCCAAATCCTTTGTTCCATCTTAGTCCCACCATGGTCTCTTAGGCTGAATGCAACATATAGTGTCCTGCATGAATCTCCTGTAACAACACTTACACACAGGACACTCTAGGCTACCTATACAACACAACTTAATACCCAGATTTCCCAGAATACCCAAGTACTCCCCAGAGTCAAGCCTGTAGACTAACACCAAATGTACTCATCATACATGATTTTCTACAACTTGCTGAATTGATCACAGTACTTTAGCCTACATAGACAAACTATAACACATAACAGGTGCCTCTAGGATTCAGTAGGGTGTAAAATCTCACACCCCAGCACAGCCCCTCCATCTATTCATGTGCTATAGTTAACATTTAGTTTTTCTACAATAGTTGTCCTATCTATGGCCACAGGACTAGATGTTCACTATACCATGGCACTCTATACACAAACTTCCCATCCACTCCCCAGAGTCTAGTTCCTGAAACTCCAAACACAACCCAATATTTCTGTTTTCATGTCATGCAAAACATAAATCCCATGCTGCATGCAGTTTGGCACAGATGTCTGGACTCCTAGCCTTGCTGTAATGACCCCTAGAATTCAACAAGGTCCCCATTCCTTGGCCCTAGCCTATGCCAAGCATTTTGTCCTTGGCTGTAGCCTACATCTATGCTCCCATAGGGATGTACCCTAGCCCTGTCTACCCACATCTACTTTCAGAAAGCCTTGTGACACATAAAATACACCAATAAATACACAGACTTCCTGTGGTCTCCTCCTGGGTGAGCCTGGTGTTTACATCCCTATCTGACATTTTATTTTCTGGCGTAACTAGAATGGTCGAACATCCAGTGACCATGACTAGTGTGGCTATGATTTCCTTGTACTTGATGGCTCTAGGCTTCTGCAGACTCTGGTTCCTCCAACTGACCTTGTCCTAGCCTATTCCTTTGTGCTATATCCAACTTCCATACTCTCAACTTGAACCATTCTACCTTCATTCAATCACAAGTGACATTTAAATGATTAAGACACCTATCTTGGTCCCTAGACATCCCACATGCTCGGCCTCCAGGGTTTAGCCTAGTGAGTAATAACCAACACAAACATGAATACTTGTTTTTCCACATGCAGCCTGACCTACTAGTACCACATTTGCCTTCTATTTGCGAGCTTTAGGCATCTACAGGTTTGAATGTTTGCAGACAAGCTTAGGCCCAGCAACTTCTACTATGCTTTAGTGAACAGCTAGGCTCCCTCTGCACTAAACGTTCTTGCACACATGCCCAGACTGTCCATATCCTCCTACAAAGACTATAGAGGTATGCACCCTTCTGCAGAGATAATTGTTTTCCCAAACTAGTGGAGTCCAGACAATCTAGTGGCATCCCTAGAATAGTGCTTGTTCTCACTCGCAATGACTTACTTATATCTACCTATCTCTCTATCTATCTATCTATTTTTAATTCGAGAGAAGGCTTCTCTACGTAACTTTGAAGTCTATTTTTGCACTAGCTCTGTAGACCAGGTTGGCTTCACACTCACAGAGATCCTCCTGCCTCTGCCTCCCAAGTGCTATGATTAAAATCATGCACCACCACCACCCATCCTTGTAGTGACTTCTAACTTTTGTCAATGTCCGAAATCCTTTGCTTCATGTTCTTCTTTGCTATAGGTAAGATCTTGGTTCCTGCATGAAGTTCCTGTTACAACACTTAGCCACAGAACACTGTGTGCTGCCTATACAACCCAACTCTGTACTCAGATTCCCCATGACCTCTCCAGAGTCAGGCCTGTTAATTATCCCTAACATACTCATCATAAATGGTTTTGCACATCCTGCTGAATCTATACCAGTACCCCAGCCTAGACAAACAACTTATACTTCAGAGCAGAGGCCTTCAGGCTTCATCATGGTCCCAAATCTCATACACCCCCAATTTCAGTGCTATAAGGAACAATTAGAGTGCCACTAGTACTTGCCCTATCCACAGGCACAGGACTAGATGTTGACTATACTACCCCTCTCTATACACAAACTTTCTGTGTTCTCTTCCAGGGCCTAGTCTATTGGATATTCCACATACATCCCAATATTTCTGTTTTCATATCCTGTAGCGTGTAAATCATGAGCCTTAGGCAGTGCCACCATAGTAGCCTGAAATCTTTGCCTTGCAGTAATGATCTCTAACTTCAACAAAGTCCTAAATCCTAGTTCCCAGTTTAGTCCCAGTATTTCATCATTTGCTCTAGCCTACATGGTGTGCTCCTGGGAGGATCATCAGTCGTCGTACCAAACTAAGAATATTGCATACTATATTAATGAACAACCTAGAAAGATATGTCCATGAATGCAATAGTGGTACAAACTTTCTGGGAATAATCAGCTCCTTAAGAGTGAATTTAAGGTCTACTCTACAGAAAGCAACACATGCCTGCTGCTGTAAGCTTTGTCGAGAACACATGGTTATGGAGTTCCAAGGCCCCAGTATTGAACCTCATACTATTATTTTGTTAAATGAATGAAGTATCAAGCTTCACTCTACATTCATACCTCGATAACTACAGATAAGTGCAGTTCTCTGACCTCCTCAGAGACCTTGGTGCAGTAGATTATGTTTAAAAAAGACATTCAAAACTGGTCATCCTGGAAAAAAAATGAGAGTATGTGCAATGGGATATTTGTAGCCCTCTCTTCAAGACTCAGGTACCATTGCAGGGAGCATTTAAAAAGATTTTATGAGTCTGAGGCTGCAGATGCCAAGAGTGAAATTGTGATCTCAAGACATGACAGAGTCATTGCTCTCACAAATACAGAGCCGTCGTGATTGCATGCAAAGGCCTGTGTAAGATGAGGCCAGGTCATATTCCAGTATGCTTGGTGACTAAGCACTCAAATATATGCCAGTATGGTTTCCATCCACATTAACACTCACACTTCTCTAGAAGCCACCAACTGTCAGGAGTTTGCCAGTTAGACTCTGGAGCCCTCCTACAGTGCATCTTTGACTATGGGGGATGGCTCAGAAGTCTGTACCTCTAACTGACAAACTACTGACAGTTGGTGGCTTCTAGAGAAATGTGACAGTTAATGAAAGGGAATGAAAAACAGGCTCTCATGTACTTGAATACTTACTTAGTTACCAAGAAGTGCAACTGTTTGGGAAATTAGGAGGTGTGACCATGCTGGAATGCATATAGCCTCTGTGGATAATATATGTCACTGAGGGTGGGTTTTGAGGTTTACATTCCCACATCAGGCCTCGTCTCTCTCTCTCTCTACCTACTACTGATGAATCAGTTGGTATGGACTCAACAACAGGCCCAGTGCCGTGTTTGCCTGAATCCTGACATGATGATCATGAATTAATTTCCTAAAATTATAGGCAAGCATCCAATTAACTAGTGATAAAGAGATCCAGAGACCCTTTCAAGTCTCTTGCATCTTGAAGTCCTGAACTGAGATTAGAGTTTAGCTAGAGGGACAGGGTATTGACATATAAGCAGTTGTGGTCAGGAGGTGGCATCTACCCTCCCTTAGCTCACCCATCATTGTCTAATTGTTAGTCTTATATGGCAAGGTGGTTTGATAGTAGGAATTGTGTGAAATCTCTTTAAGGAGACAAGGTTTTCCTTTGGGTAGAGAACATTGCTTTACATGGCATGAGATTTCTGTAGAAATACTCATTACGTTGACGTCAATGATTTGACTGTTCTGATAGATCAAGCTACACAATTGTCTCATTAGTATATCCTCATTTCTGCTAGGCCTGTTATGTAAGCAGCCCATTCTAAAAGCCCTATTAAAACACAAATTTTTTATAAAGCATAACCAAGGGTAAACCTGTCACTTCAAATTACCATTCCTTTCACTGAGATGTGATCAGTAGATTTGAGTTTGCTGGGTGATTATTGCTCCTGGGGAGATTTCCTTACTTACATTGGATGGTGAGGTATAAAACCAACATTCAAAAAAAGTTGCCAAACAGGAAACATAACAGCTATTTGTGGGAATAACTGTCACTCACACACTTCACCTCAGATAGGTTGAGACATTCATACTGTGAAGTTTTGCCCGGATCTTGCAAAATACATGGATGGTGGAGCACAGTCTTCTTCATCCGTATCTATGAGATTAGATAAATGTAGCAATTTGGATTCAATGCTCCATAATTACCACTATGAGTCTTACAGTGCATGTGTGGTATGACCCTCAAATCTGTGGGAACCAAAGTCCCTTCTTTGTCATATGCTAACCCAAATTTTCTTCTTTTTATATATCAAACCATATTCCATTTCTGGCCTCTATTACTATAGTATACAAAATGTCAGATTTGCCATCTTCAACACCAAAGAGTCTTCTGTGTCATATACCCACGTAAATCAATTTTCTAGGCCTCAACTTGAAATTTGAGTTCAAGGTGTGGTTCATACAATACAAGCAATCAAATCCATCTTTATCGTAAATTCATGAAAATTGTTTATCTGCCATCAAACTTTGAAAAACCATAATCTCTCCCATATCATATACCAACCCAATCTCTCTCTCTCTCTCTCTCTCTCTCTCTCTCTCTCTCTCTCTCTCCACACTGTTGCTGCCTTCATCCTTATGAGACCACATCCCTCCTTTGTCATCTGCCTATCCACACTACCTCTCTTGCCATATAGCCAATATTTCTTCCCTAAAACCTTATCAGACACAAATCTCTCCCTTTCATTCAACCAAGTGAACTCCCTCTCTCGCCATGTACCCACTATTTCTGGACCCATCCTTCCAAGACACTCATTCCTCCTTAGCCATACACCAAACCTAATACTCTCTCTTATAATGTTTCCACCATTTCTTCCCCCAAACGTTGTGATGGCCCAATCTGCCCCATGTCATGTACTCACCCAAACTCCCTCGCTAGCCATATATCCACCATGTCTGCCCCCATCCTGCTGTGACCCAAATCCTTCTCTTGCCATATGCCCACTGAAAATTCTTCTATTTTCATGTAACCACACAATTTCCTGTCTTGTGATGTAACCACCATTTCTTCCCCCAAACATGTCAGACCCAAATATATCCATGTTTATAAGCCCAACAAAACCCCCTCTCTTGACATATACCCACCCAAACTCTGATTCATGAAATATACCAATTATTTCTGCCCCAAACCTTAAGAGACCCAAACACCCCCTGGTCATACAGCTACCCAAACTCCTCTCTGGGCATATACCCATCATTTTGCCACCAGCTTTGTGAGACCCTAATCTCTCCATTGTCGTATGCCCATCCAAAGTATTTCTCTTGCTACATACTCACCATTGCTGCCCCTAAAGTGTATAAGACCCAAATCCCTCCCTTGTCATTTACCCAGCATACTCCCTCTGTTGCTATATATCCACCATTTCTGACCCCATCTTTCTGAGACCCTAATCACACCCTTCATATAATAACCCAAACTCCTCCCTTAATAGATACTCATGATTTCTGCCACCTGAGTATTTGAGAATCAAATCCTTCCCTTGTCAAGTACCCACCCAAATGTCTCTTATCATTTACCCATCATTACACTCTCCAAAGTATATGAGATCCAACTCCCTTCCCTGGCATTACCCACCCATATTCCCACTCTTTCCAAGCTCTCACCATTAGTGCCCCAAAATTTTGGAGACCCAAATCCCTCCCTTGTCTTCTACCCACCCAAACTCCCTCTCTTTCCATGCACCCACCATTGTTTCCCAAACCTTTGGAGACCCAAATCCCTCCCGTGTCTTCTTCCCACCCAAACTCCCTCTCTTTCCATGCACTCACCATTACTGCTCCAAACATATGGAAACTCAAATCCCTCCCTTGTCTTCTTCCCACCCGAACTCACCCTCTTCCATGCACCCACCATTGTTGCCCAAACCTTTGGAGACCCAAATCCCACCCTTGTCTTCTTCCAACCCAAACATCCCCACTTTCATGCACCCACCATTGATGCCCAAACCTTTGGAGACCCAAATCCCTCCCTTGTATTCTACCCACCCATGCTCCCTTTCTTTTCATGCACTCACCATTACTGCCCCAAAATCCCCCTCATCCAGGCACCCACCAATGTTGCCCAAACGTTTGGAGACAAAAATCCCTCCCTTGTCTTCTTCCCACCCAAACTCCCCCTCTTCCATGCACCCATCATTGATGCCCAAACCTTTAAAAACACAAATCCCTCCCTTGTCTCCTACACACCCAAACTCCCTTTCTTCCATGCACCCACAAGTGATGCCCAAACCTTTGGAGACACAAATCCCTCCCTTGTCTTCTACCAACCCAAGTTCCCTTTCTTTTCATGCACTCACCATTACTGCCCAAATCCTTTGGAGACACAAATCACTTCCTTGTCTTCTATCCACTCTAACTCCCCCTCTTCCATGCACCCACCATTGATGACCAATTCTTTGGAGACCCAAATCCCTCCCTTGTCATCTTCCCACCCAAACTCCCTTTCTTTTCATGCCCTTACCATTACTGCCCCAAAACTTTGGAGACCCAAATCCCTCCCTTGTCTTCTTCCCACCCAAACTCCCCGTCTTCCATGCACCCACCATTGATGCCCAAACCTTTGGAGACACAAATCCCTCCCTTGTCTCCTACCCACCAAAACTCCCTCTCTTTCCATGCTCTCACCGTTAAAGCCACAAAATTTTGGAGACCCTAATCCCTCTCTTGTCTTCTTCCCACACAAACTCGACTCTTTTATGCACTAACAATTAATGCCCAAACCTTTGTAGACCCAAATCCCTCCCTTGTCTTCTACCAACCCAAACTCCCCCTCTTTCCATGAACCCACTATGACTGTCCCAAACCTAGTGAAGAACAAATCTCTCCATTGCCATTCTCCCACCCATCTTCCCTCTCTTCTCCTATAACCATCATTTTTCCTTCACTTTCCTGGTTTCGCCTTTAGTCACTGTAAAAGACACATAGCTTTTCAACTAAATTGAATTTATTTTCAATTTAAGAAATTTATACCAATGCAATTTTCTTTGTCATATTTGGGCATTCCCCGTCTTCATGATGGCCATCTTATTGGCTCTCCCCCTCATCGCCTGCTCCGACCATGCTTGCTTCTCCAGTAGTGAGCACCTCGGCTTCCTTTTCAGGCTCCTCCTCCTTAGGTTCAGGCATTGCAGTAACAGCTTTCACTTTCATTTTCTTCCGTTTGAGGGCAGCTGCCTCTTTGGCCTCCCTCTTTCTCTTGTTCCTCTTCTTTGAGGAGTGCTTCCGGTGTTTGCTTTTCTTGTGTGCCTGGAATGGCAAGAGGTGAACACAAGAATTAGTTAATAGAGGGAGAAGTCAGGAGAGGCATGTGAAGGACACTTTGTCGGAAGAGGTGAGAATTGATAAGGGATTTATGCCAGGAAGGAGAGAGGTAGTGACTTTAGGTAAGAGTAAATGAGTAGAGGAGGGAGCTCCAGTAGGGTTCGTCAACTCACCTTTCCGCACGACATGTAGGTGGATACTGCTTTAGAGCTGCCTTTGTCTTCACCATAAGGACTGGCCCATTCGCTGCCATCGGAACATCAATACTGGATGTTGGGAGGTCCATGTCGGACAGTGATTCCTTAGGTTCCTTTGCTAGACTCTCCATCACCAAGTCGCGTGAGCGCGTGTTGTTTCTCCCTCGAGGGGCTGTGAACAACTGGCAGAGTAGGGAAGGCCACACCCTCAGACCTGAGTCATCATCAAGGTCTCGAACAGTAGTAGGTGAGCTTGTGCTCTGACATCACAAAGCCTGGTTCTGACCCACAAGAATGCCTGGGGAAGGAAGGAACAAATAGTGGACTGTACCACCCCTGACACTTTGATGATAGGGGGAAGATATTGAGAAGGCAAAGAGAGTTTGGGTTTAGATGGAGACTTTGTTTAATAACTCCAAGGCAAATTTTCCACCTCAACCTTTTTTACATATCTACCTTTGTTGTGGTAGAACACATGACAGATCATTTGCTTCTCCAAATTCTTCAACAATACTATCCCTGTCAATGGTTTAGTCCAAAATGTCCGCCTCAATCTTTGGCTAGTATCTTGAATGTCTTCCCTAAAATCATTCCCAAATAACATTCCTACTCCATGGCTTAGCCTGTTGACCGTACACACACACACACACTCACACACACATACACACACACACACACACACACACACGAATACTTGCATCTCCACATTCCTCTGTACCTAATGAATATACGCAAACCAGTGTCCATATCTTGTCTGGCTGTGTAGCAACAAATCACGGCCTCCAGGCTTCCACCTTATCCCAAGTCAGGTGACCCAGCCTAGCCTCAATATCTCTTTTACTGTGGTGAGCATACAGCCTCCTTTAATATACTCACTCACCTAAGGAGGCTTTCTACAACCAACCTAAGCCCAGTCCATAACCAGGGTTCTCCTATCTTCTGGTGTCTAGCCTATTGAGAATATCACACAGTATTAGACACTTGATTTTTAACATTCTGTTATGTATAACCTGGAAACTATAAGAAATGTTCAATCTTGGTCTGGACTCCTTGCCTTATAGTAGTGAATTTTAGGCTTCAACATGTTGCAGCCTATTTAGAACATTTTTCCTATATTATAGAGAACATCTGGGCTACAGCCAGATATAATCCTATTTAGATAAACCAACAGGGGTCTTAGAGTTGCCCATACCTCTTCACACCATACCCAGACTTCCTATGTCCCCCTCCAGGATTTATCCAGGTGAAGATATCCATACTCTGTAATTGGTTTTCCATATTCAGTGGAATTTATCCTAGATTGAATAGTCCCTGTCCCATCAAAGAATGGACCCTTGCACTCTGCAGTAGTGATTTTTGGCATGTTTTAGGGACACAAATCTCAAAACACAGCATGATCCCACCAGCTACTACTATTCTGCAGCCAACACTGAGAGTTCCCCAACACTTATCATACCTGTACTGGCTAATGGAATAACCCCACTCCTTATGAAAAGTTATCGTGTCCTCCTAAAGTTCGAACCTAGTGAATATTTCCTGTTCCAAATACTGTTTTTCCACATCCCTCCAAACATAGCTCATATTGATGTGGGATTCCCTTTTGTATATATATGTATCATTATGATCCATACCAGTAAGGCTCTCACTGGTAGCTGCTGGTTTTCTCCTTCAGCAGCTACATGGCATCTCCCTGACTCTGCCTACTTTCTCTCTATATCTCTGTTCAGATTTCCTGCCTGGCTATATTCTACTAATCGATTGCCCAAAGCATCTTCTTGAATAACCAATGGTAATAAAACATTTTCATAGCATATAGGATTCCTAGTCCCATCAAATCCTCCTGTGCTGTAGACAACATATACATTCCCACTGAGACAACCCCAACCTCATCAAACCACAGGATCTCTGGCTGACTACATAATATCACAGCATGCCAAGACTGTCCAAATCCTTCTACAATGCCAAGAGAAGTAAGTGCACCTTTCGAGCAGATAATTCTTTTCCTACTCCAGTAGAGTCCAGACCTGATGAAACATCCAGTGAGAACTCTAAAAGAGCTGTTTTCTCAAACTTACAGTGACTTTTAGCTGTTTGCTGAGTTCCATACCCTAGGCTCCATCTTAGTCCTACCGTGCTTTGATAGATAGTTCTAAGCTTCTGCTGGCACTTTCCCTCCAACTGGCCTTGTCCTAGCACATTCTTTTGTGCTGTATCCAGCATCTACATTCCCAACAGTAACCATCCTACCTGAATCCGTCTGCAGGATGATTCCGATGCCTAAACCACTTCATTATATAACCAGACATCCCACAACCACCAGGACCCAACTTTAGCCAATTGAGTAACCCACTACACACAAATGAATATTTGATTTTCCACTTGCTGTCTGACTTACTGCTGCCTCATGTGCCTTGCATTTGCAAATTTTAGGCCTGTGAAGGTTTTCAAAGCCTTCAGCCAAGACTAGGTCCAGCAACTCCTTCTTTGGTATAGTCAACAGTTAGGCTCCCCTGAATTTAACACACCTACACCCATGCATGAAATAGTTGCCCTGCTTTCACAACTCCATTTCCAATCCAGACTTTCCATATCTTCCCCAAAGACCAAGCCCAGAATATTTCCCTTACCAGATAGTGTTTCCCCATATGCCAACAAACAGATCATAAGTCACTACAAGTGTCCAAGTCTAGTTTTTGCCACTGATATTCTTGCATGTTGTAGTAATGCTCACAGGATTCAACAGAGTTCCAAATGTGAGGGCCGAATCCCAGCATCTACTCCTGTCCTCCAACCAACATACATTGTCCTACAAGGACCTGCGCTGCTTGAATCTACATATAGTACTCATTTTGCTAACTATCTTACCCGAATCCAAATTCTGTATTCCTGAGTCCTCCACCATGGTATGGCCTGGTAAGTACTCACTCCCTCACAACCAGATATTTCATATTCTATCTCTATCTGGATCTAGCCTCTTTCCCAAAGTCATTACAAATTTAGTTTGATCATCTAAGTAGCAATATCTTGGCTTCTATAATTTCGGAAATCCCATGTCTTGGCCTTCCACGTGTGCGATTGCCGACATACATGCAGCAGACAAGTTGCTACCTTCACCCACCCACAGTACCCTCTGTGTTACCTGCAGCACCCTACTCTACCACATTCCTAATGTTCTCCTCCAGGAACTGGCTTCTTATATAAGCCACCAACCAATACTTGTTTTCCATATCCATCTGCATCTAGCTTGAGTTTAACAGCCAGCACCCCTGCATAATCTGGCTGTTTGCCTCTTGATTCAAGGGTCTTCTCGGGAGTATGGTCCCAAATAACTCAGCTCAGACTATTCTCAGGAATCCTCCTTTTCTGTCGTGAACATCTAGGCTTTGCTAGCACTTACCCAGCACTAATACTTCCACGGGACACTTTAGGTACAGTATAGAGCATTATTCCTTATTCAGATTTTCTATGTCTTCCCAGGTTTTAACTTGTTTAGTTTAGTTACCCACTCAGTACTTTGTACATAGAGGGCTTGATCTACCCAAGTTGCAACAACCAGTGTCCTTGTCTTCTCCAGCTGCCTCCATAGCAATCTCCGGCATTCTTAGACCCATCAACTTTTTCTGTGCTGTTGACAGCATCTAGATTCCCACAAAGACTATAAATCTCTCATAGAACCAGAGGAGTTGTGGCTGCCCTACATGACCATTCTATCCCCAGACTATCAGAATACTCCTCCATCGTCTAGATTTCAGAGCACTGCTCTGCATCCTATCATTGTTTTTCTAATCCAGTGGAGTCCAGACTGGATGGAACATCCAGTGTCATCCCTAGATTTCAATAGTAGTGACTTCTAGCTGTTGGTAGGGTTCCAAATCCTTTGTTCCATCTTAGTCCCACCATGGTCTCTTAGGCTGAATGCAACATATAGTGTCCTGCATGAATCTCCTGTAACAACACTTACACACAGGACACTCTAGGCTACCTATACAACACAACTTAATACCCAGATTTCCCAGAATACCCATGTACTCCCCAGAGTCAAGCCTGTAGACTAACACCAAATGTACTCATCATACATGATTTTCTACAACTTGCTGAATTGATCACAGTACTTTAGCCTACATAGACAACCTATAACACATAACAGGTGCTTCTAGGATTCAGTAGGGTGTAAAAACTCGCACCCCAGCACAGCCCCTCCATCTATTCATGTGCTATAGTTAACATTTAGTTTTTCTACAATAGTTGTCCTATCTATGGCCACACGACTAGATGTTCACTATACCATGGCACTCTATACACAAACTTCCCATCCACTCCCCAGAGTCTAGTTACTGAAACTCCAAACACAACCCAATATTTCTGTTTTCATGTCATGCAAAACATAAATCCCATGCTGCATGCAGTTTGGCACAGATGTCTGGACTCCTAGCCTTGCTGTAATGACCCCTAGAATTCAACAAGGTCCCCATTCCTTGGCCATAGCCTATGCCAAGCATTTTGTCCTTGGCTGTAGCCTACATCTATGCTCCCATAGGGATGTACCCTAGCCCTGTCTACCCACATCTACTTTCAGAAAGCCTTGTGACACATAAAATACACCAATAAATACACAGACTTCCTGTGGTCTCCTCCTGGGCGAGCCTGGTGTTTACATCCCTATCTGACATTTTATTTTCTGGCGTAACTAGAATGGTCGAACATCCAGTGACCATGACTAGTGTGGCTATGAGTTCCTTGTACTTGATGGCTCTAGGCTTCTGCAGACTCTGGTTCCTCCAACTGACCTTTTCCTAGCCTATTCCTTTGTGCTATATCCAACTTCCATACTCTCAACTTGAACCATTCTACCTTCATTCAATCACAAGTGACATTTAAATGATTAAGCCACCTATCTTCGTCCCTAGACATCCCACATGCTCGGCCTCCAGGGTTTAGCCTAGTGAGTAATAACCAACACAAACATGAATACTTGTTTTTCCACATGCAGCCTGACCTACTAGAACCACATTTGCCTTCCATTTGCGAGCTTTAGGCATCTACAGGATTGAATGTGTGCAGACAAGCTTAGGCCCTACAACTTCTACTATGCTGTATGAACAGCTAGGCTCCCTCTGCACGAAACGTTCTTGCACACATGCGCAGACTCTCCATATCCTACTACAAAGACTATAGAGGTATGCACCCTTCTGCAGAGATAATGGTTTTCCCAAACTAGTGGAGTCCAGACAATCTAGTGGCATCCCTAGAATAGTGCTTGTTCTCCCTCGCAATGACTTACTTATATCTACCTATCTGTCTATCTATCTATCTATTTTTAATTCGAGAGAAGGCTTCTCTACGTAACTTTGAAGTCTATTTTTGCACTAGCTCTGTAGACCAGGTTGGCTTCACACTCACAGAGATCCTCCTGCCTCTGCCTCCCAAGTGCTATGATTAAAGTCATGCACCACCACCACCCATCCTTGTAGTGACTTCTAACTTTTGTCAATGTCCAAAATCCTTTGCTTCATGTTCTTCTTTGCTATAGGTAAGATCTTGGTTCCTGCATGAAGTTCCTGTTACAACACTTAGCCACAGAACACTGTGTGCTGCCTATACAACCCAACTCTGTACTCAGATTCCCCATGACCTCTCCAGAGTCAGGACTGTTAATTATCCCTAACATACTCATCATAAATGGTTTTGCACATCCTGCTGAATCCATACCAGTACCCCAGCCTAGACAAACAACTTATACTTCAGAGCAGAGGCCTTCAGGCTTCATCATGGTCCCAAATCTCATACACCCCCAATTTCAGTGCTATAAGGAACAATTAGAGTGCCACTAGTACTTGCCCTATCCACAGGCACAGGACTAGATGTTGACTATACTACCCCTCTCTATACACAAACTTTCTGTGTTCTCTTCCAGGGCCTAGTCTATTGGATATTCCACATACATCCCAATATTTCTGTTTTCGTATCCTGTAGCGTGTAAATCATGAGCCTTAGGCAGTGCCACCATAGTAGCCTGAAATCTTTGCCTTGCAGTAATGATCTCTAACTTCAAAAAAGTCCTAAATCCTAGTTCCCAGTTTAGTCCCAGTATTTCATCTTTTGCTCTAGCCTACATGGTGTGCTCCTGGGAGGATCATCAGTCGTCGTACCAAACTAAGAATATTGCATACTATATTAATGAACAACCTAGAAAGATATGTCCATGAATGCAATAGTGGTACAAACTTTCTGGGAATAATCAGCTCCTTAAGAGTGAATTTAAGGTCTACTCTATAGAAAGCAACACATGCCTGCTGCTGTAAGCTTTGTCGAGGACTTATGGTTATGGAGATCCAAGGCCCCAGTATTGAACCTCATACTATTATTTTGTTAAATGAATGAAGTATCAAGCTTCACTCTACATTCATATCTCGATAACTACAGATTAGTGCAGTTCTCAGACCTCCTCAGAGACCTTGGTGCAGTAGATTATGTTTAAAAAAGACATTCACAACTGGTCATCCTGGAAAAAAAAATGAGAGTATGTGCAATGGGATATTTGTAGCCCTCTCTTCAAGACTCGGGTACCATTGCAGGGAGCATTTAAAAATATTTTATGAGTCTGAGGCTGCAGATGCCAAGAGTGAAATTGTGATCTCAAGACATGACAGACTCATTACTCTCACAAATACAGAGCCATCATGATTGCATGCAAAGGCCTGTGTAAGATGAGGCCAGGTCATATTCCAGTATGCTTGGTGACTAAGCACTCAAATATATGCCAGTATGTTTTCCATCCACATTAACTTTCACACTTCTCTAGAAGCCACCAACTGTCAGGAGTTTGCCAGTTAGACTCTCGAGCCCTCCTACAGTGCATCTTTGACTATGGGGGATGGCTCAGAAGTCTGTACCTCTAAATGACAAACTACTGACCGTTGGTGGCTTCTAGAGAAATGTGACAGTTAATGAAAGGGAATGAAAAACAGGCTCTCATGTACTTGAATACTTACTTAGTTACCAAGAAGTGCAACTGTTTGGAAAACTAGGAGGTGTGACCATGCTGGAATGCATATAGCCTTTGTGGATAATATATGTCACTGAGGGTGGGTTTTGAGGTTTACATTCCCACATCAGGCCTCGTCTCTCTCTCTCTCTACCTACTACTGATGAATCAGTTGGTATGGACTCAACAACAGGCCCAGTGCCGTGTTTGCCTGAATCCTGACATGATGATCATGAATTAATTTCCTAAAATTATAGGCAAGCATCCAATTAACTAGTGATAAAGAGATCCAGAGACCCTTTCAAGTCTCTTGCATCTTGAAGTCCTGAACTGAGATTAGAGTTTAGCTAGAGGGACAGGGTATTGACATATAAGCAGTTGTGGTCAGGAGGTGGCATCTACCCTCCCTTAGCTCACCCATCATTGTCTAATTGTTAGTCTTATCTGGCAAGGTGGTTTGATAGTAGGAAATGTGTGAAATCTCTTTAAGAAGACAAGGTTTTCCTTTGGGTAGAGAACATTGCTTTACATGGCATGAGATTTCTGTAGAAATACTCATTACGTTGACGTCAATGATTTGACTGTTCTGATAGATCAAGCTACACAATTGTCTCATTAGTATATCCTCATTTCTGCTAGGCCTGTTATGTAAGCAGCCCATTCTAAAAGCCCTATTAAAACACAAATTTTTTATAAAGGATAACCAAGGGTAAACCTGTCACTTCAAATTACCATTCCTTTCACTGAGATGTGATCAGTAGATTTGAGTTTGCTGGGTGATTATTGCTCCTGGGGAGATTTCCTTATTTACATTGGATGGTGAGGTATAAAACCAACATTCAAAAAAAGTTGCCAAACAGGAAACATAACAGCTATTTGTGGGGATAACTGTCACTCACACACTTCACCTCAGATAGGTTGAGACATTCATACTGTGAAGTTTTGCCCGGATCTTGCAAAATACATGGATGGTGGAGCACAGTCTTCTTCATCCGTATCTATGAGATTAGATAAATGTAGCAATTTGGATTCAATGCTCCATAATTACCTCTATGAGACTTACAGTGCATGTGTGGTATGACCCTCAAATCTGTGGGAACCAAAGTCCCTTCTTTGTCATATGCTAATCCAAATTTTCTTCTTTTTATATATCAAACCATAATCCTTTTCTGGCCTCTATCCCTATAGTATACAAAATGTCAGATTTTCCATCTTCAAAACCAAAGAGTCTTCTGTGTCATATACCCACCTAAATCAATTTTCTAGGCCTCAACTTGAAATTTGAGTTCAAGGTGTGGTTCACACAATACACGCAATCAAATCCATCTTTATCGTAAATTCATGAAAATTGTTTATCTGCCATCAAACTTTGTAAAACCATAATCTCTCTCATATCATATACCAACCAAATATCTCTCTCTCTCTCTCTCTCTCTCTCTCTCTCTCTCTCCCCACTGTTGCTGCCTTCATCCTTATGAGACCACATCCCTCCTTTGTCATCTGCCTATCCACACTACCTCTCTTGCCATATAGCCAATATTTCTTCCCTAAAACTTTATCAGACACAAATCTCTCCCTTTCATTCAACCAAGTGAACTCCCTCTCTCGCCATGTACCCACTATTTCTGGACCCATCCTTCCAAGACACTCATTCCTCCTTAGCCATACACCAAACCTAATACTCTCTCTTATAATGTTTCCACCATTTCTTCCCCCAAACTTTGTGATGGCCCAATCTGCCCCATGTCATGTACTCACCCAAACTCCCTCGCTAGCCATATATCCACCATGTCTGCCCCCATCCTGCTGTGACCCAAATCCTTCTCTTGCCATATGCCCACTGAAAATTCTTCTATTTTCATGTAACCACACAATTTCCTGTCTTGTGATGTAACCACCATTTCTTCCCCCAAACATGTCAGACCCAAATATATCCATGTTTATAAGCCCAACAAAACCCCCTCTCTTGACATATACCCACCCAAACTCTGTTTCATGAAATAAACCAATTATTTCTGCCACAAACCTTAAGAGACCCAAACACCCCCTGGTCATACAGCTACCCAAACTCCTCTCTGGGCATATACCCATCATTTTGCCACCAGCTTTGTGAGACCCTAATCTCTCCATTGTCGTATGCCCATCCAAAGTATTTCTCTTGCTACATACTCACCATTGCTGCCCCTAAATGTATAAGACCCAAATCCCTCCCTTGTCATTTACCCAGCATACTCCCTCTGTTGCTATATATCCACCATTTCTGACCCCATCTTTCTGAGACCCTAATCCCACCCTTCATATAATAACCCAAATTCCTCTCTTAACAGATACTCATGATTTCTGCCACCTGAGTATTTGAGAATCAAATCCTTCCCTTGTCATGTACCCACCCAAATGTCTCTTATCATTTACCCATCATTACACTCTCCAAAGTATATGAGATCCAGCTCCCTTGCCTGGCATTACCCACCCATATTCCCACTCTTTCCAAGCTCTCACCATTACTGCCCCAAAATTTTGGAGACACAAATCCCTCCCATGTCTTCTACCCACACAAAATCCCCCTCTTCAAGGCACCCACCATTAATGCCCAAACTTTTGGAGACACAAATCCCTCCCTTTTTTCCTACCCACCCAAACTCCCTCTCTTCCATGCACCCACAATTGATGCCCAAACCTTTGGAGACCCAAATCCCTCCGGTGTCTTCTATCCACCCAAACTCCCTCTCTTTCCATGCACTCACCATTACTGCTCCAAACATATGGAAACCCAAATCCCTCCCTTGTCTTCTTCCCACCCAAACTTCCCCTCTTCCATGCACCCACCATTGTTGCCCAAACCTTTGGAGACCCAAATCCCAACCTTGTCTTCTTCCCACCCGAACTCCCCCTCTTCCATGCACCCACCATTGTTGCCCAAACCTTTGGAGACCCAAATCCCTCCCTTGTCTTCTAACCACCCATGCTCCCTTTCTTTTCATGCACTCACCATTACTGCCCCAAAATCCCCCTTGTCCAGGCACCCACCAATGATGCCCAAACTTTTGGTGACAAAAATCCCTCCCTTGTCTTCTTCCCACCCAAACTCCCCCTCTTCCATGCACCCATCATTGATTCCCAAACCTTTAAAAACACAAATCCCTCCCTTGTCTCCTACACACCCAAACTCCCTTTCTTCCATGCACCCACAAGTGATGCCCAAACCTTTGGAGACACAAATCCCTCCCTTGTCTTCTACCAACCCAAGTTCCCTTTCTTTTCATGCACTCACCATTACTGCCCAAATCCTTTGGAGACACAAATCCCTTCCTTGTCTTCTATCCACCCTAACTCCCCCTCTTCCATGCACCCACCATTGATGACCAATTCTTTGGAGACCCAATTCCCTCCCTTGTCATCTTCCCACCCAAACTCGCTTTCTTTTCATGCCCTCACCATTACTGCCCCAAAACCTTGGAGACCCAAATCCCTCCCTTGTCTTCTTCCCACCCAAACTCCCCGTCTTCCATGCACCCACCATTGATGCCCAAACCTTTGGAGACACAAATCCCTCCCTTGTCTCCTACCCACCAAAACTCCCTCTCTTTCCATGCTCTCACCGTTAAAGCCACAAAATTTTGGAGACCCTAATCCCTCCCTTGTCTTCTTCCCACACAAACTCGCCTCTTTTATGCACCCACAATTAATGCCCAAACCTTTGTAGACCCAAATCCCTCCCTTGTCTTCTACCAACCCAAACTCCCCCTCTTTCCATGAACCCACTATGACTGTCCCAAACCTAGTGAAGAACAAATCTCTCCATTGCCATTCACCCACCCATCTTCCCTCTCTTCTCCTATAACCATCATTTTTCCTTCCCTTTCCTGGTTTCGCTTTTAGTCACTGTAAAAGACACATAGCTTTTCAACTAAATTGAATTTATTTTCAATTTAAGAAATTTATACGAATGCAATTTTCTTTGTCATTTTTGTGCATTCCCCGTCTTCATGATAGCCATCTTATTGGCTCTCCCCCTCATCGGCTGCTGCGACCACGCTTGCTTCTCCAGTAGTGTGCACCTCGGCTTCCTTTTCAGGCTCCTCCTCCTTAGGTTCAGGCATTGCAGTAACAGCTTTCACTTTGATTTTCTTCCGTTCGAGGGCAGCTGCCTCTTCGGCCTCCCTCTTTCTCTTGTTCCTCTTCTTTGAGGAGTGCTTCCGGTGTTTGCTTTTCTTGTGTGCCTGGAATGGCAAGAGGTGAACACAAGAATTAGTTAATACAGGGAGAAGTCAGGAGAGGCATGTGAAGGACACTTTGTCGGAAGAGGTGAGAATTGATAAGGGATTTATGCCAGGAAGGAGAGAGGTAGTGACTTTAGGTAAGAGTAAATGAGTAGAGGAGGGAGCTCCAGTAGGGTTCGTCAACTCACCTTTCCGCACGACATGTAAGGTGGATACTGCTTTAGAGCTGCCTTTGTCTTCACCATAAGGACTGGCCCGTTCGCTGCCATCGGAACATCACTACTGGATGTTGGGAGGTCCATGTCGGACAGTGATTCCTTAGGTTCCTTTGCTAGACTCTCCATCACCAAGTCGCGTGAGTGCCTGTTGTTTCTCCCTCGAGGGGCTGTGAACAACTGGCAGAGTAGGGAAGGCCACACCCTCAGACCTGAGTCATCATCAAGGTCTCGACCAATAGTAGGTGAGCTTGTGCTCTGACATCACAAAGCCTGGTTCTGACCCACAAGAATGCCTGGGGAAGGAAGGAACAAATAGTGGACTGTACCACTCCTGACACATTGATGATAGGGGGAAGATATTGAGAAGGCAAAGAGAGTTTGGGTTTAGATGGAGACTTTGTTTAATAACTCTAAGGCAAATTTTCCACCTCAAACTTTTTTACATATCTACCTTTGTTGTGGTAGAACACATGACAGATCATTTGCTTCTCCAAATTCTTCAACAATGCTATCCCTGTCAATGGTTTAGTCCAAAATGTCCGCCTCAATCTTTGGCTAGTATCTTGAATGTCTTCCCTAAAATCATTCCCAAATAACATTCCTACTCCATGGCTTAGCCTGTTGACCGTACACACACACACACTCACACACACATACACACACACACACACACACACACACACACACACGAATACTTGCATCTCCACATTCCTCTGTACCTAATGAATATACGCAAACCAGTGTCCATATCTTGTCTGGCTGTGTAGCAACAAATCATGGCCTCCAGGCTTCCACCTTATTCCAAGTCAGGTGACCCAGCCTAGCCTCAATATCTCTTTTACTGTGGTGAGCATACAGCCTCCTTTAATATACTCACTCACCTAAGGAGGCTTTCTACAACCAACATAAGCCCAGTCCATAACCAGGGTTCTCCTATCTTCTGGTGTCTAGCCTATTGAGAATATCACACAGTATTAGACACTTGATTTTTAACATTCTGTTATGTATAACCTGGAAACCATAAGAAATGTTCAATCTTGGTCTGGACTCCTTGCCTTATAGTAGTGAATTTTAGGCTTCAACATGTTGCAGCCTATTTAGAATATTTTTCCTATATTATAGAGAACATCTGGGCTACAGCCAGATATAATCCTATTTAGATAAACCAACAGGGGTCTTAGAGTTGCCCATACCTCTTCACACCATACCCAGACTTCCTATGTCCCCCTCCAGGATTTATCCAGGTGAAGATATCCATACTCTGTAATTGGTTTTCCATATTCAGTGGAATTTATCCTAGATTGAATAGTCCCTGTCCCATCAAAGAATGGACCCTTGCCCTCTGCAGTAGTGATTTTTGGCATGTTTTAGGGACACAAATCTCAAAACACAGCATGATCCCACCAGCTACTACTATTCTGTAGCCAACACTGAGAGTTCCCCAACACTTATCATACCTGTACTGGCTAATGGAATAACCCCACTCCTTATGAAAAGTTATCGTGTCCTCCTAAAGTTCGAACCTAGTGAATATTTCCTGTTCCAAATACTGTTTTTCCACATCCCTCCAAACATAGCTCATATTGATGTGGGATTCCCTTTTGTATATCTATGTATCATTATGATCCATACCAGTAAGGCTCTCACTGGTAGCTGCTGGTTTTCTCCTTCAGCAGCTACATGGCATCTCCCTGACTCTGCCTACTTTCTCTCTATATCTCTGTTCAGATTTCCTGCCTGGCTATATTCTACTAATCGATTGCCCAAAGCATCTTCTTGAATAACCAATGGTAATAAAACATATTCATAGCATATAGGATTCCTAGTCCCATCAAATCCTCCTGTGCTGTAGACAACATATACATTCCCACTGAGACAACCCCAACCTCATCAAACCACAGGATCTCTGGCTGACTACATAATATCACAGCATGCCAAGACTGTCCAAATCCTTCTACAATGCCAAGAGAAGTAAGTGCACCTTTCGAGCAGATAATTCTTTTCCTACTCCAGTAGAGTCCAGACCTGATGAAACATCCAGTGAGAAGTCTAAAAGAGCTGTTTTCTCACACTTACAGTGACTTTTAGCTGTTTGCTGAGTTCCAAACCCTAGGCTCCATCTTAGTCCTACCGTGCTTTGATAGATAGTTCTAAGCTTCTGCTGGCACTTTCCCTCCAACTGGCCTTGTCCTAGCACATTCTTTTGTGCTGTATCCAGCATCTACATTCCCAACAGTAACCATCCTACCTGAATCCATCTGCAGGATGATTCCGATGCCTAAACCACTTCATTATATAACCAGACATCCCACAACCACCAGGACCCAACTTTAGCCAATTGAGTAACCCACCACACACAAATGAATATTTGATTTTCCACATGCTGTCTGACTTACAGCTGCCTCATGTGCCTTGCATTTGCAAATTTTAGGCCTGTGAAGGTTTTCAAAGCCTTCAGCCAAGACTAGGTCCAGCAACTCCTTCTTTGGTATAGTCAACAGTTAGGCTCCCCTGAATTTAACACACCTACACCCATGCATGAAATAGTTGCCCTGCTTTCACAACTCCATTTCCAATCCAGACTTTCCATATCTTCCCCAAAGACCAAGCCCAGAATATTTCCCCAACCAGATAGCGTTTCCCCATATGCCAACAAACAGATCATAAGTCACTACAAGTGTCCAAGTCTAGTTTTTGCCACTGATATTCTTGCATGTTGTAGTAATGCTCACAGGATTCAACAGAGTTCCAAATGCGAGGGCCGAATCCCAGCATCTACTCCTTTCCTCCAACCAACATACATTGTCCTACAAGGACCTGCGCTGCTTGAATCTACATATAGTACTCATTTTGCTAACTATCTTACCCGAATCCAAATTCTGTATTCCTGAGTCCTCCACCATGGTATGGCCTGGTAAGTACTCACTCCCTCACAACCAGATATTTCATATTCTATCTCTACCTGGATCTAGCCTCTTTCCCAAAGTCATTATACAAATTTAGTTTGATCACCTAAGTAGCAATATCTAGGCTTCTATAATTTCGGAAATCCCATGTCTTGGCCTTCCACGTGTGCGATTGCCGACATACATGCAGCAGACAAGTTGCTACCTTCACCCACACACAGTACCCTCTGTGTTACCTGCAGCACCCTACTCTACCACATTCCTAATGTTCTCCTCCAGGAACTGGCTTCTTATATAAGCCACCAACCAATACTTGTTTTCCATATCCATCTGCATCTAGCTTGAGTTTAACAGCCAGCACCCCTGCATAATCTGGCTGTTTGCCTCTTTAGTCAAGGGTCTTCTCGGGAGTATGGTCCCAAATAACTCAGATCAGACTATTCTCAGGAATCCTCCTTTTCTGTCGTGAACATCTAGTCTTTGCTACCACTTACCCTGCACTAATACATCCACGGGACACTTTAGGTACAGTATAGAGCATTAATCCTTATTCAGATTTTCTATGTCTTCCCAGGTTTTAACTTGTTTAGTTTAGTTACCCACTCAGTACTTTGTACAAAGAGGGCTTGATCTACCCAAGTTGCAACAGCCAGTGTCCTGGTCTTCTCCAGCTGCCTCTATAGCAATCTCCGGCATTCTTAGACCCATCAACTTTTTCTGTGCTGTTGACAGCATCTAGATTCCCACAAAGACTATCAGTCTCTCATAGAACCAGAGGAGTTGTGGCTGCCCTACATGACCATTCTATCCCCAGACTATCAGAATACTCCTCCATCGTCTAGATTTCAGAGCACTGCTCTGCATAATATCATTGTTTTTCTAATCCAGTGGAGTCCAGACTGGATGGAACATCCAGTGTCATCCCTAGATTTCAATAGTAGTGACTTCTAGCTGTTGGTAGGGTTCCAAATCCTTTGTTCCATCTTAGTCCCACCATGGTCTCTTAGGCTGAATGCAACATATAGTGTCCTGCATGAATCTCCTGTAACAACACTTACACACAGGACACTCTAGGCTACCTATACAACACAACTTAATACCCAGATTTCCCAGAATACCCAAGTACTCCCCAGAGTCAAGCCTGTAGACTAACACCAAATGTACTCATCATACATGATTTTCTACAACTTGCTGAATTGATCACAGTACTTTAGCCTACATAGACAAACTATAACACATAACAGGTGCCTCTAGGATTCAGTAGGGTGTAAAATCTCACACCCCAGCACAGCCCCTCCATCTATTCATGTGCTATAGTTAACATTTAGTTTTTCTACAATAGTTGTCCTATCTATGGCCACAGGACTAGATGTTCACTATACCATGGCACTCTATACACAAACTTCCCATCCACTCCCCAGAGTCTAGTTCCTGAAACTCCAAACACAACCCAATATTTCTGTTTTCATGTCATGCAAAACATAAATCCCATGCTGCATGCAGTTTGGCACAGATGTCTGGACTCCTAGCCTTGCTGTAATGACCCCTAGAATTCAACAAGGTCCCCATTCCTTGGCCCTAGCCTATGCCAAGCATTTTGTCCTTGGCTGTAGCCTACATCTATGCTCCCATAGGGATGTACCCTAGCCCTGTCTACCCACATCTACTTTCAGAAAGCCTTGTGACACATAAAATACACCAATAAATACACAGACTTCCTGTGGTCTCCTCCTGGGTGAGCCTGGTGTTTACATCCCTATCTGACATTTTATTTTCTGGCGTAACTAGAATGGTCGAACATCCAGTGACCATGACTAGTGTGGCTATGATTTCCTTGTACTTGATGGCTCTAGGCTTCTGCAGACTCTGGTTCCTCCAACTGACCTTGTCCTAGCCTATTCCTTTGTGCTATACCCAACTTCCATACTCTCAACTTGAACCATTCTACCTTCATTCAATCACAAGTGACATTTAAATGATTAAGACACCTATCTTGGTCCCTAGACATCCCACATGCTCGGCCTCCAGGGTTTAGCCTAGTGAGTAATAACCAACACAAACATGAATACTTGTTTTTCCACATGCAGCCTGACCTACTAGTACCACATTTGCCTTCTATTTGCGAGCTTTAGGCATCTACAGGTTTGAATGTTTGCAGACAAGCTTAGGCCCAGCAACTTCTACTATGCTTTAGTGAACAGCTAGGCTCCCTCTGCACTAAACGTTCTTGCACACATGCCCAGACTGTCCATATCCTCCTACAAAGACTATAGAGGTATGCACCCTTCTGCAGAGATAATTGTTTTCCCAAACTAGTGGAGTCCAGACAATCTAGTGGCATCCCTAGAATAGTGCTTGTTCTCACTCGCAATGACTTACTTATATCTACCTATCTCTCTATCTATCTATCTATTTTTAATTCGAGAGAAGGCTTCTCTACGTAACTTTGAAGTCTATTTTTGCACTAGCTCTGTAGACCAGGTTGGCTTCACACTCACAGAGATCCTCCTGCCTCTGCCTCCCAAGTGCTATGATTAAAATCATGCACCACCACCACCCATCCTTGTAGTGACTTCTAACTTTTGTCAATGTCCGAAATCCTTTGCTTCATGTTCTTCTTTGCTATAGGTAAGATCTTGGTTCCTGCATGAAGTTCCTGTTACAACACTTAGCCACAGAACACTGTGTGCTGCCTATACAACCCAACTCTGTACTCAGATTCCCCATGACCTCTCCAGAGTCAGGCCTGTTAATTATCCCTAACATACTCATCATAAATGGTTTTGCACATCCTGCTGAATCTATACCAGTACCCCAGCCTAGACAAACAACTTATACTTCAGAGCAGAGGCCTTCAGGCTTCATCATGGTCCCAAATCTCATACACCCCCAATTTCAGTGCTATAAGGAACAATTAGAGTGCCACTAGTACTTGCCCTATCCACAGGCACAGGACTAGATGTTGACTATACTACCCCTCTCTATACACAAACTTTCTGTGTTCTCTTCCAGGGCCTAGTCTATTGGATATTCCACATACATCCCAATATTTCTGTTTTCATATCCTGTAGCGTGTAAATCATGAGCCTTAGGCAGTGCCACCATAGTAGCCTGAAATCTTTGCCTTGCAGTAATGATCTCTAACTTCAACAAAGTCCTAAATCCTAGTTCCCAGTTTAGTCCCAGTATTTCATCATTTGCTCTAGCCTACATGGTGTGCTCCTGGGAGGATCATCAGTCGTCGTACCAAACTAAGAATATTGCATACTATATTAATGAACAACCTAGAAAGATATGTCCATGAATGCAATAGTGGTACAAACTTTCTGGGAATAATCAGCTCCTTAAGAGTGAATTTAAGGTCTACTCTACAGAAAGCAACACATGCCTGCTGCTGTAAGCTTTGTCGAGAACACATGGTTATGGAGTTCCAAGGCCCCAGTATTGAACCTCATACTATTATTTTGTTAAATGAATGAAGTATCAAGCTTCACTCTACATTCATACCTCGATAACTACAGATAAGTGCAGTTCTCTGACCTCCTCAGAGACCTTGGTGCAGTAGATTATGTTTAAAAAAGACATTCAAAACTGGTCATCCTGGAAAAAAAATGAGAGTATGTGCAATGGGATATTTGTAGCCCTCTCTTCAAGACTCAGGTACCATTGCAGGGAGCATTTAAAAAGATTTTATGAGTCTGAGGCTGCAGATGCCAAGAGTGAAATTGTGATCTCAAGACATGACAGAGTCATTGCTCTCACAAATACAGAGCCGTCGTGATTGCATGCAAAGGCCTGTGTAAGATGAGGCCAGGTCATATTCCAGTATGCTTGGTGACTAAGCACTCAAATATATGCCAGTATGGTTTCCATCCACATTAACACTCACACTTCTCTAGAAGCCACCAACTGTCAGGAGTTTGCCAGTTAGACTCTGGAGCCCTCCTACAGTGCATCTTTGACTATGGGGGATGGCTCAGAAGTCTGTACCTCTAACTGACAAACTACTGACAGTTGGTGGCTTCTAGAGAAATGTGACAGTTAATGAAAGGGAATGAAAAACAGGCTCTCATGTACTTGAATACTTACTTAGTTACCAAGAAGTGCAACTGTTTGGGAAATTAGGAGGTGTGACCATGCTGGAATGCATATAGCCTCTGTGGATAATATATGTCACTGAGGGTGGGTTTTGAGGTTTACATTCCCACATCAGGCCTCGTCTCTCTCTCTCTCTACCTACTACTGATGAATCAGTTGGTATGGACTCAACAACAGGCCCAGTGCCGTGTTTGCCTGAATCCTGACATGATGATCATGAATTAATTTCCTAAAATTATAGGCAAGCATCCAATTAACTAGTGATAAAGAGATCCAGAGACCCTTTCAAGTCTCTTGCATCTTGAAGTCCTGAACTGAGATTAGAGTTTAGCTAGAGGGACAGGGTATTGACATATAAGCAGTTGTGGTCAGGAGGTGGCATCTACCCTCCCTTAGCTCACCCATCATTGTCTAATTGTTAGTCTTATATGGCAAGGTGGTTTGATAGTAGGAATTGTGTGAAATCTCTTTAAGGAGACAAGGTTTTCCTTTGGGTAGAGAACATTGCTTTACATGGCATGAGATTTCTGTAGAAATACTCATTACGTTGACGTCAATGATTTGACTGTTCTGATAGATCAAGCTACACAATTGTCTCATTAGTATATCCTCATTTCTGCTAGGCCTGTTATGTAAGCAGCCCATTCTAAAAGCCCTATTAAAACACAAATTTTTTATAAAGCATAACCAAGGGTAAACCTGTCACTTCAAATTACCATTCCTTTCACTGAGATGTGATCAGTAGATTTGAGTTTGCTGGGTGATTATTGCTCCTGGGGAGATTTCCTTACTTACATTGGATGGTGAGGTATAAAACCAACATTCAAAAAAAGTTGCCAAACAGGAAACATAACAGCTATTTGTGGGGATAACTGTGACTCACACACATCACCTCAGATAGGTTGAGACATTCATACTGTGAAGTTTTGCCCGGATCTTGCAAAATACATGGATGGTGGAGCACAGTCTTCTTCATCCGTATCTATGAGATTAGATAAATGTAGCAATTTGGATTCAATGCTCCATAATTACCTCTATGAGTCTTACAGTGCATGTGTGGTATGACCCTCAAATCTGTGGGAACCAAAGTCCCTTCTTTGTCATATGCTAACCCAAATTTTCTTCTTTCTATATATAACAAACCATATTCCTTTTCTGGCCTCTATCCCTATAGTATACAAAATGTCAGATTTTCCATCTTCAACACCAAAGAGTCTTCTGTGTCATATACCCACCTATTTCAATTTTCTAGGCCTCAACTTGAAATTTGAGTTCAAGTTGTGGTTCATACAATACACGCAATCAAATCCATCTTTATCATAAATTCATGAAAATTATTTATCTGCCATTAAACATTGAAAAACCATAATCTCTCCCATATCATATACCAACCCAATCTCTCTCTCTCTCTCTCTCTCTCTCTCTCTCTCTCTCTCTCCCCACTGTTGCTGCCTTCATCCTTATGAGACCACATCCCTCCTTTGTCATCTGCCTATCCACACTACCTCTCTTGCCATATAGCCAATATTTCTTCCCTAAAACCTTATCAGACACAAATCTCTCCCTTTCATTCAACCAAGTGAACTCCCTCTCTCGCCATGTACCCACTATTTCTGGACCCATCCTTCCAAGACACTCATTCCTCCTTAGCCATACACCAAACCTAATACTCTCTCTTATAATGTTTCCACCATTTCTTCCCACAAACTTTGTGATGGCCCAATCTGCCCCATGTCATGTACTCACCCAAACTCCCTCGCTAGCCATATATCCACCATGTCTGCCCCCATCCTGCTGTGACCCAAATCCTTCTCTTGCCATATGCCCACTGAAAATTCTTCTATTTTCATGTAACCACACAATTTCCTGTCTTGTGATGTAACCACCATTTCTTCCCCCAAACATGTCAGACCCAAATATATCCATGTTTATAAGCCCAACAAAACCCCCTCTCTTGACATATACCCACCCAAACTCTGTTTCATGAAATATACCAATTATTTCTGCCCCAAAACTTAAGAGACCCAAACACCCCCTGGTCATACAGCTACCCAAACTCCTCTCTGGGCATATACCCATCATTTTGCCACCAGCTTTGTGAGACCATAATCTCTCCATTGTCGTATGCCCATCCAAGGTATTTCTCTTGCTACATACTCACCATTGCTGCCCCTAAAGTGTATAAGACCCAAATCCCTCCCTTGTCATTTACACAGCATACTCCCTCTGTTGCTATATATCCACCATTTCTGACCCCATCTTTCTGAGACCCTAATCCCACCCTTCATATAATAACCCAAACTCCTCTCTTAACAGATACTCATGATTTCTGCCACCTGAGTATTTGAGAATCAAATCCTTCCCTTGTCATGTACCCACCCAAATGTCTCTTATTATTTACCGATCATTACACTCTCCAAAGTATATGAGATCCAACTCCATTCCCTGGCATTACCCACCCATATTCCCACGCTTTCCAAGCTCTCACCATTACTGCCCCAAAATTTTGGAGACACAAACCCCTCCCTTGTCTTCTACAAACACAAAATCCCCCTCTTCAAGGCACCCACCATTGATGCCCAAACTTTTGGAGACACAAATCCCTCCCTTTTTTCCTACCCACCCAAACTCCCTCTCTTCCATGCACCCACAATTGATGCCCAAACCTTTGGAGACCCAAATCCCTCCGTTGTCTTCTACCCACCCAAACGCCCTCTCTTTCCATGCACTCACCATTACTGCTCCAAACATATGGAAATCCAAATACCTCCCTTGTCTTCTTCCCACCCAAACTCCCCCTTTTCCATGCACCCACCATTGTTTCCCAAACCTTTGGAGACCCAAATCCCAACCTTGTCTTCTTCCCACGCGAACTCCCCCTCTTCCATGCACCCACCATTGTTGCCCAAACCTTTGGAGACCCAAATCTCACCCTTGTCTTCTTCCAACCCAAACATCCCCACTTTCATGCACCCACCATTGATGCCCAAACCTTTGGAGACCCAAATCCCTCCCTTGTCTTCTACCCACCCATGCTCCCTTTCTTTTCATGCACTCACCATTACTGCCCCAAAATCCCCCTCATCCAGGCACACACCAATGATGCCCAAACGTTTGGAGACAAAAATCCCTCCCTTGTCTTCTTCCCACCCAAACTCCCCCTCTTCCATGCACCCATCATTGATGCCCAAACCTTTAAAAACACAAATCCCTCCCTTGTCTCCTACACACCCAAACTCCCTTTCTTCCATGCACCCACAAGTGATGCCTAAACCTTTGGAGACACAAATCCCTCCCTTGTCTGCTACCAACCCAAGTTCCCTTTCTTTTCATGCACTCACCATTACTGCCCAAATCCTTTGGAGACACAAATCCCTCCCTTGTCTCCTACCCACCAAAACTCCCTCTCTTTCCATGCTCTCACCGTTAAAGCTCAAAATTTTGGAGACCCTAATCCCTCCCTTGTCTTCTTCCCACACAAACTCGCCTCTTTTATGCACCCACAATTAATGCCCAAACCTTTGTAGACCCAAATCCCTCCCTTGTCTTCTACCAACCCAAACTCCCCCTCTTTCCATGAACCCACTATGACTGTCTCAAACCTAGTGAAGAACAAATCTCTCCATTGCCATTCACCCACCCATCTTCCCTCTCTTCTCCTATAACCAACATTTTTCCTTCCCTTTCCTGGTTCCGCCTTTAGTCACTGTAAAAGACACATAGCTTTTCAACTAAATTGAATTTATTTTCAATTTAAGAAATTTATACCAATGCAATTTTCTTTGTCATATTTGGGCATTCCCCGTCTTCATGATAGCCATCTTATTGGCTCTCCCCCTCATCGGCTGCTGCGACCACGCTTGCTTCTCCAGTAGTGTGCACCTAGGCTTCCTTTTCAGGCTCCTCCTCCTTAGGTTCAGGCATTGCAGTAACAGCTTTCACTTTGATTTTCTTCCGTTCGAGGGCAGCTGCCTCTTCGGCCTCCCTCTTTCTCTTGTTCCTCTTCTTTGGGGAGTGCTTCCGGTGTTTGCTTTTCTTGTGTGCCTGGAATGGCAAGAGGTGAACACAAGAATTAGTTAATACAGGGAGAAGTCAGGAGAGGCATGTGAAGGACACTTTGTCGGAAGAGGTGAGAATTGATAAGGGATTTATGCCAGGAAGGAGAGAGGTAGTGACTTTAGGTAAGAGTAAATGAGTAGAGGAGGGAGCTCCAGTAGGGTTCGTCAACTCACCTTTCCGAACGACATGTAAGATGGATACTGCTTTAGAGCTGCCTTTGTCTTCACCATAAGGACTGGCCCGTTCGCTGCCATCGGAACATCACTACTGGATGTTGGGAGGTCCATGTCGGACAGTGATTCCTTAGGTTCCTTTGCTAGAGTCTCCATCACCAAGTCGTGTGAGCGCGTGTTGTTTCTCCCTCGAGGGGCTGTGAACAACTGGCAGAGTAGGGAAGGCCACACCCTCAGACCTGAGTCATCATCAAGGTCTCGACCAATAGTAGGTGAGCTTGTGCTCTGACATCACAAAGCCTGGTTCTGACCCACAAGAATGCCTGGGGAAGGAAGGAACAAATAGTGGACTGTACCACTCCTGACACTTTGATGATAGGGGGAAGATATTGAGAAGGCAAAGAGAGTTTGGGTTTAGATGGAGACTTTGTTTAATAACTCTAAGGCAAATTTTCCACCTCAACCTTTTTTACATATCTACCTTTGTTGTGGTAGAACACATGACAGATCATTTGCTTCTCCAAATTCTTCAACAATACTATCCCTGTCAATGGTTTAGTCCAAAATGTCCGCCTCAATCTTTGGCTAGTATCTTGAATGTCTTCCCTAAAATCATTCCCAAACAACATTCCTACTCCATGGCTTAGCCTGTTGACCGTACACACACACACACTCACACACACATTCACACACACACACACACACACACACACACGAATACTTGCATCTCCACATTCCTCTGTACCTAATGAATATACGCAAACCAGTGTCCATATCTTCTCTGGCTGTGTAGCAACAAATCATGGCCTCCTGGCTTCCACCTTATCCCAAGTCAGGTGACCCAGCCTAGCCTCAATATCTCTTTTACTGTGGTGAGCATACAGCCTCCTTTAATATACTCACTCACCTAAGGAGGCTTTCTACAACCAACATAAGCCCAGTCCATAACCAGGGTTCTCCTATCTTCTGGTGTCTAGCCTATTGAGAATATCACACAGTATTAGACACTTGATTTTTAACATTCTGTTATGTATAACCTGGAAACCATAAGAAATGTTCAATCTTGGTCTTGACTCCTTGCCTTATAGTAGTGAATGTTAGGCTTCAACATGTTGCAGCCTATTTAGAACATTTTTCCTATATTATAGAGAACATCTGGGCTACAGCCAGATATAATCCTATTTAGATAAACCAACAGGGGTCTTAGAGTTGCCCATACCTCTTCACACCATACCCAGACTTCCTATGTCCCCCTCCAGGATTTATCCAGGTGAAGATATCCATACTCTGTAATTGGTTTTCCATATTCAGTGGAATTTATCCTAGATTGAATAGTCCCTGTCCCATCAAAGAATGGACCCTTGCACTCTGCAGTAGTGATTTGTGGCATGTTTTAGGGACACAAATCTCAAAACACAGCATGATCCCACCAGCTACTACTATTCTGTAGCCAACACTGAGAGTTCCCCAACACTTATCATACCTGTACTGGCTAATGGAATAACCCCACTCCTTATGAAAAGTTATCGTGTCCTCCTAAAGTTCGAACCTAGTGAATATTTCCTGTTCCAAATACTGTTTTTCCACATCCCTCCAAACATAGCTCATATTGATGTGGGATTCCCTTTTGTATATCTATGTATCATTATGATCCATTCCAGTAAGGCTCTCACTGGTAGCTGCTGGTTTTCTCCTTCAGCAGCTACATGGCATCTCCCTGACTCTGCCTACTTTCTCTCTATATCTCTGTTCAGATTTCCTGCCTGGCTATATTCTACTAATCGATTGCCCAAAGCATCTTCTTGAATAACCAATGGTAATAAAACATATTCATAGCATATAGGATTCCTAGTCCCATCAAATCCTCCTGTGCTGTAGACAACATATACATTCCCACTGAGACAACCCCAACCTCATCAAACCACAGGATCTCTGGCTGACTACATAATATCACAGCATGCCAAGACTGTCCAAATCCTTCTACAATGCCAAGAGAAGTAAGTGCACCTTTCGAGCAGATAATTCTTTTCCTACTCCAGTAGAGTCCAGACCTGATGAAACATCCAGTGAGAACTCTAAAAGAGCTGTTTTCTCACACTTATAGTGACTTTTAGCTGTTTGCTGAGTTCCAAACCCTAGGCTCCATCTTAGTCCTACCGTGCTTTGATAGATAGTTCTAAGCTTCTGCTGGCACTTTCCCTCCAACTGGCCTTGTCCTAGCACATTCTTTTGTGCTGTATCCAGCATCTACATTCCCAACAGTAACCATCCTACCTGAATCCATCTGCAGGATGATTCCGATGCCTAAACCACTTCATTATATAACCAGACATCCCACAACCACCAGGACCCAACTTTAGCCAATTGAGTAACCCACTACACAAAAATGAATATTTGATTTTCCACTTGCTGTCTGACTTACAGCTGCCTCATGTGCCTTGCATTTGCAAATTTTAGGCCTGTGAAGGTTTTCAAAGCCTTCAGCCAAGACTAGGTCCAGCAACTCCTTCTTTGGTATAGTCAACAGTTAGGCTCCCCTGAATTTAACACACCTACACCCATGCATGAAATAGTTGCCCTGCTTTCACAACTCCATTTCCAATCCAGACTTTCCATATCTTCCCCAAAGACCAAGCCCAGAATATTTCCCCTACCAGATAGCGTTTCCCCATATGCCAACAAACAGATCATAAGTCACAACAAGTGTCCAAGTCTAGTTTTTGCCACTGATATTCTTGCATGTTGTAGTAATGCTCACAGGATTCAACAGAGTTACAAATGTGAGGGCCGAATCCCAGCATCTACTCCTGTCCTCCAACCAACATACATTGTCCTACAAGGACCTGCGCTGCTTGAATCTACATATAGTACTCATTTTGCTAACTATCTTACCCGAATCCAAATTCTGTATTCCTGAGTCCTCCACCATGGTATGGCCTGGTAAGTACTCACTCCCTCACAACCAGATATTTCATATTCTATCTCTACCTGGATCTAGCCTCTTTCCCAAAGTCATTATACAAATTTAGTTTGATCACCTAAGTAGCAATATCTAGGCTTCTATAATTTCGGAAATCCCATATCTTGGCCTTCCACGTGTGCGATTGCCGACATACATGCAGCAGACAAGTTGCTACCTTCACCCACCCACAGTACCCTCTATGTTACCTGCAGCACCCTACTCTACCACATTCCTAATGTTCTCCTCCAGGAACTGGCTTCTTATATATGCCACCAACCAATATTTGTTTTCCATATCCATCTGCATCTAGCTTGAGTTTAACAGCCACCACCCCTGCATAATCTGGCTGTTTGCCTCTTGATTCAAGGGTCTTCTTGGGAGTATGGTCCCAAATAACTCAGCTCAGACTATTCTCAGGAATCCTCCTTTTCTGTCGTGAATATCTAGGCTTTGCTAGCACTTACCCTGCACTAGTACATCCACGGGACACTTTAGGTACAATATAGAACATTATTCCTTATTCAGATTTTCTATGTCTTCCCAGGTTTTAACTTGTTTAGTTTAGTTACCCACTCAGTACTTTGTACAAAGAGGGCTTGATTTACCCAAGTTGCAACAACCAGTGTCCTGGTCTTCTCCAGATGCCTCCATAGCAATCTCCGGCATTCTTAGACCCATCAACTTTTTCTGTGCTGTTGACAGCATCTAGATTCCCACAAAGACTATCAATCTCTCATAGAACCAGAGGAGTTGTGGCTGCCCTACATGACCATTCTATCCCCAGACTATCAGAATACTCCTCCATCGTCTAGATTTCAGAGCACTGCTCTGCATCCTATCATTGTTTTTCTAATCCAGTGGAGTCCAGACTGGATGGAACATCCAGTGTCATCACTAGATTTCAATAGTAGTGACTTCTAGCTGTTGGTAGGGTTCCAAATCCTTTGTTCCATCTTAGTCCCACCATGGTCTCTTAGGCTGAATGCAACATATAGTGTCCTGCATGAATCTCCTGAAACAACACTTACACACAGGACACTCTAGGCTACCTATACAACACAACTTAATACCCAGATTACCCAGAATACCCATGTACTCCCCAGAGTCAAGCCTGTAGACTAACACCAAATGTACTCATCATACATGATTTTCTACAACTTGCTGAATTGATCACAGTACTTTAGCCTACATAGACAACCTATAACACATAACAGGTGCCTCTAGGATTCAGTAGGGTGTAAAATCTCACACCCCAGCAGAGCCCCTCCATCTATTCATGTGCTATAGTTAACATTTAGTTTTTCCGCAATAGTTGTCCTATCTATGGCCACAGGACTAGATGTTCACTATACCATGGCACTCTATACACAAACTTCCCATCCACTCCCCAGAGTCTAGTTACTGAAACTCCAAACACAACCCAATATTTCTATTTTCATGTCATGCAAAACATAAATCCCATGCTGCATGCAGTTTGGCACAGATGTCTGGACTCCTAGCCTTGCTTTAATGACCCCTGGAATTCAACAAGGTCCCCATTCCTTGGCCCTAGCCTATGCCAAGCATTTTGTCCTTGGCTGTAGCCTACATCTATGCTCCCATAGGGATGTACCCTAGCCCTGTCTACCCACATCTACTTTCAGAAAGCCTTGTGACACATAAAATACACCAATAAATACACAGACTTCCTGTGGTCTCCTCCTGGGTGAGCCTGGTGTTTACATCCCTATCTGACATTTTATTTTCTGGCGTAACTAGAATGGTCGAACATCCAGTGACCATGACTAGTGTGGCTATGAGTTCCTTGTACTTGATGGCTCTAGGCTTCTGCAGACTCTGGTTCCTCCAACTGACCTTGTCCTAGCCTATTCCTTTGTGCTATATCCAACTTCCATACTCTCAACTTGAACCATTCTACCTTCATATAATCACAAGTGACATTTAAATGATTAAGCCACCTATCTTTGTCCCTAGACATCCCACATGCTCGGCCTCCAGGGTTTAGCCTAGTGAGTAATAACCAACACAAACCTGAATACTTGTTTTTCCACATGCAGCCTGACCTACTAGAACCACATTTGCCTTCCATTTGCGAGCTTTAGGCATCTACAGGTTTGAATGTGTGCAGACAAGCTTAGGCCCAGCAACTTCTACTATGCTTTAGTGAACAGCTAGGCTCCCTCTGCACTAAACGTTCTTGCACACATGCCCAGACTGTCCATATCCTCCTACAAAGACTATAGAGGTATGCACCCTTCTGCAGAGATAATTGTTTTCCCAAACTAGTGGAGTCCAGACAATCTAGTGGCATCCCTAGAATAGTGCTTGTTCTCCCTCGCAATGACTTACTTATATCTACCTATCTGTCTATCTATCTATCTATTTTTAATTCGAGAGAAGGCTTCTCTACGTAACTTTGAAGTCTATTTTTGCACTAGCTCTGTAGACCAGGTTGGCTTCACACTCACAGAGATCCTCCTGCCTCTGCCTCCCAAGTGCTATGATTAAAGTCATGCACCACCACCACCCATCCTTGTAGTGACTTCTAACTTTTGTCAATGTCCGAAATCCTTTGCTTCAGACTAGTACTACCATGTTCTTCTTTGCTATAGGTAAGATCTTGGTTCCTGCATGAAGTTCCTGTTACAACACTTAGCCACAGAACACTGTGTGCTGCCTATACAACCCAACTCTGTACTCAGATTCCCCATGACCTCTCCAGAGTCAGGCCTGTTAATTATCCCTAACATACTCATCATAAATATTTTTGCACATCCTGCTGAATCTATACCAGTACCCCAGCCTAGACAAACAACTTATACTTCAGAGCAGAGGCCTTCAGGCTTCATCATGGTCCCAAATCTCATACACCCCCAATTTCAGTGCTATAAGGAACAATTAGAGTGCCACTAGTACTTGCCCTATCCACAGGCACAGGACTAGATGTTGACTATACTACCCCTCTCTATACACAAACTTTCTGTGTTCTCTTCTAGGGCCTAGTCTATTGGATATTCCACATACATCCCAATATTTCTGTTTTCGTATCCTGTAGCGTGTAAATCATGAGCCTTAGGCAGTGCCACCATAGTAGCCTGAAATCTTTGCCTTGCAGTAATGATCTCTAACTTCATCAAAGTCCTAAATCCTAGTTCCCAGTTTAGTCCCAGTATTTCATCCTTTGCTCTAGCCTACATGGTGTGCTCCTTGGAGGATCATCAGTCGTCGTACCAAACTAAGAATATTGCATACTATATTAATGAACAACCTAGAAAGATATGTCCATGAATGCAATAGTGGTACAAACTTTCTGGGAATAATCAGCTCCTTAAGAGTGAATTTAAGGTCTACTCTACAGAAAGCAACACATGCCTGCTGCTGTAAGCTTTGTCGAGAACACATGGTTATGGAGATCCAAGGCCCCAGTATTGAACCTCATACTATTATTTTGTTAAATGAATGAAGTATCAAGCTTCACTCTACATTCATATCTCGATAACTACAGATTAGTGCAGTTCTCAGACCTCCTCAGAGACCTTGGGGCAGTAGATTATGTTTAAAAAAGTCATTCACAACTGGTCATCCTGGAAAAAAAAATGAGAGTATGTGCAATGGGATATTTGTAGCCCTCTCTTCAAGACTCAGGTACCATTGCAGGGAGCATTTAAAAAGATTTTATGAGTCTGAGGCTGCAGATGCCAAGAGTGAAATTGTGATCTCAAGACATGACAGAGTCATTGCTCTCACAAATACAGAGCCATCGTGATTGCATGCAAAGGCCTGTGTAAGATGAGGCCAGGTCATATTCCAGTATGCTTGGTGACTAAGCACTCAAATATATGCCAGTATGGTTTCCATCCACATTAACTCTCACACTTCTCTAGAAGCCACCAACTGTCAGGAGTTTGCCAGTTAGACTCTCGAGCCCTCCTACAGTGCATCTTTGACTATGGGGGATGGCTCAGAAGTCTGTACCTCTAACTGACAAACTACTGACAGTTGGTGGCTTCTAGAGAAATGTGACAGTTAATGAAAGGGAATGAAAAACAGGCTCTCATGTACTTGAATACTTACTTAGTTACCAAGAAGTGCAACTGTTTGGGAAATTAGGAGGTGTGACCATGCTGGAATGCATATAGCCTTTGTGGATAATATATGTCACTGAGGGTGGGTTTTGAGGTTTACATTCCCACATCAGGCCTCGTCTCTCTCTCTCTCTCTCTCTACCTACTACTGATGAATCAGTTGGTATGGACTCAACAACAGGCCCAGTGCCGTGTTTGCCTGAATCCTGACATGATGATCATGAATTAATTTCCTAAAATTATAGGCAAGCATCCAATTAACTAGTGATAAAGAGATCCAGAGACCCTTTCAAGTCTCTTGCATCTTGAAATCCTGAACTGAGATTAGAGTTTAGCTAGAGGGACAGGGTATTGACATATAAGCAGTTGTGGTCAGGAGGTGGCATCTACCCTCCCTTAGCTCACCCATCATTGTCTAATTGTTAGTCTTATCTGGCAAGGTGGTTTGATAGTAGGAATTGTGTGAAATCTCTTGAAGGAGACAAGGTTTTCCTTTGGGTAGAGAACATTGCTTTACCTGGCATGAGATTTCTGTAGAAATACTCATTACGTTGACGTCAATGATTTGACTGTTCTGATAGATCAAGCTACACAATTGTCTCATTAGTATATCCTCATTTCTGCTAGGCCTGTTATGTAAGCAGCCCATTCTAAAAGCCCTATTAAAACACAAATTTTTTATAAAGCATAACCAAGGGTAAACCTGTCACTTCAAATTACCATTCCTTTCACTGAGATGTGATCAGTAGATTTGAGTTTGCTGGGTGATTATTGCTCCTGGGGAGATTTCCTTACTTACATTGGATGGTGAGGTATAAAACCAACATTCAAAAAAAGTTGCCAAACAGGAAACATAACAGGTATGTGTGGGGATAACTGTCACTCACACACTTCACCTCAGATAGGTTGAGACATTCATACTGTGAAGTTTTCCCCGGATCTTGCAAAATACATGGATGGTGGAGCACAGTCTTCTTCATCCGTATCTATGAGATTAGATAAATGTAGCAATTTGGATTCAATGCTCCATAATTACCTCTATGAGTCTTACAGTGCATGTGTGGTATGACCCTCAAATCTGTGGGAACCAAAGTCCCTTCTTTGTCCTATGCTAACCCAAATTTTCTTCTTTTTATATATCAAACCATATTCCTTTTCTGGCCTCTATCCCTATAGTATACAAAATGTCAGATTTTCCATCTTCAACACCAAAGAGTCTTCTTTGTCATATACCCACCTAAATCAATTTTCTAGGCCTCAACTTGAAATTTGAATTCAAGGTGTGGTTCACACAATACACGCAATCAAATCCATCTTTATCGTAAATTCATGAAAATTGTTTATCTGCCATCAAACTTTGTAAAACCATAATCTCTCTCATATCATATACCAACCCAATCTCTCTCTCTCTCTCTCTCTCTCTCTCTCTCTCTCTCTATCTATCTCTCTCTCTCTGTCTCCCCACTGTTGCTGCCTTCATCCTTATGAGACCACATCCCTCCTTTGTCATCTGCCTATCCACACTACCTCTCTTGCCATATAGCCAATATTTCTTCCCTAAAACCTTATCAGACACAAATCTCTCCCTTTCATTCAACCAAGTGAACTCCCTCTCTCGCCATGTACCCACTATTTCTGGACCCATCCTTCCAAGACACTCATTCCTCCTTAGCCATACACCAAACCTAATACTCTCTCTTATAATGTTTCCACCATTTCTTCCCCCAAACGTTGTGATGGCCCAATCTGCCCCATGTCATGTACTCACCCAAACTCCCTCGCTAGCCATATATCCACCATGTCTGCCCCCATCCTGCTGTGACCCAAATCCTTCTCTTGCCATATGCCCACTGAAAATTCTTCTATTTTCATGTAACCACACAATGTCCTGTCTTGTGATGTAACCACCATTTCTTCCCCCAAACATGTCAGACCCAAATATATCCATGTTTATAAGCCCAACAAAACCCCCTCTCTTGACATATACCCACCCAAACTCTGTTTCATGAAATATACCAATTATTTCTGCCCCAAACCTTAAGAGACCCAAACACCCCCTGGTCATACAGCTACCCAAACTCCTCTCTGGGCATATACCCATCATTTTGCCACCAGCTTTGTGAGACCCTAATCTCTCCATTGTCATATGCCCATCCAAAGTATTTCTCTTGCTACATACTCACCATTGCTGCCCCTAAAGTGTATAAGACCCAAATCCCTCCCTTGTCATTTACCCAGCATACTCCCTCTGTTGCTATATATCCACCATTTCTGACCCCATCTTTCTGAGACCCTAATCCCACCCTTCATATAATAACCCAAACTCTCTCTTAACAGATACTCATGATTTCTGCGACCTGAGTATTTGAGAATCAAATCCTTCCCTTGTCATGTACCCACCCAAATTTCTCTTATCATTTACCCATCATTACACTCTCCAAAGTATATGAGATCCAACTCCCTTCCCTGGCATTACCCACCCATATTCCCACTCTTTCCAAGCTCTCACCATTACTGCCCCAAAATTTTGGAGGCACAAATCCCTCCCTTTTCTTCTACCCACACAAAATCCCCCTCTTCAAGGCACCCACCATTGATGCCCAAACTTTTGGAGACACAAATCCCTCCCTTTTATCCTACCCACCCAAACTCCCTCTCTTCCATGAACCCACAATTGATGCCCAAACATTTGGAGACCCAAATCCCTCCCGTGTCTTCTACCCACCCAAACTCCCTCTCTTTCCATGCACTCACCATTACTGCTCCAAACATATGGAAACCCAAATCACTCCCTTGTCTTCTTCCCACCCAAACTCCCCCTCTTCCATGCACCCACCATTGTTTCCCAAACCTTTGGAGACCCAAATCCCAACCTTGTCTTCTTCCCACCCGAACTCCCCCTCTTCCATGCACCCACCATTGTTGCCCAAACCTTTGGAGACCCAAATCCCACCCTTGTCTTCTTCCAACCCAAACATCCCCACTTTCATGCACCCACCATTGATGCCCAAACCTTTGGAGACACAAATCCCTCCCTTGTCTTCTACCCACCCATGCTCCCTTTCTTTTCATGCACTCACCATTACTGCCCCAAAATCCCCCTCATCCAGGCACCCACCAATGATGCCCAAACGTTTGGAGACAAAAATCCCTCCCTTGTCTTCTTCCCACCCAAACTCCCCCTCTTCCATGCACCCATCATTGATGCCCAAACCTTTAAAAACACAAATCCCTCCCTTGTCTCCTACACACCCAAACTCCCTTTCTTCCATGCACCCACAAGTGATGCCCAAACCTTTGGAGACACAAATCCCTCCCTTGTCTTCTACCAACCCAAGTTCCCTTTCTTTTCATGCACTCACCATTACTGCCCAAATCCTTTGGAGACACAAATCCCTTCCTTGTCTTCTATCCACCCTAACTCCCCCTCTTCCATGCACCCACCATTGATGACCAATTCTTTGGAGACCCAAATCCCTCCCTTGTCATCTTCCCATCCAAACTCCCTTTCTTTTCATGCCCTCACCATTACTGTCCCAAAACTTTGGAGACCCAAATCCCTCCCTTGTCTTCTTCCCTCCCAAACTCCCCGTCTTCCATGCACCCACCATTGATGCCCAAACCTTTGGAGACACAAATCCCTCCCTTGTCTCCTACCCACCAAAACTCCCTCTCTTTCCATGCTCTCACCGTTAAAGCCACAAAATTTTGGAGACCCTAATCCCTCCCTTTTCTTCTTCCCACACAAACTTGCCTCTTTTATGCACCCACAATTAATGCCCAAACCTTTGTAGACCCAAATCCCTCCCTTGTCTTCTACCAACCCAAACTCCCCCTCTTTCCATGAACCCACTATGACTGTCCCAAACCTAGTGAAGAACAAATCTCTCCATTGCCAATCACCCACCCATCTTCCCTCTCTTCTCCTATAACCATCATTTTTCCTTCCCTTTCCTGGTTTCGCCTTTAGTCACTGTAAAAGACACATAGCTTTTCAACTAAATTGAATTTATTTTCAATTTAAGAAATTTATACCAATGCAATTTTCTTTGTCATATTTGGGCATTCCCCGTCTTCATGATAGCCATCTTATTGGCTCTCCCCCTCATCGGCTGCTGCGACCACGCTTGCTTCTCCAGTAGTGTGCACCTCGGCTTCCTTTTCAGGCTCCTCCTCCTTAGGTTCAGGCATTGCAGTAACAGCTTTCACTTTGATTTTCTTCCGTTCGAGGGCAGCTGCCTCTTCGGCCTCCCTCTTTCTCTTGTTCCTCTTCTTTGAGGAGTGCTTCCGGTGTTTGCTTTTCTTGTGTGCCTGGAATGGCAAGAGGTGAACACAAGAATTAGTTAATACAGGGAGAAGTCAGGAGAGGCATGTGAAGGACACTTTGTCGGAAGAGGTGAGAATTGATAAGGGATTTATGCCAGGAAGGAGAGAGGTAGTGACTTTAGGTAAGAGTAAATGAGTAGAGGAGGGAGCTCCAGTAGGGTTCGTCAACTCACCTTTCCGCACGACATGTAAGGTGGATACTGCTTTAGAGCTGCCTTTGTCTTCATCATAAGGACTGGCCCGTTCGCTGCCATCGGAACATCACTACTGGATGTTGGGAGATCCATGTCGGACAGTGATTCCTTAGGTTCCTTTGCTAGAGTCTCCATCACCAAGTCGCGTGAGCGCCTGTTGTTTCTCCCTCAAGGGGCTGTGAACAACTGGCAGAGTAGGGAAGGCCACACCCTCAGACCTGAGTCATCATCAAGGTCTCGACCAATAGTAGGTGAGCTTGTGCTCTGACATCACAAAGCCTGGTTCTGACCCACAAGAATGCCTGGGGAAGGAAGGAACAAATAGTGGACTGTACCACTCCTGACACTTTGATGATAGGGGGAAGATATTGAGAAGGCAAAGAGAGTTTGGGTTTAGATGGAGACTTTGTTTAATAACTCTAAGGCAAATTTTCCACCTCAACCTTTTTTACATATCTACCTTTGTTGTGGTAGAACACATGACAGATCATTTGCTTCTCCAAATTCTTCAACAATACTATCCCTGTCAATGGTTTAGTCCAAAATGTCCGCCTCAATCTTTGGCTAGTATCTTGAATGTCTTCCCTAAAATCATTCCCAAACAACATTCCTACTCCATGGCTTAGCCTGTTGACCGTACACACACACACACTCACACACACATACACACACACACACACACACACACACACACACACACGAATACCTGCATCTCCACATTCCTCTGTACCTAATGAATATACGCAAACCAGTGTCCATATCTTGTCTGGCTGTGTAGCAACAAATCATGGCCTCCAGGCTTCCACCTTATCCCAAGTCAGGTGACCCAGCCTAGCCTCAATATCTCTTTTACTGTGGTGAGCATACAGCCTCCTTTAATATACTCACTCACCTAAGGAGGCTTTCTACAACCAACATAAGCCCAGTCCATAACCAGGTTTCTCCTATCTTCTGGTGTCTAGCCTATTGAGAATATCACACAGTATTAGACACTTGATTTTTAACATTCTGTTATGTATAACCTGGAAACCATAAGAAATGTTCAATCTTGGTCTGGACTCCTTGCCTTATAGTAGTGAATTTTAGGCTTCAACATGTTGCAGCCTATTTAGAACATTTTTCCTATATTATAGAGAACATCTGGGCTACAGCCAGATATAATACTATTTAGATAAACCAACAGGGGTCTTAGAGTTGCCCATACCTCTTCACACCATACCCAGACTTCCTATGTCCCCCTCCAGGATTTATCCAGGTGAAGATATCCATACTCTGTAATTGGTTTTCCATATTCAGTGGAATTTATCCTAGATTGAATAGTCCCTGTCCCATCAAAGAATGGACCCTTGCACTCTGCAGTAGTGATTTGTGGCATGTTTTAGGGACACAAATCTCAAAACACAGCATGATCCCACCAGCTACTACTATTCTGTAGCCAACACTGAGAGTTCCCCAACACTTATCATACCTGTACTGGCTAATGGAATAACCCCACTCCTTATGAAAAGTTATCGTGTCCTCCTAAAGTTCGAACCTAGTGAATATTTCCTGTTCCAAATATTGTTTTTCCACATCCCTCCAAACATAGCTCATATTGATGTGGGATTCCCTTTTGTATATCTATGCATCATTATGATCAATACCAGTAAGGCTCTCACTGGTAGCTGCTGGTTTTCTCCTTCAGCAGCTACATGGCATCTCCCTGACTCTGCCTACTTTCTCTCTATATCTCTGTTCAGATTTCCTGCCTGGCTATATTCTACTAATCGATTGCCCAAAGCATCTTCTTGAATAACCAATGGTAATAAAACATATTCATAGCATATAGGATTCCTAGTCCCATCAAATCCTCCTGTGCTGTAGACAACATATACATTCCCACTGAGACAACCCCAACCTCATCAAACCACAGGATCTCTGGCTGACTACATAATATCACAGCATGCCAAGACTGTCCAAATCCTTCTACAATGCCAAGAGAAGTAAGTGCACCTTTCGAGCAGATAATTCTTTTCCTACTCCAGTAGAGTCCAGACCTGATGAAACATCCAGTGAGAACTCTAAAAGAGCTGTTTTCTCACACTTATAGTGACTTTTAGCTGTTTGCTGAGTTCCAAACCCTAGGCTTCATCTTAGTCCTACCATGCTTTGATAGATAGTTCTAAGCTTCTGCTGGCACTTTCCCTCCAACTGGCCTTGTCCTAGCACATTCTTTTGTGCTGTATCCAGCATCTACATTCCCAACAGTAACCATCCTACCTGAATCCATCTGCAGGATGATTCCGATGCCTAAACCACTTCATTATATAACCAGACATCATACAACCACCATGACCGAACTTTAGCCAATTGAGTAACCCACTACACACAAATGAATATTTGATTTTCCACTTGCAGTCTGACTTACAGCTGCCTCATGTGCCTTGCATTTGCAAATTTTAGGCCTGTGAAGGTTTTCAAAGCCTTCAGCCAAGACTAGGTCCAGCAACTCCTTCTTTGGTATAGTCAACAGTTAGGCTCCCCTGAATTTAACACACCTACACCCATGCATGAAATAGTTGCCCTGCTTTCACAACTCCATTTCCAATCCAGACTTTACATATCTTCCCCAAAGACCAAGCCCAGAATATTTCCCCTACCAGATAGCGTTTCCCCATATGCCAACAAACAGATCATAAGTCACTACAAGTGTCCAAGTCTAGTTTTTGCCACTGCTATTCTTGCATGTTGTAGTAATGCTCACAGGATTCAACAGAGTTCCAAATGCGAGGGCCGAATCCCAGCATCTACTCCTGTCCTCCAACCAACATACATTGTCCTACAAGGACCTGCGCTGCTTGAATCTACATATAGTACTCATTTTGCTAACTATCTTACCCGAATCCAAATTCTGTATTCCTGAGTCTCCGAAATGGTATGGCCTGGTAAGTACTCACTCCCTCACAACCAGATATTTCATATTCTATCTCTATCTGGATCTAGCCTCTTTCCCAAAGTCATTGACAAATTTAGTTTGATCACCAAAGTAGCAATACCTAGGCTTCTATAATTTCGGAAATCCCATATCTTGGCCTTCCACGTGTGCGATTGCCGACATACATGCAGCAGACAAGTTGCTACCTTCACCCACCCACAGTACCCTCTGTGTTACCTGCAGCACCCTACTCCAACACATTCTTATGTTCTCCTCCAGGAACTGGCTTCTTATATATGCCACCAACCAATACTTGTTTTCCATATCCATCTGCATCTAGCTTGAGTTTAACAGCCAGCACCCCTGCATAATCTGGCTGTTTGCCTCTTGATTCAAGGGTCTTCTCGGGAGTATGGTCCCAAATAACTCAGCTCAGACTATTCTCAGGAATCCTCCTTTTCTATCGTGAATATCTATTCTTTGCTAGCACTTACCCTGCACTAGTACATCCACGGGACACTTTAGGTACAATATAGAGCATTATTCCTTATTCAGATTTTCTATGTCTTCCCACATTTTAACTTGTTTAGTTTAGTTACCCACTCAGTACTTTGTACATAGAGGGCTTGATTTACCCAAGTTGCAACAACCAGTGTCCTGGTCTTCTCCAGCTGCCTCCATAGCAATCTCCGGCATTCTTAGACCCATCAACTTTTTCTGTGCTGTTGACAGCATCTAGATTCCCACAAAGACTATCAATCTCTCATAGAACCAGAGGAGTTGTGGCTGCCCTACATGACCATTCTATCCCCAGACTATCAGAATACTCCTCCATCATCTAGATTTCAGAGCACTGCTCTGCATCCTATCATTGTTTTTCTAATTCAGTGGAGTCCAGACTGGATGGAACATCCAGTGTCATCCCTAGATTTCAATAGTAGTGACTTCTAGCTGTTGGTAGTGTTCCAAATCCTTTGTTCCATCTTAGTCCCACCATGGTCTCTTAGGCTGAATGCAACATATAGTGTCCTGCATGAATCTCCTGAAACAACACTTACACACAGGACACTCTAGGCTACCTATACAACACAACTTAATACCCAGATTACCCAGAATACCCATGTACTCCCCAGAGTCAAGCCTGTAGACTAACACCAAATGTACTCATCATACATGATTTTCTACAACTTGCTGAATTGATCACAGTACTTTAGCCTACATTGACAACCTATAACACATAACAGGTGCCTCTAGGATTCAGTAGGGTGTAAAATCTCACACCCCAGCACAGCCCCTCCATCTATTCATGTGCTATAGTTAACATTTAGTTTTTCTACAATAGTTGTCCTATCTATGGCCACAGGACTAGATGTTCACTATACCATGGCACTCTATACACAAACTTCCCATCCACTCCCCAGAGTCTAGTTACTGAAACTCCAAACACAACCCAATATTTCTGTTTTCATGTCATGGAAAACATAAATCCCATGCTGCATGCAGTTTGGCACAGATGTCTGGACTCCTAGCCTTGCTTTAATGACCCCTGGAATTCAACAAGGTCCCCATTCCTTGGCCCTAGCCTATGCCAAGCATTTTGTCCTTGGCTGTAGCCTATATCTATGCTCCCATAGGGATGTACCCTAGCCCTGTCTACCCACATCTACTTTCAGAAAGCCTTGTGACACATAAAATACACCAATAAATACACAGACTTCCTGTGGTCTCCTCCTGGGTGAGCCTGGTGTTTACATCCCTATCTGACATTTTATTTTCTGGCGTAACTAGAATGGTCGAACATCCAGTGACCATGACTAGTGTGGCTATGAGTTCCTTGTACTTGATGGCTCTAGGCTTCTGCAGACTCTGGTTTCTCCAACTGATCTTGTCCTAGCCTATTCCTTTGTGCTATATCCAACTTCCATACTCTCAACTTGAACCATTCTACCTTCATTCAATCACAAGTGACATTTAAATGATTAAGCCACCTATCTTTGTCCCTAGACATCCCACATGCTCGGCCTCCAGGGTTTAGCCTAGTGAGTAATAACCAACACAAACATGAATACTTGTTTTTCCACATGCAGCCTGACCTACTAGAACCACATTTGCCTTCCATTTGCGAGCTTTAGGCATCTACAGGTTTGAATGTGTGCAGACAAGCTTAGGCCCAGCAACTTCTACTATGCTTTAGTGAACAGCTAGGCTCCCTCTGCACTAAACGTTCTTGCACACATGCCCAGACTGTCCATATCCTCCTACAAAGACTATAGAGGTATGCACCCTTCTGCAGAGATAATTGTTTTCCCAAACTAGTGGAGTCCAGACAATCTAGTGGCATCCCTAGAATAGTGCTTGTTCTCCCTCGCAATGACTTACTTATATCTACCTATCTGTCTATCTATCTATCTATTTTTATTTCGAGAGAAGGCTTCTCTACGTAACTTTGAAGTCTATTTTTGCACTAGCTCTGTAGACCAGGTTGGCTTCACACTCACAGAGATCCTCCTGCCTCTGCCTCCCAAGTGCTATGATTAAAGTCATACACCACGACCACCCATCCTTGTAGTGACTTCTAACTTTTGTCAATGTCCGAAATCCTTTGCTTCATGTTCTTCTTTGCAATAGGTAAGATCTTGGTTCCTGCATGAAGTTCCTGTTACAACACTTAGCCACAGAACACTGTGTGCTGCCTATACAACCCAACTCTGTACTCAGATTCCCCATGACCTCTCCAGAGTCAGGCCTGTTAATTATCCCTAACATACTCATCATAAATGTTTTTGCACATCCTGCTGAATCCATACCAGTACCCCAGCCTAGACAAACAACTTATACTTCAGAGCAGAGGCCTTCAGGCTTCATCATGGTCCCAAATCTCATACACCCCCAATTTCAGTGCTATAAGGAACAATTAGAGTGCCACTAGTACTTGCCCTATCCACAGGCACAGGACTAGATGTTGACTATACTACCCCTCTCTATACACAAACTTTCTGTGTTCTCTTCTAGGGCCTAGTCTATTGGATATTCCACATACATCCCAATATTTCTGTTTTCGTATCCTGTAGCGTGTAAATCATGAGCCTTAGGCAGTGCCACCATAGTAGCCTGAAATCTTTGCCTTGCAGTAATGATCTCTAACTTCATCAAAGTCCTAAATCCTAGTTCCCAGTTTAGTCCCAGTATTTCATCCTTTGCTCTAGCCTACATGGTGTGCTCCTGGGAGGATCATCAGTCGTTGTACCAAACTAAGAATATTGCATACTATATTAATGAACAACCTAGAAAGATATGTCCATGAATGCAATAGTGGTACAAACTTTCTGGGAATAATCAGCTCCTTAAGAGTGAATTTAAGGTCTACTCTTCAGAAAGCAACACATGCCTGCTGCTGTAAGCTTTGTCGAGAACACATGGTTATGGAGATCCAAGGACCCAGTATTGAACCTCATACTATTATTTTGTTAAATGAATGAAGTATCAAGCTTCACTCTACATTCATACCTCGATAACTACAGATTAGTGCAGTTCTCATACCTCATCAGAGACCTCGTGCTGTAGATTATGTTTAAAAAAGACATTCACAACTGGTCATCCTGGAAAAAAATGAGAGTATGTGCAATGGGATATTTGTAGCCCTCTCTTCAAGACTCAGGTACCATTGCAGGGAGCATTTAAAAAGATTTTATGAGTCTGAGGCTGCAGATGCCAAGAGTGAAATTGTGATCTCAAGACATGACAGAGTCATTGCTCTCACAAATACAGAGCCGTCGTGATTGCATGCAAAGGCCTGTGTAAGATGAGGCCAGGTCATATTCCAGTATGCTTGGTGACTAAGCACTCAAATATATGCCAGTATGGTTTCCATCCACATTAACTCTCACACTTCTCTAGAAGCCACCAACTGTCAGGAGTTTGCCAGTTAGACTCTCGAGCCCTCCTACAGTGCATCTTTGACTATGGGGGATGGCTCAGAAGTCTGTACCTCTAACTGACAAACTACTGACAGTTGGTGGCTTCTAGAGAAATGTGACAGTTAATGAAAGGGAATGAAAAACAGGCTCTCATGTACTTGAATACTTACTTAGTTACCAAGAAGTGCAACTGTTTGGGAAATTAGGAGGTGTGACCATGCTGGAATGCATATAGCCTTTGTGGATAATATATGTCACTGAGGGTGGGTTTTGAGGTTTACATTCCCACATCAGGCCTCGTCTCTCTCTCTCTCTACCTACTACTGATGAATCAGTTGGTATGGACTCAACAACAGGCCCAGTGCCGTGTTTGCCTGAATCCTGACATGATGATCATGAATTAATTTCCTAAAATTATAGGCAAGCATCCAATTAACTAGTGATAAAGAGATCCAGAGACCCTTTCAAGTCTCTTGCATCTTGAAGTCCTGAACTGAGATTAGAGTTTAGCTAGAGGGACAGGGTATTGACATATAAGCAGTTGTGGTCAGGAGGTGGCATCTACCCTCCCTTAGCTCACCCATCATTGTCTAATTGTTAGTCTTATCTGGCAAGGTGGTTTGATAGTAGGAATTGTGTGAAATCTCTTTAAGGAGACAAGGTTTTCCTTTGGGTAGAGAACATTGCTTTACATGGCATGAGATTTCTGTAGAAATACTCATTACGTTGAAGTCAATGATTTGACTGTTCTGATAGATCAAGCTACACAATTGTCTCATTAGTATATCCTCATTTCTGCTAGGCCTGTTATGTAAGCAGCCCATTCTAAAAGCCCTATTAAAACACAAATTTTTTATAAAGGATAACCAAGGGTAAACCTGTCACTTCAAATTACCATTCCTTTCACTGAGATGTGATCAGTAGATTTGAGTTTGCTGGGTGATTATTGCTCCTGGGGAGATTTCCTTACTTACATTGGATGGTGAGGTATAAAACCAACATTCAAAAAAAGTTGCCAAACAGGAAACATAACAGCTATTTGTGGGGATAACTGTCACTCACACACTTCACCTCAGATAGGTTGAGACATTCATACTGTGAAGTTTTGCCCGGATCTTGCAAAATACATGGATGGTGGAGCACAGTCTTCTTCATCCGTATCTATGAGATTAGATAAATGTAGCAATTTGGATTCAATGCTCCATAATTACCTCTATGAGTCTTACAGTGCATGTGTGGTATGACCCTCAAATCTGTGGGAACCAAAGTCCCTTCTTTGTCATATGCTAACCCAAATTTTCTTCTTTTTATATATCAAACCATATTCCTTTTCTGGCCTCTATCCCTATAGTATACAAAATGTCAGATTTTCCATCTTCAACACCAAAGAGTCTTCTGTGTCATATACCCACCTAAATCAATTTTCTAGGCCTCAACTTGAAATTTGAGTTCAAGGTGTGGTTCACACAATACACGCAATCAAATCCATCTTTATCGTAAATTCATGAAAATTGTTTATCTGCCATCAAACTTTGTAAAACCATAATCTCTCTCATATCATATACCAACCCAATCTCTCTCTCTCTCTCTCTCTCTCTCTCTCTCTCTCTCTCTCTCCCCACTGTTGCTGCCTTCATCCTTATGAGACCACATCCCTCCTTTGTCATCTGCCTATCCACACTACCTCTCTTGCCATATAGCCAATATTTCTTCCCTAAAACCTTATCAGACACAAATCTCTCCCTTTCATTCAACCAAGTGAACTCCCTCTCTCGCCATGTACCCACTATTTCTGGACCCATCCTTCCAAGACACTCATTCCTCCTTAGCCATACACCAAACCTAATACTCTCTCTTATAATGTTTCCACCATTTCTTCCCCCAAACGTTGTGATGGCCCAATCTGCCCCATGTCATGTACTCACCCAAACTCCCTCGCTAGCCATATATCCACCATGTCTGCCCCCATCCTGCTGTGACCCAAATCCTTCTCTTGCCATATGCCCACTGAAAATTCTTCTATTTTCATGTAACCACACAATTTCCTGTCTTGTGATGTAACCACCATTTCTTCCCCGAAACATGTCAGACCCAAATATATCCATGTTTATAAGCCCAACAAAACCCCCTCTCTTGACATATACCCACCTAAACTCTGTTTCATGAAATATACCAATTATTTCTGCCACAAACCTTAAGAGACCCAAACACCCCCTGGTCATACAGCTACCCAAAGCCCTCTCTGGGCATATACCCCTCATTTTGCCACCAGCTTTGTGAGACCCTAATCTCTCCATTGTCGTATGCCCATCCAAGGTATTTCTCTTGCTACATACTCACCATTGCTGCCCCTAACGTGTATAAGACCCAAATCCCTCCCTTTCATTTACCCAGCATACTCCCTCTGTTGCTATATATCCACCATTTCTGACCCCATCTTTCTGAGACCCTAATCCCACCCTTCATATAATAACCCAAACTCCTCTCTTAACAGATACTCATGATTACTGCCACCTGAGTATTTGAGAATCAAATCCTTCCCTTGTCATGTACCCACCCAAATGTCTCTTATCATTTACCCTTCATTACACTCTCTAAAGTATATGAGATCCAACTCCCTTCCCTGGTATTACCCACCCATATTCCCACTCTTTCCAAGCTCTCACAATTACTGCCCCAAAATTTTGGAGACACAAATCCCTCCCTTGTCTTCTACCCACACAAAATCCCCCTCTTCAAGGCACCCACCATTGATGCCCAAACTTTTGGAGACCAAAATCCCTCCCTTTTTTCCTACCCACCCAAACTCCCTCTCTTCCATGCACCCAAAATTGTTGCCCATACCTTTGGAGACCCAAATCCCTCCCGTGTTTTCTACCCACCCAAACTCACTCTCTTTCCATGCACTCACCATTACTGCTCCAAACATATGGAAACCCAAATCCCTCCCTTGTCTTCTTCCCACCCAAACTCCCCCTCTTCCATGCACCAACCATTGTTTCCCAAACCTTTGGAGACCCAAATCCCAACCTTGTCTTCTTCCCACCCGAACTCCCCCTCTTCCATGCACCCACCATTGTTGCCCAAAACTTAGGAGACCCAAATCCCACCCTTGTCTTCTTCCAACCCAAACATCCCCACTTTCATGCACCCACCATTGATGCCCAAACCTTTGGAGACCCAAATTCCTCCCTTGTCTTCTACCCAATCATGCTCCCTTCCTTTTCATGCACTCACCATTACTGCCCCAAAATCCCCCTCATCCTGGCACACACCAATGGTGCCCAAACGTTTGGAGACAAAAATCCCTCCTTTGTCTTCTTCCCACCCAAACTCCCCCTCTTCCATGCACCCTTCATTGATGCCCAAACCTTTAAAAACACAAATCCCTCCCTTGTCTCCTACACACCCAAACTCCCTTTCTTCCATGCACCCACAAGTGATGCCCAAACCTTTGGAGACACAAATCCCTCCCTTGTCTTCTACCAACCCAAGTTCCCTTTCTTTTCATGCACTCACCATTACTGCCCAAATCCTTTGGAGACACAAATCCCTTCCTTGTCTTCTATCCACCCTAACTCCCCCTCTTCCAGGCACCCACCATTGATGACCAATTCTTTGGAGACCCAAATCCCTCCCTTGTCATCTTCCCACCCAAACTCCCTTTCTTTTCATGCCCTCACCATTACTGCCCCAAAACTTTGGAGACCCAAATCCCTCCCTTGTCTTCTTCCCACCCAAACTCCCCGTCTTCCATGCACCCACCATTGATGCCCAAACCTTTGGAGACACAAATCCCTCCCTTGTCTCCTACCCACCAAAACTCCCTCTCTTTCCATGCTCTCACCGTTAAAGCCACAAAATTTTGGAGACCCTAATCCCTCCCTTGTCTTCTTCCCACACAAACTCGCCTCTTTTATGCACCCACAATTAATGCCCAAACCTCTGTAGACCCAAATCCCTCCCTTGTCTTCTACCAACCCAAACTCCCCCTCTTTCCATGAACCCACTATGACTGTCCCAAACCTAGTGAAGAACAAATCTCTCCATTGCCATTCACCCACCCATCTTCCCTCTCTTCTCCTATAACCATCATTTTTCCTTCCCTTTCCTGGTTTCACCTTTAGTCACTGTAAAAGACACATAGCTTTTCAACTAAATTGAATTTATTTTCAATTTAAGAAATTTATACCAATGCAATTTTCTTTGTCATATTTGGGCATTCCCCGTCTTCTTGATAGCCATCTTATTGGCTCTCCCCCTCATCGGCTGCTGCGACCACGCTTGCTTCTCCAGTAGTGTGCACCTCGGCTTCCTTTTCAGGCTCCTCCTCCTTAGGTTCAGGCATTGCAGTAACAGCTTTCACTTTGATTTTCTTCCGTTTGAGGGCAGCTGCCTCTTCGGCCTCCCTCTTTCTCTTGTTCCTCTTCTTTGAGGAGTGCTTCCGGTGTTTGCTTTTCTTGTGTGCCTGGAATGGCAAGAGGTGAACACAAGAATTAGTTAATAGAGGGAGAAGTCAGGAGAGGCATGTGAAGGACACTTTGTCGGAAGAGGTGAGAATTGATAAGGGATTTATGCCAGGAAGGAGAGAGGTAGTGACTTTAGGTAAGAGTAAATGAGTAGAGGAGGGAGCTCCAGTAGGGTTCGTCAACTCACCTTTCCGCACGACATGTAAGGTGGATACTGCTTTAGAGCTGCCTTTGTCTTCACCATAAGGACTGGCCCGTTCGCTGCCATTGGAACATCACTACTGGATGTTGGGAGATCCATGTCGGACAGTGATTCCTTAGGTTCCTTTGCTAGACTCTCCATCACCAAGTCGCGTGAGCGCGTGTTGTTTCTCCCTCGAGGGGCTGTGAACAACTGGCAGAGTAGGGAAGGCCACACCCTCAGACCTGAGTCATCATCAAGGTCTCGACCAATAGTAGGTGAGCTTGTGCTCTGACATCACAAAGTCTGGTTCTGACCCACAAGAATGCCTGGGGAAGGAAGGAACAAATAGTGGACTGTACCACTCCTGACACTTTGATGATAGGGGGAAGATATTGAGAAGGCAAAGGGAGTTTGGGTTTAGATGGAGACTTTGTTTAATAACTCTAAGGCAAATTTTCCACCTCAAACTTTTTTACATATCTACCTTTGTTGTGGTAGAACACATGACAGATCATTTGCTTCTCCAAATTCTTCAACAATACTATCCCTGTCAATGGTTTAGTCCAAAATGTCCACCTCAATCTTTGGCTAGTATCTTGAATGTCTTCCCTAAAATCATTCCCAAATAACATTCCTACTCCATGACTTAGCCTGTTGACCGTACACACACACACTCACACACACACATACACACACACACACACACACACAAACACACACACACGAATACTTGCATCTCCACATTCCTCTGTACCTAATGAATATACGCAAACCAGTGTCCATATCTTCTCTGGCTGTGTAGCAACAAATCATGGCCTCCAGGCTTCCACCTTATCCCAAGTCATCTGACCCAGCCTAGCCTCAATATCTCTTTTACTGTGGTGAGCATACAGCCTCCTTTAATATACTCACTCACCTAAGGAGGCTTTCTACAACCAACCTAAGCCCAGTCCATAACCAGGGTTCTCCTATCTTCCGGCTGTCTAGCCTATTGAGAATATCACACAGTATTAGACACTTGATTTTTAACATTCTGTTATGTATAACCTGGAAACCATAAGAAATGTTCAATCTTGGTCTGGACTCCTTGCCTTATAGTAGTGAATTTTAGGCTTCAACATGTTGCAGCCTATTTAGAACATTTTCCCTATATTATAGAGAACATCTGGGCTACAGCCAGATATAATCCTATTTAGATAAACCAACAGGGGTCTTAGAGTTGCCCATACCTCTTCACACCATACCCAGACTTCCTATGTCCCCCTCCAGGATTTATCCAGGTGAAGATATCCATACTCTGTAATTGGTTTTCCATATTCAGTGGAATTTATCCTAGATTGAATAGTCCCTGTCCCATCAAAGAATGGACCCTTGCACTCTGCAGTAGTGATTTTGGCATGTTTTAGGGACACAAATCTCAAAACACAGCATGATCCCACCAGCTACTACTATTCTGTAGCCAACACTGGGAGTTCCCCAACACTTATCATACCTGTACTGGCTAATGGAATAACCCCACTCCTTATGAAAAGTTATCGTGTCCTCCTAAAGTTCGAACCTAGTGAATATTTCCTGTTCCAAATACTGTTTTTCCACATCCCTCCAAACATAGCTCATATTGATGTGGGATTCCCTTTTGTATATCTATGTATCATTATGATCCATACCAGTAAGGCTCTCACTGGTAGCTGCTGGTTTTCTCCTTCAGCAGCTACATGGCATCTCCCTGACTCTGCCTACTTTCTCTCTATATCTCTGTTCAGATTTCCTGCCTGGCTATATTCTACTAATCGATTGCCCAAAGCATCTTCTTGAATAACCAATGGTAATAAAACATATTCATAGCATATAGGATTCCTAGTCCCATCAAATCCTCCTGTGCTGTAGACAACATATACATTCCCACTGAGACAACCCCAACCTCATCAAACCACAGGATCTCTGGCTGACTACATAATATCACAGCATGCCAAGACTGTCCAAATCCTTCTACAATGCCAAGAGAAGTAAGTGCACCTTTCAAGCAGATAATTCTTTTCCTACTCCAGTAGAGTCCAGACCTGATGAAACATCCAGTGAGAACTCTAAAAGAGCTGTTTTCTCACACTTATAGTGACTTTTAGCTGTTTGCTGAGTTCCAAACCCTAGGCTCCATCTTAGTCCTACCGTGCTTTGATAGATAGTTCTAAGCTTCTGCTGGCACTTTCCCTCCAACTGGCCTTGTCCTAGCACATTCTTTTGTGCTGTATCCAGCATCTACATTCCCAACAGTAACCATCCTACCTGAATCCATCTGCAGGATGATTCCGATGCCTAAACCACTTCATTATATAACCAGACATCCCACAACCACCAGGACCCAACTTTAGCCAATTGAGTAACCCACTACACACAAGTGAATATTTGATTTTCCACTTGCTGTCTGACTTACAGCTGCCTCATGTGCCTTGCATTTGCAAATTTTAGGCCTGTGAAGGTTTTCAAAGCCTTCAGCCAAGACTAGGTCCAGCAACTCCTTCTTTGGTATAGTCAACAGTTAGGCTCCCCTGAATTTAACACACCTACACCCATGCATGAAATAGTTGCCCTGCTTTCACAACTCCATTTCCAATCCAGACTTTCCATATCTTCCCCAAAGACCAAGCCCAGAATATTTCCCCTACCAGATAGCGTTTCCCCATATGCCAACAAACAGATCATAAGTCACTACAAGTGTCCAAGTCTAGTTTTTGCCACTGATATTCTTGCATGTTGTAGTAATGCTCACAGGATTCAACAGAGTTCCAAATGTGAGGGCCGAATCCCAGCATCTACTCCTGTCCTCCAACCAACATACATTGTCCTACAAGGACCTGCGCTGCTTGAATCTACATATAGTACTCATTTTGCTAACTATCTTACCCGAATCCAAATTCTGTATTCCTGAGTCCTCCACCATGGTATGGCCTGGTAAGTACTCACTCCCTCACAACCAGATATTTCATATTCTATCTCTATCTGGATCTAGCCTCTTTCCCAAAGTCATTATACAAATTTAGTTTGATCACCTAAGTAGCAATATCTAGGCTTCTATAATTTCGGAAATCCCATGTCTTGGCCTTCCACGTGTGCGATTGCCGACATACATGCAGCAGACACGTTGCTACCTTCACCCACCCACAGTACCCTCTGTGTTACCTGCAGCACCCTACTCTACCACATTCCTAATGTTCTCCTCCAGGAACTGGCTTCTTATATAAGCCACCAACCAATACTTGTTTTCCATATCCATCTGCATCTAGCTTGAGTTTAACAGCCAGCACCCCTGCATAATCTGGCTGTTTGCCTCTTGATTCAAGTTTCTTCTAGGGAGTATGCTCCCAAATAACTCAGCTCAGACTATTCTCAGGAATCCTCCTTTTCTGTCGTGAACATCTAGTCTTTGCTAGCACTTACCCTGCACTAATACATCCATGGGACACTTTAGGTACAGTATAGAGCATTATTCCTTATTCAGATTTTCTATGTCTTCCCAGGTTTTAACTTGTTTAGTTTAGTTACCCACTCAGTACTTTGTACATAGAGGGTTTGATCTACCCAAGTTGCAACAGCTATTGTCCTGTTCTTTTCCAGCTGCCTCTATAGCAATCTCCGGCATTCTTAGACCCATCAACTTTTTCTGTGCTGTTGACAGCATCTAGATTCCCACAAAGACTATCAGTCTCTCATAGAACCAGAGGAGTTGTGGCTGCCCTACATGACCATTCTATCCCCAGACTATCAGAATACTCCTCCATCGTCTAGATTTCAGAGCACTGCTCTGCAGCCTATCATCGTTTTTCTAATCCAGTGGAGTCCAGACTGGATGGAACATCCAGTGTCATCCCTAGATTTCAATAGTAGTGACTTCTAGCTGTTGGTAGGGTTCCAAATCCTTTGTTCCATCTTAGTCCCACCATGGTCTCTTAGGCTGAATGCAACATATAGTGTCCTGCATGAATCTCCTGAAACAACACTTACACACAGGACACTCTAGGCTACCTATACAACACAACTTAATACCCAGATTTCCCAGAATACCCATGTACTCCCCAGAGTCAAGCCTGTAGACTAACACCAAATGTACTCATCATACATGATTTTCTACAACTTGCTGAATTGATCACAGTACTCTAGCCTACATAGACAAACTATAACACATAACAGGTGCCTCTAGGATTCAGTAGGGTGTAAAATCTCACACCCCAGCACAGCCCTCCATCTATTCATGTGCTATAGTTAACATTTAGTATTTCTACAATAGTTGTCCTATCTATGGCCACAGGACTAGATGTTCACTATACCATGGCACTCTATACACAAACTTCCCATCCACTCCCCAGAGTCTAGTTACTGAAACTCCGAACACAACCCAATATTTCTGTTTTCATGTCATGCATAACATAAATCCCATGCTGCATGCAGTTTGGCACAGATGTCTGGACTCCTAGCCTTGCTGTAATGACCCCTAGAATTCAACAAGGTCCCCATTCCTTGGCCCTAGCCTATGCCAAGCATTTTGTCCTTGGCTGTAGCCTACATCTATGCTCCCATAGGGATGTACCCTAGCCCTGTCTACCCACATCTACTTTCAGAAAGCCTTGTGACACATAAAATACACCAATAAATACACAGACTTCCTGTGGTCTCCTCCTGGGTGAGCCTGGTGTTTACATCCCTATCTGACATTTTATTTTCTGGCGTAACTAGAATGGTCGAACATCCAGTGACCATGACTAGTGTTTCTATGAGTTCCTTGTACTTGATGGCTCTAGGCTTCTGCAGACTCTGGTTCCTCCAACTGACCTTGTCCTAGCCTATTCCTTTGTGCTATATCCAACTTCCATACTCTCAACTTGAACCATTCTACCTTCATTCAATCACAAGTGACATTTAAATGATTAAGCCACCTATCTTTGTCCCTAGACATCCCACATGCTCGGCCTCCAGGGTTTAGCCTAGTGAGTAATAACCAACACAAACATGAATACTTGATTTTCCACATGCAGCCTGACCTACTAGAAACACACTTGCCTTCGATTTGTGAGCTTTAGGCATCTACAGGATTGAATGTGTGCAGACAAGCTTAGGCCCTACAACTTCTACTATGCTTTAGTGAACAGCTAGGCACCCTCTGCACTCAACGTTCTTGCACACATGCCCAGACTGTCCATATCCTCCTATAAAGTCGATAGAGGTATGCACCCTTCTGCAAAGATAATTGTTTTCCCAAACTAGTGGAGTCCATACCATCTAGTGGCATCCCTAGAATAGTGCTTGTTCTCACTCACAATGACTTACTTATATCTACCTATCTGTCTATTTATCTATCTATTTTTAATCTGAGGGAAGGCTTCTCTATGTAACTTTGAAGTCTAATTTTGCACTAGCTCTGTAGACCAGGTTGTCTTCACACTTACAGAGATCCTCCTGCCTCTGCCTCCCAAGTGCTATGATTAAAGTCATGCACCACCACCACCCATCCTTGTAGTGACTTCTAACTTTTGTCAATGTCCGAAATCCTTTGCTTCAGACTAGTACTACCATGTTCTTCTTTGCTATACGTAAGATCTTGGTTCCTGCATGAAGTTCCTGTTACAACACTTAGCCACAGAACACTGTGTGCTGCCTATACAACCCAACTCTGTACTCAGATTCCCCATGACCTCTCCAGAGTCAGGCCTGTTAATTATCCCTAACATACTCATCATAAATGTTTTTGCACATCCTGCTAAATCTATACCAGTACCCCAGCCTAGACAAACAACTTATACTTCAGAGCAGAGGCCTTCAGGCTTCATCATGGTCCCAAATCTCATACACCCCCAATTTCAGTGCTATAAGGAACAATTAGAGTGCCACAAGTACTTGCCCTATCCACAGGCACAGGACTAGATGTTGACTATACTACCCCTCTCTATACACAAACTTTCTGTGTTCTCTTCCAGGGCCTAGTCTATTGGATATTCCACATACATCCCAATATTTCTGTTTTCATATCCTGTAGCGTGTAAATCATGAGCCTTAGGCAGTGCCACCATAGTAGCCTGAAATCTTTGCCTTGCAGTAATGATCTCTAACTTCAACAAAGTCCTAAATCCTAGTTCCCAGTTTAGTCCCAGTATTTCATCCTTTGCTCTAGCCTACATGGTGTGCTCCTGGGAGGATCATCAGTTATCGTACCAAACTAAGAATATTGCATACTATATTAATGAACAACCTAGAAAGATATGTCCATGAATGCAATAGTGGTACAAACTTTCTGGGAATAATCAGCTCCTAAAGAGTGAATTTAAGGTCTACTCTACAGAAAGCAACACATGCCTGCTGCTGTAAGCTTTGTCGAGAACATATGGTTATGGAGTTCCAAGGCCCCAGTATTGAACCTCATACTATTATTTTGTTAAATGAATGAAGTATCAAGCTTCACTCTACATTCATACCTTGATAACTACAGATTAGTGCAGTTCTCAGACCTCCTCAGAGACCTTGGTGCAGTAGATTATGTTTAAAAAAGACATTCACAACTGGTCATCCTGGAAAAAAAAATGAGAGTATGTGCAATGGGATATTTGTAGCCCTCTCTTCAAGACTCAGGTACCATTGCAGGGAGCATTTAAAGAGATTTTATGAGTCTGAGGCTGCAGATGCCAAGAGTGAAATTGTGATCTCAAGACATGACAGAGTCATTGCTCTCACAAATACAGAGCCGTCGTGATTGCATGCAAAGGCCTGTGTAAGATGAGGCCAGGTCATATTCCAGTATGCTTGGTGACTAAGCACTCAAATATATGCCAGTATGGTTTCCATCCACATTAACTCTCACACTTCTCTAGAAGCCACCAACTGTCAGGAGTTTGCCAGTTAGACTCTGGAGCCCTCCTACAGTGCATCTTTGACTATGGGGGATGGCTCAGAAGTCTGTACCTCTAAGTGACAAACTACTGACAGTTGGTGGCTTCTAGAGAAATGTGACAGTTAATGAAAGGGAATGAAAAACAGGCTCTCATGTACTTGAATACTTACTTAGTTACCAAGAAGTGCAACTGTTTGGGAAATTAGGAGGTGTGACCATGCTGGAATGCATATAGGCTTTGTGGATAATATATGTCACTGAGGGTGGGTTTTGAGGTTTACATTCCCACATCAGGCCTCGTCTCTCTCTCTCTCTACCTACTACTGATGAATCAGTTGGTATGGACTCAACAACAGGCCCAGTGCCGTGTTTGCCTGAATCCTGACATGAGGATCATGAATTAATTTCCTAAAATTATAGGCAAGCATCCAATTAACTAGTGATAAAGAGATCCAGAGACCCTTTCAAGTCTCTTGCATCTTGAAGTCCTGAACTGAGATTAGAGTTTAGCTAGAGGGACAGGGTATTGACATATAAGCAGTTGTGGTCAGGAGGTGGCATCTACCCTCCCTTAGCTCACCCATCATTGTCTAATTGTTAGTCTTATCTGGCAAGGTGGTTTGATAGTAGTAATTGTGTGAAATCTCTTTAAGGAAACAAGGTTTTCCTTTGGGTAGAGAACATTGCTTTACATGGCATGAAATTTCTGTAGAAATACTCATTACGTTGACGTCAATGATTTGACTGTTCTGATAGATCAAGCTACACAATTGTCTCATTAGTATATCCTCATTTCTGCTAGGCCTGTTATGTAAGCAGCCCATTCTAAAAGCCCTATTAAAACACAAATTTTTTATAAAGGATAACCAAGGGTAAACCTGTCACTTCAAATTACCATTCCTTTCACTGAGATGTGATCAGTAGATTTGAGTTTGCTGGGTGATTATTGCTCCTGGGGAGATTTCCTTACTTACATTGGATGGTGAGGTATAAAACCAACATTCAAAAAAAGTTGCCAAACAGGAAACATAACAGCTATTTGTGGGGATAACTGTCACTCACACACTTCACCTCAGATAGGTTGAGACATTCATACTGTGAAGTTTTGCCCGGATCTTGCAAAATACATGGATGGTGGAGCACAGTCTTCTTCATCCGTATCTATGAGATTAGATAAATGTAGCAATTTGGATTCAATGCTCCATAATTACCTCTATGAGTCTTACAGTGCATGTGTGGTATGACCCTCAAATCTGTGGGAACCAAAGTCCCTTCTTTGTCATATGCTAACCCAAATTTTCTTCTTTTTATATATCAAACCATATTCCTTTTCTGGCCTCTATCCCTATAGTATACAAAATGTCAGATTTTCCATCTTCAACACCAAAGAGTCTTCTGTGTCATATACCCACCTAAATCAATTTTCTAGGCCTCAACTTGAAATTTGAGTTCAAGGTGTGGTTCATACAATACACGCAATCAAATCCATCTTTATCGTAAATTCATGAAAATTGTTTATCTGCCATCAAACTTTGTAAAACCATAATCTCTCTCATATCATATACCAACCCAATCTCTCTCTCTCTCTCTCTCTCTCTCTCTCTCTCTCTCTCTCTCCCCACTGTTGCTGCCTTCATCCTTATGAGACCACATCCCTCCTTTGTCATCTGCCTATCCACACTACCTCTCTTGCCATATAGCCAATATTTCTTCCCTAAAACCTTATCAGACACAAATCTCTCCCTTTCATTCAACCAAGTGAACTCCCTCTCTCGCCATGTACCCACTATTTCTGGACCCATCCTTCCAAGACACTCATTCCTCCTTAGCCATACACCAAACCTAATACTCTCTCTTATAATGTTTCCACCATTTCTTCCCCCAAACGTTGTGATGGCCCAATCTGCCCCATGTCATGTACTCACCCAAACTCCCTCGCTAGCCATATATCCACCATGTCTGCCCCCATCCTGCTGTGACCCAAATCCTTCTCTTGCCATATGCCCACTGAAAATTCTTCTATTTTCATATAACCACACAATTTCCTGTCTTGTGATGTAACCACCATTTCTTCCCCTAAACATGTCAGACCCAAATATATCCATGTTTATAAGCCCAACAAAACCCCCTCTCTTGACATATACCCACCCAAACTCTGTTTCATGAAATATACCAATTATTTCTGCCCCAAACCTTACGAGACCCAAACACCCCCTGGTCATACAGCTACCCAAACTCCTCTCTGGGCATATACCCATCATTTTGCCACCAGCTTTGTGAGACCCTAATCTCTCCATTGTCGTATGCCCATCCAAAGTATTTCTCCTGCTACATACTCACCATTGCTGCCCCTAAAGTGTATAAGACCCAAATCCCTCCCTTGTCATTTACCCAGCATACTCCCTCTGTTGCTATATATGCACCATTTCTGACCCCATCTTTCTGAGACCCTAATCCCACCCTTCATATAATAACCCAAACTCCTCTCTTAACAGATACTCATGATTTCTGCCACCTGAGTATTTTGAGAATCAAATCCTTCCCTTGTCAAGTACCCACCCAAATGTCTCTTATCATTTACCCTTCATTACACTCTCCAAAGTATATGAGATCCAACTCCCTTCCCTGGCATTACCCACCCATATTCCCACTCTTTCCAAGCTCTCACCATTACTGCCCCAAAATTTTGGAGACACAAATCCCTCCCTTGTCTTCTACCCACACAAAATCCCCCTCTTCAAGGCACCCACCATTGATGCCCAAACTTTTGGAGACACAAATCCCTCCCTTTTTTCCTACCCACCCAAACTCCCTCTCTTCCATGCACCCACAATTGATGCCCAAACCTTTGGAGACCCAAATCCCTCCCTTGTCTTCTACCCATCCAAACTCCCTCTCTTTCCATGCACTCACCATTACTGCTCCAAACATATGGAAACACAAATCCCTCCCTTGTCTTCTTCCCACCCGAACTCCCCCTCTTCCATGCAGCCACCATTGTTGCCCAAACCTTTGGAGACCCAAATCCCACCCTTGTCTTCTTCCAACCCAAACATCCCCACTTTCATGCACCCACCATTGATGCCCAATCCTTTGGAGACCCAAATCCCTCCCTTGTCTTCTACCCACCCATGCCCCCTTTATTTTCATGCACTCACCATTACTGCCCCAAAATCCCCCTCATCCAGGCACCAACCAATGATGCCCAAACGTTTGGAGACAAAAATCCCTCCCTTGTCTTCTTCCCACCCAAACTCCCCCTCTTCCATGCACCCATCATTGATGCCCAAACCTTTAAAAACACAAATCCCTCCCTTGTCTCCTACACACCCAAACTCCCTTTCTTCCATGCACCCACAAGTGATGCCCAATCCTTTGGAGACACAAATCCCTCCCTTGTCTTCTACCAACCCAAGTTCCCTTTCTTTTCATGCACTCACCATTACTGCCCAAATCCTTTGGAGACACAAATCCCTCCCTTGTCTCCTACCCACCAAAACTCCCTCTCTTTCCATGCTCTCACCGTTAAAGCCACAAAATTTTGGAGACCCTAATCCCTCCCTTGTCTTCTTCCCACACAAACTCGCCTCTTTTATGCACCCAAAATTAATGCCCAAATCTTTGTAGACCCAAATCCCTCCCTTGTCTTCTACCAACCCAAACTCCCCCTCTTTCCATGAACCCACTATGACTGTCCCAAACCTAGTGAAGAACAAATCTCTCCATTGCCATTCACCCACCCATCTTCCCTCTCTTCTCCTATAACCATCATTTTTCCTTCCCTTTCCTGGTTTCGCCTTTAGTCACTGTAAAAGACACATAGCTTTTCAACTAAATTGAATTTATTTTCAATTTAAGAAATTTATACCAATGCAATTTTCTTTGTCATATTTGGGCATTCCCCGTCTTCATGATAGCCATCTTATTGGCTCTCCCCCTCATCGGCTACTACGATCACGCTTGCTTCTCCAGTAGTGTGCACCTCGGCTTCCTTTTCAGGCTCCTCCTCCTTAGGTTCAGGCATTGCAGTAACAGCTTTCACTTTGATTTTCTTCCGTTCGAGGGCAGCTGCCTCTTCGGCCTCCCTCTTTCTCTTGTTCCTCTTCTTTGAGGAGTGATTCCGGTGTTTGCTTTTCTTGTGTGCCTGGAATGGCAAGAGGTGAACACAAGAATTAGTTAATAGAGAGAGAAGTCAGGAGAGGCATGTGAAGGACACTTTGTCAGAAGAGGTGAGAATTGATAAGGGATTTATGCCAGGAAGGAGAGAGGTAGTGACTTTAGGTAAGAGTAAATGAGTAGAGGAGGGAGCTCCAGTAGGGTTCGTCAACTCACCTTTCCGCACGACATGTAAGGTGGATACTGCTTTAGAGCTGCCTTTGTCTTCACCATAAGGACTGGCCCGTTCGCTGCCATCGGAACATCACTACTGGATGTTGGGAGGTCCATGTCGGACAGTGATTCCTTAGGTTCCTTTGCTAGACTCTCCATCACCAAGTCGCGTGAGCTCCTGTTGTTTCTCCCTCGAGGGGCTGTGAACAACTGGCAGAGTAGGGAAGGCCACACCCTCAGACCTGAGTCATCATCAAGGTCTCGACCAATAGTAGGTGAGCTTGTGCTCTGACATCACAAAGCCTGGTTCTGACCCACAAGAATGCCTGGGGAAGGAAGGAACAAATAGTGGACTGTACCACTCCTGACACTTTGATGATAGGGGGAAGATATTGAGAAGGCAAAGAGAGTTTGGGTTTAGATGGAGACTTTGTTTAATAACTCTAAGGCAAATTTTCCACCTCAACCTTTTTTACATATCTACCTTTGTTGTGGTAGAACACATGACAGATCATTTGCTTCTCCAAATTCTTCAACAATACTATCCCTGTCAATGGTTTAGTCCAAAATGTCCGCCTCAATCTTTGGCTAGTATCTTGAATGTCTTCCCTAAAATCATTCCCAAACAACATTCCTACTCCATGGCTTAGCCTGTTGACCGTACACACACACACACTCACACACACATACACACACACACACACACACACGAATACTTGCATCTCCACATTCCTCTGTACCTAATGAATATACGCAAACCAGTGTCCATATCTTGTCTGGCTGTGTAGCAACAAATCATGGCCTCCAGGCTTCCACCTTATCCCAAGTCAGGTGACCCAGCCTAGCCTCAATATCTCTTTTACTGTGGTGAGCATACAGCCTCCTTTAATATACTCACTCACCTAAGGAGGCTTTCTACAACCAACATAAGCCCAGTCCATAACCAGGGTTCTCCTATCTTCTGGTGTCTAGCCTATTGAGAATATCACACAGTATTAGACACTTGATTTTTAACATTCTGTTATGTATAACCTGGAAACCATAAGAAATGTTCAATCTTGGTCTGGACTCCTTGCCTTATAGTAGTGAATTTTAGGCTTCAACATGTTGCAGCCTATTTAGAACATTTTTCCTATATTATAGAGAACATCTGGGCTACAGCCAGATATAATCCTATTTAGATAAACCAACAGGGGTCTTAGAGTTGCCCATACCTCTTCACACCATACCCAGACTTCCTATGTCCCCCTCCAGGATTTATCCAGGTGAAGATATCCATACTCTGTAATTGGTTTTCCATATTCAGTGGAATTTATCCTAGATTGAATAGTCCCTGTCCCATCAAAGAATGGACCCTTGCACTCTGCAGTAGTGATTTGTGGCATGTTTTAGGGACACAAATCTCAAAACACAGCATGATCCCACCAGCTACTTCTATTCTGTAGCCAACACTGAGAGTTCCCCAACACTTATCATACCTGTACTGGCTAATGGAATAACCCCACTCCTTATGAAAAGTTATCGTGTCCTCCTAAAGTTCGAACCTAGTGAATATTTCCTGTTCCAAATACTGTTTTTCCACATCCCTCCAAACATAGCTCATATTGATGTGGGATTCCCTTTTGTATATCTATGTATCATTATGATCCATACCAGTAAGGCTCTCACTGGTAGCTGCTGGTTTTCTCCTTCAGCAGCTACATGGCATCTCCCTGACACTGCCTACTTTCTCTCTATATCTCTGTTCAGATTTCCTGCCTGGCTATATTCTACTAATCGATTGCCCAAAGCATCTTCTTGAATAACCAATGGTAATAAAACATATTCATAGCATAGAGGATTCCTAGTCCCATCAAATCCTCCTGTGCTGTAGACAACATATACATTCCCACTGAGACAACCCCAACCTCATCAAACCACAGGATCTCTGGCTGACTACATAATATCACAGCATGCCAAGACTGTCCAAATCCTTCTACAATGCCAAGAGAAGTAAGTGCACCTTTCGAGCAGATAATTCTTTTCCTACTCCAGTAGAGTCCAGACCTGATGAAACATCCAGTGAGAACTCTAAAAGAGCTGTTTTCTCACACTTACAGTGACTTTTAGCTGTTTGCTGAGTTCCAAACCCTAGGCTCCATCTTAGTCCTACCGTGCTTTGATAGATAGTTCTAAGCTTCTGCTGGCACTTTCCCTCCAACTGGCCTTGTCCTAGCACATTCTTTTGTGCTGTATCCAGCATCTACATTCCCAACAGTAACCATCCTACCTGAATCCATCTGCAGGATGATTCCGATGCCTAAACCACTTCATTATATAACCAGACATCCCACAACCACCAGGACCCAACTTTAGCCAATTGAGTAACCCACTACACACAAATGAATATTTGATTTTCCACATGCTGTCTGACTTACAGCTGCCTCATGTGCCTTGCATTTGCAAATTTTAGGCCTGTGAAGGTTTTCAAAGCCTTCAGCCAAGACTAGGTCCAGCAACTCCTTCTTTGGTATAGTCAACAGTTAGGCTCCCCTGAATTTAACACACCTACACCCATGCATGAAATAGTTGCCCTGCTTTCACAACTCCATTTCCAATCCAGACTTTCCATATCTTCCCCAAAGACCAAGCCCAGAATATTTCCCTTACCAGATAGTGTTTCCCCATATGCCAACAAACAGATCATAAGTCACTACAAGTGTCCAAGTCTAGTTTTTGCCACTGATATTCTTGCATGTTGTAGTAATGCTCACAGGATTCAACAGAGTTCCAAATGCGAGGGCCGAATCCCAGCATCTACTCCTGTCCTCCAACCAACATACATTGTCCTACAAGGACCTGCGCTGCTTGAATCTACATATAGTACTCATTTTGCTAACTATCTTACCCGAATCCAAATTCTGTATTCCTGAGTCCTCCAACATGGTATGGCCTGGTAAGTACTCACTCCCTCACAACCAGATATTTCATATTCTATCTCTACCTGGATCTAGCCTCTTTCCCAAAGTCATTATACAAATTTAGTTTGATCACCTAAGTAGCAATATCTAGGCTTCTATAATTTCGGAAATCCCATATCTTGGCTTTCCACGTGTGCGATTGCCGACATACATGCAGCAGACAAGTTGCTACCTTCACCCTCCCACAGTACCCTCTGTGTTACCTGCAGCACCCTACTCCACCACATTCCTAATGTTCTCCTCCAGGAACTGGCTTCTTATATATGCCACCAACCAATACTTGTTTACCATATCCATCTGCATCTAGCTTGAGTTTAACAGCCAGCACCCCTGCATAATCTGGCTGTTTGCCTCTTGATTCAAGGGTCTTCTCGGGAGTATGGTCCCAAATAACTCAGCTCAGACTATTCTCAGGAATCCTCCTGTTCTGTCGTGAACATCTAGGCTTTGCTAGCACTTACCCCGCACTAGTACATCCACGGGACACTTTAGGTACAATATAGAACATTATTCCTTATTCAGATTTTCTATGTCTTCCCAGGTTTTAACTTGTTGACTTTAGTTACCCACTCAGTACTTTGTACATAGAGGGCTTGATCTACCCAAGTTGCAACAACCAGTGTCCTTGTCTTCTCCAGCTGCCTCCATAGCAATCTCCGGCATTCTTAGACCCATCAACTTTTTCTGTGCTGTTGACAGCATCTAGATTCCCACAAAGACTATCAGTCTCTCATAGAACCAGAGGAGTTGTGGCTGCCCTACATGACCATTCTATCCCCAGACTATCAGAATACTCCTCCATCGTCTAGATTTCAGAGCACTGCTCTGCATCCTATCATTGTTTTTCTAATCCAGTGGAGTCCAGACTGGATGGAACATCCAGTGTCATCCCTAGATTTCAATAGTAGTGACTTCTAGCTGTTGGTAGGGTTCCAAATCCTTTGTTCCATCTAAGTCCCACCATGGTCTCTTAGGCTGAATGCAACATATAGTGTCCTGCATGAATCTCCTGTAACAACACTTACACACAGGACACTCTAGGCTACCTATACAACACAACTTAATACCCAGATTTCCCAGAATACCCATGTACTCCCCAGAGTCAAGCCTGTAGACTAACACCAAATGTACTCATCATACATGATTTTCTACAACTTGCTGAATTGATCACAGTACTTTAGCCTACATAGACAACCTATAACACATAACAGGTGCCTCTAGGATTCAGTAGGGTGTAAAATCTCACACCCCAGCACAGCCCCTCCATCTATTTATGTGCTATAGTTAACATTTAGTTTTTCTACAATAGTTGTCCTATCTATGGCCATAGGACTAGATGTTCACTATACCATGGCACTCTATACACAAACTTCCCATCCACCCTTCAGAGTCTAGTTACTGAAACTCCAAACACAACCCAATATTTCTGTTTTCATGTCATGCAAAACATAAATCCCATGCTGCACGCAGTTTGGCACAGATGTCTGGACTCCTAGCCTTGCTGTAATGACCCCTAGAATTCAACAAGGTCCCCATTCCTTGGCCCTAGCCTATGCCAAGCATTTTGTCCTTTGCTGTAGCCTACATCTATGCTCCCATAGGGATGTACCCTAGCCCTGTCTACCCACATCTACTTTCAGAAAGCCTTGTGACACATAAAATACACCAATAAATACACAGACTTCCTGTGGTCTCCTCCTGGGTGAGCCTGGTGTTTACATCCCTATCTGACATTTTATTTTCTGGCGTAACTAGAATGGTCGAACATCCAGTGACCATGACTAGTGTGGCTATGAGTTCCTTGTACTTGATGGCTCTAGGCTTCTGCAGACTCTGGTTCCTCCAACTGACCTTGTCCTAGCCTATTCCTTTGTGCTATATCCAACTTCCATACTCTCAACTTGAACCATTCTACCTTCATTCAATCACAAGTGACATTTAAATGATTAAGCCACCTATCTTTGTCCCTAGACATCCCACATGCTCGGCCTCCAGGGTTTAGCCTAGTGAGTAATAACCAACACAAACATGAATACTTGTTTTTTGCACATGCAGCCTGACCTACTAGAACCACATTTGCCTTCCATTTGCGAGCTTTAGGCATCTACAGGTTTGAATGTGTGCAGACAAGCTTAGGCCCAGCAACTTCTACTATGCTTTAGTGAACAGCTAGGCTCCCTCTGCACTCAACGTTCTTGCACACATGCCCAGACTGTCCATATCCTCCTACAAAGACTATAGAGGTATGCACCCTTCTGCAGAGATAATTGTTTTCCCAAACTAGTGGAGTCCAGACAATCTAGTGGCATCCCTAGAATAGTGCTTGTTCTCCCTCGCAATGACTTACTTATATCTACCTATCTGTCTATCTATCTATCTATTTTTAATTCGAGAGAAGGCTTCTCTACGTAACTTTGAAGTCTATTTTTGCACTAGCTCTGTAGACCAGGTTGGCTTCACACTCACAGAGATCCTCCTGCCTCTGCCTCCCAAGTGCTATGATTAAAGTCATGCACCACCACCACCCATCCTTGTAGTGACTTCTAACTTTTGTCAATGTCCAAAATCCTTTGCTTCATGTTCTTCTTTGCTATAGGTAAGATCTTGGTTCCTGCATGAAGTTCCTGTTACAACACTTAGCCACAGAACACTGTGTGCTGCCTATACAACCCAACTCTGTACTCAGATTCCCCATGACCTCTCCAGAGTCAGGCCTGTTAATTATCCCTAACATACTCATCATAAATGTTTTTGCACATCCTGCTGAATCTACACCAGTACCCCAGCCTAGACAAACAACTTATACTTCAGAGCAGAGGCCTTCAGGCTTCATCATGGTCCCAAATCTCATACACCCCCAATTTCAGTGCTATAAGGAACAATTAGAGTGCCACTAGTACTTGCCCTATCCACAGGCACAGGACTAGATGTTGACTATACTACCCCTCTCTATACACAAACTTTCTGTGTTCTCTTCCAGGGCCTAGTCTATTGGATATTCCACATACATCCCAATATTTCTGTTTTCATATCCTGTAGCGTGTAAATCATGAGCCTTAGGCAGTGCCACCATAGTAGCCTGAAATCTTTGCCTTGCAGTAATGATCTCTAACTTCAACAAAGTCCTAAATCCTAGTTCCCAGTTTAGTCCCAGTATTTCATCCTTTGCTCTAGCCTACATGGTGTGCTCCTGGGAGGATCATCAGTCGTCGTACCAAACTAAGAATATTGCATACTATATTAATGAACAACCTAGAAAGATATGTCCATGAATGCAATAGTGGTACAAACTTTCTGGGAATAATCAGCTCCTTAAGAGTGAATTTAAGGTCTACTCTATAGAAAGCAACACATGCCTGCTGCTGTAAGCTTTGTCGAGAACATATGGTTATGGAGATCCAAGGCCCCAGTATTGAACCTCATACTATTATTTTGTTAAATGAATGAAGTATCAAGCTTCACTCTACATTCATATCTCGATAACTACAGATTAGTGCAGTTCTCAGACCTCCTCAGAGACCTTGGTGCAGTAGATTATGTTTAAAAAAGACATTCAAAACTGGTCATCCTGGAAAAAAAATGAGAGTATGTGCAATGGGATATTTGTAGCCCTCTCTTCAAGACTCAGGTACCATTGCAGGGAGCATTTAAAAAGATTTTATGAGTCTGAGGCTGCAGATGCCAAGAGTGAAATTGTGATCTCAAGACATGACAGAGTCATTGCTCTCACAAATACAGAGCCATCGTGATTGCATGCAAAGGCCTGTGTAAGATGAGGCCAGGTCATATTCCAGTATGCTTGGTGACTAAGCACTCAAATATATGCCAGTATGGTTTCCATCCACATTAACTCTCACACTTCTCTAGAAGCCACCAACTGTCAGGAGTTTGCCAGTTAGACTCTCGAGCCCTCCTACAGTGCATCTTTGACTATGGGGGATGGCTCAGAAGTCTGTACCTCTAACTGACAAACTACTGACAGTTGGTGGCTTCTAGAGAAATGTGACAGTTAATGAAAGGGAATGAAAAACAGGCTCTCATGTACTTGAATACTTACTTAGTTACCAAGAAGTGCAACTGTTTGGGAAATTAGGAGGTGTGACCATGCTGGAATGCATATAGGCTTTGTGGATAATATATGTCACTGAGGGTGGGTTTTGAGGTTTACATTCCCACATCAGGCCTCGTCTCTCTCTCTCTCTCTCTCTCTCTCTCTACCTACTACTGATGAATCAGTTGGTATGGACTCAACAACAGGCCCAGTGCCATGTTTGCCTGAATCCTGACATGATGATCATGAATTAATTTCCTAAAATTATAGGCAAACATCCAATTAACTAGTGATAAAGAGATCCAGAGACCCTTTCAAGTCTCTTGCATCTTGAAGTCCTGAACTGAGATTAGAGTTTAGCTAGAGGGACAGGGTATTGACATATAAGCAGTTGTGGTCAGGAGGTGGCATCTACCCTCCCTTAGCTCACCCATCATTGTCTAATTGTTAGTCTTATCTGGCAAGGTGGTTTGATAGTAGGAATTGTGTGAAATCTCTTTAAGAAGACAAGGTTTTCCTTTGGGTAGAGAACATTGCTTTACCTGGCATGAGATTTCTGTAGAAATACTCATTACGTTGAAGTCAATGATTTGACTGTTCTGATAGATCAAGCTACACAATTGTCTCATTAGTATATCCTCATTTCTGCTAGGCCTGTTATGTAAGCAGCCCATTCTAAAAGCCCTATTAAAACACAAATTTTTTATAAAGGATAACCAAGGGTAAACCTGTCACTTCAAATTACCATTCCTTTCACTGAGATGTGATCAGTAGATTTGAGTTTGCTGGGTGATTATTGCTCCTGGGGAGATTTCCTTACTTACATTGGATGGTGAGGTATAAAACCAACATTCAAAAAAAGTTGCCAAACAGGAAACATAACAGCTATTTGTGGGATAACTGTCACTCACACACTTCACCTCAGATAGGTTGAGACATTCATACTGTGAAGTTTTGCCCGGATCTTGCAAAATACATGGATGGTGGAGCACAGTCTTCTTCATCCGTATCTATGAGATTAGATAAATGTAGCAATTTGGATTCAATGCTCCATAATTACCTCTATGAGTCTTACAGTGCATGTGTGGTATGACCCTCAAATCTGTGGGAACCAAAGTCCCTTCTTTGTCATATGCTAACCCAAATTTTCTTCTTTTTATATATCAAACCATATTCCTTTTCTGGCCTCTATCCCTATAGTATACAAAATGTCAGATTTTCCATCTTCAACACCAAAGAGTCTTCTGTGTCATATACCCACCTAAATCAATTTTCTAGGCCTCAACTTGAAATTTGAGTTCAAGGTGTGGTTCATACAATACACGCAATCAAATCCATCTTTATCGTAAATTCATGAAAATTGTTTATCTGCCATCAAACTTTGAAAAACCATAATCTCTCCCATATGATATACCAACCCAATCTCTCTCTCTCTCTCTCTCTCTCTCTCTCTCTCTCTCTCTCTCTCTCCCCACTGTTGCTGCCTTCATCCTTATGAGACCACATCCCTCCTTTGTCATCTGCCTATCCACACTACCTCTCTTGCCATATAGCCAATATTTCTTCCCTAAAACCTTATCAGACACAAATCTCTCCCTTTCATTCAACCAAGTGAACTCCCTCTCTCGCCATGTACCCACTATTTCTGGACCCATCCTTCCAAGACACTCATTCCTCCTTAGCCATACACCAAACCTAATACTCTCTCTTATAATGTTTCCACCATTTCTTCCCCCAAACGTTGTGATGGCCCAATCTGCCCCATGTCATGTACTCACCCAAACTCCCTCGCTAGCCATATATCCACCATGTCTGCCCCCATCCTGCTGTGACCCAAATCCTTCTCTTGCCATATGCCCACTGAAAATTCTTCTATTTTCATGTAACCACACAATTTCCTGTCTTGTGATGTAACCACCATTTCTTCCCCCAAACATGTCAGACCCAAATATATCCATGTTTATAAGCCCAACAAAACCCCCTCTCTTGACATATACCCACCCAAACTCTGTTTCATGAAATATACCATTTATTTCTGCCCCAAAACTTAAGAGACCCAAACACCCCCTGGTCATACAGCTACCCAAACTCCTCTCTGGGCATATACCCATCATTTTGCCACCAGCTTTGTGAGACCCTAATCTCTCCATTGTCGTATGCCCATCCAAAGTATTTCTCTTGCTACATACTCACCATTGCTGCCCCTAAAGTGTATAAGACCCAAATCCCTCCCTTGTCATTTACCCAGCATACACCCTCTGTTGCTATATATCCACCATTTCTGACCCCATCTTTCTGAGACCCTAATCCCACCCTTCATATAATAACCCAAACTCCTCTCTTAACAGATATTCATGATTTCTGCCACCTGAGTATTTGAGAATCAAATCCTTCCCTTGTCATGTACCCACCCAAATATCTCTTATCATTTACCCATCATTACACTCTCCAAAGTATATGAGATCGAACTCCCTTCCCTGGTATTACCCACCCATATTCCCACTCTTTCCAAGCTCTCACCATTACTGCCCCAAAATTTTGGAGACACAAATCCCTCCCTTGTCTTCTACCCACACAAAATCCCCCTCTTCAAGGCACCCACCATTGATGCCCAAACCTTTGGAGACCCAAATCCCAACCTTGTCTTCTTCCCACCCGAACTCCCCCTCTTCCATGCACCCTCCATTGTTGCCCAAACCTTTGGAGACCCAAATCCCAACCTTGTCTTCTTCCAACCCAAACATCCCCACTTTCATGCACCCACCATTGCTGCCCAAACCTTTGGAGACCCAAATCCCTCCCTTGTCTTCTACCCACCCATGCTCCCTTTCTTTTCATGCACTCACCATTACTGCCCCAAAATCCCCCTCATCCAGGCACCCACCGATGATGCCCAAACGTTTGGAGACAAAAATCCCTCCCTTTTCTTCTTCCCACCCAAACTCCCCCTCTTCCATGCACCAATCCTTGATGCCCAAACCTTTAAAAACACAAATCCCTCCCTTTTCTCCTACACACCCAAACTCCCTTTCTTCCATGCACCCACAAGTGATGCCCAAACCTTTGGAGACACAAATCCCTCCCTTGTCTTCTACCAACCCAAGTTCCCTTTCTTTTCATGCACTCACCAGTACTGCCCAAATTCTTTGGAGACACAAATCCCTTCCTTGTCTTCTACCCACCCTAACTCCCCCTCTTCCATGCACCCACCATTGATGACCAATTCTTTGGAGACCCAAATCCCTCCCTTGTCATCTTCCCACCCAAACTCCCTTTCTTTTCATGCCCTCACCATTACTGCCCCAAAACTTTGGAGACCCAAATCCCTCCCTTGTCTTCTTCCCACCCAAACTCCCCGTCTTCCATGCACCCACCATTGATGCCCAAACCTTTGGAGACACAAATCCCTCCCTTGTCTCCTACCCACCAAAACTCCCTCTCTTTCCATGCTCTCACCATTAAAGCCACAAAATTTTGGAGACCCTAATCCCTCCCTTGTCTTCTTCCCACACAAACTCGCCTCTTTTATGCACCCACAATTAATGCCCAAACCTTTGTAGACCCAAATCCCTCCCTTGTCTTCTACCAACCCAAACTCCCCCTCTTTCCATGAACCCACTATGACTGTCCCAAACCTAGTGAAGAACAAATCTCTCCATTGCCATTCACCCACCCATCTTCCCTCTCTTCTCCTATAACCATCATTTTTCCTTCCCTTTCCTGGTTTTGCCTTTAGTCACTGTAAAAGACACATAGCTTTTCAACTAAATTGAATTTATTTTCAATTTAAGAAATTTATACCAATGCAATTTTCTTTGTCATATTTGGGCATTCCCCGTCTTCATGATAGCCATCTTATTGGCTCTCCCCTTCATCGGCTGCTGCGACCACGCTTGCTTCTGCAGTAGTGTGCACCTCGGCTTCCTTTTCAGGCTCCTCCTCCTTAGGTTCAGGCATTGCAGTAACAGCTTTCACTTTGATTTTCTTCCGTTCGAGGGCAGCTGCCTCTTCGGCCTCCCTCTTTCTCTTGTTCCTCTTCTTTGAGGAGTGCTTCCGGTGTTTGCTTTTCTTGTGTGCCTGGAATGGCAAGAGGTGAACACAAGAATTAGTTAATACAGGGAGAAGTCAGGAGAGGCATGTGAAGGACACTTTGTCAGAAGAGGTGAGAATTGATAAGGGATTTATGCCAGGAAGGAAAGAGGTAGAGACTTTAGGTAAGAGTAAATGAGTAGAGGAGGGAGCTCCAGTAGGGTTCGTCAACTCACCTTTCCGCACGACATGTAAGGTGGATACTGCTTTAGAGCTGCCTTTGTCTTCACCATAGGGACTGGCCCGTTCGCTGCCATCGGAACATCACTACTGGATGTTGGGAGGTCCATGTCGGACAGTGATTCCTTAGGTTCCTTTGCTAGAGTCTCCATCACCAAGTCGCGTGAGTGCGTGTTGTTTCTCCCTCGAGGGGCTGTGAACAACTGGCAGAGTAGGGAAGGCCACACCCTCAGACCTGAGTCATCATCAAGGTCTCGACCAATAGTAGGTGAGTTTGTGCTCTGACATCACAAAGCCTGGTTCTGACCCACAAGAATGCCTGGGGAAGGAAGGAACAAATAGTGGACTGTACCACTCCTGACACTTTGATGATAGGGGGAAGATATTGAGAAGGCAAAGAGAGTTTGGGTTTAGATGGAGACTTTGTTTAATAACTCTAAGGCAAATTTTCCACCTCAACCTTTTTTACATATCTACCTTTGTTGTGGTAGAACACATGACAGATCATTTGCTTCTCCAAATTCTTCAACAATGCTATCCCTGTCAATGGTTTAGTCCAAAATGTCCGCCTCAATCTTTGGCTAGTATCTTGAATGTCTTCCCTAAAATCATTCCCAAATAACATTCCTACTCCATGGCTTAGCCTGTTGACCGTACACACACACACTCACACACACATACACACACACACACACACACACACGAATACTTGCATCTCCACATTCCTCTGTACCTAATGAATATACGCAAACCAGTGTCCATATCTTGTCTGGATGTGTAGCAACAAATCATGGCCTCCAGTCTTCCACCTTATCCCAAGTCAGGTGACCCAGCCTAGCCTCAATATTTCTTTTACTGTGGTGAGCATACAGCCTCCTTTAATATACTCACTCACCTAAGGAGGCTTTCTACAACCAACATAAGCCCAGTCCATAACCAGGGTTCTCCTATCTTCTGGTGTCTAGCCTATTGAGAATATCACACAGTATTAGACACTTGATTTTTAACATTCTGTTATGTATAACCTGGAAACCATAAGAAATGTTCAATCTTGGTCTGGACTCCTTGCCTTATAGTAGTGAATTTTAGGCTTCAACATGTTGCAGCCTATTTAGAACATTTTTCCTATATTATAGAGAACATCTGGGCTACAGCCAGATATAATCCTATTTAGATAAACCAACAGGGGTCTTAGAGTTGCCCATACCTCTTCACACCATACCCAGACTTCCTATGTCCCCCTCCAGGATTTATCCAGGTGAAGATATCCATACTCTGTAATTGGTTTTCCATATTCAGTGGAATTTATCCTAGATTGAATAGTCCCTGTCCCATCAAAGAATGGACCCTTGCACTCTGCAGTAGTGATTTGTGGCATGTTTTAGGGACACAAATCTCAAAACACAGCATGATCCCACCAGCTACTACTATTCTGTAGCCAACACTGAGAGTTCCCCAACACTTATCATACCTGTACTGGCTAATGGAATAACCCCACTCCTTATGAAAAGTTATCGTGTCCTCCTAAAGTTCGAACCTAGTGAATATTTCCTGTTCCAAATACTGTTTTTCCACATCCCTCCAAACATAGCTCATATTGATGTGGGATTCCCTTTTGTATATCTATGTATCATTAGGATCCATACCAGCAAGGCTCTCACTGGTAGCTGCTGGTTTTCTCCTTCAGCAGCTACATGGCATCTCCCTGACTCTGCCTACTTTCTCTCTATATCTCTGTTCAGATTTCCTGCCTGGCTATATTCTACTAATCGATTGCCCAAAGCATCTTCTTGAATAACCAATGGTAATAAAACATATTCATAGCATATAGGATTCCTAGTCCCATCAAATCCTCCTGTGCTGTAGACAACAAATACATTCCCACTGAGACAACCCCAACCTCATCAAACCACAGGATCTCTGGCTGACTACATAATTTCACAGCATGCCAAGACTGTCCAAATCCTTCTACAATGCCAAGAGAAGTAAGTGCACCTTTCGAGCAGATAATTCTTTTCCTACTCCAGTAGAGTCCAGACCTGATGAAACATCCAGTGAGAACTCTAAAAGAGCTGTTTTCTCACACTTACAGTGACTTTTAGCTGTTTGCTGAGTTCCAAACCCTAGGCTCCATCTTAGTCCTACCGTGCTTTGATAGATAGTTCTAAGCTTCTGCTGGCATTTTCCCTCCAACTGGCCTTGTCCTAGCACATTCTTTTGTGCTGTATCCAGCATCTACATTCCCAACAGTAACCATCCTACCTGAATCCATCTGCAGGATGATTCCGATGCCTAAACCACTTCATTATATAACCAGACATCCCACAACCACCAGGACCCAACATTAGCCAATTGAGTAACCCACAACACACAAGTGAATATTTGATTTTCCACATGCTGTCTGACTTACAGCTGCCTCATGTGCCTTGCATTTGCAAATTTTAGGCCTGTGAAGGTTTTCAATGCCTTCAGCCAAGACTAGGTCCAGCAACTCCTTCTTTGGTATAGTCAACAGTTAGGCTCCCCTGAATTTATCACACCTACACCCATGCATGAAATAGTTGCCCTGCTTTCACAACTCCATTTCCAATCCAGACTTTCCATATCTTCCCCAAAGACCAAGCCCAGAATATTTCCCCTACCAGATAGCATTTCCCCATATGCCAACAAACAGATCATAAGTCACTACAAGTGTCCAAGTCTAGTTTTTGCCACTGATATTCTTGCATGGTGTAGTAATGCTCACAGGATTCAACAGAGTTCCAAATGTGAGGGCCGAATCCCAGCATCTACTCCTGTCCTCCAACCAACATACATTGTCCTACAAGGACCTGCGCTGCTTGAATCTGCATATAGTACTCATTTTGCTAACTATCTTACCCGAATCCAAATTCTGTATTCCTGAGTCCTCCACCATGGTATGGCCTGGTAAGTACTCACTCCCTCACAACCAGATATTTCATATTCTATCTCTATCTGGATCTAGCCTCTTTCCCAAAGTCATTATACAAATTTAGTTTGATCACCTAAGTAGCAATATCTAGGCTTCTATAATTTCGGAAATCCCATGTCTTGGCCTTCCACGTGTGCGATTGCCGACATACATGCAGCAGACAAGTTGCTACCTTCACCCACCCACAGTACCCTCTGTGTTACCTGCAGCACCCTACTCTACCACATTCCTAATGTTCTCCGCCAGGAACTGGCTTCTTATATAAGCCACCAACCAATACTTGTTTTACATATCCATCTGCATCTAGCTTGAGTTTAACAGCCAGCACCCCTGCATAATCTGGCTGTTTGCCTCTTGATTCAAGGGTCTTCTAGGGAGTATGGTCCCAAATAACTCAGCTCAGACTATTCTCAGGAATCCTCCTTTTCTGTCGTGAACATTTAGTCTTTGCTAGCACTTACCCTGCACTAATACATCCACGGGACACTTTAGGTACAGTATAGAGCATTATTCCTTATTCAGATTTTCTATGTCTTCCCAGGTTTTAACTTGTTTAGTTTAGTTACCCACTCAGTACTTTGTACATAGAGGGCTTGATCTACCCAAGTTGCAACAGCCAGTGTCCTGGTCTTCTCCAGCTGCCTCTATAGCAATCTCCGGCATTCTTAGACCCATCAACTTTTTCTGTGCTGTTGACAGCATCTAGATTCCCACAAAGACTATCAGTCTCTCATAGAACCAGAGGAGTTGTGGCTGCCCTACATGACCATTCTATCCCCAGACTATCAGAATACTCCTCCATCGTCTAGATTTCAGAGCACTGCTCTGCAGCCTATCATCGTTTTTCTAATCCAGTGGAGTCCAGACTGGATGGAACATCCAGTGTCATCCCTAGATTTCAATAGTAGTGACTTCTAGCTGTTGGTAGGGTTCCAAATCCTTTGTTCCATCTTAGTCCCACCATGGTCTCTTAGGCTGAATGCAACATATAGTGTCCTGCATGAATCTCCTGAAACAACACTTACACACAGGACACTCTAGGCTACCTATACAACACAACTTAATGCCCAGATTACCCAGAATACCCATGTACTCCCCAGAGTCGAGCCTGTAGACTAACACCAAATGTACTCATCATACATGATTTTCTACAACTTGCTGAATTGATCACAGTACTCTAGCCTACATAGACAAACTATAACACATAACAGGTGCCTCTTGGATTCAGTAGGGTGTAAAATCTCACACCCCAGCACAGCCCTCCATCTATTCATGTGCTATAGTTAACATTTAGTATTTCTACAATAGTTGTCCTATCTATGGCCACAGGACTAGATGTTCACTATACCATGGCACTCTATACACAAACTTCCCATCCACTCCCCAGAGTCTAGTTACTGAAACTCCGAACACAACCCAATATTTCTGTTTTCATGTCATGCAAAACATAAATCCCATGCTGCATGCAGTTTGGCACAGATGTCTGGACTCCTAGCCTTGCTGTAATGACCCCTAGAATTCAACAAGGTCCCCATTCCTTGGCCCTAGCCTATGCCAAGCATTTTGTCCTTGGCTGTAGCCTACATCTATGCTCCCATAGGGATGTACCCTAGCCCTGTCTACCCACATCTACTTTCAGAAAGCCTTGTGACACATAAAATACACCAATAAATACACAGACTTCCTGTGGTCTCCTCCTGGGTGAGCCTGGTGTTTACATCCCTATCTGACATTTTATTTTCTGGCGTAACTAGAATGGTCGAACATCCAGTGACCATGACTAGTGTGGCTATGAGTTCCTTGTACTTGATGGCTCTAGGCTTCTGCAGACTCTGGTTCCTCCAACTGACCTTGTCCTAGCCTATTCCTTTGTGCTATATCCAACTTCCATACTCTCAACTTGAACCATTCTACCTTCATTCAATCACAAGTGACATTTAAATGATTAAGCCACCTATCTTTGTCCCTAGACATCCCACATGCTCGACCTCCAGGGTTTAGCCTAGTGAGTAATAACCAACACAAACCTGAATACTTGTTTTTCCACATGCAGCCTGACCTACTAGAAACACACTTGCCTTCCATTTGTGAGCTTTAGGCATCTACAGGATTGAATGTGTGCAGACAAGCTTAGGCCCTACAACTTCTACTATGCTTTAGTGAACAGCTAGGCTCCCTCTGCACTCAACGTTCTTGCACACATGCCCAGACTGTCCATATCCTCCTATAAAGTCGATAGAGGTATGCACCCTTCTGCAAAGATAATTGTTTTCCCAAACTAGTGGAGTCCAGACCATCTAGTGGCATCCCTAGAATAGTGCTTGTTCTCACTCGCAATGACTTACTTATATCTACCTATCTGTCTATCTATCTATCTATTTTTAATCTGAGGGAAGGCTTCTCTATGTAACTTTGAAGTCTATGTGTGCACTAGCTCTGTAGACCAGGTTGGCTTCACACTTACAGAGATCCTCCTGCCTCTGCCTCCCAAGTGCTATGATTAAAGTCATGCACCACCACCACCCATCCTTGTAGTGACTTCTAACTTTTGTCAATGTCCGAAATCCTTTGCTTCATGTTCTTCTTTGCTATAGGTAAGATCTTGGTTCCTGCATGAAGTTCCTGTTACAACACTTAGCCACAGAACACTGTGTGCTGCCTATACAACCCAACTCTGTACTCAGATTCCCCATGACCTCTCCAGAGTCAGGCCTGTTAATTATCCCTAACATACTCATCATAAATGTTTTTGCACATCCTGCTGAATCTATACCAGTACCCCAGCCTAGACAAACAACTTATACTTCAGAGCAGAGGCCTTCAGGCTTCATCATGGTCCCAAATCTCATACACCCCCAATTTCAGTGCTATAAGGAACAATTAGAGTGCCACTAGTACTTGCCCTATCCACAGGCACAGGACTAGATGTTGACTATACTACCCCTCTCTATACACAAACTTTCTGTGTTCTCTTCAGGGCCTAGTCTATTGGATATTCCACATACATCCCAATATTTCTGTTTTCATATCCTGTAGCGTGTAAATCATGAGCCTTAGGCAGTGCCACCATAGTAGCCTGAAATCTTTGCCTTGCAGTAATGATCTCTAACTTCAACAAAGTCCTAAATCCTAGTTCCCAGTTTAGTCCCAGTATTTCATCCTTTGCTCTAGCCTACATGGTGTGCTCCTGGGAGGATCATCAGTCGTCGTACCAAACTAAGAATATTGCATACTATATTAATGAACAACCTAGAAAGATATGTCCATGAATGCAATAGTGGTACAAACTTTCTGGGAATAATCAGCTCCTTAAGAGTGAATTTAGGGTCTACTCTACAGAAAGCAACACATGCCTGCTGCAGTAAGCTTTGTCGAGAACACATGGTTATGGAGTTCCAAGGCCCCAGTATTGAACCTCATACTATTATTTTGTTAAATGAATGAAGTATGAAGCTTCACTCTACATTCATACCTCGATAACTACAGATTAGTGCAGTTCTCAGACCTCCTCAGAGACCTTGGTGCAGTAGATTATGTTTAAAAAAGACATTCAAAACTGGTCATCCTGGAAAAAAAATGAGAGTATGTGCAATGGGATATTTGTAGCCCTCTCTTCAAGACTCAGGTACCATTGCAGGGAGCATTTAAAAAGATTTTATGAGTCTGAGGCTGCAGATGCCAAGAGTGAAATTGTGATCTCAAGACATGACAGAGTCATTGCTCTCACAAATACAGAGCCGTCGTGATTGCATGCAAAGGCCTGTGTAAGATGAGGCCAGGTCATATTCCAGTATGCTTGGTGACTAAGCACTCAAATATATGCCAGTATGGTTTCCATCCACATTAACTCTCACACTTCTCTAGAAGCCACCAACTGTCAGGAGTTTGCCAGTTAGACTCTGGAGCCCTCCTACAGTGCATCTTGGACTATGGGGGATGGCTCAGAAGTCTGTACCTCTAACTGACAAACTACTGACAGTTGCTGGCTTCTAGAGAAATGTGACAGTTAATGAAAGGGAATGAAAAACAGGCTCTCATGTACTTGAATACTTACTTAGTTACCAAGAAGTGCAACTGTTTGGGAAATTAGGAGGTGTGACCATGCTGGAATGCATATAGCCTTTGTGGATAATATATGTCACTGAGGGTGGGTTTTGAGGTTTACATTCCCACATCAGGCCTCGTCTCTCTCTCTCTCTCTCTCTCTACCTACTACTGATGAATCAGTTGGTATGGACTCAACAACAGGCCCAGTGCCGTGTTTGCCTGAATCCTGACATGATGATCATGAATTAATTTCCTAAAATTATAGGCAAGCATCCAATTAACTAGTGATAAAGAGATCCAGAGACCCTTTCAAGTCTCTTGCATCTTGAAGTCCTGAACTGAGATTAGAGTTTAGCTAGAGGGACAGGGTATTGACATATAAGCAGTTGTGGTCAGGAGGTGGCATCTACCCTCCCTTAGCTCACCCATCATTGTCTAATTGTTAGTCTTATCTGGCAAGGTGGTTTGATAGTAGGAATTGTGTGAAATCTCTTTAAGGAGACAAGGTTTTCCTTTGGGTAGAGAACATTGCTTTACATGGCATGAGATTTCTGTAGAAATACTCATTACGTTGAAGTCAATGATTTGACTGTTCTGATAGATCAAGCTACACAATTGTCTCATTAGTATATCCTCATTTCTGCTAGGCCTGTTATGTAAGCAGCCCATTCTAAAAGCCCTATTAAAACACAAATTTTTTATAAAGGATAACCAAGGGTAAACCTGTCACTTCAAATTACCATTCCTTTCACTGAGATGTGATCAGTAGATTTGAGTTTGCTGGGTGATTATTGCTCCTGGGGAGATTTCCTTACTTACATTGGATGGTGAGGTATAAAACCAACATTCAAAAAAAGTTGCCAAACAGGAAACATAACAGCTATTTGTGGGATAACTGTCACTCACACACTTCACCTCAGATAGGTTGAGACATTCATACTGTGAAGTTTTGCCCGGATCTTGCAAAATACATGGATGGTGGAGCACAGTCTTCTTCATCCGTATCTATGAGATTAGATAAATGTAGCAATTTGGATTCAATGCTCCATAATTACCTCTATGAGTCTTACAGTGCATGTGTGGTATGACCCTCAAATCTGTGGGAACCAAAGTCCCTTCTTTGTCATATGCTAACCCAAATTTTCTTCTTTTTATATATCAAACCATATTCCTTTTCTGGCCTCTATCCCTATAGTATACAAAATGTCAGATTTTCCATCTTCAACACCAAAGAGTCTTCTGTGTCATATACCCACCTAAATCAATTTTCTAGGCCTCAACTTGAAATTTGAGTTCAAGGTGTGGTTCATACAATGCACGCAATCAAATCCATCTTTATCGTACATTCATGAAAATTGTTTATCTGCCATCAAACTTTGAAAAACCATAATCTCTCCCATATCATATACCAACCCAATCTCTCTCTCTCTCTCTCTCTCTCTCTCTCTCTCTCTCTCTCTCCACTGTTGCTGCCTTCATCCTTATGAGACCACATCCCTCCTTTATCACACTACCTCTCTTGCCATATAGCCAATATTTCTTCCCTAAAACCTTATCAGACACAAATCTCTCCCTTTCATTCAACCAAGTGAACTCCCTCTCTCGCCATGTACCCACTATTTCTGGACCCATCCTTCCAAGACACTCATTCCTCCTTAGCCATACACCAAACCTAATACTTTCTCTTATAATGTTTCCACCATTTCTTCCCCCAAACGTTGTGATGGCCCAATCTGCCCCATGTCATGTACTCACCCAAACTCCCTCGCTAGCCATATATCCACCATGTCTGCCCCCATCCTGCTGTGACCCAAATCCTTCTCTTGCCATATGCCCACTGAAAATTCTTCTATTTTCATGTAACCACACAATTTCCTGTCTTGTGATGTACCCACCATTTCTTCTCCCAAACATGTCAGACCCAAATATATCCATGTTTATAAGCCCAACAAAACCCTCTCTCTTGATATATACCCACCCAAACTCTGTTTCATGAAATATACCAATTATTTCTGCCCCAAATCTTAAGAGACCCAAACACCCCCTGGTCATACAGCTACCCAAACTCCTTTCTGGGCATATACCCATCATTTTGCCACCAGCTTTGTGAGACCCTAATCTCTCCATTGTCATATGCCCATCCAAAGTATTTCTCTTGCTACATACTCACCATTGCTGCCCCTAAAGTGTATAAGTCCCAAATCCCTCCCTTGTCATTTACCCAGCATACTCCCTCTGTTGCTATATATCCACCATTTCTGACCCCATCTTTCTGAGACCCTAATCCCACCCTTCATATAATAACCCAAACTCCTCTCTTAACAGATACTCATGATTTCTGCCACCTGAGTATTTGAGAATCAAATCCTTCCCTTGTCATGTACCCACCCAAATGTCTCTTATCATTTACCCATCATTAAACTCTGCAAAGTATATGAGATCCAACTCCCTTCCCTGGTATTACCCACCCATATTCCCACTCTTTCCAAGCTCTCACCATTACTGCCCCAAAATTTTGAAGACACAAATCCATCCCTTGTCTTCTACCCACACAAAATCCCCCTCTTCAAGGCACCCACCATTGATGCCCAAACTTCTGGAGACCCAAATCCCTCCCTTTTTTCCTACCCACCCAAACTCCCTCTCTTCCATGCACCCACAATTGATGCCCAAACATTTGGAGACCCAAATCCCTCCCGTGTTTTCTACCCACCCAAACTCACTCTCTTTCCATGCACTCACCATTACTGCTCCAAACATATGGAAACCCAAATCCCTCCCTTGTCTTCTACCTACCCAAACTCCCCCTCTTCCATGCACCCACCATTGTTGCCCAAACCTTTGGAGACCCAAATCCCAACCTTGTCTTCTTCCCACCCGAACTCCCCCTCTTCCATGCACCCACCATTGTTGCCCAAACCTTTGGAGACCCAAATCCCACCCTTGTCTTCTTCCAACCCAAACATCCCCACTTTCATGCACCCACCATTGATGCCCAAACCTTTGGAGACCCAAATCCCACACTTGTCTTCTACCCACCCATGATCCCTTTCTTTAATGCACTCACCATTACTGCCCCAAAATCCCCCTCATCCTGGCACACACCAATGATGCCCAAACGTTTGGAGACAAAAATCCCTCCCTTGTCTTCTTCCCACCCAAACTCCCCCTCTTCCATGCACCCATCATTGATGCCCAAACCTTTAAAAACACAAATCCCTCACTTGTCTCCTACACAACCAAACTCCCTTTCTTCCATGCACCCACAAGTGATGCCCAAACATTTGGAGACACAAATCCCTCCCTTGTCTTCTACCAACCCAAGTTCCCTTTCTTTTCATGCACTCACCATTACTGCCCAAATCCTTTGGAGACACAAATCCCTTCCTTGTCTTCTATCCACCCTAACTCCCCCTCTTCCATGCACCCACCATTGATGACCAATTCTTTGGAGACCCAAATCCCTCCCTTGTCATCTTCCCACCCAAACTCCCTTTCTTTTCATGCCCTCACCATTACTGCCCCAAAACTTTGGAGACCCAAACCCCTCCCTTGTCTTCTTCCCACCCAAACTCCCCGTCTTCCATGCACCCACCATTGATGCCCAAACCTTTGGAGACACAAATCCCTCCCTTGTCTCCTACCCACCAAAACTCCCTCTCTTTCCATGCTCTCACCGTTAAAGCCACAAAATTTTGGAGACCCTAATCCCTCCCTTGTCTTCTTCCCACACAAACTCGCCTCTTTTATGCACCCACAATTAATGCCCAAACCTTTGTAGACCCAAATCCCTCCCTTGTCTTCTACCAACCCAAACTCCCCCTCTTTCCATGAACCCACTATGACTGTCCCAAACCTAGTGAAGAACAAATCTCTCCATTGCCATTCACCCACCCATCTTCCCTCTCTTCTCCTATAACCATCATTTTTCCTTCCCTTTCCTGGTTTCGCCTTTAGTCACTGTAAAAGACACATAGCTTTTCAACTAAATTGAATTTATTTTCAATTTAAGAAATTTATACCAATGCAATTTTCTTTGTCATATTTGGGCATTCCCCGTCTTCATGATAGCCAACTTATTGGCTCTCCCCCTCATCGGCTGCTGCGACCACGCTTGCTTCTCCAGTAGTGTGCACCTCGGCTTCTTTTCAGGCTCCTCCTCCTTAGGTTCAGGCATTGCAGTAACAGCTTTCACTTTGATTTTCTTCCGTTCGAGGGCAGCTGCCTCTTCGGCCTCCCTCTTTCTCTGGTTACTCTTCTTTGAGGAGTGCTTCCAGTGTTTGCTTTTCTTGTGTGCCTGGAATGGCAAGAGGTGAACACAAGAATTAGTTAATAGAGGGAGAAGTCAGGAGAGGCATGTGAAGGACACTTTGTCGGAAGAGGTGAGAATTGATAAGGGATTTATGCCAGGAAGGAGAGAGGTAGTGACTTTAGGTAAGAGTAAATGAGTAGAGGAGGGAGCTCCAGTAGGGTTCGTCAACTCACCTTTCCGCACGACATGTAAGGTGGATACTGCTTTAGAGCTGCCTTTGTCTTCACCATAAGGACTGGCCCATTCGCTGCCATCGGAACATCACTACTGGATGTTGGGAGGTCCATGTCGGACAGTGATTCCTTAGGTTCCTTTGCTAGACTCTCCATCACCAAGTCGCGTGAGCACGTGTTGTTTCTCCCTCGAGGGGCTGTGAACAACTGGCAGAGTAGGGAAGGCCACACCCTCAGACCTGAGTCATCATCAAGGTCTCGACCAATAGTAGGTGAGCTTGTGCTCTGACATCACAAAGCCTGGTTCTGACCCACAAGAATGCCTGGGGAAGGAAGGAACATATAGTGGACTGTACCACCCCTGACACTTTGATGATAGGGGGAAGATATTGAGAAGGCAAAGAGAGTTTGGGTTTAGATGGAGACTTTGTTTAATAACTCTAAGGCAAATTTTCCACCTCAACCTTTTTTACATATCTACCTTTGTTGTGGTAGAACACATGACAGATCATTTGCTTCTCCAAATTCTTCAACAATACTATCCCTGTCAATGGTTTAGTCCAAAATGTCCGCCTCAATCTTTGGCTAGTATCTTGAATGTCTTCCCTAAAATCATTCCCAAATAACATTCCTACTCCATGGCTTAGCCTGTTGACCGTACACACACACACTCACACACATACACACACACACACACACACACACACACACACACACGAATACTTGCATCTCCACATTCCTCTGTACCTAATGAATATATGCAAACCAGTGTCCATATCTTCTCTGGCTGTGTAGCAACAAATCATGGCCTCCAGGCTTCCACCTTATCCCAAGTCAGGTGACCCAGCCTAGCCTCAATATCTCTTTTACTGTGGTGAGCATACAGCCTCCTTTAATATACTCACTCACCTAAGGAGGCTTTCTACAACCAACATAAGCCCAGTCCATAACCAGGGTTCTCCTATCTTCTGGTGTCTAGCCTATTGAGAATATCACACAGTATTAGACACTTGATTTTTAATATTCTGTTATGTATAACCTGGAAACCATAAGAAATGTTCAATCTTGGTCTGGACTCCTTGCCTTATTTTAGGCTTCAACATGTTGCAGCCTATTTAGAACATTTTTCCTATATTATAGAGAACATCTGGGCTACAGCCAGATATAATCCTATTTAGATAAACCAACAGGGGTCTTAGAGTTGCCCATACCTCTTCACACCATACCCAGACTTCCTATGTCCCCCTCCAGGATTTATCCAGGTGAAGATATCCATACTCTGTAATTGGTTTTCCATATTCAGTGGAATTTATCCTAGATTGAATAGTCCCTGTCCCATCAAAGAATGGACCCTTGCACTCTGCAGTAGTGATTTGTGGCATGTTTTAGGGACACAAATCTCAAAACACAGCATGATCCCACCAGCTACTCCTATTCTGTAGCCAACACTGAGAGTTCCCCAACACTTATCATACCTGTACTGGCTAATGGAATAACCCCACTCCTTATGAAAAGTTATCGTGTCCTCCTAAAGTTCGAACCTAGTGAATATTTCCTGTTCCAAATACTGTTTTTCCACATCCCTCCAAACATAGCTCATATTGATGTGGGATTCTGTATATCTATATATCTATGTATATCTATGTATCATTATGATCCATACCAGTAAGGCTCTCACTGGTAGCTGCTGGTTTTCTCCTTCAGCAGATACATGGCATCTCCCTGACTCTGCCTACTTTCTCTCTATATCTCTGTTCAGATTTCCTGCCTGGCTATATTCTACTAATCGATTGCCCAAAGCATCTTCTTGAATAACCAATGGTAATAAAACATATTCATAGCATATAGGATTCCTAGTCCCATCAAATCCTCCAGTGCTGTAGACAACATATACATTCCCACTGAGACAACCCCAACCTCATCAAACCACAGGATCTCTGGCTGACTACATAATATCACAGCATGCCAAGACTGTCCAAATCCTTCTACAATGCCAAGAGAAGTAAGTGCACCTTTCGAGCAGATAATTCTTTTCCTACTCCAGTAGAGTCCAGACCTGATGAAACATCCAGTGAGAACTCTAAAAGAGCTGTTTTCTCACACTTATAGTGACTTTTAGCTGTTTGCTGAGTTCCAAACCCTAGGCTCCATCTTAATCCTACTGTGCTTTGATAGATAGTTCTAAGCTTCTGCTGGCACTTTCCCTCCAACTGGACTTGTCCTAGCACATTCTTTTGTGCTGTATCCAGCATCTACATTCCCAACAGTAACCATCCTACCTGAATCCATCTGCAGGATGATTCCGATGCCTAAACCACTTCATTATATAACCAGACATCCCACAACCACCAGGACCCAACTTTAGCCAATTGAGTAACCCACTACACACAAATGAATATTTGATTTTCCACTTGCTGTCTGACTTACAGCTGCCTCATGTGCCTTGCATTTGCAAATTTTAGGCCTGTGAAGGTTTTCAAAGCCTTCAGCCAAGACTAGGTCCAGCAACTCCTTCTTTGGTATAGTCAACAGTTAGGCTCCCCTGAATTTAACACACCTACACCCATGCATGAAATAGTTGCCCTGCTTTCACAACTCCATTTCCAATCCAGACTTTCCATATCTTCCCCAAAGACCAAGCCCAGAATATTTCCCTTACCAGATAGCGTTTCCCCATATGCCAACAAACAGATCATAAGTCACTACAAGTGTCCAAGTCTAGTTTTTGCCACTGATATTCTTGCATGCTGTAGTAATGCTCACAGGATTCAACAGAGTTCCAAATGCGAGGGCCGAATCCCAGCATCTACTCCTGTCCTCCAACCAACATACATTGTCCTACAAGGACCTGCGCTGCTTGAATCTACATATAGTACTCATTTTGCTATCTTACCCGAATCCAAATTCTGTATTCCTGAGTCCTCCACCATGGTATGGCCTGGTAAGTACTCACTCCCTCACAACCAGATATTTCATATTCTATCTCTACCTGGATCTAGCCTCTTTCCCAAAGTCATTATACAAATTTAGTTTGATCACCTAAGTAGCAATATCTAGGCTTCTATAATTTCGGAAATCCCATATCTTGGCCTTCCACGTGTGCGACTGCCGACATACATGCAGCAGACAAGTTGCTACCTTCACCCACCCACAGTACCCTCTGTGTTACCTGCAGCACCCTACTCCACCACATTCCTAATGTTCTCCTCCAGGAACTGGCTTCTTATATATTCCACCAACCAATACTTGTTTTCCATATCCATCTGCATCTAGCTTGAGTTTAACAGCCAGCACCCCTGTATAATCTGGCTGTTTGCCTCTTGATTCAAGGGTCTTCTCGGGAGTATGGTCCCAAATAACTCAGCTCAGACTATTCTCAGGAATCCTCCTTTTCTGTCGTGAACATCTAGGCTTTGCTAGCACTTACCCTGCACTAATACATCCACGGGATACTTTAGGTACAGTATAGAGCATTATTCCTTATTCAGATTTTCTGTCTTCCCAGGTTTTAACTTGTTTAGTTTAGTTACCCACTCAGTACTTTGTACATAGAGGGCTTGATCTACCCAAGTTGCAACAGCCAGTGTCCTGGTCTTCTCCAGCTGCCTCTATAGCAATCTCCGGCATTCTTAGACCCATCAACTTTTTCTGTGCTGTTGACAGCATCTAGATTCCCACAAAGACTATCAATCTCTCATAGAACCAGAGGAGTTGTGGCTGCCCTATATGACCATTCTATCCCCAGACTATCAGTATCATGGTTATCATTTTCTTGACAACTAGTATCCACTTATAAGTGAGTATATACCATGTTTCTCTTCCTGGGTCTGTGTTACCTCTCTCAGGAAACTTTTTTCTAGTTGCATCCATTTGCCAGCAAAATTTATGATGCAATTTTTAACAGATGATTAATTTTCCATGGTGTAAATGCACCACATTCTCTTAATCCATATCGGCTGTTTCTAGTGTCTGCCTATTATAAATAAAGCTACAATGAAAATGGTTTAACAAGTGTCCTTGTGGTAGGGCTTAGTGTCCTTTGGGTATATGCCCAAGATTAGTAGAGCTGAGTCTTGAAGTAAGTTCTTCTGAGGAAATACTATATTGATTTCCATAGTGACTTCACAGGTTTCTACTCCCACCATCAATTAGGGAGTGATCCCTTGATCCATATCCTCAGCAGCACGAGTTGTCTGTCACTTATTTTACTGATCTTAGCCATTTTGACAAGTGTAAGATGAAATCTCAAAGTAGTTTTGATTTACATTTGTCTGATGGCTAAGTATGTTGAACATTTAGGTGGGTTTTTTTCCATTTGAGATTCTTCTATTGAGAATATTCTGTTTACATATATGTCTATTTTAAAATTGGATTATTTGTTGGTTGATATCTGGTTCCACAAGTTCTTCATATATTTTGAATATTAATCCATTAGTAACTTTGCAAATATAATGTTTTGTTACACTCAATATGTTATGTAGCAATATTGTAGCATCTGAGAATCTCATTAATCAGTTGATTCTCAAAAATATTGTTTAGTAAATTATGAAACCCATTAAAATAATTATTTCTAAATTTATTAATGAAATACAAAGAATGTGAATGGAGTCTAACAAAAAAGAAACTGGACTTTTCAAGTTAATTTTTCTTAATATGACAGAACCCTATATAATTTAAAAATCAGAGTACTTATCAGTAGAAGTACATCTACACATATATACATTTCTATGTTCCATTCTGTCAGTAAGCAGGAAGGAAAAGTGAATAGAATGATTATCTTTCTCATAGGGATTGTCCATCACAAATAGGAGTAATTACATATATGTTTTGTAAGCTTTAATGAAACATTATACACAATTTTCTATTCTTGTTGTATAACTTATAAAATTTTAAGACATTAAAACTACATTAATTTATTATCAAGCAGACCTGAAGCTCAGAAATCCAAACTGAATTCATGTGAGCAGAGACACAGGTGCCCTCTATACATATTCTGAGGGAGAACCTCTTCCTTTACTGTACTTTCTAGGTATTTTGTACATTCCTCAGGTCCGACTACCTTCTTCATCCTCCAAACAGCAGAGCATAGTCATGATCTTCCCATGATGCTATCTCTGGTTTGCTTTGTCAGGCCAAGTAGTTTTCTGTTTAAGAGCCCTGGTGATTTTATTTGTTTCACTGGATAATTCAGGATAGTCTTCTTATCAAGAGTTGACTGATTATCAAGTCAAATTCCATACATACCACCAATTCCCCATTTTTATGTAACATGATTTATTCAGAGATGTTAGGGATCTGGCTGTGAATGACTTTGGGAGAGATCCACTATTCTTTTTACTACAACTTAATAGAATTAATATCTGCAGAGGAGAAAAATAAGAAGTGAAAAGTAAATATGGATTTTATCATCTTAAACATCTTTATTTGGCATCAGATGTAAATTATTCTATACAAAATATGAGAAATGTAGTTCTGGTCTGGACAGCTACTGTCTTGAAAATGAGAAAGGATATAATGTTTTATGAACAACTCTAATTGCGTAATGAGTGGTAAAAAATGCATTACATTGATTACACAGTGAATGACAAATGAGGGACCTCTTTGACACTACATTTTTTTTCTCTCCTTTGTGTGTGAGTTTAATTAGTTTAGGCCTCCTCATTATAAACTGACTACCAATGCCACTTTATGCCCTCAAAATCTAAAATTCTAAGATCAAAGGCTATTACTCAGGTTTAATGGAAAATGTTTTTATATCATTTTTCAGTCTAACCTTTGACTTGACATTGCCATTTTGTATCATTAATAACATGACAAATCTATTTTGTATATATGTCCTGAGTTTGTAGCCTTCCTTTATAATGAGTCCAAGTATTGCATAGCCTTATCTAATATTTATCATTATTTTTCATAGTTCTTATGTCTTTATCTTCCCCTCCTCCCTACTAGGAATATAGAATAATCTGCAATATTAATTGCTTTTCCACTTGACTTCATATTTCTCTTTAAATAAAATAAAATCATGTCTCTTTGTCATTGTTCACTATGTGTGTTTCTGAATCATTACTTTTTAACATCCTCTCCTATGTCTAAGTTTTATAATGTGTCACATAAATGATAGGCATTTTTGATTAATGCATTAAACAATAAACCTGTTGAATATAAATATTTTCCAGCACTAACAAGATGACTACTGAAGGGGGATATCAGTAGGAGAAGGACAGGAAAGAGGGAAGACAATAGAGGACAAATATGTTACAGATATGAAAATATTACAAGGAAACTTACTATTTTTTACCATAAATTAAGCAATAGAAATAAACCAAATACATATAAAATGACTAACAAGGCACTCGGACACTCACACACACACATTTCTTGGCACAAAGTTTTATCTCATTGCTTTAGCATTGGGCTTAATCATGTTTGCAGAATTGTTTATTTTCTCTGTGATATTAGGTACTATTTTAGTCAGTGTTTTATTATTGTAAAAATCATCAGGAAATGTCCAGCTTTATGACTTTATCTGGTAGCAAACAAAAGGTCAGGTTATAGAGAGATCCTCCTCTATGAATTTATCATAGCATCTTGCAACTTAAGCCACTTAATTTCCCTGTTTATGAGTTTGAGTGAGTCAACATAAAATTTCATTGAATGAAGAGCATGACTTTTGATTTCTTACGGTTCTCTTCTTTGTTTTCCACTTACCAAAATTCATCATTTTCTCCCTAACATTTTCTTTTGTGTTTTCACACATTCAGCGAGACTCAAATTGAATGTCTCCTTGTCTACAATGCCTCTTCCAGTGCACGAGTAGCTCAATATCCTTTTCTCTGTACCCCCGTTAATTTCTCAGAATTATCAATTCTTGCTCTTGTAAACACTTCATTTATTTATAGTTTCTATTAGGTTGTGAACTTTGACAAAGATTGACTGTCATTTGTATTCTCAAAAACTACTGAAGAATTATGTACATTCTGTATATGACTCTCATAGAATTAAATACACGAATCATTACACAAAGTTACAGCAATGGGTCGATGATATAAAAAATAATGTCCTTATTTCAAAGGAAAACAGAGTGAGGACTCGTAAATACAAGGCCAAAATTCTAGACTATCTTTTAGTAGAAATGGAAGGTAGGTCTCCACACCTAATGCTCTTTCAGTGTGCCTCTTAGTAACACTTTCCTGCAGTAATTTTTCTTGTGAATCATGAATATTACATTGAATCTATCCGACATTTATATTCCTGAGGTTTTCAAGAATATAAAAGTTAATAACAGGTTAAAGGTTGATGCACTAATCTCAGAAGATACAAAATGCTAGATATATTGAATAAAAATGACTACTAGAAGTGTTTAATTGTGAGAAGATGTACATGTTTTATGTCATGGTAGGAAGATACTTTTATGTGAAATTTTCCCATAGAGAGAATAAAATAAAATATTGATCACTTTTAGCAATTTATGAAGTAGTAGTTCTTCACTCTCTGACATCCCCAGAGAACAGTACTCAAGTAAATTTTTTAAGAGAGATTTTCTTCTTTGCCTCTCAAATTAATATGCTCAGAAATATTTTTATGAGTGAGAGGAAGCTAGTTATAAAACTCTCAAAAGAAAAATGAGAAAAAAAATTGTTATTTGAAATGACTGAGCAGGAATGTGCACAATTACTTTTCAATAACATATTTTACTTAATTATCTTCACATTTGCTTTGTTCCTGATTTTACATTTTTATTATAGACAATATGGCAATAATCTAATAATTTTAAAATTGTATATTATAAAAATTCAGGATGCTTTCATGCAACTACAACATGCATAGAAGTTTGGGTAGCTTAAATTGAGTATCTAACTTGTGATTGTTTTGAATTAGTGTGCATCTGTTCAATTTTTTTTCTTTGATTATTACAAACTATTCTTTACAATTTGCTAACAAATTATGTTAAAAAGGTATATCTAGTCAAAATGAAAACCATGTGTAGTAGGAGCGGCAGGCTGTGTTCCTGCCGGCCCCAGCTCCCGGCTGCCTGGCTAGATTATGCCCCGAAATAATTACAGGGAAACTGTATTCTTTTAAACACTGCTTGTCCCATTAGCTCTAGCCTCTTACCGGCTAATTCTCACATCTTGATTAACCCATCTCTAATATTGTGTGTAGCACCACGAGGTGGTAGCTTACCAGAAAGGTTCTAACCTGTGTCCATCTCTGAGAGGAGAGCTATGGCGACTGCATTCTGTTCTTCTTTTCTTTTCTTTTCTTTTTTTTTTTGAGACAGGGTTTCTCTGTGGCTTTGGAGCCTGTCCAGGAACTAGCTCTGTAGACCAGGCTGGTCTCTCCAACTCACAGAGATCCGCCTGCCTCTGCCTCCCGAGTGCTGGGATTAAAGGCCTGCGCCACCATCGCCCATCTCCCAGCACTCTGTTCTGTCTACTCTGCCTACCTATGTTCTTTACCTATCAGCCAAGCAGTTTTCTTTATTAATTAACCAATAGACAGATGACCCTCCTCCATCAACTATGGACTTTGATTCAAATGATCATTGTCTAATTGATTTTTTATAATACCAGCTTTATTCATTCAGAATTTATCTTCCAATGTAAAAGTATTAAATAGCATGCAAATTGATTGAAATATTATTAAAAACAGTTATTGAGCAATAAGACACTAATAATCATTCACATTTTGTAGTTATAACAAAATGAATTATAATATTTATCACATTGAAAAAGCTACAATTCCAAAGTAAACCATTTGCAAGAAATTCATTGCAGATATATTTTTCTGCTACAAAAGATGATAATTGAAACAGGATATTTCCTGAAGATGTTTGTATGTTGAACCTCACACTTACTGCTATTTTTACAGTAGGTACATAACATTTTGCTCATAATGTCAAGGTTTCTGTGCTGACTCCAGTGCTTTGTATATGGAGTTGGAAATTAATTGAAAATGAAATCACAATTCTATTTTCACCTAAAAGCCTTTGGCATAACTATCATCAAATGACATATTTTAGAGATCATTTGTTATGTTTTAAAACATCTGAGTGTTCTTGTGTACTTTTGGTACATTTTCTATTGCTATAACAAAATGTATGGGATTAGGCTAGTTATTCAGAAGGACATTTATTTTTACTCATGCTTCTAAAAGTTCATCAAGTTTCTAGATTCTTTTAGCTTCTGGTGAAGGATCCATTGCAGAAATGCAAAGGCCTAACAGGTACTTTCCGAGATTGCACATAGAAGGAGTAACCTTTTTTATCATTGATGAATTGCTGCTTCTTTGGGGCATCATCATTGCTCAACCAATCACTGTTTTTGTAATCAGTGCTATAAGATCTTAACAGCATAGTAGTCATACAGCAAAGAGAAAATGTGTCTTTTGTGTATAAAATATATTTAGTGAGCAACAAAATTTATGTTGGAACATAATACATTCATGTGGCTATAGTTGGAAATGGGTTATTTTGGGGGGTGCGTTCATCTTCTCACATGGAAGGGTTATAAAGGCTCACTGAGCTATTGAACCTTCTTCTATGGATATATCAGAGGTTCTCTCACTTCTAGATGTTACAGAAGAGGTAAAAAAATGATTGCTTATGGAAACACTTCAGTGGTGTGGTTCCCCATAAATCGTGCAACGGACTCTTTAGTGGTACAGCTTATTACAATGCAGCTGTGACTCTTACTGAGGAAGCTACCATAAATTGTTTAGACAACTTCTCGGTGGTACAGCTAGCTAGCTTCCTTTCAATTTCTAATGTTCATGTAATTAACCCTCTAAAACTTACTGGCTCACCAATGTGTACTAGGACAAAATCGTTTCTTTGATCTTCTAGTGACATCTGTTTCTCTAGCGTGAATAAGAACCATGGAAAGCCAGCTCTTAATGACATATTTGGTTGTTAACCTAGTTCTGTGAGAGCAAGAACCCACACCGATTAGATGGCATTGGTCAATTCGGGCAGTCTCTGTAACTTTCTTTAATCACCTCCCCCTTAAATCTCAATTCCAAATATAGCCACAAGATGTATTAAGCTCCAACATGATTTTTGTTGTGGACAAAATATATTCACTATATAGCATACTCATCTTCTCTCTGGTATGTGGCATAGAATACTCATGGATTTGAATGAAAAAAGAAATTGGAATTTCAAATAAGTTCATTTACTTTTAGGGAGGAATAGCTCTATATAACACTGAGAGATATTTGTTTAGACTTTCACGCCAAGCCAATTAAAATCTGGCATTTAAAATATTCCATTTCTTATTTTCTTGATTTTCAAGGAATGGTATATAATTGGTGGTGATAGGAATTGTTAGGTTTGAAAATATCACTCTAATTTATTCAAATATGTCAACAAAAGAGAGGTATCCACATTGTTTATTTCTGATTTGTGTGTTATCATATGGATAATGCTGAAATTGACCATATGTATAGTAGCCTATGGGAATAACATAGTTAAGTAAGAATGTATTTTATGAAGGAAAATAAAATTTTCCCCTCAAGAGCTATCTGCTGCTATTTTACATATAAGTATAAAAGCTTTGTTGTGCATCTGTATTTCAATTTAAAGATAGCTATTATTTTAGTATATGAATGCATTTGTTATGAAAAAAAAAATCTTTGCAATATTCTAAATATTTGAAGAAATGAATGGAAGTTTACTATTGAAAATTTTATGAGAAGAAATGTGTACACTTTGAGGTATTTTCATAACAATTATTTTGACCTATAACATAAGTAAATAATATCTGAAATATTTAGTTCTTACATATTATATAGATATACTGGTTATTGACTATTAACTAATACCAAACATTGAAGAAAATATTTTAGTAATGAAGATGGAATTTTTTTCTCTCAATTTAACTCAATAGTAATTTCAAGCTTAGAAAAGCAAATAATTCTGTAATGATGGCTTTTATAAACCTGTTTCTTTATAATTTCTCAACCTAATCCCTTGATATAAATCTGTAGAAATTTTCCCTCTGAGTTTTCATTTACAAGCCAAGAACTGCCATTTGCTTTTACAATTCCTTACTTTAAACACAATGAAACATAAGAAATTTTAGCCTTGTAGGATTGGCCCTCCCTTAAGTCATTTATGTTTGTCAAATAATGTTTTCTGAGTTCTTAGTTTGTGTAGAAAATAAAATACAAAGGTAAGTAAGCCATGCTCCTGGTAGTTAAAGAGCCTTTGTAATATGAAGTTTTTTTTTTCTGTATTAGAGGATTTAGTGGTTGTGAATGAATAAATAATCCTTTATTCATAAATGGGAAAGAAAGTACATGGAAAGGCCCAGTGTTATATTTGCTAAATAAATACTACCAAATAGTTTCCTTTAATTTCACTAGCATGACTAGAATATTAAGGGATGAATAATATCCCATTTATTCAATGAGACTGATTTAGTCAATGCTGTTGTATTTGAAAGACTATGGACCTGACCACATCAATTAATTTTAGATATACTTTTCCATCAAATACCCAATACCAACATCACTTAATTCAACTTCATTTATGAATGACATTAACACTAAATTTAAAATAAAATTAGTATGTGTTACTTGAAAGTTATTTTGGTTGCAAAATATACCTATAGTTAGTTTTAACTTTTAATTTTGTTTATTTTACAAAATAGATGAAAGAGAAGATGTTCAAAAGAAAACATTCACAAAATGGATAAATGCACAATTTTCTAAGGTAAGAATTTTATGTTATATTTATTTGAAAATGAAATATTTGTTGAACTTTTAATATGTGTTCTGAAAGTAAATATTTCAAATGTTCATATTATTTTTCTTATGTTTCAAGTTTTGACTGTTTAAATCTGCATATGTTACACTTTGTTTTGATTCAGTAAAATGCAGGAGAGCATATGATAAAGAGATGTGATTTAATTTACAAATGATATCTGTTTGATTTTTATATCAGCAAGTCATTACAGTAAATTCTGTCAATTATCTTTTCTATTTCAAATATTAAAATGCATGAGGAACCTTATTGTTGATAAAACTTATATTTTGTCTTCTTACTTATTTAACAAAAGCTAAAATAGCTGAATTTTGGATTATTAAGTGTCTGTAACTAGAACATATTTTAAAATTATATAAAATAATAAATTATCATTTTTTCTATAGCCATAAATATATACCCTAATTAATTTATGCCTCAATTTATATCATAATTCATAGTGTAACCCCAGATAATTATACACATAAACACCAAGGAAGATTCTAACCATAAAAAGAAGCATTTTAAGTGCAATTTAAAGGGGTCTATTTAAATGTCAAGAGTAGAAAACTTGAATTTAGATTTAATCATACTAGATTTGAGCAAATAAACCAAATGGTTTTATTTAGTTTTCTTACCTTCCATCATGTATATGTAAGTACATAAATCCCAAGGGTCTATTTAATACACCAAACTCAGAAAATGGGCATATAGAAAGATCTCTGTATGAAAATGTTTTAGGAGTGACAAAACTCTGATAATGGACGCTTTACATTTTATTAAGAAGATATGGAAGATTCTTAAGCGAAAACTTTTAGTAGATTGCATTGCCACTGTTAATAAATATGGCCTACCCTCTCCATGGATCTTTCTCCTCTTGTAAACAGTTTAGTGTTAGAACCGACATAATGTAATAGAAAGTAAAAGACCAAAATTTCTTTTCTTGCTTTTACAAAATGCTTTCAAGTATCATTATGGTATTTAAAAGCAAAACATTGAAAACTTCACTTGATCAAGTAGGAAGAGAAGCAAGTTCTTGAGTTTGCACTGATGGTTCTTAAAATGTTCTCACTAAATTAACAGTTAATTAAATTCCATTACAGAACTTTAGGAAAGAAATATAAATTAGAATATGTGTTTTAAAAGACCAAGTTTTTTAACTAAGTGAAATGCAAATGCAATACTAAACATGGAAGGCAGAGATGTAGAGGGTTATTTGAACTATGGGGGCCTGACTTAAGATGTGTCATAGGAAAAGAATTTTAATATTTGGCCTAGAAACTTTTCTTGTGATATTTTGGGAAAAAAGGTGGCTGCTATTTGCCCTTCTCCAAAAAGTCTGCATGAGGCTAAAGTGAAGAGATTTGTATTAATTCCATTGGTAGAGGAAATCTCAAAACAACCTAGTATTGACTTTGTTGTGTGGTTAGTAGTGATCTATAATGGAAAGATGCAAGTTGAGCAAGGGAAAATACAAAATTTGCAATTTGAGGAGAAAAGGAGCACCAGGAAGTAGAATAGAGCTAAGTCCTGTGTCCAAGGAGATACCATATCAAGAAATAGAATAAAGGTAGTAGTGATCTTAGGGCAAGAACCTACCCAGTTAAACTTCCAACGAGTGGGAAGGAATTAAGATAAGCTTATATCCAGGTATGGTGGTGCACTCTTTCAATCCCAGCACTACAGAGGCAGGAGGCCAGTCTGGTCCATTGATCCTGTTTTAGGATCAATAATCAGACACTTAAGGCAGTGAAGAAGCCATTGAAAACAGAAAGCTGATGAAGATGTAATTAGCAAGCGGTCCATGCTCCATCCCCAAATGTAGCAGGACTTGGCAACTTCAGCCACATTGGTATGGCTTTAGAATCAAAGATACAAGAAAAGGGGTATTGAATCTTCCTCTGTGACTAAGGAAAGCTGATGCAGCCAGAAATGTGTCAGGGTTAACCCTGAGTGGAGGCCCAGAGTCTATTGCATGAAACTGTGAAACTGAAGCTTGGATTGCCTTTGAGAAACCAAGATGTTGGAGTTACCAGAGTCATGAGATACCTGCAGAGGAAAGCTGTTAACAGGGAATATAAACAGCAAAAGACAAAGAAGTGTGTGGCAGTCAACATAGCTGAAAGGAGCTATAGATTTGACGAGCACTTTGACATCAGATATGGGTATGCAGATTTTAGAGTTTGCTCACTTGGTTTTTGGCCTCCTACTTTGATGCATCCAGTACTCCCACAATGTGCTCCCTTCTCTATGTTCTGGAAATATATATATATATATATATATATATATATATATATATATATATGTATATATATATATATAAATGTATATATATAGTGTCATCATATATTGGAAATATGTGATCTGTTCTTTTTTAATTTTGATTTCATGGAGGATTACAGTTAAGTGATTTCTTGAATCTCAGAAAAAAACTTTGAACTTTTGTCTTTTAAACATTGTAGAGACTGTGATAGACTATGGGGACTTTTGAAGTTGGACTAAATGCGTGATATGGCTACAAGCATATGCGGACCAGGAAGTATAATGTGGTAGTCTAAATAGATATGTGCCCCATAGTCTCATGTGTTTGAGTGCTTGATCCTAAATGCTGATAGAGAAATGGAAATATCATGTGAGTTATTTAAGAAAGCAGTTTTCTAACCTAGAGGAAAACTTTTAACAAATGGATAAAATATGAGTCTATTCAAGAATACATATTTTTCCTGTAATCTCAGTGTTAAATATTAGTATCCTAAATGACCAGATACTATTGCTCATTACTACAGATAATTAGTTCTATGGTAAGTTTTAAAAAATAGAAAAAATAAATAAATAAAAAATTAGCCGATGGATAGTTTGAAAACAAAAAATGGAAAATAATTGTTTCCTGTGTGTTAAATTAAATACAGTCCTGTAAATATACAGCGATACAATGAATAGAGATGCAAAGTTTCATCACTAAGGCATAGAAGTACATTTACGGGATATTAGTAAATTTTAGAGTCATAACAAAGTATATCTTTGTTACTTTGTAAAGCCACAGACAGGCTGTTTTAAAGAAATACATGTGGTCAAAGATATCTTTATCATTTTGGTGTCACTAGAAGCCAGATATGTGTTTGCGGTACATCCCACATATTTTCCACTTCTTCAGTACAATTTTAAACTAAGTCCTATCTCTTTTTCTAAATAGCTCTTATATTAACCTTCGATTCCAAAAATTTCTACTAGAATGTCATTTATCGCATCCATTCTATATAGATAAGCAAACAATATTTATCTTAACAGAAACACAAAGCCATTTCAAGATAAGATTAATTCAAGGTAAATATTCTTCCCGTGTAATTTGTAGATATGTTATAATCCCAAAGAAATGTCTGGTGTTTACCCATGACAAATATAATTTATATTATAAAAAATGTGTTCATTTACCTAGGCTTATAAAACGAAAGCACAGATTTAATGTCATCACCAAATGCAATTTTTCACAATATATGCTTTTATGCATGTGAGGACAAAAATATGGGAATAAAAAATGTTTATTATTAGGTCAATTGTAAAATATAATGGTTATCTCCCAATGAGTTACATAATAATTTTGGTTTTTCACTGTGTATAATGGCTGTCATGATATGTATGTTTTCGTTACATCTTTCTGTTTGGTTTTTCCAGGTTTAATATGCACCTTTACTTTTCACTAACACAAGCTGGGTGTATATAATTATTTTTGTCTATAAATATTTAACAGCCTGTGGAACGATAACACATTTATATCATAATTGCTGACATGGATGTCTACACTAAAAAGATATGATTCATCTTACCAGGGTAACAATATGGTGAAGTAGCATTCACTGACTTAACACGGTTCCCATGGAGATGCTTCATGATTTACCTTCTAGCCAGTATGGAGGGCATGACACATTAAAAATAACATGAAGATTGTGAATATTGGCATGGTTAAGAAGGTTCAGTAGATAAATGAGCTGTTGTCTAAGGGCACGAGCTTAAGCCAATGCAATCAATCCTCAGATCCCACGTGAAGGTAGAAGGTCAGAACTGACTTCACAAATTGACATCCACATTTTTGTGTATCATATATTCCCTCAAAAAACACAACTATTTACTAAAATTTATATTGACAATCTACAACGGGGCTTTCACATGATGTGCTGAGGCAAAATTTTATGCGCAACTGATATTCAAGAGAAATACATACAATTTAAACTTCATTAATATTATATTCTTTATAACTTCACATCTACTAAAAATAAAACATATACGAAAAGAACATTGTAAATAATAAAACAGAAATGGTGCCACTTTCTTATTGCTGGAACAATTTTCTGAATTGAAAGAATTATATTTATGTGATTTATGTACTGACCTCGCCCATGTATTTACTTTATTTTTCCAATGCTATCATCTTGCCCTCGGGAAAACATGACATTTAAATTGTAATCATTATCCTCATAATTTTGTCATGCTCATAAAATAAGCATAAATTTTAGTTCTACATCATACTGTGTAGTGAATTCTACTTATTTGTTTCTTTAACTACAACAGTTAGTATCTCTTCCACTTTTAGTCCCACCCCAAATTGGAAAAGCACTTTGCATTGTTCTCCTTGCTTCCATTTCTAACAGAGCTCAAAACAATACTGTCCTCTTATTTATTCTTCTCACAGGAAATATGCGTAAGTTCAAACGATCGTGTCTACACATCTGATCCACATGCAATATTTTGCTCAGGAACAAAAGGTTTTGCTGTGGTTGAAAACTAAGTCCTTGGTGTCTGTTTTAGACAGACATTTTGCAGGGATGTTTTAACACATACTGTGTCAGAACAGGGTGCTGAAGTTCACACTGGAGGTTCCACACTCTTTGAGTAAGGTCATCAAATCACTCTTTTGTCTGGCTGACCTGACAGCCTTTCTTTCCTTGTTTACATTGGGAAAATTTATAACACTTCCAGAGGCAGGTGCTCCTGATCCCTGAGATGACATTCAAAATATTTCTTGGGCTTTGGAGACTTTCATTTCAAATTTTTAGATGTGAAATTGTCAACCAGTAGGATCTATAGAAACATCCCAGAATGGTAAAAATTGAGAACTTTGAAATACTTTTGATCCCAAACGTTTTGATGAAAGATATTGAAACTCTCTGAACCTAGATTTTCATAGTTAGCAGTTTTAATTGAGAGTTGCTTAGATGTGTTATCATCTCTTTTGCTGGGTTTTATATATTTTCTTGTCATAAAATAGGTAAAATTGAATAGTTATTTATGTTTTATTATCTTGCTATCCTCTGTGTACCAATCTGTGCCCCATGTATTTATTATATGTTGCCCAAACACTAAGTTTGAATGAGTTCAAAATATATGATCAGTAAATCTACATATAAGTGCTATACAAAATATTTCTTAGGTCCAAAGTGGGCCCCCCAAACAGTAGTGCTGCTGATAATACCGTAAATGATGACGTGAGTGTAATCCAGGAAGGATTGATTGGGTAAACAGAAGCCTAAACTCAGCATTCCTCAGAGTTTCTCAAGGCTGGTTTCTGTTTACCAGAAAAACCAATACCCCCCTTATCTGCTCCCATTACTCAGCTATGTGGGGCAGGGGCATCTAGTTCCTGACTAATCCTAACAGACTGTTTCAGCTCAATGATCCCCATCTTGCTGACAGTCATATAAAATCCACTCACTTTTCCAACAAGCTGCAACGCTCTATTCTTGTAGGCAGACCAACAATTTGATTTCTTCCAGGAAACCCTATTTTCCACCCACAGAGTGGTCCAGTTCAGTGGTTTCACTGCACCCTCATTTACAATACCTAAGTTGGTAGAATTACTAGGGCAGAGTTGTTGTGTCGTGCAATGATTACCTAAGTTATAAACTAGCTTTTCTGCCCCTAGCTTCCTGTTTCTTCCTATTCTTCGTTATTGAGAAAAATCAGATCTTAAGAGAAGATGAAGGATACTAAAATGTGTACCAGGCTTTGGCAATACTTGAATATGGTCCAGTGTTTTAGGGTCAATAGTATTGGTACAGGAAGCAGAAATTCTGAGAATTCAGAACATTTTATTTCTGGATAGCTCCATATAAATGATACTGAGAGTTATATTTTTGTGGTGAACTTTTCCAGTGACCTAATGAGATGAATACTAAAGCAAAGAAAAGTGAACAATTAGGTGGCTTGTTGAACGTTTGTTGCTAGGAAGAACAAACCAAGAACTAGACTCCTGAAATCCATGATACTTCCACATATTCTGTTTTTCTGATATCTTCTCTATTATTGCAACATTGCACTTTTCTTAATGCATTATAAAAATAGTAAGATCAATGAAAACTGAGAACATGGTTAGAAGACATTGAAAACATTTTAAAGAAGATATTGAATGCTTGTAACTACTACTTTGACCCACTTTTCATTATTTAACTATTACCAAGACACAAATATTCTTCATAAGGCTTTTCTGTCGAGTACATGTGTTTGAATTTCAATATATTCAAATTAATATCAATAGAGTGATATCATTTTTCCATGCTAGTGTTTGATGAGAGAAGTAATGTAGTTTTCAGTTAAATAACTCAAGCCAAATATTTTTATGTGAATATTACATCTGATTTCTAATAGTCCCCAACAAGTTATTGTATGTGAGATTATTTTATTAATTAATATGAGTTTTATGATAAATTCAAAACTGGGCTTTTGTGTGTGCAGAGCCCACAACTGCAGTACTTATTGTTATGAACACTTGGAGAATGTGTCCAGATTTTGAATCTAGATATTGTGTTAATGGTTCAGTTCACTGAGAACCATTCCCTTTTGTATGTTCCTAAGTCTCATTTTTTTTGCAATGCAGATAACAAACCAGAAAGTTAATTCAGTTAATTAAATAAAATAGAATTTTATAGGTCTCACTGTTTTCACTGAAAGTCTAATCTTTCTTAGAAGTATTTTTGTTATCATTTAACTGACTTTTACTGTGATCTCAATACTTTAGTTAATTGTAAAAGGGGCATAAATTTTACTTTCTGTGTTATACGTCCCGAAGTATCTTTTTTTTTCTTTTTTTATTGAGAAAAGGAGAAAAAAAAAAAAACAAGTTTCCTCCTCCTCCCAGCCTCCCATTTCCCTCCCCCTCCTCCCCCCTTACGCCCCCTCCTCCCACCCTTCTCCCTCTCCTCCCACCCTTCTCCCCCTCCCCCCACTCCTTTCCCCCTCCCTCTCCAGTCCAAAGAGCTGTCAGGGTTTTCTGCCCTGTGGTAAGACCTAGGACCTCCCACCTCCGTCCATATCTAGGAAGGTGAACATCCAAACTGGCTGGGCTCCCACAAAGCCATCACATTACGTAGGATCAAACCCCCGTGCCATTGTCCTTTGCGTCTCATCAGCTCTCATTGTTCGCCATGTTCAGAGAGTCCAGTTTTATCCCATGCTTTTTCAGTCACAGTCCAGCCGGTCTTGGTGAGCTCTCAATAGATCAGCTCCACTGTCTCAGTGGGTGGGTGCATCCCTCGTGGTCCCGACTTCTTTGCTCATGTTCTCCCTCCTTCTGCTCCTCATTGGGACTTTGGGAGCTCAGTCCAGTGCTCCAGTGTGGGTCTCTGTCTCTATCTCCATCCATCACCAGATGAAGGTTCTATGATGATATGCAAGATATTCGTCAGTATTGCTCAAGGATAGGGTCATTTCAGGTTCCCTATTCTCAACTGCCCAAGGAACTTACTGGGGACCTCAGCTTGGGCACCTGGGAGCCCCTCTAGGGTCAGGTCTCTTGACAACCGAAGTATCTTAATAGAGATTTGAAATTGGCAGTTGCTATTTCTGTATAGTATGTAGTGGTATCAGTGGTAAGCCCATTTAACTTGAGAATGTAATTATTGACCAATTAGCAATATTATTGCCAACAAAGTGGGAAAAAAACATACTACTTACAGCTGATGGGTAAATGTATTGTTTATTGTGTTTATTCTTCCTTGGGGCCATATATAGCTTTCTAATTGAGAAACACAAAATTGGACATGGTGAAGATTCCTCAGTGGGTTAAAGCATTTGTTGCCAGGCTGGATGACCTGAATTGAATCACCATATCCCCCACAGTAAAAGAAGATAACTATTGCAAGTTGTCTCTTTCCTCTTGCGTTATGTGCCTGTGCAATGTGTGTATTGAAACACATGCACATATAAATAAACATATCCAAACACAATAAATAAACATTTAAATTATAAAAAATAAGACAAGTTCACTTTTGTTATTTATTTTCATTTTGTATAGGATAGTTGGCACCTATGTCTCCAGAAGTATATAGTTGCTAAAATAATCCTTAATTGAGTACCATCTATGTGTGCCTGGCCTAGTATCTTATACTGATAAAGGTATAATAATATAAGATGGGCTTCCTTTAAGAGTTGCCATTAAGCAAGAGATGATTCTAGTTAATAATTAATAATAATTAATTGATAATAACTAATAATAACTGAAGAAATGTTTAAAAGGAGTAGTTTATTTTTAATATAGTAGAAGTACTGTGGGGGTACACATGAATTGCTTCGAGAGGTGGGTGACTTTGGAAATTAAAGTTACACTTGACATTGTGCGTGCAGAAGCAAAAGGAAAAGAAATGAAGGCAGATGGAAGTGTATGTAGAAAGGTATAATGATTAAAACTTTTCAGGTTAGTGGTGATGATGAAAGTTTATATGGCCAACCATTTTATATTATTTTGGGTGAAACAAAATCACAGAAGTTTTAAAGCACTAAGGCCTGATGGATTATTGAGGCATTTTTTGTTTGTTTGTTTGTTTTGTTTTTTGATGCAGCGTTTCATTGTAGCTTTGGAGTCTATCCTGAAACTAGCTCTTATAGTCCAGTCTGGCCTTGAACTCACAGAGTTCTGCCTGTCTCTGCTTCCTGAGTGCTTGGATTAAAGGCCTGTGCCACCACCACCTGCTCAGCACTAAATGAAAAATTTAGTTGGAAGCCTTCAGTTTCCATGTAAGAAATATGTGCATGCATGTACAATAAAGGGGCAAGTGGGATATATATGCTACGTAGATATATTTGATAAAATACACACTTCAGAATAATGCAACGTATGAGTCATTCCAAGAGTATTTTATAGGGTGGATTCCTGGAATTCACAGATAGGATTTCCAATTCCAGTATGGTAGCAAGTCTAGGCATTTGCATTTCTAGCAAATTTCTAGGTGATTCTGATAGAGCATGTCTAAGAACCATGCTTTGAAAACCATAGTCATTAAATCTGAGTTATTTAATCAGCTCTACAGAAGATGTTTAAAGAAATGCCACTGAGAAACTAGTGAGTCCTCAGAGGGAAGGGCCTTTCCTCGTGTTTCTGGTTGGCTGAAAACCCTACACTTGTTTGAGTTTCAGGTCTCTTTTGTTGCTTTCTTTCCATGAGTACATAAAAGATGAGTAGAAAAATTAAAATACTTATGCAAAAGGTGTGGAAAAAAGTTCAACTTATTATCAATATTGATTTAATTTGACTTATTCTGTCACTAAAATTATCTAATCTATAACAATATGATTCTTGTCAACTATTTTTTTTTTACTTCGTGGCAGCAGTATCATCTCATTCAGGGACAATCCGTGGTCCTTCCAGTGTACTCTGCTTATTGAGCAGTTTATTATTGGTTTTATTTTTACCTTGTGAAGAGTTCCTTGACTTCCTCGATGCTCTATAAAATTATGATTGAATTTGCCAGAACCACAACCCACGGTTATAAATTCACGCATAGAAATATCTCACAAAGTAGGGAGAGGCCAGTTTTGTGAAGTTTTTGGTAGCCAAATGCAGCCTGTGGTTTGAAGAATGGCTTTGCTTATTCTTGGCCTAATTTAAACTAGATTTCACTACCCAAATTCTGTTTTAGGGAAAAATGACAAAATTGTGACTCATTGATGAAAGGAGACTAGTAGATTCCTTAATTTGAAGTGCTAGTGAGGACATTCCAAGGCTTATTTTTAGCTAGCAGTAATGAGAGTGAGTGAGAATTGTTTTCGTTCCAAAAGAAAAGCAGTTATGTCAATCTATATGATTCATCAAGTGTAGGTTTTCAAAGAGCTGTTTCAAAGTCACTCATACCTTCTATGTCATAAAGTGAGTATTTTAAATATGTATGACACTATTATCTTTCTTAAATAACCATTTATATTTATTCAAAATGTTTTGGTAGGTAAAGTGGCATATACTTTCAGTTCCAACCCTTGGGAGGCAGAGACAGGTGTACCTTTGAGTTTGAGGTCAATCTGGTCTACATAGCAATTTCCAGGTCAGTTGGAGCCAGGTGGTGAGACTCTAGGTAAAAAAGAAGGAAAAGCAACAGAGAAGAAGAAAGCATATTTTAACACAAATATGTGTAAATTATACAACACCATGTAATCTGCTTTGTAACTGCTACATCTCAGGTGTTCTATCTTTTATTGAAAGAAGTTTTCATGCAATATATTTAATCATGTTTTTCCCCTTGCTCCTTTAGTTTTTCCCCAAACACTCAACTTTATGGCTTTTTTCTTTTCTCTCTTTAAAATACATAAAGCAAAAACAAAACTAATATAAACAGAATCACACAGGCAAAAGCCCCACAAAACCATAAAAAATGAAAATCAAAATAAATAAACAAAAGACAAAAAGAGGGGGGCAAACAATACTATTGAGTTCATTTGGTGATGGCCAACTACTTCTTGTTTTGGGGTCTGCCCTGCCCTGTCATTTGGTTAAAATACCCTGTAAATCTATATAGAAAAAAATGATTTCTTTTACTAGTGAGTATTAATTGCAGATAGCTTAATGGTTGGGTTGGAAACTAAGTCCATTTCCTTCTTTCAATGTTGGGATCTGTTCTTCCTTGAACCTTTACAGGTCTTGTGTGTTGCCACAGTCTCTCTGAATTCATATTTGCTTCAATCCTGCTATGTCTCAAGGGCATTGTTTCCTTGGAGTCAATCACAATCTCTGGCTTTTATACCATATCTGCTTCCTCTTCCACATAGATGCCTTAATCATGATGGGGAGGGTTTTAATAAAGATATCTCATTTTGGACTGAGTCTCTCACTTCATATTTTCCAATTGTGGATGTCCGTGTTTAATTTCCATTTACGGCAAGAAAAAACTTTTCTGATATAAGGGCAAACAGAGATACTGAACTATGAGTAGAGCAGTGTGTCATTAGGGATCGTTTCTTTGCTTTACTGTCCTAGTCACACATTGGGGCGACATCTGTCAGCGTCCAACCTCAATGGGTTCATACATTCCAAGGTAGGGGCTTGTGGAAAAGAAATGTTAGGCAGAATAAACAGAGATACAAAAGAAATACAGAGACATAGGATACTGCTGGACTGCATCTCAGTGAATGCTGAAATCTGCCCATATTTATTTCTTGTGATCTTTAAATATCCCAATCCAAAAAAATGTGAATAAAGCAAAGGACATTTTTTATCACAATACAAGGAACAGACAAAGTGATTGCCATCTTAATACTCAAAACATCAAATACTTGACCTTAGGTCAAGATATCTTTGTTAGTAGTCACACCCTAAGTTACATCTACTCTCTATAACCTTGAAGGAGCAAGAATAAACATTAACTCTCTGACCTTTAGTCAAGGTGAAACAGATCCATTTCTGTGGGCCCCCATAGTTTATCAGTTCTCAACATGTGGGTTATGACCCCTTTGGGTTCGATAGACCCTTTCACAGAGTCACCTAACACCAACAGAAAAGGAGATATTTACATTATGATTCATAACAGTAGCAATATTACAGTTATGAAGTAAGAATGAAAATAATTTTGTGGTTGAGGGTCACCACAGCATACTAAACTATATTAAAACTTTGCAGCATTAGGAATGTGAGAACCATTGCTTTAGCAGAATAATAGTATTAGGTTTTCCTCTATTCCCCTGTCTTCATAAGCTGTCTAGTTCAGGTTCTTGGCCACTTTAGCAGTATTAGATAGAGGCTCCATCTCATGGCTTGAGCCTTAAATTCAATCAGAAAGCAAGGAACTCAGGACCGCAAGGGGTGCACCCACACACTGAGACAATGGGGATGTTCTACTGGGAACTCACCAAGACCAGCTGGCCTGGGTCTGGAAAAGCTTGGGATAAAACCGGACTCTCTGAACATAGTCGACAATGAGGACTACTGAGAACTCAAGAACAATGGCAATGGGTTTCTGATCCTGCTGCACGCACTGGCTTTGTGGGAGCCTAGGCAGTTTGGATGCTCAACTTACTAGACCTGGATGGAGGTGGGGGTTCCTTGGACTTCCCACAGGACAGGGAACCTGATTGCTTTTCGGGCTGAGGAGGGGGGGGACTTAATTGGGGGAGGGGGAGGGAAATGGGAGGCGGTGGTGGGGAAGAGACAAAAATCTTTAATAAATAAATAAATTAAAAAAAAGAAAAAAAACCTAATGTTTAACAAATTCAAATGTAAAAATTAAAAAAAGACAGTGCTTAATTACTCCTATAACATTTGTAAAACTATTTCACCAGTATATGTTGTAGACATATCAGTGACAGGAGATCTTGATGATTAACTTTCTCTGCCTCTTCCTGTAGCTTTCAGGGTACCTCCAGTGTCATGAGCATTGGCTGGTAGTGGTTAAGCTTTTAAGTTATTTTCATAGTAGGCTCAGTCTAGTTCTGAGGACCTTGGAGTCTGAGAAGATGATTCAAATTTTAGTTAAACAACAAAAGACAGAAAGTTCAAAAGGTCATTTATGTAAAACCTACAATACTATATAGCCCAAAAGCCTAAGGTATCAGAACAAGTTGTCCCAGCTCTTGGGGAAGACAGGCAAATTAGTCTGCTGTGTGTGTTCTCACTTGGTTCGCAGGTGATTGCATTAGACTGACCCACATAAAGGGAGGATTGTTCCCAACTTAATTCATTCAGACTCAAATACTTTTCATTGTTGGAAAGTCTGTGACTCTAAGTATTTGTTTCTTAATATCATCAATCTGGCATCTAAAATTAAGTACCACAAGGTCTGTGATTCATTTTGAGTTATGCTTTGTAAAAATTGAAAAAAACTACACCTGGATAATTTTTCTTTTTGAATAAGGATATCCAGTTGTTCAAGCACAATATTTTTTTGCTTAAGTCTGATGCTGTCGTCCTTTTGTCAAAGATCAGCTAACTGTTCATATAGGTCTGGTTTTTTTTTGCTTCCTATTCTGTAACGTTGATCTATCTGTCTGTTGTTTACCAATATCACAGTGCTTTGATTATTTCATGGTAATACTTTAAGTCAACTCCTGTAAGCCTCCCAGCTTTGTTTTCTTTCATTATTATGTGTGCTATTCTGAGTCTCTTACCCTCTCTCTCTATAAACTTGAAAACCATGAATAATATATTAGCCTTTTGACTGGGGCTGTGCTTATTCATTAATTTGAAGATAACATGTTGAAAATATTGAGTCTACATTTCCATGGAAATGGAACAAGGGCCATTTATTTTATTCTTTGTTTTCTTTTACTGTAATCTTCTAATTGCCTCAATCATATCTAATTTATTTCATTTGTATCTATAGTAGCTCATACTGATATCTTTAAATTCCGATTTCACTTGTTTACTGTTGACATGTACGAAAGTGACTTACATGATTATACATATTAGCTCATATTGTAAAGCTTCTACTGTTTTCATGAGGTGTTTTATTGTTAGTCATTTCAAATTTTCTATGGTTATAATCATGTCATCAGTGAATAAAACGTATTAACTGCTTTAACATTAACATATGTGTTCTCTTTTTTCCTATTGTGTTAAGGTTTAAAAGTCTTAGTGAAAGACAACATTGTTACCTTCTTCCAAATATTGATATTGTCAGTAGGTATGCTGGTTAGTTTGTGTCAACTTGCAAAAAACTGGAATCACCTAGGAAGGGGGAACCTCCACTGATGAATTGCCTCCATTGTATTTTCTGTGGGCATACCTAGGGGAATTTTTCTTAAAAAATGATTGATGTTGGAGGATGCTGTCCACTGTGGACAGTACCACACTGGAAGTGTATGAGAAAGCAGGCTGACCAAGCTACTGGTATCAAGCCACTAAGTAACATTCCTCCACAGACTCTATTTCAGATATTGCCTTCTGGTTACTATCTTAGGTCCTTACCTGACTTCCCTCATTTATGGACTATGACATGTAAGGTGAAATAAATTATTTCCCTTCCAAGATACTTTTGGTCAGTGTTTTACCATAGCAATAGAAAAGTAAGCTAGAACAGTATGCTTCTCTTGTCTCACCATTTAATATGACATTGAGTCAAGAATATGTATTAAATAATTACGTACTCATCATCTTGTTTGGAATTCTGCAGTCACTCTTCTTTGCTTTTTGTAGATTTTTCAATAATTGATGGCATTTATTGCTGTTTTATTTTACAAGTGAATGGCAATTTGTTCATTCAGTTGCTAGTTAATAAAACATTGAGCTGTTTTCAAGTTAGAGCTGTTACAAATTTAGCAGAAGTGAAAATTTGCAGTCAAATTTTAGAGTGAACTTGTTCTCTACTTTTTTTTCCTTTATTTATTTTTATTCATTAGCCTTAGTTGACAGTCTCTTACATGTATATATAACATGCTGATTATTCTCTGCTCTTCCCTTCTTTATCTTCCCCCCTCTTTTTATCTCTCTTTTATTCCTATATGTACCTTCCCTAGATTTATGTCATTTTCTTTGCTGACTCACTGAGGTTAGCCAGGCCATGCTCACATTTTAATTCCACCAGCAATTCTGCATAACTCTTGCATTGGATATATTATCTAAATTTCATCTTTCTTGTGTATTTTTGTGTTATTTTCAGGAACTATTTTCATGTTGTGTGTTATTCCCCAAATCATCTAGTAGTCATAGACTTTTGGTTACTTTCAACTGTGAAGTATTAATTTTTGACACAATGAATCAACGTTTCATGTTTAAAAAAAACACCATAATAAAAAAGAAGCCCTGACCACTTTAATTTAGCATAGTATAATTTGTATTACATTTAAGATTAAAAATAGGTTCAATGTCCTTTATTTATTTATGGCTAGAAACCAATTATAAGTGAGTACATCCCATGTTCCTCTTTTTGGGTCTGGCTTACCTCACTCAGGATAGTGTTTTCTATTTCCATCCGTTTGCATGCAAAATTCAAGAAGTCATTGTTTTTTTTTTACTGCTGAGTAGTACTCTAATATATATATATATATATATATATATATATATATATATATTATACTTTCTTCATCCATTCTTCCATTGAAGGGCAACTAGGTTGTTTCCAGGTTCTGGCTATTACAAACAATGCTGCTTTGAACATAGTTGAGCATATACTTTTGTTGTATGATAGGGCTGTACCCACACACTGAGACAATGGGGATGTTCTATCGGTAACTCACCAAGGCCAGCTGGCCTGGGTCTGAAAAAGCCTGGGATAAAACCAGACTCGCTGAACGTAGCGGACAATGAGGACTACTGAGAACTCAAGAACAATGGCACTGGGTTTTTGATCCTATTGCACGCACTATCTTTGTGGGAGCCTAGGCAGTTTGGATGCTCAACTTACTAGACCTGGATGGAGGTGGGGGTTCCTTGGACTTCCCACAGGACAGGGAACCCTGATTGCTCTTTGGGCTGATGAGGGAAGGGGACTTGATTGGGGGAGGGGGAGGGAAATGGGAGGCGGTGGCGGGGAAGAGACAGAAATCTTTAATAAATAAATAAACAAAAAAAGATTAAAAATAATCTCGTTTTTGAATGAAGGCACAGATAATATTTTTATACTATAAATAAAAAAGCAAATTAATCCTCTAGTTGTGTTTGCTTTTATATACCATTGTTCTAGATATACTAGAAATAGCAACCTGATAAAGTACAGTAATACTGCAGAAGATAATTGCAGAGAGAAGTAGCAGTATTCCAATTACCATGTATGATATTTTTACCGTAGACAAAAAGAAATCCTAACATTAAAAATATATACATTAGTAGAAATTAATATCAGTGAGATGCCTCAGTAAATTAGTTGAATACAAAATTTCTATATTCTATGCATACAAAATAAAGAACATTTTTGCATATAACTTATAGGGAACATGAAGTAATTAGCTAAGTATAGTAACACTCACAGAACAACAAAAGCAAGAAACAAGCTTAACTAGGATTTTTCTTTTCTACCTGTGTGTATGTGTGTAGCATATCATCTCTGCGAATAAGCATTTGTATGTGTTTGCACATTAGCGCACACAAGTATCTGCACACATGAATTTTGATTTCCAGAGATCAATATTAGGTTTTTAAATCAGTCTTTAGTTTCTTGAGACAGAGTCTTTCACTGAATTCAAAGCCCATGGCTTCAGCTACATTGGCTGGCCAATAAACTTTAGCTATTTGTCACCTCTGACTCCCTCCCTGCTGCCCAATATCACTAGAGTTACAGACACATGCCACCATTCTCAGCTTTTACATGGGAAACCCTGTCTTAAAAAAACAAAAAAGAGCACCAAAAGATACAGGAAATATGCTACTTGTTTTAAAAGAGCATGGCATCGTACTATATAGTCAGATAGTATTAAATGGCGAAAGATCTAAGAAAAGAGTGTGAAATATTTTCATGAACCTCATTTAGGAAAAGAGATATAATAAAAAGAATAGTATATAAGTTTAAAACCATGTACCTGTTAGTTGCCAAATCTTTAAAGAAAACTCTTCAAACCTTGTACCTATTAGTTGCCAAGTCCATAAAGAAAACTCTTCTTCTCTGGACTGTAATCAAGTATGAATAGCTCCTCAGCCTGGGTTGGAGCAGTGTGCCCCATTCCCATACTGGGAGTTTGCTTTCAGCCTTTGCAGGTCTGTGTGTGCTGACACAACATCCACCGTGGGGTCATAAGTACAAGTGCCTCTCTGTGTCTGGAAAACAGGTCCATTGTATTAATCCACTACTTCTGGCTCTTAAACCCATCTGACCCTCTTTCTTGATGATCCCTAATCTGTGAATGGAGGGGATGTTACATGGAAGTCCCATTTAAGATCGAACACTCTGCAGCCTCTTATATTCTGCACCTGATGCCGTTATCAACCTCAGTTTGTATAACTATTTACTCAAGACAAAATGGAGGCTTAAACTTTGTTAAAATACCTAAGTTTTCAGCACGGGACTAGATAAAGTAGACAGTGTAATCCTTGTAATACTTGAGAGGCTAAACTGAAACCCGAAATCCTAAGTTCAAGGCTGGCCCGGATACACAAAGTGATTAAGGGGAGCTGGAACTACATACTCAAGACCCCATCTTAAGCAAAATAGATCAAACACAGAAATCAGCACATATTTTCCCCAAATCTGGAAATAATGGACATTATTGGACAAGAACACAAGCAATGAGAAACAACAGAAGCTATTCGTTCACACTATTCATAATTTGGGGGGAAGAATTTCATATTTTCACTTATGGGATAACAATTCAATAAACATATTTGGTCAAGGAAAAGAAAATAAATTTCTCTCTGTTCTTTTTTATTGTTTTTATTGACCTATATACAATTTTCCACTCCCTTTACTTCTTCCCAGCTCCTCTTCTGCCCAGATCCCCATGCTCCCAGTTTACTCAGCAGATCTTGTCTTTTTCTACTTCCCATGTAGATTAGTTAAATCCATGTATGTCTCTCTTAGGGTTCTCTTTGTTGTGAATTGTAGGCTGGCTTTCTTTTGCTTTATGTCCAAAAGCCACTTATGAGTGAGTGCATATTTTATTTGTCTGTCACGGTCTGGGATACCTCACTCAGTATGGTCTTTTCTAGATCAATCCATTTGCCTGAAAATTTCAAGATGTCATTATTTTTTCGCTCTGTAATACTCCATCATGTAAATGTACTACATTTTTTTTATCCATTCTTTGGAGGATGGGCATTGGCATCATTATTTGTAATACCCAGATCATGGAAACAACATAAATGCTTCTCTTTGGTCTTAATTCTTACCTGGCAACCTTATAACCGAAGCTGGGATGACAAGTGCAAAACAGAACAAAAGCTCATTAATATTACTAGAACTGTGCAAAATTCAAAGAGGTACATTAGAGCTACAACTTAAATACTATCTTCTATGGAAAACCATGTTTTCCATGAATGAAACAGTATATGGAGCTTGACTCTATAATGGTGGCAAATAGAAGGAAACCTGAGAGAGTACGGTGGATGGGAGCTAGATGGTTCAGTTTATTAAGTACACTATTCTTGTGTCATCTCCAGGCACAAAAGGAGTGAGCATTTTTCTCTGGTAACCAGACTGTCCTTTCCTGTAGAAAGGAAGAACACCTTGTAAACTTATGTCTAGCATCTAGACAAATAAGAGAATGGCTCCTTCTGAATTGCTTTTGGCTCAAACCAACCTTTGCCTTGGTGGCATATTTTAGAATGACATATTCCAGTATTCTATCGTTAGATGACAACCTGATAATTTATTTTATTAATTTGTTATTTATGATTGTTTGAAAAATTGGTTTTGATGCTTTGGAAAACAACCTTAAGTTTTTCTAAATTAATAAAATGTTGATTTAGTTATATTGATTAGAAAAGCATGGTTCACTGTTGTTTCTTTCTGTTAGGAATCTGTCAAATATTTGTCATTGATCTTTGAACAGATTTCCTCATTATTTTATCCGAGAATTTCTCCTGAAAGCTTTTTAAAACTCATTTTGGAACATCATGTAAAATGTGAATTTATGCTCCTTGTCATTATTTAATCTTTGAAATGATACTTTATCATTGCTGAAATCAGTGTGGGTACATTGAACAAGTTTTGAGAGCCACTCTGTAGGACTGAATCATTAACTGGTAATTTTACAGTGGATCAAGTACTATATTTTCATTACTTTGAAAAAAATAATGACCTTGCAATTGACTCTTGCATTTAACATTTTTATCTTAGCTTTCCTACTATTAAATGCAACTGTTTGCATTGACCACATAAGTCAGAAAAATCAGTGGGTGAGAGTTTAAACTAATTCAGTTTAATTCCAACAATGATAGCCATAACTGGCAATTTACCAAATCAAAGGCCAGAGTTGCTGTCAAAACTCTGTTGGTTTGTAGCAATTGGCCTTCAAATTTAGAGTATTATTTTGGGCTTGCTATAGCGCTCATAAGAACTCATTAATATGGTGTTGGTAAAAAAAAAATCAGTTCTCAGTGATTTAGGAAGTCAAAACAGCTGTGTAAAAACCAGTACTGTCATTCTACCTACTGTACAATTTTCTATGAATAGTTATTTTATCATTTACTGATTAGAGCATTTGAGTAACAGTTTTCTTCAATGGGAAAAAATATTCTCGTCTTGTATGATCACACAGAACTCCTTAGTTCTCAATGGCCACATACCCATCTTATTTCTATTGAAAATAACTACATATCTTAGAAGCAGATCAACACTGAATTGTCTGTGGCATTTCTAGAATACAACTTTCCATATTAGAAAAATGAACAATTAGGGATTGCTGCTCTGTGATGATGAAGTTGCAGAAACCAGACCGATGACTTAGGCAATGAACATTTGCTAGTAAAGCTGACTGGACAGAATGGTATACTATGTGGTGAACCAAGGCCCCCAATAGCACCAGGATGATTGAAGAGGAGTTGAAGAGGTGGAAAACATAGAGAAGCAAAGGGATGATATGGTGGGACAAGGAGGTGAACAGAATTAGGGTGGATGATGTGAGATTCCCAAACAATAAAGAATTATGATAAGTAGAAAAGTGTTAGCTTCATGAAAATAGTCCTATTAAGGAAAAAAATCATCATGCAACTAGGCATTTTGATAATGCTGACATGCTCACTTTCTCAAAACACAGATCTTCATATAGAATTTAATCTAAACACAAAGACAGTTTATTAAATCATTGAACCTAAAATCTAAAGTAGCTCAAAGACTGAAAGTACAAATGAATACTAATAACTAGCATTTATTAATGTCAGGCATTATCATAACAGATTTGCATGGATTATTTAATTCATTATTTTAATTTAGTTACTTTTAGTTGACAAGTAATAATTGTGTGTATTTATGAAGTGCACTGTGATATTTTGATCTGTTTTACATTGTGTGATGATTAAATAAAGCTAATTAGTGTATTTATCACCAATATATCTTTCTTTTGTGATAAGAACTTAGACACTCTAGTAGGAAAGAAAGTTAGGAATCATTTTGGAAATTGAGCTGGTTTCTCAAAATTAAAAATACAATTATCATATCATCCAGTAATTAATTGCTCTAGAGGATGTCTCTTTACTGTCTCTCTGTCTTGTCTCTATCTATGTATTCATATATCTCTATATCTTTCTATGTATCCCTCTATGTATGTACATAAGTATGTATCAATATATCTCTCTATGTATACATGTATATACATACATATGTACATATATCTCATCTGTGTATTAATGTGTGTATGTATCATCCATGAATCTATATGTCCAGCTATCATCTATCTATCTATCTATCTATCTATCTATCTATCTATCAATCTATCTATCCATCCATCTATCTAACTAATTATCTAACCACCCACCCAAATTAAAATGTCGAGCAGATATAATAACTTTCATTTAATTCCTAAAGAAACATTTTGACCTAGACATTATATTGTCATTTTCTGAATAAGAGGAAATAATAGGCAAATAACTCTTTCAAAGATTAAACCAGAACAGATTCTAAATTCTTTCAATGGTTATAAGGGACCAAGATACACATTAATATATAATCTATTGTTTCATTAAGCTAGGAAATTTTACTTGTTTTTTCTATATTATTGATGATGTTCAAGTTATATTATGGGCTACCCAATGCATTAAAGAAAATCATGGAGGCAATAACATCCACCTGACCTTTCCTATTTATCTCCCATGAAGCACTTTATAAGATATTTTGACCTTAATGATAATATGCACTTTATCTTCAGAAATGACTAGGCTGAAACAACATTACAAAATATTTTAAAATCATTTAAATTATATATGCAGACATATTCACAAGCAAATCTGGGTCACCAACCATTTCCATGTACGTGAGAGACATATAACAGTATTTATTATATTTATCATAGTTTTGAAGGCATCAGGTTGTCTTGTTTCCAACTGTTTGGACTTTTAAACTGATAGCTAAATCCATTGTCATTACTGCTGTTTGTATTATAGATCCTCAAGGCAATAAGTTTCTATTAGAGCAGTATATTAAATAACTTGAAAAATATTTCTACCAATCAAATCGTTCTAAAGCTTTTGATTGTTTCTTTCTCATTATTAGATTGACATAAGTTGTTTTAATGGCAAATAAACCATGCTGAGTTTCAAAAGGATGCCAAATGAGACCATATTCTGGTTATAATTTGTAATAAAGTTCCAAAGAAGAAAACAAATAATACCACTAACAACAGGCAATTCCAAGCTGTTTAATAGCACAGGAAAACTAAGGGTGAAGGTATTTTTGTAGTTTATCTTTGAAAAAACAATTCTGATCTTGCATAAGTATCTAATTATTTGGATATAGTGGATATCTTGTCCAAATTATATTTTCAAATTATACTAATAGATGCCAGGGTTCCTATTATTCACTGAAATGACCATATTTGTGTTACTTTGAGATTGAAGAAAGTTTGATTTGGAATTTTAGTCAGCAATAAGTGGCCATTTCTATGTACAGAAGTATGTACTCAATAGTTGTTAGCCTAGACATTGTGGCTACAGAACATTTTAAGATCACATAAAATTGTAATGTCATTCTATTTCATCAATACTGTGAATTGGACTTTAGAAACATTTGGGTTTTGATCAACACAAACTTAAGATGTTCTTAAAGCTCAGGTCATGTTATGAAGAAACACAGTTCATTTTTATACACAGTGAAAATACTTGCTTTATTTCCTAAGCAAAAGCCAAGAATCTAAAATGAATTATTTAATGAAGCTTGTGTCATACAAACATCTTTAAAGAAAAACAGACTAGGTAAGCCACAATTTCTAAACAAGAAGAAAATGGGAGTATGCGCATTACATTTGTACTGTTTGTCAATTTCATAGATAAATTAAATGAATAATGCATTTTAACAAATGGATAATTACATCAGGCTTCACAAATCCCCTCAAATTGATTAATGAAATACAAAATGCTGTGATCTTCATTGGTTTTTTTTTTCATACAGTATATTCTGATTGTTTTTCCCCTATCCCAATTGTTCCTATCTCTTTCCCACGTTCCCACCCACCCAACTTCATACCTTCTTTCTATTTTAGAAAACAAAAAAAGGCAAACACAATAGCAAATAAACCAGAATAAATAACAACAACCAAAACAGAGAAAGTGGGAGCTGGAGAGATGGCTCAGAGGTTAAAAACACTGGCTGCTCCGAGTTCAATTCTCATCAACGATGGCTCACAAAGATCCGTAATGAGATCTGGTGCCCTCTTCCTGCCTGCAGGCAGACAGCAGGCAGACATCCAGATAGAAATCTGTATACATAATAAGTAAACAAATTTTAAAAAACAGAAAAAGCTCAAAAAACCACACATGAAAATAAAAAAAATGGAACCAAAATACACTAACAAAGACTAGTAAGATAAAAATGCTCAAACAAAATGATAAAAAAAAAGTTTACAAAAATACCAGTGAGTTCTTTCTGGGCTGACCATCTACTGCTGGACATAGGACTTGCCCTTAAGTGTGGTTAATGTACCCAGTGAAACTCCACTGGAGAAATTAATTTTTTTTCTTTTGCAGGCAGATGCATGTTGTTTTAAGCAATCCATTCTGAAATGTCTAGATCATTCTAGCCTAGCAAATAGGATCAAGATGGGTAGTTTCTGTTACTTTTACTGCATTGGCTTGTAGAACAAAGACATAAATTTTCTCCTTTTTATTTACTATATGAAGCTTTTAGTCACACTTTCAAACTGCATGTAGCTCTAGCTAAAAGCCTTCTCTGTAGGTATTCCTGAATACCCAGGGTTAGAGCCATAGGCTAGGAGCTCCTGTGCAGATGTCTAAGTGATATGATGTGTTTATAGGTAATGGCTGCAGTGATGAATTATGTCTTATGTAATGAATGCTTTGGATGATCACTTTCTAAAATTAATGTTATTTATAATGCTAGCAAATTGCAGTTCTGAAACTGAATAAATGCACCTTAACATTCACCCCAGGTGTGGTGGTTCAACAAAGTTCAAGGCCTGTCTGAGCAATATAAAACCCTCTCTCAGACAGGCAGTGGTGGCACATGCCTTTAATCCCAGCACTTGGAAGGCAGAGAAGTGAATCTCTGTGAGTTCGAGGCCAGCTCTGGTCTATAAGAGAAACTTTGTCTTGAAAAAAAAAAGACCTTTTTAAGAACTTTTCTGAAAACAACAAAAGCAGCCACAGAATTACACAGCATTTGCTCAGTTACATTCATTATTTTAGATCAGTATTTTCAGCTACTCCCCTCCTTTTTTGAAAAGAAAAAAAGAGTTATTGGAAACAATTGAGTCAGTCCTAAATAAATCTAGAATATGATTTTATCAATGGCTGATGAATTACACTTCAGTGTGTTGATAAGGATATCTGTCTTCTAAGGAGCTATGCATTTTCCTTTCACTAATTGCACTAGAGGAAAGTCTTTTTCCGAAGAGAGTAATGGTTTATAAGAAGACATTTTTAATTCCCCCAAGTGTTGAAAGGAAAAAGAAATACCTCAAACTCTTAACAAGAAAGAAGATACTTTCAAACAATTTAGTATATGTTCAGAAATAATAGCTAAATTGGTGATTTTTTTGTTTTGTTTTTTTTGTTTGTTTGTTTGTTTTTATTTGGAATCTTAGTGATTCCATGCTTGGCAATGGGCTCTTCAATCAAGGAGTTAAATCTCTGGGCGCAGTATCATTGCACATATCCAATTACTGTAAAAACAAATGTGTACATACACACATATTAATTGATGACAGATGTTCTTATTTTCACACAGAATTATGAAATCTTCAGGCTATGAAAAATAATAGCTAAAAATTAGACAACCATTAATAATAGAATTAATTAGATTCTGGTCCTATAGTTAAGAAAATGAAGTGAGAGTTGGAATACCACCCGAAGTTTTGTCATTGTCCAAGTAGCAAAATGCATCTAATTAATACTAATAAGCTGAATAGAATACTAACTAGATGCTATTTATATGCTACTTTACACATATGAGCCAAAAAAGAAGAAAGGATATGGCCTTTCAGAACTGTATTAAAAAATTCAGTGTCATTACCCATAATACATGATTTAAAAGATACTTGTACCATCTGAAAATATTGACCTTCATCATAAATACATAACATTTTCTCTAAACTGAATATATTCTATAACAGGACTTTGGAAGAGGAATGGCTTTGTTTTCATACGTTTTCTGTGAAAAACAAATCAGTTTATTAACTACAGAAATTAGACTTCTGTTCTTTTGCCACAGTAATTGTGATCTTTTCTGGTCCATGTTGAGACTCTGCATTTCTCCTTAGGGCATCTGTGCTATCAAGATGAAAGTAGATCATTTTCCTGCATTTACTTTGATGTTAATCAGAGTGGTCATTCATGTTGCTTCATGATTCTCAGAGAGAACTTTCAAAATGAAATTGGTGGCTGGTTCCCAGCCCAAATCAGAATAGTAGTGTCAGATGAGAGGTATTTTTTAGTGTTTTGTCACATTTCATTTTGATTTTTACTTCTTTGTCTATTTGACATATGTTCTTAACTGGAATACTATAAAATTTTTATCACAGCAAGTTTGAAATGACCACATTACTCATGAGCTTGAGAGTCAGAAGTGAGATTTTAGCTTCTCTCAAAGCTGTGAAAATGGAACTTTATAGTACTCTACCCTGGTATATGTTGTTTTATGAGGCACATTTTATTCCACTTTACTCTTTTTTTCATTCCCATTCATTATTTTCATCCTGCATTATAGAATTTGTATTATAGATTTTCTAGTATATAATACTTTGATTTAAGCTCTAATTTTGTGATAGCTTCTGCAATTTTTCCAACTGATAATGTCTAATTTTTAATTACCATATTTTTCTGTATGGTATTATTTTTCAAACTGTACATGCTTGTATGTATCAATATACTTGCATACACTAGCATGTGTGTGGATGACAAAACCCCCAAGTATCAGTCCTCACATTCTGCTTTGTTTTAATCAGGGCCTCTTCTTTGTCATTTTGTACACTAGGCTTGCTAGTCTCCAGGCTTCGAGGAAGCATCCTGTGTCTTCCATCCTTCTCATAATACAAGTACTGGGATTTTAGACTTGAGCTACGGCATCTGGCTTTATCTAGATGCTTGAAATGTGAACTCAGATCCTCACACTTATATGGAAGATACTTTAGTGACAAGGACATGCTACAAGCCCCTTTTCTAAGTTTCAAATTGACTATTTAAAAACATTGTTTATTATAGTAAACTGTTGCATTTCATTGCAAAAGAGACAATATTGGATTTCAGAACAAGCCGAAACTATTGCTTGATTGAAATATGAAAAAGAAACATTTGGTACTTCTTTAAAAAGTGATTAAAACATTTTTTTTTAAATTTATTTATTTATTAAAGATTTCTGTCTCTTCCCAGCCACCGCCTCCCATTTCCCTCCCCCTCCCCTAAATAAGTCCCCCCCCCCCCGGTCAGCCCGAAAAGCAATCAGGGTTCCCTGTCCTTTGGGAAGTCCAAGGAACCCCCCACCTCCATCCAGGTCTAGTAAGTTGAGCATCCAAACTGCCTAGGCTCCCACAAAGCCAGTATGTGCAGTAGGATCAGAAACCCAGTGCCATTGTTCTTGAGTTCTCAGTAGTCCTCATTGTCCGTTATGTTCAGAGAGTCCGGTTTTATCACAGGCTTTTCCAGACCCAGGCCAGCTGGTCTTGGTGAGTTCCCAGTAGAACATCCCCATTGTCTCAATGTGTGGGTGCACCCCTCATGTTCCTGAGTTCCTTGCTCGTGCTCTCTCTCCTTCTGCTCCTGATTTGGACCTTGCGAATTCAGTCCTGTGCTCCAATGTGGGTCTCTGTCTCTGTCTCCTTTCATCGCTTGCTGAAGGTTAATATTCAGGAGGATGCCTATATGTTTTACTTTGGGTTCTCCTTATTTAGCTTCTCTAGGATCACTAATTATAGGCTCAATGTCCTTGGTTTATGGCTAGAAACCAAATATGAGTGAGTACATCCCATGTTCCTCTTTTTGTGTCTGGCTTACCTCACCCAGGATAGTGTTTTCTATTTCCATCCATTTGTATGCAAAATTCAAGAAGTCCTTGTTTCTTACTGCTGAGTAATACTCTAATATGTATATATTCCATACTTTCTTCATCCATTCTTCCATTGAAGGGCATCTAGAGAGGCCTTATCATACAACAAAAGTATATGCTCTACTATGTTCATAGCAGCATTGTTTGTCATAGCCAGAACCTGGAAACAACCTAGAGGTCCTTCAGTGATTAAAACTTTTAACATATCCATAGTCATGGTGGACACTTTATATAGCACATACATATTAGTTGAGCTTGAGTCTTTCTTTTTTTTATTAATTTATTTATTTATTAAAGATTTCTGTCTCTTCCCGGCCACCGCCTCCCATTTCCCTCCCCCTCCTCCAATTAAGTCCCCTCTCCAGCCCAAAAAGCAATCAGAGTTCCCTGTCCTGTGGGAAGTCCAAGGAACCCCCACCTCCATCCAGGTCTAGTAAGTTGAGCATCCAAACTGCCTAGGCTCCCACAAAGCCAGTGCGTGCAGTAGGATCAAAAACCCATTGCCATTGTTCTTGAGTTGTCAGTAGTCCTCATTGTCCGCTATGTTCAGAGAGTCCGGTTTTATCACAGGCTTTTCCAGACCCAGGCCAGCTGGTCTTGGTGAGTTCCCAGTAGAACATCCCCATTGTCTCAGTGTGTGGGTGCACCCCTCGAGGTCCTGAGTTCCTTGCTCGTGCTCTCTCTCCTTCTGCTCCTGATTTGGACCTTGAGAATTCAGTCCTGTGCTCCAATGTGGGTCTCTGTCTCTGTCTACTTACATCGCTTGCTGAAGGTTAATATTCAGGAGGATGCGTATATGTTTTTCTTTGGATTCTCCTTATTAGCTTCTCAAGGATCACTAATTATAGGCTCAATGTCCTTGGTTTATGGCTAGAAACCAAATATGAGTGAGTACATCCCATGTTCCTATTTTTGGGTCTGGCTTACCTCACTCAGGATAGTGTTTTCTATTTCCATCCATTAGCATGCAAAATTCAAGAAGTCCTTGTTTTTTATTGCTGAGTAGTACTCTAATATGGATATATTCCATACTTTCTTCATCCATTCATCCATTGAAGCACATCTAGGTTATTTCCAGGTTTCTGGCTATCACAAACAATGCTGCTATGAACATCGTAGAGCATATACTTTTGTTGTATGATAAGGCCTCTCTTGGGTATATTCCCAAGAGTGGTACTGCTGGGTCCAGGGATAAGTTGATCCCGAATTTCCTGAGAAACCGCCATACTGCTTTCCAAAGTGGTTGCACAAGTTTGCATTCCCACCAGCAATGGATGAGTGTACCCCTTTCTCCACCACCTCTCCAACAAAGGCTATCATTGGTGTTTTTTTTTTATTTTAGCCATTCTGACAGGTGTAAGATGGTATCTTAAAGTTGTCTTGATTTGCATTTCCCTGATCGCTAAGGTAGTTGAGCATGACCTTAAGTGTCTTTTGGCCATTTGAAGTTCTTCTATTGAGAATTCTCTGTTCAACTCAATGCCCCATTTTATAATTGGGATGGTTAGCCTTCTAAGGTCTAGTTTCTTGAGATCTTTATATATTTTGGAGATCAGACCTTTGTCAGTTGCGGGGTTGGTGAAGATCTTCTCCCAGTTAGTGGGTTGCCTTTGTGTCTTAGCGACAGTGTCCTTTGTTTTACAGAAGCTTCTCAGTCTCAGGAGGTCCCATTTATTCAATGAGGTCCTTAATGTCTGTGCTGCTGGGGTTATACGTAAGAAGTGGTCTCCTGTGCCCATGTGCTTTGCCATGTTATTCAAGCCAGCTTCAGTACAGAAAGAAGAATACAAACTAAAAAGTGATTCTAGAATTAGTTTATATAATTGCATCATATTCCCCTTCTCCCCCGCCAAGTTTTCACATATACCTCTCATTGCTCTCTGTAAAGTTCATGGCTTCTTTTTTCATTAATTGTTGTTACATACGTGTGTGTGTGTGCGTGTGTGTGTGTGTGTGCATTAAACAATGACACGCTTTAAAAATCTCTTATTTTAGTCAAAAGACTGACATCTCAGTGATTAAAGTCAAAGACATATCTACATGGCTGGCTTTCACTGAAAACATTTTAGTTCCTTTTGTAATACTTTTTTTTTGTTTTTTTTTTCTTTTTTTTTTTTCGAGACAGGGTTTCTCTGTGGTTTTGGAGCCTGTCCTCTAACTAGCTCTTGTAGACCAGGCTGGCCTCGAACTCACAGAGATCCGCCTGCCTCTGCCTCCTGAGTGCTAGGATTAAAGGCCTGTGCCACCACAGCCCGGCTCCTTTTGTAATACTTTAAAGATGTAAATAATTAGGGTTAGGGTTAGAGTTAGAAAAAAAAATAAAGATGTAAATAAGCAAAACTTAAAATTACTTCTGAAGTACTCAAGCAATTTTATTCATCCATGATTTTAGGGTCAAAAATATAGCCTCTTCAAAAATACGGGAAAAAATTACTGAATATGATGGAGAAAAAAAATCCTATTTTTTAGAATGTGGCAGGGAAATGACAATGAAGATATTACTGTGGGTTAACATGGAATAAAATCAACTCAATAAGACCAAACATGCATAGGTGCATAGGTGTGGAAAAGAGTCACCAAAAACTGTAACTCTCTTAACAGAGTTCTGAATCTGCCTTTGTTTTGTCTGGCTGCTAAGCTTGGTATGTGAGCCATCTGGCTCCTTGTTGAGGTTAATGTTTGCACACTCACACATCAATCAGAACTAGTGCAGGGTCTATTAGGAAGCACCAGCCAGTTAACTGACATGCCAGGACTACAAAATAAGCAAGCAAGAATGCCAAGTGGGAATCTCGCAGATTTGGCAATGATAAGGGCATGGGGTATCTTCTCATTCATCTGACTATGCAATTGATGTCATGGTTCAGGTATAGAAGACCTGTAGATATCAGGTCCCATAAGGCTTTAATTATATCATTTATTTTGCTTGCATAATTCAAATGGAGCAAAAAACAAAACATAAAATGATTTTAAGCCTTAGTTCTCATGCCTTTTGGACATAGAAGGGTTGTTGGCCTGAACTTGTCACACATTCTTGACTAGTAGAAAATATCAGAATCGGCTTAGGCTATCTTGATCCAAGATCTGTTTGACAGTATTAGGTTTTCACAGCAATAGTAGCATTTCAGAAAGAACTACTTAATAATTTCACATACACAGAGACTTGCGATAAAATATATTCCAATTCCCTATGACTTTTCACATGTGTTTGTTTACCTTAAAAATTTATAGGGTAAAGTGATCTTTAAAATGAATTGTACACCCTCTCTTAGTACACTGAAATGAAATAGAAGACATGGATATATTTCTCTTTGGAAGTCCTAGCATTCAGTTATGTAAACTAATGGATACTACCATTGTTCAGACTGGGCAGTGAATCTAAACCTTCTTCATGCTTCGCTTGTTGTGTACTATGGAACCATTCACCTAAACCTCTTACTATTTTTCTTGAAAATTGTTTGCATTCACCTATTACAAATCACACAGTATTTGTTTCAATGCTGAAACTAGGGGAAATTAAGTGAATATTGAAACAACACCTAGAGGATTCTTTATTGTTTTCTTCCCCCAAGAACTTGAGTTACTTTGATGATGCTTGCTTGACTGAGAAGCTATGCCATTACATGTTCATCATCTTAAACATTGATGTGACTGTAATGTGTTGTGCATAAACAAGATTCCTTGCCAGGGAGCAGAACTACTGTTCACCTAGAAAGTTCTTTAAAGTGACAATGAGAGGTTTCCTCTTTGAAAATTATTTCTTGCTCTCAAAGCTCCAAAATTATCAAATATTGAAAGTGGTATTTTATATTTCAAACCTATTCACCAAATTAAATTTCTAAATACTTGCTCTAATTAAACAAATGTCTAATAAAGATCTGTGGATAAGCCTTAAAGTAATTTGATTTAGCTATCTTGGTGTAATCCTAGAAATATTAATGGTATAATAATAATTTTAAGTAAATACTTAAATAATTCAGCTTCAATATTGCTGAATATTTGAAAATATTTATTATATCACATGCTATGATTTTACCTGTTTACCTTAAACTAGTACTAGCTGGCTCCGTTGTTCAGAGAGAAAAAATTGAGAGAAAAAATTAAGGCATAAAAGGGACAATCACAACTTACAAATTTATAGGAATTAACTATTTATATTGCAGTGTCTATTTGTGCATGCATATGTTTTTTATAGTTATGTGAATGTACAGGTATATGTGTGGACACCAGAGCAGGCTGCCAGTCATGTTCTTCTACTGTTCTCAACATTATTGACTTGAGACAAGGTCTCTTACTGAACTGAAACTTTCTTTTATCTGCTAGAATGAGTGTCCAGGGAGCTCCTATGATTTCACCTGCCATTAGTGGCTTTTTACTCAGGTGCTGCGGATTCAAAATGAGATGTATGTGCTTAGACATTCTTGCCACACAGCCATCAACCCAGCCAAACTACAGCTTTTAATAATAAATAAATAAAAACTTGCTCTATGCTGGAGGAACGGCACAGGTTCCTGGTATACATTGCTTTTCTTTTTTTTTTTCTCTGGGAGGGAGGTTGTTTTGGTTTTTCAAGACAGGGTTTCTCTGTGTAATCTTGGCTATCCTGGAACATACTCTGTGAACCAGGCTAGCTTTGAACTCACAGAGTTCAACCTGCCTCTGCCTGCTGAGTGCTGGAATTGAAGCTGTGTGCCACCACTACCCAGAACAATTTTACATACAATAGTACGGTATGTTTTTTTTTTTCTTTTGGTTTTTTGAGACAGGGTTTCTCTGTGGCTTTGGAGCCTGTCCTGGAACTAGCTCTGTAGACAAGGCTGGTCTCGAACTCACAGAGATCCGCCTGCCTCTGCCTCCCGAGTGCTGGGATTAAAGGCGTGCGCCACCATCGCCCGGCAATAGTACAGTATTAATATATGTTTCCAAGAACAACAATATTAAAAACAAATCGATGGTGCCTTTTGTATACAAGACAATTCTGTTGTCAAATGCAGGAAGCATTTGACCTTTATACGATTCAACAAACAACCCATGAAGAGACAGAAATCTTTAATAAATAAATTAATTAATTAAAAAAACAATCAACCCAAAGGGGGTATTTCTCTGCTTTGGGATCTACCTCTTTGGCAAGTCCCACCCCAATGGTATTGGCAGCTCCACAGTTGCAGCCACCTCTGGTTTTGCCACAGTAACTCCCTAGAGCTCATCTCCATGGACTGCCTTATTATTCTAAAAAATTGTTTTCCTCAACTCTAACAAAGATAGTTTAATAGGAATTGAGAATTTCCTTGATATTTGTTTTAGAAACGTCAACAACTGGTAAAGGTTTCTCATGGTAAACAGATATTTATTAAGCATGTATGTTTTCTTAACAAGTAAATCTATGTATCATGGTAGATATTAAGGAATGCCACCATTTATGGCAGTTCTTCATTGTAGCAATTATAGTATTTTTAATCACTTCTATTTTGAGATGAAAAATAGGCCAAAATTCAGAATGTATTGTATATAATTAGGTATGTGTAATGTCTAAAATATTAAAAAACCACATGGTTTTAAGCAAGAAGCATAATAGAGTTTAAGGGATTCATTTTATAAGGTCATAAAATGATTAAAAATTAACCATTTATATTTGTATGTAGCTGTGCATAGGCACACTCACATCAGAGCGCAAAATGTATATATCCAGATGCTTGTATACCAAAATGCTATCTCCTTAAAGGATGTAGAGCTTAGTATTTCCTTATCATTGTAAGCTAGAAATCACTAAAGCATAAAAATGAAATGAAGCAGACTTCCTTCATTCACTTATCACCACTTTTCAGAATTAGTTGCCCTATGGGCACCTTTTTAATTATATTGCACATCTTTCCATTAGATATTGGGAGGTTGAAAATTAAGTGACAAATCTAATGTTTTCTGCAGAAGACCTGAAGCTATGCTTTTTAAATAGCTAGTAAAAGAAAAAGAATGCTATTTCCTTATCCATGGAATTAATTATACTAGTACACTACATAAATTCTATGGGAAATAGTGACATAAATGCTACTTTAAAGGTTTATAGTGATAAGCAATCATTTATATTAAGAGGGAATTCAAACTGCTGCCTCCTTTGCTCCTACAAACTGTAATGAAATTAGATTCATGTTCTTTGCAAAATAATAATATTTATGAAAGTGCTTAGTTTATGCCTGGGCCTGTATTTAGGGCTATACAAATTACATAAAATTGCCGCCGCCTTAATTTGAAGGAGCTATTATCTCTTCTCTTTAAATACATAGGAAGACTAAAGCACAGAGATTAAATAGCTTTCCAGTACTTATTCATTTGTGCCTTTAGTGATCAATAGACTCAACTTATCTCGCTTATCCTCTTCATATAAGAGTGTTTTAGCATTTTGAAGCCAGCATGCTATTGGACTGTTTGTACCAAATATTATCCTGAGTCAACTTATATAACAATTTGGAATTTTTACTAGTTGTTTGTAAAGGAATATATCCAGTTTCAAAGAAAAATAAGAATCCCAGAACTATAAATAGAAAGGACACTTTCAAGGTTATCTCACTTTTGTAAAATAAGGTCCATTCGAATAAGACAGAAAATGGCTCTTAAATTCATATCATTTGACATGCTTTTTCCTCTAAGAATGTTGGTGACAATTGAGCTTTCTCTGAATAAACACACAAATGCAGGATCCTCAGTTATCTAATGAATAAAATAAATAAATGCAACCATCTGATTGAATTGAAACAAAAAGAGCGAATCAAAATTATATTGATTAACAACTAAATTACTTACTGAAATAATTTTAAACGTACACACAGTTAAAAGAAACAATATAGCGATGTCGATGTGTTCTTATCCTATTTTTCCCAGTGGTAATAATTTATACAAGTCTAGTACAATATCACAACCAGAATAGACAATGGTGTAGCGCTCAGAGTATTTTCAGGTTAGTACGGTTTTATTGAAAGTGTAGGTTTGTGGATTATAAGACGAAACTTAGGCCCATCTTGACAGGTAATTCACCTGCCTATTATTGCGTTTATAATTCCTATCATTATCTACTCATTGTTATCTGTTATCTAGATTGTTGTCAATTCATTGTGACTTAGCAAAAAAAAAGACCTTGATGAATTTGTCTCCTATTAGTCCTTGATTGGACATATCGGATCCAGGTCACTTTCTTCTATTGGGTAAAGAGAAATAAATGTTCTAAACTCTGTACAACAAACGTCTGTTATCAGGTATATACTGCCATACAGAGGAGTCTTTCATCGTTATTGTTTGCTGCTGGTGTGTATTGTTAAGTTAATAAAGATGAAGTAGGCATTGTCTAACCTAGCTTATCATGATGAGAAATTTCCAAATTGAGTTATCATGAGGAAAGTATTTTTGAAATATTTATTTGTAAAACTTACCATTTTTACATTTCAATCCTTCGAATTTCTTAGAAGTTTGATAGCAGTTATAATAAAACTATTATTTATGAAAGTGTTCTATCATTAACTTGGTAGGTCTCTCTAGGCCTCTCTTCTGCAGCAACAGGGGTAGCATGATACTAAATTGCATTTGATGCTATAATGTTATGGGGGAAACCAAGTATTATATGTACGTATCTGTGAGAAATCAAACACGTCTCATTAGAGAGGTAACATAGTTATAAAATCAGCTGTTATTACTAATAGTTGATACTTAGTGACAAATATTTTCAAATAATATGCACAGTTTGGCTTTCCATAAAAAACATGACTTTTACCTACCGTGAATATTTTCATTTAAATAATAATCTGTAGGTAGATTTCTATGTGTTAGATTTTTAAAAATGTAAATCCTCTTTAATTGCTTTCATCAACCTGAGTTTCTGATTGTGCTCTAATACCAATGAAATCTGTTAAAGAAATAGCTAGAACATTGCTTCAATTATTAACTCACTTTGTGCCTATTTTATATTTTTTAAGATTTATTTAGTATTATTTCACATGCATAGGTATTTTGCCTACATGTATGTCTTGTGCCATGTGTTTATAGTGCTTATGGAGGTCAGAAAACGGTGCCAGTTTCTTCGAAGCTAAATTACAGATGGTTGTAAGCCACTACATAGGTACTTGGAATGCCAACATGGTTTCTCTGGAAGAGTATCCTGTGGTCTTAAGCACTGACACATGTCTCTAGTACCTCTTTGCATATTTTACTTTAAATTGAAAGGAAAACATCTATTCAAGAAGTTTTCTTTTTACAATAACATTTATTTGTATGCACATAAACATTATTTTCAACTGATAAGGCTTAGAGTCATTGGTACTTTAGTATATGTTGCTGTAGTTTTAAAGATCTTTTAGTAAATACAATCAGTTAAAGGAAACATCTAGTTATAATAATAAAATAGTGAATGGTAATTGTATTCATAAACTATATCTTAAAATGTTATGCAAATAACCCCTGAAATTTTGTCTTGGTCTCTTATCAGTGAAGAGAGGATTAGTATGAATGAGGTCATTGTCCATAGAGATTTCTAAAATAATTTTTATTAGCTAGCAAAGCAAAGAATTAGGATTTCTGAGTGCCTAAATGTTATTTTGCAGTAAAAAATCACAATAGGTAAAATGGCTATGCCTAATAATTCCCATAATATGAAAATTTTCTCAAAATCTTTCAGATAATTATGTCAACCTTGGTTAGCTATAGCTATAGAAAAAAGCAAAAGGCAATAATAACACATTTTCCTATAGTTCTTTACTTTTGATATGGACTGTCACTCAAGCCCATGCTGGCCTTAATACACAGTTATCTTTCTTCCTCAGTCACCTGGGTGCTGGCATTACAAATATGAAGCCCTCACCTGGTTTATAGGAAGCAAAAAAAAATAGACAGCACAAGGGAAACAATAGAAAAGAGACTTCCTGATGAAATGGCTGAATGTTTGCTTAGCAAACTCTTTTGGACATTGAGAATAAGATAAAAAAAGTTCAAGTTCCAGATAATTAAATTTTGGTATCCTCATCACCTGGGGATGCCTATAGCCATTGTCCAGGAAGTCTCTTTTGTCATGTAGTCTAATATATCATATTCTTTCCAACCTTGTTTCCCCTCGGTTATCCATGTATTATCAAACCATTGCATGAAAATACATAGTCCTCCCTGGAGCTCCAATCTCAAGTTTAGTTTCCTAGATCATATAAAATTATTATCAAACTTTTTTTATGTTTTCCTCTTCTTAACCTCTTATATAAGTCAGTAGGTATAGCCATTTAGAACTGGCATAGAAAGGGTTCATTGCCACTTTCTGCCCTTGTTCTTGAGACTGGGCTGGTTAGAACTAAAAATCTCCCCATGGAAGCTGTTTTGGTAGACAAGAAGCTGAGAGTGCGGGTGAAAACTGAAAATATTGCACTAGAACAAGGTATTTGATAAGATTATAAATTGTTGATATTTTACATTCTTGGATAAAACTTCTATTTGTCTATCATATTGTATCTTTTTCATAGTTATAGCCCTCTGTATTTATTTTCATTATTTTGTATAGAAACTTTCCACAACTTTTACTTGTTTATAATTTTTCATATCTGTCTATTGGTTTAATGTGTATATAAAAATCTTAATATGACTAATGGCGCTCATTATAACTTTCTTATTCTTTAACAATCCGACTTCTATATTCCAGTGATTCTTATCTTTTTTTAACAAAAAGTAATGATCCACTGTCTTTTAAGTAAGGGCTTACTGTTTCAAGAAATGAACATTCTCCAAATAAGAGACTGACTCTCTTACTATGTATCCTCAGAGCATCTTGTACTTCCATTTACAGCTAGTACCATGGATCAATACTATTTGTTGGTAAAAGGAGGGAAACATCTATAAAGTTTATTCTTATCATTGTCTCTATGACTGTTTATTTTTCTATTTTCATTAACAGTCCGGTCATATCTATATATTTCCCCATAAACACCCTAGTCTTCTGCTTGTTCTTGTCCTCGTGTGTCAGGACAATGATAACTATATTCTTTTAAGAACATTTTTACCTTCAGTAGTTTTCATGGAATTTTGGACAAAAGGAAAAATTGGTTTAAGTGCCAAGAGGGTTACCACAAACAAACATATATATATATATATATATATATATGTATTTGACTAGACAAACAAGCTTCGATTACTTAGTATTAGAATTGCTTCAATAATATCAGGGGGATATGTTGAGTGGATTAGTTTCAGGACTCTGGTAAATTCGCCTTTGTTTCTCTGTAAAGTGACTCTAATTCAGGAAATTAAGCTTCCTCCTGTTGACTCAAACCATAATTCTCACCTCAAAGGGCATAAGAGAGAGTTTCTAATGCCATATTTGAATGAACATGATCCAGGAACAGAGATTTAGAGTACTCCAAGATGCATGTTCTGCTATAAAAGCAGTTTCATGGTGTTTTTCTGATAATGGAACAACAGATGTCATAAATAAAGGTGTTTTTCAAATACTCGGTGGAAACTTTAAGTTGGCAGTTGCAATGAAGTGGAAAGTTTACTGCTACATATCTCAGATGCTATCTGATGGCTCTTTGCCTTTTGGCCTGTGGAAGCTGGTTTTGTTCAGTTAATACAGTCTAAAAGGTTTATATCTACTAGTCACAATATATTAGGTTTGAGCCAAATGTGGGGAAACAATGACTATTTAGAGGGCTAATGATAAGCCAGAATTATTATAATTAGGACTTTCCGTATTGCAACCTCTGTACACCACTGAGGTTCTAATCAGGCAACAAGCCTTTGTAGACACCGATTCCTTACAGGAACTCTTGTTTATAGTATCTGTATCCCTGCTCTGAATGCGTAGATCATTTCCTCATTTTTGCAAATCCAGCTCTACTTGAAATGGGATAAAACTGTCATTTTTAATTTTAAATAGGATGGAAAATAGCTCCTGATATAAGACTTGGTAACCCCCCCCATATACACTTGTACAAAATTGCAAAATGATTCTCCAAGACAATATAAATTACAAAATCTTTGTTAGCTCACTGACTTTAGTCTAATCCAGAATTTTTGTATAGAAGAAATATTTTTCAAAGTGTATTCTACCAGTAATCTCAATATCAAACTGGAAGACTTCTCCCTGAGACTGTTCAAAATACTGGTTCAGTCTTGCTGCAGTTAAAATAAGCAAAATTCTTTGTGGGTCATGTATTTGTGAAAAGTACTTGGGTGGTAACAGATGGACATTTAAAAGCAAGCGAAATGATAAAACTGCCTCTGACACCTTGTAAAACAAATTGTACAAAAAGCATGCCAGTTGTGGGAGAGAACATAAGCTTCTTATTCACTCAGAATTTCCTGAGATAAAGGGAGAAATGGACTTGGAACAAAATTTAATATGAATCTGAAAAGATAAGGCATTTGTCTACAAGGAAGTTTCTAAACAAGGAAGGTACAGAGAAAATAGAGTATGAATCCCTGCCTACCCTTGGCACAGACCACAGATTCGACAGGGTCTGTACTGGCCCCAAAGTTTTTCAAAGATAATTGTGCTCTTGCAGCATCTCTCTGTATAAATGCACTCTTCCTGCCCTATAGCAGCCTGCCTGGTCTGGGAACACCATAGGAATTGACCCTTTGAAGATATTTCTTTTAAAGAGGTTTGTTCTGTTTATACAAGTTTTTCTGAGTAAAGGTCGGCTTTAAGTGGTAATTGTTTTGTCAATGTTTCCATACTATGGAACAAAGTGTGTTCTACTTTTACTGTACATGTGGATAATGTTTTCATGCAGAGTTTTTCTGTGTTCCTTATAGGTATTAGGATGCCTTTAGTTTGGGATATTTGATATTTTATTTGCAAAACACAGGTTGACAAAGTAGCTATTTGTTTATTGCTGCAATAACTGTAAAGAACTAGTCAGCTGTTACTCAGCTTGACATTTTGATTTTTTTTATCACACCTTACACATATATACATTATATTAGTCATCTAAACAATTCTTTTAGAGCTGGGCAGTGGTGGCACACGCCTTTAATCCCAGCAGTTAGAAGGCAGAAGCAGGCAGAACCAGGATGGTGTTCGAGGCCATCCTGGTCTGCAAGAGCTAGTTTCCCAGACAGGCTCCAAAGCTACAGAGAAACCCTGTCTTAAAAATAAATAAATAAATAAATAAATAAATAAACCGAAAAGATCCGTCTCAGGCTTTTATTTATTTTCAGAATACAAAGCCCTATAAGTATATCTGTGCACATTAAGGTACAATAACCAAACCAAGGGGTACAGGAAATGGGAAGGGCTATACGGAGAAAAGGGAAGGGTCAAGTGATGTAATAAAATGTATCTTGAAAGTTTTAAAATAAAAATATCATATAAATAAACTTGACAGAAAAAAGTAGAGTGATATTTTTGGAAGTTATCATGATTCCATTTGTAATTTTTAAAATTTGATTTTACAGATCAGTTGTTGATACTTTTGGATGACTATTTCATTGTTGGGTTTATTAGGTATTAGAGAGTATCCATTATAGTAGCAACCACCACTATATGTATCCAGGAAGAAATTTCCAGAAAAAGTCATGTTTTAAGATCCAGATAAGCATGTTTGCTACCAATTTGATTCCTCATTGTGCTAAATGTGACTTTGGGCCCATTGTTTATATTTTAAAGGCATTAAGGAAGGTGCCTGAAAACCATGTCATATTGAGTTAATGTTTAGAGTACTTATCTTTCCTGTGTTCCATTTATCTCTTTTTATTCGGATAAATATTCATTATCATATTTATCATTAAGTCATTAGTATATGACAACCTTCGCCAGAAGCTTATGTTAAATTCAGAATTGCTATCTTAAGAGGCAAGAAAAAGTAAAGGATGTTTGTCTTCTGTGAACCACATATTTTTGACCCACAAATGCTTACTTAACACATTCACATGACTGTAAACAAGGAGGAAAACAAATGCTTACCATCTGCACATGAAAACCTGTCCAATCATGGGAAATTGGAAATAATACATTTCAAAGATTCAATTGAAGAAATACTACAGAGGATTTGGAAGCAGGGTTAATACAACATCCAAAATAAAATAACAAAATAAAGCTAGCCCAAAATTCTTCCAAAATGCCTGAGCACAACAAAACAAAGTGGAAAAGTTCTTCTGAAGACTCTTAGGTGTATGTGCCATGCTTTGAAAGAAAATGGTTCTCAAAGGCTTACAGGGAGTAACACTATTAGATGTAGACTCATTGGAGTTGGTGTGACTTTGTTGGAGGAAGTGTGTCATAGGGGATGGGCTTTAAGGTCTCAGATGCTCACAGTCTTTTCCTATTTCCTTTGGATCTGGATATAGAACTCTAAGTTATCTCTCCAGCACTATGTATGCCTGTGTGTCATCATGCTTCCCACCATGATGACAGTGGACTAAATTTCTGAACTGTAAGCCAGTTCCAGTTAAATGCTTTCTTTTATAACAGTTGCCATGGCCATGGTGTCTCTTCACAGCAATAAAAATCCTAAGTAAGATGGGGGAGTTACATGTTGATTCAGAAGCAGAATATCATGAGGGGGGTAACAGTGGAAATATAATTTAATATATAATAAATAGAGTAAAAATGGAATTATTATTCATCTACCATAAGAGCCATCTTTCATAATTTAGTGTTTCCATCGTCCCAAAAGAAACGTTACAAATTCCAGTCCTATTCTTGTTTTTCTCCTTCTATCCCCTGCCGTCTACTAATCTTTCTTTTTCTATGAATATATCTGTTTTGAACATTACACAAAGTAGTCTGGTTAACTAAACTAGCCTTTAGTTTCTATTTACTTGGTTTATATAAAATGGTTTTAAGGTTCATGTATGTTGTAAACTCATCACTGCTGATTAAAATTTCATTGTACATGCATACACACCCCACACACTTTTATATGTCCTTTAGATCATGATTATTTATTCATTTCATATTTTGTTTCTAAGAGATTCTTCATGTGTGGGAAAGAGCCATTGCTATGTTTATACCATAAATAAAATATAATTGTCATTCTATTAGTGCACATGTCTTCTTTTCTGGAATAAGATTATATTTTCTCATTAAATAACTAATACTTGACAGCATAAGATGATTTTTATGATGTTCATGGATGCTGAAAGTCCATATAGTACATAACAGAAATGACTTGTCTGCTATGATCTGAGGTATCTAGAACTCTATGCCTAAAGTTTTGAAAACAGCTAGATAAAATTCTAAAAAACTACATATAGCTGTTTTGTCATTTGACATTCTCATTTCATAGGGTCTTGGAGTAACTACACTTCTTATACGATACTTCCTGATTGTGAGCAAAAGGTATTGTAGCAAAAAGAAAAAGTTGCCTGTTGTTTTATGATCCAGCCATAGAAAGTGCAGAGTATCACTTCTGTGATCTTGACTTCACTGAAAGCTTTTAAACTCATAGTGTAGACAAAACAAAAAGCTTCCATTTTTAAGTGTCAAAGAGTTTTGAGACTGATTTCAAAACCATCATAATACAAAGGTTTATTTTGTTATGGGTGTAAACTTGCATCTTGAAATTTATTAGTAATGATTAACAGAAGTGCTTCCTGGTTATGGATATTTCTTCTTAACTTTGGTTGTTGCTAACTGTTGATTAAAAGACATTGTAATAACTGTCATTTTAACAAGTGAGAATTTATATGTAGCAAACCATAGTCCTTATCCCCAGAAAAGAACATTCTGCTTCTCATTCCTTTGTTGTCATATTTCTATAGATAACTGTCACAACAGTTGCTTTAACTACTACGCAAGGATTTATATATTTTTTCACTAAATCTTACTTTTCCTTCCCTGAGCCTCTAAATATATAAGCCAAATGAAATTCCTTTAACATATCCCAAGACTTCATTGATTGTTGATAAATTAAATATTTTTGATAAGTAATTTTGTCCAATCAAATTGATATTATATTTCATTAACTGTTTACATAAATATATACAAATACACACGTACATACACACACGCTAATGCACACAAATATGCACACAGAAAAACACATGATTCCTAAAGTATTATTTAAAAAAATCCAGAATATAACAAATGAGAATGAAAGTTTAACAGTGCATCAAAATACTGTGAGAATGGGAAAATAAGGTTTATTGGGCTGAAAAAAGAAATCATGAACAGCTTGTTGAAGAACGTAATTCACATAATGTATATTCACAATTTATGCTTACTGAATTTAGTAGTTAGCATAGAATTTCAAAATTATTATTTTCATATAATTTTAATTTTTTCATTCACCACCCACCCATATATACACTCTTTTTTTTCTCTCTCATTAGAAAACAAACAGGAAACTAAAACAAAACAAATGAGAGAAGGACAAAACAAACAAACAGGAAAAAGAGCCAAAAAATAAAGCACAATGAAAAGATACAGGTACATGGACACACACTTTTGCACACAGCAATCTCATAAAAACAAAAAAAAATGAAAAAATATATATATATATATATATATGCAAAAGATCAGTGAGGTAAAACAAAGAACAAAAACAAAGAAGAAGAATTGCAAACAAAGCATTATGAGAGAAAAAATACACTCCAAAAATGCCATTGAATACATTTTGTGTTGACATCTACTGCTGGGATTGGGTCCTGTCTCTAAGGGGGGTTTGTATCCCCGGTAAGATTCCTTCAGATAAAATAAACACTTCCTCCGGTGGTAGGTCAACTGGCAAGAGCTCCTGGATGAGGGATGGGGTTTGGATCCACTTCCAGTCTCAGTGCTGCCATCCCATCCAATATGGACCTGTGCGTGCCCTGTGCCTACTGACATGCATTAGTCCTGCGGTGTCCAGTAAACCTTGTTTCCTTGGTGTTCTCCATCCACTCTAGATTTTACAATCTCTCCACATTCACCTCTTCTGGGTTCTCTGACCCCAGGCAGGAGGAATTTGATGGAAATATTCCATTTAATACTGAGTGTTTTTTGGCTATTTGAACTTCTTCTGTTGAGAATTCTCTGTTCAGCTCAGTGCCCCATTTTATAATTGGGTTGATTAGCATTTTACGGTCTAGTTTCTTGAGATCTTTATATATTTTGGAGATCAGACCTTTGTCAGTTGCGGAGTTGGTGAAGATCTTCTCCCAGTCATTGGGTTGCCTTTGTGTCTTAGCGACAGTGTCCTTTGCTTTACAGAAGCTTCTCAGTCTCAGGAGGTCCCATTTCTTCAATGAGGTTCTTAATGTCTGTGCTGCTGGGGTTATATGTAGGAAGTGGTCTCCTGTGCCCATGTATTGTAGAGTACTTCCCACTTTCTCTTCTATCAGGTTCAGTGTGTTTGGACTGATATTGAGGTCTTTAATCCATTTGGACTTGAGTTTTGTGCATGGTGATAGATATGGATCTATTTTCATTCTTCTACAGGTTGACATCCAGTTTTGCCAGCAAATTTGCTGAAGATGCTCTCTTTTTCCCATTGTATACTTTTAGCTCCTTTATCGAAAATCAGCTGTTCATAGGTTTGTGGGTTAATGTCAGGGTCTTCTATTCGATTCCATTGGTCGACTTCTCTGTTTTTATGCCGATACCAAGCTGTTTTCAATACTGTAGCTCTGTGGGAGAGTTTGAAGTCAGGGATGGTAATGGTTCCAGACGATCCTTCGTTGTATAAGATTGTTTTGGCTATCCTGGGTTTTTTGTTTTTCCATATAAAGTTGATTATTGTCTTCTCCAGATCTGTGAAGAATTTTAATGGGATTTTGATGGGGATTGCATTGAATCTATAGATTGCTTTTGGTAGAATTGCCATTTTTACTATGTTGATCCTCCCAATCCAGGAGCAAGGGAGATCCTTCCATTTTCTGGTGTCCTCTTCAATTTCTTTCTTCAAAGACTTAATGTTCTTGTCAAATAGATCTTTCACATCCTTGGTCAGAGTTACCCCAAGATATTTTATGCTATTTGTGACTATCGTGAAAGGTGATGCTTCTCTAATTTCCCTCTCTGTTTCCTTATCCTTAGTGTATACGAAGGCCACTGATTTTTTGGAGTTGATCTTGTATCCTGCCACATTACTAAAGGTGTTTATCAGCTGTAGGAGTTCTTTGGTAGAGTTTTTGGGGTCGCTTATGCATACTACCATATCATCTGCAAATAACGAGAGCTTAACTTCTTCTTTTCCGATACGAATCCCCTTGATCCCCTTATGTTGACTTATTGCTAAGGTCATGCTCAACTTCCTTAGCGATCAGGGAAATGCAAATCAAGACAACTTTGAGATACCATCTTACACCTGTCAGAATGGCTAAAATAAAAAACACCAATGATAACCTTTGTTGGAGAGGTTGTGGAGAAATGGGTACACTCATCCATTGCTGGTGGGAATGCAAACTTGTGCAACCACTTTGGAAAGCAGTGTGGCGGTTTCTCAGGAAATTCGGGATCAACTTACACCTGGACCCAGCAATACCACTCTTGGGAATATAACCAAGAGAGGCCTTTTCATACAACAAAAGTATATGCTCTACTATGTTCATAGCAGCATTGTTTGTAATAGCCAGAACCTGGAAACAACTTAGATGCCCTTCAACGGAAAAAATGGATGAAGAAAGTATGGAATATATACATATTAGAGTACTACTCAGCAGTAAAAAACAAGGGCTTCTTGAATTTTGCATGCAAATGGATGGAAATAGAAAACACTATCCTGAGTGAGGTAAGCCAGACCCAAAAAGACGAGCATGGGATGTACTCAATCATATTTGGTTTCTAGCCATAAACCAAGGACATTGAGCCTATTATTAGTGATCCTAGAGAAGCTAAATAAGGAGAACCCAAAGAAAAACATATAGGCATCCTCCTGAATATTAACCTTCATCAGGCGATGAAAGGAGACAGAGGCCCACATTGGAGCACCGGACATAAATCTCAAGGTCCAAATCAGGAGCAGAAGGAAAGAGAGCACGAGCATGGAACTCAGGACCTCGAGGGGTGCACCCACACACTGAGACAATGGGGATGTTCTATTGGGAACTCACCAAGGCCTGCTGGCCTGGGTCTGAAAAAGCCTGGGATAAAACCAGACTCTCTGAACATAGCGGACAATGAGGACTACTGAGAACTCAAGAACAATGGCAATGGGTTTTTGATCCTACTGCACTTACTGGTTTTGTAGGAGCCTAGGCAGTTTGGATGCTCAACTTACTAGACCTGGATGGAGGTGGGGGTTCCTTGGACTTCCCACAGGGCAGGGAACCCTGATTGCTCTTCGGGCTGAGGAGGGAGGGGGACTTGATTGGGGGAGGGGGAGTTAAATGTGAGGCGGTGGCGGGGAAGAGACAGAAATCTTTAATAAATAAATAAATTAATTAAAAAAATACTGAGTGTTCCTAGGTCTCTCAATCTCTGTACATTGCCTAATTTTGGTTCTCTGTATTTTCACTCATTTCCTGAAGGAGGAACCTTCTCTGAAAAGGGTTGTGCTAGTAATAAAGCAGAATGTCATTGCAAGTCATTTTACTGCTATGTTTCTTTAGCAAAACAGAATTTTGTATCCTAGTTTGATGGGTGATCTGGTCTCTGGTTCTCAGCTACCTGAGCACTGTCAGGCATGGGTTCAGTCTAATGGTGTGAGCCTTAAATACAAATAGTAAAAACAAGAAATAATTTAGTACTATTTTTTAAATCTAATAATATTTTAATTGATAAATTACTTTCCTTTGAAATTTGCCGCACAAAGAATAAGTTCTTTTCTCAGATACCACTTTGTATAAGTAAGTCTTAAATGAGTTTTAAATGAGAATATCAGACACATGTTCAATGAAATATGATTATCTCATCCCAGCTGAATGCCCATTATCATGAACACAAAAAAATATAGCACAGATGTGGTGAACTACCATTTATATTGTTAAAATGCCCATTTGATTTTAATATTATTGATACCTTCAGCAAAACATTCTTCTAAAGAGTATTCCTTACACCACTAAAATAATGTCAAACAATGTCATTTAAAAATAGTATGAAGATGAGCTTCATAATCATAATCATCTCATCTCCTCCGAGTTATTTATAGTTGAATGTTATTTTTACCTCTGAGGGAATTAAAGAATTTCTTTGGGAATTAAATGTACTGAGGAAGCAATAATCCTGTAAAGTAGGCTACTAAATTAGTTAGCATTAGCTTGCGTTTTATAGTTCAATATGGCACTCAAGAACTGAGCAATATACATATTTGAGGATATACATAACAACAGTAGCAGATAATACATAATGCTCTGGAAAATTTAGCCTATATATAAAATTAACTGATTGAAGCAAGTAAAGCCAAGTATCTTTAGAATTTTAAAGATTCAACAAATATTCTATGGAAAATACCATTTTATTAATTGATAATAGTTTACTAGCATATCACCTTGTTATTTAAAGCATTAACAATTTTTCTAAAATTGGCAGCATTAATACTAGCATTCTCATTTTGCCACAAAGCAAAAATAAAAATTTTTCTGTAAGGTCCTGAGTTCAATTCCCAGCAACCACACTCACAAGCATGCATAATGAGATCTGATGCCTTCTTCTGGCCTGCAGACATACCCGCACACAGAATACTGTATGCATAATAAATAAATAATTCTCAAAATAAAATTGCTTATTAAAAATCTTTTCTTTAAATCTGATAGTTAAGCAATAGAGAAAATACCATTTTGTTTTACAAACTTTGTAAACTGTTTGCAACAAAATTTAGAACTTTTGAATACTATGATTTAAAAGTTAGTGAAAAATTGGTAGAAAACTATGTAAAATAGAGAGTATAAGAAAAAAGATAATATATATTTTGCTAAGAAAATAATTGTTCAGGAATTTAAATTATCAGTTTCAGCAACTTAAGAGGTGGCAGGGGTGCAGAAACTGAAGCAAGGTCCTGGAGCAGTTTGCTGGCTTGCTCTCCATGGCTATCTCAGACTTCTTATAGCATTTAGTACCACCAGCCCAGAGATGGCACTGCTCACGGTGAGTTGGGCACTTCCACATCTATTATCACTCAAGAGAATACTCCACGGGTTTGCCTAGAAGCCAATCTGGTGGGGCATTTTCTTAATTCAAGGATATCTCTTCCTATCTCTTCCCAGAAAAGTCCATCTTATGCCAAGTAGATGTAAACTAGTCAGCACACCTCTTTTGACCTCCTTTTCAAAATTAAAGGTAAAGTCACATGTGTATGTGCATATTCTTCAAGAAGTGTGTCCTTAAAGAAAAATAATGAAAAGTAGAAGTGTGTTCTTTACAAATGTTTTCACTGTACACACACACACACACACACACACACACACACACACACCCTATATCTAGGAAGTGGGAAAGCAAGAAAATGGAAGAAAGGTAATCTAAGTGTACATAGGTAGATGGTAATACATAATACAAAATTTCATATATTTTAAAGTATCCCATATTGAAATGTGGCCACTCTGCACCATATATTGCTTTAAAAGTAGAAGATGTATGGACATGTAGATTTTAAAAATATGTGTAAACTGTCTATTAGTATTAAAATCCTATAAATCAGTCAATACATAAATGAATAAAGCAATGCATGCTTGAGCTGAAAAACATAAGACTGTCTTGCTTGGTTTTGTATATGCTGTTTAGTAGTTTCATATATAGGCAGTAAAGTTTCAAGGCAGTTTCAAAATCTATCAAGTACATGAATCCATTCAAGCACATGAATGTATTTTCATTTTGAAGTTTGTGTATACCGTTTCATCTTAAGAACCAATGAGCTAAATGTAGAACATACCAATATTTATGAGTATTCATTTATATATATATATATATATATATATATATATATATATATATTAAAATCAAGTAGCTTCTATACAACATAAAGTTCTACCATCCAAGAACTAGATTTTTTGAGGTTATGTGTGTGGTATGCCTGCTTTCCCTTGACAATAGTCTTTTTGTTGTTGTGTCCACACAGAAGAAAGGGCATTCTCTCTCTCTCTCTCTCTCTCTCTCTCTCTCTCTCTCTCTCTCTCTCCTCTCATCTATCCCTGGCTAATATTAAATTCATGATTCTCCTGCCTTAGCCTTAAGGGTGTCCAGTGCATGGGGTATCTATTATACTGGTATTATTCCATTCTCAGGGGTCATGCTTTCAGTATCTAATCACTTCTTTAAGCCCTCACATTTTAGTGTTGATTTGGTGGTTAGGAATCTGGGGATTTTTAACATAAGAATTGGAGAGAGGTATATTCATTCTGCATCAGTGACCATTTCCTGTTCACAAATGGCATTATTTTCAAAATATTTGCTCACTGCATATAGTATTATCTCTATAGCACACGGAGGTTAATAATATCTCTTGAAGTAATATCTGGGGAACTCTCTAGCTATTAAGGGTTTCATTCCTCCTCATGCAGAAGCAATTTGATTCACTCAAAACCCAAATTAATGAGGATTTTCTTCTCGTCATTATTTCTTTTAATCAGAAATAGCTTCTTCTTTTTAAAATAATGCAAAGGCATCTGAAGAACAAAATAACTGTCAGAAAACAAACTCTCTTTCAAAATCTGAAGAAAATTAAGTAGAGGCATTTAAACTGACTAGTAGAAGAAGATTCTGCAGGTAGCATTGAACAGAATGATTAATGTCAATGAAAATATTGATATATATTCAACAAATAGGCATTTGATGGGTATTTAATGAGTCTGGTAGGTAATAAGTAATACCTAAAATAAAGATAGTCAATTATGGTTCACAATAAAGTGATAATATGTTATAAATCATATCTTTTATGAAATTAATTGTACTGAGATGTTTGAAGAATGACACAGCAGTAAAATACTCAAGCTACTAAGGGGACACAAAAATAGGGAAGTAAAAGCTAACTTGGCAAGTATGAACAGGTCACAAGGCACCATCTTAAAACATGCATAAAAGTCTCATCTAATTAGGAACTTCTTATTCCCTTTACACATCTCCATGTTGCTCATTCAAACTAGTTCACATTTTCAACTTTATTTCTAAAACAATGTAAAAAGATGAGGCACTAGCTAAGGAAGAAAAAGCAACAAAATTGTAACAACTGTGGTAGACAGGAAAAGGGGCCCTTAGGATTGGTATAGAGTAATCAACATCCATCTAGCAGACTGTCAATGTTCCTTCTGATGTCCCATTTTGCAGGATGTTTTCTACTTGTAAGCACTGATACATATGAAACATATGTCTTCCCTGATACATATGAAACTATGGGAGAAGGTTATACATTGAAATGTTGAATTGATAGTGATTTTCTTTGGTTATTGATAGATGAGAATGTAAAAATAAAGCTGCTGAAATTTATCCTCCAAAAAGGACTAACGTGGTGGTCATTTTCAGAGGTCACAAGTATCTTTGAGTCCCAGCTTTCCATATTCAATACTTTCTCATTGTTGTGCCTTGTCTTGCTATCCCCCGCTTCTCGATCTTTCTACTTCCTTGTTGATGGTTTCTATGATCACTGAGACATTATTGTCCATAGATTTAAATTTTTACCACATATCTGATCCTGGACAATCCAATATAAGACATTAAGTAATTCACTACCTTTAAAAGAAATAATAGGGTTTTATGTTGTTGATTAAAGAGATACGGATCAGAGAATCATTCCTTAATAAATAATGCATTAACTTTTATTTGTTTAGGGATTGTTTTTAGTAAAAACATGGAAAAAGCCAGTTTCTGAATAGTTCATGAATGTTATCATGCTACCTGCATTTGGCATTCAAAGCCTGTATATAGGTTATGTTGGCTTCAGCGCTGTAATTTTGATAGCTTGTTAGCATTTCCGTGTGTATCTGTAAGATCCTGGCAGCAATCACCTACTTCCCGATCCACTTTGTTTCATTGTCTCTGTAGGACTTCTATCATTCATGCAATATCTCATTTGAATTGATACTCAAATCCCTTAATTCTGCTGTTGCCTGCTGACATCAGGGCCTTTTACATCTCTGTCGGTTATACTACAGATACTCTACACTAGATAGTTGCTACACTAGATAGGAACTTCACCTCAGTCCTGTATCCTGCACCACCAGCAACCTCTATGCCACTATCTGCTCCTTTTCCTACTCATTTTCATGGGATAGCAATAGAGCCATGCCATCTTTTTTGTCATATTGTGTTATAAGAAAGGAATAGAAAAAAAAAAACTCAGTCTCAAAAAATGAGAACGGTTTTAATAAGGCTACTGCAAACTTATACATGGATCTTGTTCCCCAAGAGTCAAATGTGATACCAAAGTAGCTGCTTTCTTGGGTTTTAATGCAAATTCCACATAGTACTGAACTTCTGCTATAAACACTTCAGCTGCTTGCTCTATAGGAAATCCTTTTAATCATGCCCACTGAAGCTGTTGCCAGTCCAAGAATAATAATATAAGCACTGTATTTTTATGTCCTAAAAATGTTTCAAAGGTCATTCTATTGTATTCACCTCCCCCGTTTCTCATTTTTTCCTTTTTCTTCTTTTTGCTCGATGTCTTCTTACTTCTGTTTGTTTCCTCTCATTCACATTACTATTGACGAAATAGGATCTTCTAAGTTGTGTTCATTGTATCCATATGGCACTACTGAACATGGCATTGTATTTACTATACTGATATTTATTGGGAATTAACAAGGAAACAGAAAATATTAACATGTCTATATTTGTGCTAAAAGTTAATCAAAACAACATTTATTGATAATTTAATATGGAGCTAATGCAATTTAAGATAGGTACGCAGTAATGAAAAAGGAGATTAAACAAGATGCTAAATCCGAACCTATTTTGTATCTGAAGAAAAATTTTAATTCTGAAAATTTTGGTGTCTAAGTTGTCCTCATTAGAACTTTCACAATTATTGAATGATCATATATTAAATGGAAATGAACTATGACAAATTTACTTACCCTTAGGTAGTTGAAGTTACATTAACAATGAATATGTCCAATCATTCCCAGATAAAAAAGACAAAATCATATGCCTTGTGGTCTATCATCATAATTTATCATCATCCTTATTTTCCACTTGTGTATCTTTATAAAACTGTGTTGATGCTCTTATGTGTCAACTGTCTTCACTTTTGACACAGATTTTTTAGTGTGTATGTAAATTTCAAAGTATAGTGAACATATATGTATTTTTAGTAGTATGTGCTATGTGTAGTCATATATATATATACATACATACACACACACACACACACACACATATATATATATATATATATATATATTTCTAAGTTTGGTCCAATATAGCAGTATAATTGTTTTAAACCTCCTTAAAAATGCTATATAAATACATGTTCTAAGAACACTGATTTCTTTTTTTGGAAGAATGTCTTTTCAGAGATGTTATTAATCAATGGAGGACAACTGACAGACTATATACCATGTCATTACCATTCCCTTCTCACTCAGGTCTTAGGTTAAACTCCTTAGAATACTGTATAAAAGATTCATTGGTTCTAATACATTTTGTCATCTAGGATTACTTTTTACACTAACTCAACCATAGTGGAACTGATGCTGGCTGCTACTGAAGTAATATTGCCTTCAAGTATATCTAACACAGGAAATTAATTCTGATTTGTTAATAATGGATATGACTAATATCTGCTAAACAGTGTTGTAAGATGTGTTTTGTTTGAATAAAGTAATAAGTTTATAAAGTTTTCAACCTTATTGTATGAGTAAACAACTAATATTTTCCTACTATGAACCACCATATTTCCCTGGTAGTAAAACATTTTATTTGATATCTGTTATAGTCTAGTATTTTCTGAAGCTCAAGTGATAAACAGGGTAATTTGCACTATCTTTCTAAAAATAATTCTCATTTAAAATATGATAATTAAAATTATTGTCATTATAAATTACTCGCAAAAGCACTAATATAAGACCAAAGGCTAACTTTTTGTGCATAAAGAACAAATAAAGCATTAAATATTATCTGCAAATTAAGTAAAATGTAAGTATGAAATACAATACAATGTACCACATTAGTGTACTCAACAAAATTGTTTAAGAGAAATTGTGTTCTATGTAATGTAAATATAAACTATCTGCAGTTGTACATGGATTTAGAACAATGACATACTTTTACTTTCAGTAAATTTGTGTTATAAATCCACTGTGAGAACTTAATTATTCCACTGATTTTCTGTATTAAAACTTCACAAAACACTAACGTGTTAATTATAATCATACATTTTCCTTCATCTTTGCTAAGTTATCAGCATTTTCCAATTGCAAAAATATAGAAATCTGTTGTAAACAACCTGTTTTCATTATTTATTTTTCCAAATCACAAATTATTCAGTATATTAAAAGCACCTGTAGTCTAAAATTTTATTGCCATAAATTATGCACCCACCCACTGAGACAGTGGAGCTGATCTATTGAGAGCTCACCAAGACCAGCTGGACTGTGACTGAAAAAGCATGGGATAAAACTGGACTCTCTGAACATGGCGAACAATGAGGGCTGATGAGACGCAAAGGACAATGGCACGGGGGTTTGATCCTACGTAATGTGCTGGCTTTGTGGGAGCCTAGCCAGTTTGGATGTTCACCTTCCTAGATATGGACGGAGGGGGGAGGTCCTAGGTCTTACCACAGGGCAGAAAACCCTGACTGCTCTTTGGACTGGAGAGGGAGGGGGAAAGGAGTGGGGGGAGGGGGAGAAAGGTGGGAGGAGGGGAGGAGGGGGAGAAGGTTGGGAGGAGGGGGAGGGAAATGGGAGGCTGGGAGGAGGTGGAAACTTGTTTTTTTGTTTTTTTTTCTCCTTTTCTCAATAAAAAAAAAATCAGAAAAATGTGGCCTTCTAAAGATGAACAACTACTAATCCAAGTAAATTTTCACACTTACAATGGCTTTCTTCTTTTCAAACATTACAGGCATGTTTTAACAGCTGAGGGATTTTAGACACAGATGTAAATGAGCCTGGAAATTATTAACAGTCAAGGTACATGTGTTAGTCCATTTTGTATTGCTATGAAAAATTACCATCTGTTGTATAAATTAAAAAGAAAATAAGTGTATTTTTTCAGAATTCGTGTAATGGAAAGTTCAAACAGCAATGCATCTAAAGCGTAAAAATGTTCTTCTGATTGTATCACCAAATTGTATATAGCATTTCATGCTTATGCAGAGGGAAGAAGGAAAAATGCTAGGACAAGAGATGGGGAGAGACTAGGGGACAGAGAAGTATGACAAATAATGAAAGCAGAAGGAGATATGGCAGGGATTGTGCTGCTCTTTTATCATAATTCGTAGTTAGGAGATTTTATCCATTCTTTCAAGATCTACGTCATTCTAAGTGATCAATTTTAATCTTCTCTCGGCAACCACGTTCCTTCCAATCATTTTTCACTATGTCCCAGATCATAGTAGTTCCCCTAGCTTTCAATATCATTAAACTGAGAGCTACTCCTTTAGTCATGAACCTTTGGGGAACATGCTATATGTATACCATTCCATTTGTATATTCATATAATTCGAAAGTGACTCTAAATAATAAACAAGAGAACATGTCAATTGTAGAGCCATTATAACATGACTCACTCTTTATTATAAATAAAAAAAACAGGGCTCCTGAGAGTCTTCAACTGAGAAAGTACTTGCTTCACAATCCTGAAGACCTATATTCAATTCCTGAATCCAGTTGACTCAGATAAATGTAGAAGAACAGAATCATCTCCACAAAGCTCTCCTCTGACTTCTCCATGGATTTTGTGGCACATTTACCTACACAGACACATGATGAGCACATATACAATATTACAAACAAAAAATAAACTAACAGCAATCTATGTTCCATAGTCTGATATTACATGTGTGTGTTAACATTTCATTCTATAATTAACAGAGATTCATAACTTCTATAAGACAAGCATTGCCCCATTGTTTTTTTTGCCTTATCAGAATTTTCTAATGGACTTAAAATGTCAAAATGTTGATCAGAACATAAAGTGTTTTAGGCATGCTTAACATATGGCAATGAGTGCTCAATGAAAGTAGACTGGGTGAAGCAGCTACACCATCAAGAACTTTTATTAGGTAGATAAAAAATTCAACACACACACACACACATGCACACACGCACACACATATAGTTTCCTTATATACAAAACTTTTCTTATAACAAAACTTTCCTTATAAGAAGAAAACATGAGGCATAAAGTAAATAAGTAATTAAGTAAATGAGTATCTCCCATGCTCCCATGAAAGATAAAATAGAGCAATAATAAGAAAAGTCACAAACTAAGGAAACCAAACTAAAAATAAATAAATCTGAGATGGAATAACTTATGTTTACACTGGATTTTTGAAGAAGAGAGGTGAATTGCAATCTATTTTATTTTGTGTAGTTTCCTACATTTGTTATTATTACAAGTAATTTCATGAAAGAAGTTGTGTTATTTAAGAAATACATGAGGTTCAGTTATATGCACTTAAACAAAAGGAAGCATTGAAATAAAATGTCATATTTCCCTGTGGCATGCATGCTTATTGTATTTGGTATGCAGGATTTATATGCCATGGCATTTGGAGTCCACACAATAGATAAATAAATGTAACTCTGAAAGAAAGATTCAGCTGTACTCCTGTCACTGATTGAGATCATTGATGAACTCGAAGGAAAAGTCTATAAATGCATTTGTCTAACCTGAGTGGAACCCGGGGGAAACTGCCTATTTAGTAAAATAAATGAAAAAGATTTGTGTGGGGGTATGGTGCCAAAGGTTAGGTTAAAAGATTTATGAGGAAGTTTGTCAAAATGGAGAAAAGGTAATTGAGTCTTAATCCCATTACTTCGAATGTAGTCTGTGTATTCAAGCAGCTCAAACTCTACATTTGTGGGAATAACACCTAGAGTAAAACGATCAAAAACATCTGTAAGTTATGAATGCACCCAGCCCATATGCTGTATTTTAAATCCAGACTCATAGAATATTGGTGTATTTATCAGTCTTACCACATTTCTCAAAATTGTGACTTCTGAGTATTTATTACTTTTCTCTATTTGAGTATAATGAGAACTGATCAATAATATCTTTAAAAGATATTTTGCTTGTTTTTAATGGACATGTGGCCCATCATTCTGTTCCTTTAAAATAAATTGACTAAGCAATGTAGTAACCATATAAACTGTGGCATTTTTTTCCAGCCCTTGACTCATAAAAGGTAGTAAAACTTGCCCTACTATTTAAAAAGGTATTTAATAAAACATGCTATATTCTAGAAAAGATGAATAGATAAATTGGTTACAGCTAGGGTCTTGAGAAATGAGTGCTGATAATCCTGCAATCTTGACAACCTGAAACCAAGTAAGTCGGCTACAAATTAAGGACCAACTGCATGGGAACATCAGTTAAACTAGTGAGACCAGATTTCACTCAGTCATATTAGCCCAGTATGGAAACAGAGGCCAAAGCGGAGTGAATTCTACTTCACTTTGTAAGGATGGCATGGTCTTTTAAAGGGAGAATGAAAGATCAGGTCTGAGTGGGGATCATTAGTGTTATGGAATTAGGGATGTCCTGTTTGTTCTCACTACCTGATACTTCAAGATCCAGGGCATTGTTTTGGTTGCCTTTACTTTATTCAACATGCTACCTAACATCATTCTTTATCATTTACAAAAAATAAAAGAAAATTGATAAAAAACAAAACTCAACTTTGCTCCTCAGTCTTTCCTGCCTCATATATATATACTTTGTTGTAATGGCTTTGGGAGCTACAGTTTGTTACACAGTATATTCACTTGCTCAAACAGCTTTCCTTGTACACATTCATTACAATGAGTTGTTGGTCTTATTCAAGGGCTCTGGCTTCTGGTACAACATCAATATTAGACCCTCACCAAAACTCCTCTTGGATATCCTATTGTTGCTCCCAGTCATGAGAATATTGTAGCTATGATTCCACAGTACCTTCATACTCTCCAGTAGATAATAGGTTGTATGTTGAGGTGGGTCAACTCAAAATCATGGATGTTGGCCTAGGTGGTAATTAAATTTGTTAACCTCAGACTATTGTAAAGAGGGGCAAACCCATAGAATTGTGGTTGACTTATATTGCTTGATTGGTTTTCCAGAAATGGAAAATATAGAATGAGATAATATTGCTTTTTATATATTTGGCACAATGCTCATTTTTAACTAAATGATGAATTCACTAGAACCTTGTTTGGTAAAAGAAAAAATTCATTGTTTGCTTGTAAATATGACCATTTATTCTGAAACAATTACTTTACCTTTTAAGTTTGAACTAGAAATCTTTACTGGTGTAGTACCATGAAATTTCAAAGCTTTTTAAGAAGATTATCTTTCTGAAACTTAATGTATAGTGAAAAAGTAAAGGTTTTCCAAGACTGGGATTTGTAGCCAGAATTGACAGTCTGAAAAGTACATGAATTCACTTATAAAAGTTTGATTTTTAAACTCATATGTCCAAATTTTAGAAAGACAATGCTGATTGTTTTTCTTTCATATAGAAGATGCAATCATGGGAAAGTGAATTACGGGTTGTGAAAAATATTCCAGCCTCTTAGGAGACTAAGGCTTTTGACTGAATGTGGGATAAAATTGATGATCTGAACTTTAACTCAGACACTTGAAACATATGATGACCTGACATTTCTCTGAAGTAAGCTGAAGACACAGAACACACATAAGCCTCCATAAGTGACTTCAGCAGTACCTCTTCCTCATTTAGAGGAAAGTCTGTTATTGAATACTCTCTCGCCACAGAAGAGTGCCTTGGGAAAATGGTTTATCCTAACACATTCTGAAAATTTTCCTAAAGGCTATTTATCCTGCATCAATATTTGGATGGAGGTGGTTTCAAATGCAAACATGCAAGATGTTCCAAGAGCTTAGCATCTTTTTTTGTGTTAACGTTTCTCATAAATAATTTTATTTTGGGCATATAGGTTCTGCTACATATGTAATAAATGTGACTCTTTTTAATATCAGAGTTACCCTTAGGGCAGTAAGTACATTTATTTCAAAGAAATATAAAAATAAAATGAATAGAATACATCAGGTACCTCTCAGATCATTACAAATGAGTCATCAAGCCTTTCTAAATTTCCTTGGGTTATATGAATAATGCCTTGAGATAGACTGCAACTCACTAAACTGTCTTTCTGAGGACTGGGGGTGGGAAAGGTTTTAGAAAGGGGAAACCCCTGGGAAGAATTGTTCTAGTAACTGTCACGTAATTCATCTCAACAGAAGAGAAGCTGATTTTCAATCAGTCTAAGGTAATAGAAGATGTCAGAATTCTAGAGATTATTTTGTCGTCAGTAGTCCACTTACCCTGCTTGAGAACACCCTAGGAATAACAAATGAATCATAAGGTAGAATCACATACAAGCACATTTATTTTCTTCAAATATTGATATTTTCCCCTTTGAGTTATATGTCTAGAGAAATTTGTTCTGTAAAGTAATCCATTAGGGTCAGAGACACGAATGTGTCAAATATGAAGTTTGATGGCCTTCTAAGATTTTAGTATGTCCTGGACTGGGAAAACTTTTGATTATCCATCTGTGTTCCACCTGAAAGAAGATGGGGTATAGTCTAAAGCTGCAGATTAGTGGAAATGCTTGTAGCCGTTTTACCTCATTGCCTGTCAGCTAAATCTTGCTGACAATATAGGAATTCTTCACTACTGAAGGAACGAGCCTCCCTGGACTGATAATTTTCTCAGTTTATGGTGTGTGTGATGTTTTTGTAAAGTGGGAAATAGTTGAGAGTGTGAGTGTGATGATCCTAGAAGGTAAATTTAGGCGATTCAACCAACCGAATACCACCTGAAAATTGGATAGAATTTAACGGACAAAAGCAAACTCAATTGTATGCTCACTTCTCTTGTATTCCCAGGATTTAGCTTATAGTGTATGGCTAATAAGAGACTATATAAATGATTATTAAATGTATGAATAAATGAAAGTGGGCACAAATGAATATTTTCCTGGGATTTTGATGGACATCTGGGTTCTTTTATCATAATCATAGATGTCTTTAGTCATTATCATTCCTAATACATGATAGCTTTATTTATTTTCTTAAATGTTTGATCCTATAAAACTGGGATAAGTAATTACAATAAAGAGAAAATACAATGGATGTATGAAGAATGATTCATTTTTAATAAATTATTTTATTACTTTAAATAATACCAATCCAAATTCCCATTCCCTCCCCTCCTCCCTCTCCCTCCACAGACCCTCCCCCCACCCCTCCAACCCTAAGAAAGTAGTACCATGAACCCTGCCCTGTGGAAAGTCCAAGGCCCTCCCTACTATGTCTAGGTTTAGCAAGGTTTACATCCAAAGAAAATAGGATCCCATGAAGCTGGTATATGCAAGTAGAGACACATCCCAGTGTCACTATCAGTGGCCCCTCAGTCTTCCCCAGCTGTCAACCCCATTCAGAAGGGCTTAGTTGTTTCCATGGTCGTTCATTCCCAGTCCAGTTGGAGTTGGTGAGCTGACATTAGCTTAAGCAAACTGTCTCAGTGGATGACCCCCTCATGGTCCTGAATTCCTTGCTCATACTCTCACTTCCTCCACTCTTCAACTGGATCTTTGGAAGGAGCTCAGTCTAGTGTTCCTATATGGGTCATTGCCTCTGTTCCCGTCTGTTGTTGGACGAAGGTTCTATAGTGATATTTAAGGTAAGGTCAGTTCAGACACCCTCTCTATTTTTTAGGGTCTCAGCTGGGTTCATCCCTGTGGGTTCTTGGGCATTTTTCTTTTTTAAAATTTATTTTTCCATTCAAAAATTTCCACTTCCTCCCCTCCTCTCATTCCTCTCCCACCTCCCCACTCACCCTCCTCCCTCCCCTCCAGTCTTAAGAGAGGGCAGGGTACCCTGCCCTGTGGGAAGTTCAAGGCCCTCTCCCCTCCATCCAGGCCTAGGTAGGTGTGCATCCAAACAGGCTAGGGCCCTTGGGCATTTTTCTAGAGGTAGGCTTTTGCTAACTCCATAATGGCTCCCTCAATCAGAAAACTGGGAATCAACCTACCTCAGGTTTCACTCTTGGGAATATATCCAAAATATGCTCAATCATACTACAAGAGTATTTGTTCAACTATGTCCATAGCAGCATTATTTGTAATAGCCAGAAATAACCTAGATGCTCCTCAATGGAAGAATGGATAAAGAAAGTGTGGCACATCTACACATTAGAATACTACTTAGCAATAAAAATTAAAGACATGCAAATGGACAAAATTAAACATCATCCCGAGTAAGGTAATCCAGACTCAAAAGAGCAAATATGGTATGTACTCACCCATAAGTGAATACTAATCATAAACAAAGGCCAACGAACCTATAGTTCAGGGTCCTAGAGAAACTAAGTAATAAGGTGAACCCAAAGAAAAACATATACAGACCCACCTGGAAATTGGAATCAGACAAAAATTTGCGAGCAGGGGGGCAGGGGGGCAGGGGGTAGAGGGAGGAGAAGGGGAGTTGAGGAGAATTTGAGGGAATGGGATGGTCGAAATGGGGGAAGGAGAGATATGAGAGCAAGGAGAGAGATATCTTGATTGAGGGAATGATTCATATGCCTGAATTTCTTCGGTGAAGGAAACCTTCACCAACAGCTCCATCAAGCAATAGAACTTGGCAGCTTCAGACACGTGGTGCTTCTAACTTCAGAGCCAAGGATATAAGAAAGGGTTTTTGGAATCTCCCCTTGTGTCAAAGGAAAGCCACTGAGGCCAGATGTATATCTGAGATGTCACTACATAGAGGTCTGGACAGGCCATTGCCTGGAACTATGAAGGTGATAAGTGGATTGTCTTGGAAACTCAAAGATGTTGGAGGTGGCAGAGTCATGGGATACTTGCCAAGGAAAGCTGCAGACCAGGTGTGAATCAGTCCAAGAGAAAGAACTATATTGCAGTCAGCAAAGGTGAAAGGACTTGGAAATCTGAAGAGCTATTTGCTATCAGATGGAGATGCAGAATTTAGAGTTTGTAGTGCTAGTTGTTCTTACTTTGGTGCAGTATTTCCTCACTGTGTACCCTTTCCTGCATTGTGAGATGGTGACATAAGTTCTGTACCATTGCATGTGGGAAGTATGTGACATTCTTTTTGATTCTTATTTTATGGGGGATTACACTTAACAGATTGCCATATATCCCAGAAGAGCCTCTGGACTGGAAAACAGTGTTGAGATGGTTACAAACTATAGGGACTTTTGAAGCGGACTGAATGCATCTTTGAATTATGATATGGCTACACGCCTATGAACATGAGGAATACAATGTTGTAGTTTGAAAGAGAATAGCCCCCATAGGCTCAGATATCTGAACGCTTGGTCATTAGTCAGTGGTGCTACTAGACAGGGATTAAAGGTGTGGCCTTATTGGAGTAGGTGAGGCATTGCTGGAAGAAGTGTGCTATTGTGGGTACAATTTGAAGTTTCAAAATCCTATGCCAGGCTCATCCTCTCTGCCAGCAAATCACGATGTAGCTCTCAGCTACTGTTCCAACACATGTGTGTTACTATGCTCCCTGCCATGATGGTAACGGACTAAGCCTCTGAAATGGTAAGCAAGTCACCACTTAAATGATTTCTTTTATAAGCGTCCCTTCATAGCAATAGAACAATGCTTAAAACATACTTTCATAGTTTACTTAATGTGGCTTTTGCAATAGAAACATGTCTGAAAGTATTATTTATATATATGCACAAAAATACACTAAAGTCCAATTATTACTACATTTTTAGATGAGTGTATCCATCCTGTTTAGCTCTTAAATTCCAGTAAGTATGGTAATAGGCCAGAGACATAGGATTTACTTTCATAAATAGCAGATAAATTGTACCATGTAATGTCTCAAATTCATTACCCTAAAATTTAGAGATGTTAGTTTGCCCTCTTCATCTTCCTGGGAAAGATTGCTTTTTCGTTTGTTTTGGTTTTCAAGACAGGTTTCTCTGTGTATCCTGGCTGTCCTGGCTACACAGAGAAACCTTGCAGACTGGGTTGGCCTTGAATTCACAAAGGTCCACCTGCCTCTGCCTCTCTCATGCTGGGAATGAAAGCATGGGTTACCAATGCACAGCAAGATTGCTTTTTTTTTTTCATTTCCTCTACCTGGATCTTCTGTAGCCTTCATATTCCTCTTAGCTTGGAATCCTCTTTATAGGACCAGGATTATATTGATTTTCTAGTTGTACAGGGTACTTAAAAATGCTATAGTAATATATGAAAAATGCATGGCTTTTACTTGTGAAAAGATTAATAACAATTGCTTTTATCTTTTGACAAATAAGTTTTGACAAATTAGTAATAGACTAGTTTTTAATTCAATATCTAAATAACACTAAATTGGATCGTCATTATTTTAATGCTGAAGTAAACATTCCTGGGCAACTCAACCAATTTTTTTTTAAAGTTATGACTCCATGAATAAGTAAATGCAGAGTGTGAATGAAAACAACTTTAAATTATGCTATGCAGACAACTTTAAAAGAATTTTAGAAGAAAAGGAGAAGATAATGAACGAGCAGAATTTAATTTTGAGGGTTTTTATTTCAATTCTGCATTGGGCTGGAGGCCAGATTCCTAATTACTTCTGTATATACAGTATAAAAATTGCTTAAGGGATGCTGGATGAATTTTCCAAAAGACAATTAAAGATTCTCAGTTGAATAAAATAATTTTTTCCTGATAAATTTTGTGAGTGTGGTGGTTTCCCTGAATGGGTGACATTCTGGACAATCTATTGAGAGGTGCAGTTCATGACAAAAGTAAATGTGCTTTTTGAAGATACTGGGATTAACTTATTTAATTATTTGTTCAATTAGCTACATTTGCAAGATTTATAAACCTTAAATGTTAATCTTAAAGCCTTCCCTTTCTGCATATTTTAATGGCTCTGGTGTTCCTGTGGCTTTGCTGAACTCCTCAGCTATTGCGACTTCATAAGAGCCTTTAAAATGCACAGTTGCCCAGGTCCTGCCTGAGAAGATTCTGATTTAATTGGTTCAAGAAGCATTCTGATCATTGAGATGTTTAAAAGCTCCCCAGGTAATTATAATGTCAAGGTAAGGTTGCAAACCACTGGATTTCGGGGAAAAATACCAGCTCCTATAGAAGAGTCAGTAAATTCAAATTAAATCAGAGTGAAGCAAAGGCAAAAAGGAGAGAAAAGTCCATGAAGCATGCACTTTAAAAGCATGTATTGTCAGTAACACATCACTGAGCAAGACTGCTAAACTCACTAACCTGTTTTTGTTACAATGTTCCTGGTGCAAAAAAAATGAATTATATTGTAATAAGAACAGAAATCCATTTTACAAATTTTGAGATTTTTAATAAGTAGATATTATATAATCATATGATTCTCTGAGAGCATAAGAAACTATTGATTTATATTAGATTGGCCAGCTGTAAGTCAGCAGCAGGTTTTTTTTTCTTTTCTTTGTCATTTTCTTTTTGAAAATGCGTTATTTCGACTTCTTTTTTTTTATTGCGAAAAGAAGAAAAAAAACATAAACAAAAAACAAGTTTCCACCTCCTCCCAGCCTCCCATTTCCCTTCCCCTCCTCCCACCCTTCTCCCCCTCCTCCCACCCTTCTCCCCCTCCCTCCACTCCTCTCCCCCTCCCTCTCCAGTCCACAGAGCAGTCCTGGTTCCCTGCCCTGTGTTAAGTCCTAGGTCCTCCCCCCTCCGTCCATATCTAGGAAGGTGAGCATCCAAACTGGCTAGGCTCCCACAAAGCCAGCACATTAAGTAGGATCAAAACCCCCTGCCATTGTCCTTGGTGTCTCATCAGCCCTCGTTCGCCATGTTCAGAGAGTCCGGTTTTATCCCATGCTTTTTCGGTCACAGTCCAGCTGGCCTTGGTGAGCTCCCCGTAGATCAGCTCCACTGTCTCAGTGGGTGGATGCACGCCTCGTGGTCCCGAATTCTTTGCTCATGTTCTCCCTCCTTCTGCTCCTCCTTGGGACCTTGGGAGCTCAGTCCAGTGCTCCTGTGTGGGTCTCTGTCTCTATCTCTATCCATCGCCAGATGAAGATTCTATGATGACATGCAAGATATTCGTCAGTATTGCTCTAGGATAGGGTCATTTCAGGTTCCCAATCCTCAGCTGCCCAAGGAACTAACTGGGAACCTCATCTTGGGCACTAGGGAGCCCCTCTAGGGTCAAGTCTCTTGCCCACCCTAAAGTGGCTCCCTTTACTAAGAATTGTGGTTCCGTGCTCCCCTATCCACCTTTCCTTTATCCCAATTCTCATGTTTCCCAGGTCCCCCCTCCTTCCCTTCTATTAGTGGTTTTAATTCAGTTTCTTTCTCTTTCATTTTTTACTTTAACTGATTATTTGTGGATTTTCACATCATGCATTTTGTTACCACTTACCTCCAAGTCCCCTCACATCTGCCTTCTGCCCTTGCACCCTCCCCCTAAAACAAAACCAAATTTAAAAGAAAAACCAAAACAAAACAAAGAAGCAAAACAAAAACCAAAAGAACAATTTTGTGGAAGATGCAATGTAGCCTGTTGAAACTCACAGTTGACCCTTTAGTCCAATCATCTTTAACTGCAAATGGTCATTGCCAGGAGTAATTGGTCTGACTCCAGGCTTCTGCTTTCTGCTACACAACAGATAATGGTATTTCACTTCCGCTCCTCTGGGATATTCTGTTATCCCATGTCATGGAGAGCCTGCTGTTTTGGATCTGTAGGTAACTCTCCTTCACATGTTCCAGCAGTTCATAGGTTCAGGGGATGCCAGGATGGACCAACTCATAGCCCTGGTTCTGGCCCTGGCTGGTAATTAGGTTGGTCAGCTCACTAGCTTTCTCTCCTAGTCAGTTACTACCAGGATGAGCTCTCCAGCACTGCCTTGATTAGCTCACCCAATACAGCCTACATCAAGGAGCTGGGCCAGTTCTCTTGTTCTCGGGCCCTCATATCCAGGTCCCCCCGACTCACATTGCCAGGAACAGATCGACTGTTTAGCCCAGGCAGGGTTCAGGACCCTCTCTCCTGATTACTGCAGGGAGAATATGAGAGGGACAGGGGCAGGGCGGGACGGGACGAGCAGAGTCTGCTGTCCTGCTCTCAAATCCTCAGGCCTGGCTCACCTGTGGACCTGACAACTAGTTCAGCTCTACTGAACTGCATCTAGTGTAGGGCAGGGCTAGTTCTCACCCTTTTGACCTCTGGGCCAGCTCTCTTGCTTGCCACAGGTAGCAAGTGATAGAGGGGGAGGGTGTCTTTCCCTTGCCCATGCCACCAAATGGCAGATTAAGGGGACAGTTAAACTCTGTTGTTCTCACACCCTCAGGGCTGGCTCCCTGGCATCACAGACAACAGGGTCAGTTCTATTGTGCTGCCCAGGCAGGAAGCAAAGTTTGCTTTCTCATGCACTGCAGCCAGTGAAGGTCAGGGCCCAGATCTCCTACTCTTGTGACCCCAGGGTCAGCTCCTTCACCCACTGAAGGTGGTAATAGATGGGGGACATTTTTCCTTTACCAATGCCACCACATGGCAGACAAGAGGGACAGGGTCAGCTCTCCTGCTCTCATGCCCTCAGGGTCCACTCACCTGTGTCCTAGACCACAGGATCAGCTCTAATGTGCCTGCCTGGTAACATGCATGCCTATGGAGAGGGGGCAAACTCTCTCCTGAGGGGTTGGGCCAGCTCCCTGTTGCAATATCCAGTGAGGAACAGGACCAGCCATTCCAGGCCAGTGATTGGCTCAACACAGCATGGTTCCAATGATCCCTGTGCTAACACTGGTCATGGACATCCACACAGACGTGGACCCAGACATGGTCCTCAGCAGCAGCTCAGGTCCAGATGCCACCATGGCCCCAGTAGCAGCTCTGGCAGCAGCATGTCCCCCAGGGAATCAGCATAGTCCCAGGTGGCTAGCCAGAACCCTGGCATCCTCAGAGCCCTTGGTGGCAACCGGAGTCACGGACAGGACCACAGACCAAGACATGACTCTAGGTAGCAGTCATGTCCTGGACATCCCCATGGCTTGAGGTGGCAATACCAACAACACAGATCAGCATGGCCTTGGGTGCCCCATGGTCTGTGAATACAGACATGGTCAGAGGTAGATGAACAGACCGTGGTCCTCCAAATTGGCCCTGGGTGTTGACAACAACTCAGATCAGTACTGCTGTAGGGCAACATTGATTCTAGTTTTTGGTTATATGTATATATATGTTATTTCTTAAACAAAAAGAGTCTATCAAAAAATTAATGATTTCAGAAAGCAAATTTTAAATATCTGGGAAAACAAAGCTGCAATAAAAGAAGATTCATGGTTTTTTACTAGACATAAGGAAAACTAGGAGAACAGATACTTAGCTTCATGATATATTTTTTAAAGAGTAAGAGAAATACCATTAAGAATATTAGACAGATGCTACGTGTGGTGGTGAAAGCCTTTAATCCCAGCACTTGAGAGAGACAGAGGCAAGCAGATATCTGTGTATTGGAGGGCAGCCTGGTCTATATAGTGAGTTCCAGAACAGCCAGGGCTGTTATGAAGAGAAATTCTGTCTTACAAAACAAAAGCAAAAAGAAAGAAAGAAAAAAGTATTAGCTAAGTTCTTTCAAATATCAAATTATGAATTGTTTCTAAAATTTCGAAACCACAAACATAGATTCAGAGCTTCTACATTGGTATTCAAAAGCCCATATATATCTTATTATGATACTAAATATCTCATAAACAAAAATAATGACTAATAATAAGAATGTACATGTCTAAGCGCTATGATAAATTAAACCAACAAGAGGCCACTAAATCTTCATGCTGAAATTAGATTTGTCTTATGAAAATAGTCAACTGTCTAAAGTCTTATCTCCAAGGTGGAGTAGAGACATCAAGAGATACCAAACCAAAAGTAAAAGTTCTCTGCATCAAAAAAAAATAATAGTCATAATAATCTATCCCATGCATGTAAGGAGGGGTCATAAAATATTAAAGTAATAAAATATAAAATATTTCTATATTATGAAAAATATTGGTGAAATTAAAAGAACTCATTCACAATTTAGAAGGTTGAAATTTCATTTAAGGTGGAAGAGAAGAGAAGTTAAAAATATGGCAAATAGTCTATTTAAACCTAAAAAGAAGTCTATTAACATCAGAAAAAAAAGTAGAGTGCTCAAACATAGTACTCTTAAAAATGCCATCCTTTGTAGTCCAAATGCAAAAATATGCCAAATATTATAAAAAGTCTTACAGAATGCATGTCCAAAACCAATACTATTATCCAATTGATATTAAGAAAGATCACCTGTGACAACAATATAACTTATTCTTGCAAACCTCATATTAAAAGTGACAGAAATAATGATACTAATAAAATGTAACCACTGCTCCAGCCTATCACTCTTTAAGTACCTGGTTAGAAAGCAAAGCTCTCATTATCCAGAGATGTTCAAAATCAGAAATTTCTGTGAACTAACTTAGCAGGAAAGTCAATGAATAAACAAAAAAGATATTTAAGTATATTTTTAGATACCTAAATTTTGGAAGGAAATTTTACTTGGGTATGTATGTTCTTCTATAACCTATGGTATAATCAAACATAAAAATTAACTAGAGGGCATATAGTTGTGAGAGATATTAATCTGAAGTTAACCTGATAGCAGTATAGATGGTAGTGTTTAAGAAATATTGAATAACTTGTCCTTTCTCCTTGTATAGTTATGACAGGCAGACTTATGGTCTTTTGTCCATTAGATTCTAAATGTGCAATGCTTCTACCCAGATAATACACATTTCCTTTTTTTTTCCTGAGGAGAATGAGCTATTATAGCTGTGCATTTTTATGCTATAGGATAAACAATAGTAAACTCTCTTGGCAATGGTTTGTTTCAAGCTGTAAAATGTTTACATTCTTAGTTCTTTGCTGTTCATTATTACTGTTACAGAGCCAGGGAGCCATACTGAGCCAGAAGAATTTTTGGAGGACATTTAAAATACACATGTTCTATTCTGAGACATGGAACCCTTATTGTCGTTAGAGTAAACTCTCTAAGGATAAACAACAAATAACCCTTTGTCAATGTAACTTATATCACAATCAGACAGATCTGTGGAAGGGGAGAGTATACCAAAGTAGAACTTAAAAGCAGTATCTGAAATGAGAGAGTTAAGTTGCATTTTGAAAAAAATAGTTTTGATAATTATATTAAAAAGTAAAAATCCAACTTCACATAACACAAGATATTAAAATTTAGCTTTATATAATGTTCCAGTGTAAGCAATTTCAAAAAACTCAAAGAGTAATATTAATGCTATTTCTTATTATTATTATTATTATTATTATTATTATTATTTTATTACTTTAAAAAATACCAATCCAAATTCCCACTTCCTCCTTTCCTCTTACTTCCCTCCCACTCCCTCCACACAACCTTTCGCTAATCCCCCTCCAATTTTAAGAGAGGGCAAGGCACCCTGCTCTGTGGGAAGTCCAAGGCCCTCCCCACTACATCCAGGTTGATCAAGTTATATATCCAAAGAGAATAGGATCCCAAAAGGCCAGTACATGCAGTAGAGACAAATCCCAGTGCCATTGTCATTGGTCCCTCAGTCTGCCCCAACTGTCAGTTACATTCAGAGGGAGTAGTTTGATTCCATGCTTGTTGATTCCCAGTCCAGTTGGAGTTGGTGAGCTTTCATTATCTCAGGCACACTGTCTCAGTGAGTGAACCCCTCATGGCCTTGACTTCCTTGCTCATACTCTCCTTCCTTTCACTCTTCAACTGGACCTTAGTAGCTCAGTCCAGTGCTCCGATGTGGGTCTCTGTCTCTGTTTCCGTCTGTTTTAGATGAAGGTTCTATGGTGATATTTAAGATAATAATCAGTCTGACTACAGGGTAAGGCCTGTTCAGGCTCCTTCTCTATTGCTTAAGGTGTTAGCTGGGGTCATCCTTGTGGATTCCTGAGAATTTTTCTAGAGCCAGGTTTCTTGCTAACCCCAAAATGGCTCCCTCAATCAAGACATCTCTTTCCTTGCTCTTATATCTGTCCTTTCTATTAATGCTATTTCTACAATGCACGTGATGGCAAAGGCCTTTGCCATGTCCAACAGAGAAAAATTATTAAGGTATCCCTCATGTGTATTTCCCCCATTGACTAATTTTTTTTTTATTTTCAATGCATTTTTTTTTGAAGTTTAGTGGAAAAGTAAAGCCATTTCAGTAAAATGCAATAATAAGTTTGTAAAGAAATGCCTTAACTGTACTCTAAGTCTCATGGAGAACACCTATAGAAAGAATAAAATTAAATCATGCTTTTTCTACAAAGTGTGAACAGTAGCTCCTAAACCTTTATGTGCAGAAATGGGGATTTTGATGGGTTTCCATGTATCTTAATTTCTCCTATCAACTTTCTTCTCCAAAATTCTATAAATTCTATTTTTAATTTTATGCGGACATATTTTTCTTTGTTCTCTAAATATAATTAGGTTTCTAATATTTTGTCAAAGATTATTTCTAAAATGTGAAAACATAAAGACCATGTATATTATTATAAAATTATAAGTATATTTTACTGTAGAACCAACTATGATGTTGGATTTACATTTAATTTCATATTTGTTCACCCACAAGGTACCTCTGCTACATTAAAGGAGAGTGTTCTGGTTTAATATTCAAATGCATTCTCTTTTCTTATGTTCCACTGATGTCTTAACTTCAAATAACAATATAAAAATTAATAAATTTCTTGAGTTTTCAGTCATTTCTTAAATCTCTTCCTAATGTAAAGATCTGTTTATACCCCCCCCCCCATGTGAACACATAGCCCCTCCAAATGTAGTAGAAGGCAGTTCAATCTGACTGGTAGAAAAAATGAGAAACTTCTCTGCGAAGGATCAAACATCATTAATGTTTTTCTTTATTCATTTACTTTATATTTTATATAAACTTATATACCCTGTGCTTTACTTATATTCCCTTCATGAGAATCTTTTGATAGATTTGAGATTTTTGTTTTGCTTCGTTTGTTTTCTGGAGGTCTTTGGTACAGAAAAAAAGTAAGGGGAACAAGCAACTTGGAGCACTAAATTCCAGTTGAAAGAAATATTGGAATGACAGAATGCAAAAGGAAAGCGAGAGTAAATTTAGATATCAAGTATATTGCTGCTACCGACACAGGTGAAAGGCCAATATAGTATAAATAGCTACTCAAAAATATTTCATTTATTTTAGCAAAATGCTTACATGTACATGGGAGAAACTAATAAAAGATCAATTTCACCATAGAAAAAGGCAAAGCTGAGATTTTATAGGATAAAGCAGATAGAGAGTGTTTGAAAAGGAAAGATATTTTAAATTTTTTCTTAAAGATATTGCTTAATCAAATGGCAGCAAGATGGGTGGTGTTGATGTCTAGTAACTGAAGAGAACCACAATTGGGGCAAAAAAAAAACCCACAAACACTCACAATTATAAATGTACACAAAAGAAACTTTACAATTTGGCAGGGATAACTGTGGGTTCTTTCACTTAAAGAAAACATATGTGTGGCCAAGAAAATAAAAATTGAGATGGTCTTCTGGAATTCTAGTAAGGGCTTAGGAAAGCAGAAGCTAATTCTGAATCCTATGTTATCCATAGACAGATAAAATGCAGTAATTCGCTATTTAATTTTTATTTGCAGGGAAAAGGAGAGTAAAAGGAAGCTGGACATGCCATTGTCTAAGCAGAAGTGATAAATCCTATCCATCAAAAAAAAAGTGAACAGAGAATATCTTAAGGGGAAAAGAGGGCTTTGTGACTAATGTTCTTAATTTCCTATCGACCTAGGCATGTGTAGCAAATAAGATATGAATCTTCAGTAGGCCGTGTCTTGGTTTTCAATTGATAGCTAAAGAACTCAGACACACTGAGAGTAGCTATTCAAATCATAATGCTTAGCTATTTTTGTAAATGAAAATGAGTTTTACCTTTCTACCATATGAAATTTGAATGACAATGATGATTGAGGTTGAAAACGAAGCAGAGAAATGTGTTTGAATTTTTTTTCAATAAAATACTCAAGTTAATATCTTAAGCCAGGCATGAGTGGCTTGACTTACCTTTGATGACCCTCGCTTCATATACATCTTGTGTTAGAATTCTCAGCATGTTCATAGTGGATTCTAAATGTCAAAGACCTTACAGCTACTATTATACACATTTTATAGCCAAACAAAGTAATCAAAGATAGAAATGTTTAGAAGGAAATGAACTGATAGTCCTGCCATCATCCTGGAAGTTTTTCCATTTTTCAAACTCAGAGAACAGGAATTGAACTGAACCTATTCTGTGATCATCTAGGTCTCAGAACTTGAACTCCATTTCTGAACTTGTAGAAGCCCTCAGCAAGTGCATCTTTCCACAGATCAATACCACTCTTGGTCTAGTAATGAGAATGTAACAAAGAAAGATGAGAGACTAGATTTGTTCTCTTCCTATTGACACTGAGTAGGCTATGCACTGTCTTGGCGAAGCTGCTGTCTCTCTCTCTCTCTTTTTTTTTTATCAGAAATAAAGCTTTGGTTCTCGTGGAAAGCATGTCTTTTCACAGTTGTCTATGTTATACACACTTTTGGCTTGTATGGAGTCTCTGGTGATTCCAATAGAGTTATGTGCTGAAATAGGAATGGATTACAAATATTGATATCTATATCTTCCATATATATATGGAATCGTATCGTATGTATTGCTCCTTTACATGTCCCATTGCCTCATATGACTTTACATATGAAGCTCAAATTCAGCAATGAAACTACTTAAATTTTGCACAACTTGGATACTGTAGTATTGAAATGAGGATGTGATTTTTTTGAACTCAGAAAGTTGTGTGGTGGGACATGACTCATGCTGATAAAGCTGGTCTGTTGGACATGTCTAATTCTATATGTGAAATCTGATCAGTAAAAACAAAAGAAGAAAGAAAAGCTTTTCAGGTCTTAGGCCTAAATGCTTTAGAATCAATAGGAGTAAGAATACGTGCAGGGCGGTCCTCTCCCCTAGTTAATGTTTTAGCTTTGTCAATATATACAGCCGGAATGCAGGCAAAGAGTTTATATTCATCTATCTTCATTTAAAAATCACAGTATATGAAGGTTTTCTATTGGTTAGAAATTTTGTTCTTCAGAATAGCAAGTTATACCTACCTCTTCTACACGTGCCCCCCCCCCCAACACACACGTGTGCTTGTGAGAGAGATGTTTGACTTCCTCAGTGGATATTGAAATTATTTTTATCAAGTTATTTGGTGAATATATCATCAAAACAAGTGAAGAAAAATATTTATATCGGGTCAGAGTATTCCCCAACTCAGAAGCACGATGGCTAATAGATTATTATATTAAATTACCATATGCTTATTATAGACATTATGATAGATATAAAAACCACCAATAACCACACCCCTTTCTCTGCTCTGTAATAACCATTTCATTTTTATTGCAATGTTTTAAGTGTTAACACTTAATATTTTTATAGGAGTAATATGATATTCTCTTATTTTGGTAAGATTCAATTTTGCAAAATCATCTATTACTATAAGAAGAAAATAATTACTTAAGCAAAAAAGTACCCTAGAAAGTATTTATTTCCTGGCCTATGATCTGCTTTGGAGCTACATTGTGATCATGAATGAAAATCAAAATAAATAAATAAATGAATAAATAAATAAATAGTCTACCAATTTTTGAAAGCTTTGAGTATTGCTTAAAAGAAAACCCTCCTTGCTGTTTTTTATTTTAATTGTCGTGTAATTGACTAATTCTACAGTAACTAGGATTGGGAGTAACTAAAAACCCGCTATGTTCCTAATGATGTTCAATGAGGCACAGGAAATGAATAGATGGATATGGTCCAGTTGCTAGAAAATAGTTGTTTGTTACTGACTTGTCTGAGAGGAAATGAACACTTTCATTTTTCAGTGACAGAGTATAAAGTGTTCCTCACTAGGGCTGTTCTAAAAGCTCCATGCCCCTTTGAATTCTGATAAGGAGGCAGTAAAGGAAAGCATTCAAATAATCTCAACTAACACAGGTTATTTTACAAGCTGGGTGTTTTTTTATTCCTTTATATGTAAATTTTCCCCAGACTTCAAACCAAAGAATTTCTGCAATCTGTATCACATATAACATTATCAGCAAGGTGGCATTTAGCTTCCTTTAAATGTTAATTACTAGGGGGACTAGAAAATTTGTGGACTTTGTAGGGATAGATCTCAGGGAGAGCAAATCAGTAGTTCTCAAACTTGGCTGTGCTTTGGAACTTTGACAAATAGTCCCCCCTCCCCCGGGTCCTGTTTTCAGGAGTTCTGACTTAAGTGGCCTGTGGTCCCAGTATCTCAATTTAAAAGTCTGCTTAATGACTCTATTATGCATTCGTGGTTATGGTCACAGAAAAGGAAAGGAATTATGGAGATGCAGTAAAGCAAACAGTTCCATTTCTTTCCCTGTTTTTCATTTTAAATAACTATTATAATACCCCTATTCAAATTATAAAGACTTGAACTATAACTGTTTGCTACCAATGTCAATATGAAATCTACTGCTTCAGTGTTGGCCCTTGCCCCCCCCCATAGTACAAAGATAAAGAGAGACTTCATGTTCAAGTATGTATTTATGATAATATAGAAAGTTGGCTGACTTCTTCCACCTACTAACAATCTGTCAATACATCCATCTGTCTATCCATCCATCTACCAACCATCTACTAGCTTGCTCAAGGTATCAGGACTCATGGAGAAATTTACTAACTCCTTGGTAGTATTATTAATAGATATCAATAGATTTATTTTACTAAAGAGGCAACAAGCAACATACTAGCTAACACGAAAGGCAAGTGTTTAATCTTAAACTATCTCCTTCTGTATTATCAGATCTCCTCTCCATTCTTTTCCACCTTGCTTTGTGTCTTAGCTTAGGAATTCCAATTGAGAGAGAAGGGAACAGGTGCTGAGAGGAAAAGAAATGATAGTATTTATTTCCTTCCTTTTTGTAAGACCCCACTGATTGCCACTGTCCCTTTGCAAAGACCACATTTTTTTTCTTGCTCTCTCTGGTCTTTCTTTTGGTTTTCTAGTTTTGGTAAATGAACCTCCTTTCCCCTGATCCTTAGGGCTAAGTGAGCTCTGTATTTCTCATAATCTTCTCTGGATTTTCATAATGCTGACCACATCTCTGTTAATGATTTATTTAATAAACTGTACTTATATATTCCAGATAGGAAAATATATCCTTTCTTGGCAAGGAGAGTTGAAGTTAAATTGGTAGATCATGATTCTAAGCAAACTTAGCCAGGCAGAAAGACAGTATCACACTCAGATTTTGGAGTTTCTCTTTTTAAAGATAGGAAAGTAGAAGGGGGTGCTCTTTGAGATATCTGAAGCATAATAAAGGGATCATAAGGGTAACGGGAGGATGATTATAGAGGGTAATGGGAGGATGAATATGTATTAAAGTGTACTATCTACATGTTGTGATGATTAATATTGATTATCACCTCCACAGGGTCTAGAATTCCTAGGAGACAAGCCTCTGGGTATACCTGAGAGGCACCGTCAGTATTTGGTTGGCTTATGGGTATGCCTGTAAAAGATTATCTAGATTAGGTTCATCGAGAAAGGAAGACCCACCTTATCTTTGGGCAGTACTATTCTGTGTGCTGACATCCTGCGCTGAATAACAGAAAGTATGCTGAGTATCACCATTCATAGCTGTTTCCTGACTATGGATGCAACATGATCAGTCATCATGAGTTTTTGCCACCAAGATATTCCTGGTATAACAGATTGTGACATCAGATTAGGAGCCCAAATAATATTTTTCTCTTTTTTCTTCCTTTTGCTACGTCATTTTATCTATATCCCAGAAACCAGAAAGGTAATTAATACATGTGTGACAATATCTCTTTATGAAATTCACTATTCTATACAATGAGTACATGATAACAAAATAGCTAATCATAGAAAACTGTGCTATGCTCATTGGTGATATGCGATTAAAGAATTCATATAAATGTGTGAAATCACCTGTAGTCCCTAGAGAGATCTTTTTCACAATCTTAAATAGACTGTATATGCTAAAAATTCGTAAATTTTTCAAGGACGTAATAAAGTGATTTAATCTTGCTACTTCCTCTTGATTACTATTACTACCTGCCTCCACACCCCACTGATTATTTATGTCTAATGATTCCTAAACTAGCAGTTCACTTATGATGGACAGGACGTATAAAGAAGTAGAGGAGATAGTGATCCATTCATTTTTATTTTAAATGAGGAATTTCAAAGGTGAAAAGTTAAAAGACCTAGCACAATTAACTCTGGTGATCTAGGAAGCAATGATATTGATTTTCCTTCGGTATGCTACATAGTTCTTTACTGTTTTAATGAGTATCTATAAATTTAAAGTTCATCAAAAACACATTATAAAACTAAATTAGGAAATTGATTTATTTGGAATCCTTCGTGCCAGGGTAAGGGGACCAAGTTTTTCAAGCTACAATGAATTTTCATTATCTGAGAGATAGGTACCTAATGTTGTTCACCCAAAAAAAGTGTCCCTCAACACCACTGCCACACTGCTCTAAGTACATACCCATGAATGCACACAGAACTCATATGCATGAACATGCTCTTGCATGGGAATCAGGCTCTGACTTCATCTTCATTTCTTGTTGGTCTGAGCAGTACCAATTTAACATTGGTTTGCCCTGGAAGCAAAGCATAGCTAATTGAGACTCAGAGACATTGTTTTCAGGAGGGGAGAAGTTCAAAATTCTGAGCTTCCTAGCCTTGCCACCCTGAGAGCTTTTGCAGAAGGTTAAGCTTTGTGTTCCTCTAAGGAACCTGGGCTCCTTATTGCTCTAGGCAGCTATGACCAGTCCCAGTGTGGACAGACTAATGCTTGTGTTTACAAAGATGATCTCACTCTTGAATCATCTCTTTGAGGTAAGCATGCGAAGTGGTGTGGTCTTTATGCAGATCTTGTCTAGGCTACAATAGTGGGTGGAACTCCCCGATCATGCCTAAAGACATTATTTAACAGCACACATTCTGATCCTCTGGCTCTTAAAATCTTTCCTTTCTTTCTTGAATGACCTCCCTGAGCCTTAAGATATATAGGGGTTGTGTTGTAGTTAGGCTAAATGGAGTTGGACACAATAGGGTCACTTATCCTTTACATTTTGACCAGGTTTGAGTCTCTGTGGTAACTTCTCCATCTGCTACAAAAAGAAGTTTCCTTGATGAGGTCTCTGAACTATAGTTAAATGTTGTATTGACTTAGATTTTGAAAATGGCAGTACTAGATTGTTCTCTAGGATCCATGTTCTGTCAAACCATTGGTAGTTGGCTATATTTACAGTACCATGCATGAATTCTTCCCTATTGAATGTAGCTTAATATATATATATATATGTATATGCCACATTTACACAATTAGGAATGCATTATTAGGCTAGCAACTGTTGTGATTCACAAGCTTTACACTACTTTTCTCCCTTAGTACCTTGCCCAGTTTCTTCTGATACTATGAGAGTTTGCCCTCAAGAGGCGGCTTCTAAGCAGTACCTGCTAGAGTCCTCCAAGTTCTGTGTCTCTATCTACATGTCTTCAGCAACAGTGTCTTATCTTTAAGTTATGTGAGACCAACAAGAACAAAAGCAATAGTTTATATTGCTTAGAGGGTTTCTAATCTACAACTCAAAAGGTTTACCTTGCTTAGCGTTGGAGTTATTGTTAGTCTCTGGTTCCTGGAGGGGGATCATTATGAACTTGTATCACATAACTCAAACTACACACACACACACACACACACACACACACACACACACACACCTATGTTTTAAGAAAAACCATGAGATATTATTTCCCTATGCCTTTAACAAAAATCTTTAGTGTTACTTAGCTCTCTTTGCTCCTTTCCTCTCTGTATTACACTCCTTCCAAACTCAATCAAGCTCATTTAAGTATACTAATTTTGGTACCAAACCATCCATAACTAATAACATAGATCACCATGAGTGAGCTAGCTGCATTTGAGTCTAAAAATATGTTGTTTAACAAACATATGATCTGGCCCATTTGTTGTAGCTTGGAGATTTCACATCAATGGCATCACTGAAAAAGAAAGTATAAAAGAACCAAAGGAAAATATCATTTGAAGTAAAAATAAACAGGCTATACAAAATAAATATCAACAAAGCCACAGAAATGATAGGGTGGTGGTTTGAATAGGTATGGCCCCAATAGACTCATATTTTTGAATGCTTGATCCATACATAGGAATTGTTTTAGCTAGGGTTTCTATTGCTGTGAAGAGACACCACGACCATGGAAATTCTTGTACAATAAAATATTTAATTGAGGCTGGCTCACAGTTTCAAAATTTTAGTCTTTATCGTCATGACGAAACATGGTGGCATGCAGGCAGACATGTGCTGGAGAAGAAGCTGAGGGTTCTACTTCTTGATCTGCAGGCAACAAGAAGCAATCTGCCTCCACAGTGACATAATTCCTTCAAGAAGGCCACAACACACAAAAAAAAAATCCAACAAAGCAACACCTTCACATACTGCCGCTCCCTATGGGTCAAGCATTCATACACATAAATCTATGGGTGCCAAACCAATTGAAACCGCCACAGAGGATGGCTATAATAGAAGATGTGACAAATAGGAAGTCATTACAATCCCCAGATTCTGTGGGAAAAGGAGCACTCAATTGAGGCGATATGCAGCAAAGTGAAAGAGACAAATAAATGACTAAGATAAATTTCTTGCTAATATTGAGTTCTCGGTAAATATTTTTATTGTGATAGTAGTATAATTATTTCAGGTATGTAATTTATATGTTGCATTCATTATTTTAACCATAAAAGATTACATCAGGAAAAGGAATAGAATGATTGAAGTTTAGTTGTTAAAAAAAGAAAAAAGAAAAACCAGAAACAAGCACAGGACTTGAGTCATAGTAGAGCATGGTTTCTCTAACCTTATTAAATGCATCTTGGAAGCTCAGTGTTGAGTACTGCTTTTCTGAAACTTGTTAATCTATTTAAATTGTATTTATAATGTGTTATAAAGGATGCATTGGTTTTACTAAATCTGTGAGCTTATCAGTGTCCTAATAGCTTCCACTATTCCTTAATTCGCTAGTAAGATTTATGATGCCTGTCCTACTTTGTTTTTCTATAGTGAGATAAAATAGACAAACACCAACTTGAAGAGGAAATGGTTGGTTTTATATTACAACTTCAGGGGTGCCTAATCCATCACTGAGAGATGTCAGGACAGGAACTCAAGCAGGAGCAGAAGCAGGAATCATAGAGAAATACTTTGTGCTCAGTTGATTCTCATGGCTTGCTCAGCCCGCTTTCTTATAAAACCCAAGACCAACTTCCTAAAATGACACCACCCACAGTGGTTTGGATCTTCTCACTGCAATCATAAATCAAGAGAATGACCTCACAGACTTGCTTGTAATCCACTCTGATGGAGATATTTTCTCAGTTGCGGTTCCCTCTTCCCAAATATCATAACTTGTGTCAATTTGACAAACTACCAACCAGGTAATGGCGCTGAATGCTACACAGAGTGTAAGATGAAGCTTACACTGCATCTGCATTTTAAAGTGGATGTAATTATTCATCTGTCTTTCAATAGTGACAGAATCAGTCTCAAGTACATTCCACCCAGAGAAATAAGGCAAAATGAATCAAAGTAAGGCAGGTGTCTTAGGCTTCTATTATCGTGAAGATACACCGTGACCACGGCAGCTTTTATAACTGAAAACATTTAATTGGGGATAGCTTACAGTTCAGAGGTTTAGTCCATTATTGTCATGGTGGGAAATGATGGCATGCAGGCCAACATGGTGCTGGAGAAGGAGCTAAGAGTGCTACATATTGATCTGCAGTCCTCAGAATTAACTATGTCACTGGGCATAATTTAAGCATGTATGAGACCTCAAAGCCCACCCCCACATTTCTTCCAACAGGCCATACTTCCTAATAGTGTCACTCCCTATAAGGGTCATTTTCTTACAAACCACCACAGGACAAAGAAAGCATGCTGAGTAAGAGTACACCTAAAGCTATTTATATCAGCACCCAAATCCTGACTCACCCCTCTTTGTTCTGGTGATATGCCCCACTGCTGTTCTCCTCCCTAACTTGATGTGCATCTATCTCCTTGACACCAGAGAGGTATTTACCCTGTAGTGGGTTTTCTGGCAACATGCCTCATTAAAGCTGCTTCAATTATCAGGATAAGATCCTCATCACTGCCTCTCAAATGGTTCCCCATTCTGAAGCACTTCTTTAATCTCTTTTCTTCAGTTCCTCCTTTGTGTAATTAAGTCTCTCTCTCCCTCTGCCTCACCAATCTCTCTCTGCCTTTCCAGTCTCTCTTTCTCTGTCTCTGTCTCTCTCCCCCTCTCTCATGCATACACACACACACACACACACAAACACACACACACACAGACCACCCCTCCTGAAAAGATCCATTTGTGGCAGACCTCTTCTGCTGCCTGCTGAAGTTAGCACCATTCAGTTATTTTTAGTGTTATCTCTTTCCTTTAATTAGCACAGCCCTAAATTGCATATTTTGTTCTTAAGTTTTACACAGATTAAGATCTCCCAGTTCCTTAGTCATTGATTTTGGATGTTGCCCCGAGTTTCCTGCAGTTCATTTAAATTCAGTTCACTACAATATGCCAAAAATAAATAAAGCACAGTTTTCTAACATCTAATCACCCAGCTCCACCTGTGAACCTTTTGAGGATTCTAAACCTCTGAGAAAAGGGGGTGGGAGGTAAAGGCAAAGTTAGCATACATTTTCTTGGTAACCCTATTCCATACTACTGCTTCCCTGTCATTATGATCCCCATAATTCTTTCAAGAGAATGTTTGCTATGCATCCATGAACCCCTTTATTTTTGCATCTATACATTTAAGTAAATATTTTTATAAGGATGTGGAAGTGTCTATAACCAGTCATTTTTTCTTTCTTTAAAACACATTTTCATTTCAACACAATTATCTCCAATTAAATGGAAGAGATGGGCATGTTGCCCTTCATGGAAACTTTACTCGTCTGTTTGGATAAAATTCATTTTTAAGTACTGGAAATGGGTTAGAGTGCTGAGAGGTTGCATCCGGAAGGATCACAGTTGCTTGTTCCACTCTCCCACTCTCTCTCCCTTCCTTTGATGTCAACTTGGTTCTCTTGATAAATTAAAGGGTTGGGAATCCCCTATTTCAACTGTCAGGAAATCACTTTGCTTGGCGTTTTGCATTTTAAAAGATACTTTCTTTCTCAGTTCACCAGTTGTTTTTCTCCTCAGTTCCAGAACTGGAAGATTCCAGCATCCAAATTCTACATAATGTAAAGTGGTTTTCAAAGTTTCTTTTCTTTAGATTCAACCATTTATTTTACTATTGCTCTCAATGTGTGCCCACAGCTCACTGTTTTGATTCCTGTAACATTATACAAATATTTTGTCTTTTCCTCCTTATTTCCTCCTGTAGTTAAAATACCTTGGGTTCCAATATAGAAACTAGTTGTATATCCCGTATTTTTTTAACCACACAGGATGGAAATGTTGATGAGTTAAGATTGGTTTCTGAAACTGGAATATTACGACCCTTTTAGCATCATTCCTTTTAAGAGATAAGTTCTCATTTTTTTTCAAACACAAGCCTGTATATTTGTGTGTTTCAAATCAGTTGTCATCACTAGTATCTGAGTATTAAATAGATCTAAATTGGAGATCATGCCTTAGAAAATATAATTCCTTATTCTAACTGAATTTCCTTTAAACGTTCTGTTTGAGCTATCGCAATAAGATACTTGAAATATCAGATAAGCTAGAAAAAATAGGAAGTTCCTTTCTTTCTAAGAAACTGGGTGGTCTAGAAATTTGAAACCTTTTTTGTTTGTTTTGTTTTGTTTTGTTTGAGACAGGGTCCCAAAGTGTACCTCAAACCTGTCTGGCATGAAACTGTCTATGTAAACCAGAATTGCCTTCAACTCACAGAGATCTGGTTGCCTCTATCCACTGAGTGCAGGAATTAAAGCCATATACCACCAGACATTCATTTCTGCACTACTAATGACTGAGCCTAAATAGACTTTTGAATTGAACCCAATAGTTACAATCAAATTTGTAACAGCAACCACTGGAACCATTCACCTTATGAATTCTATTTGCATTGATATTGCAGGCATCTTAGTGTCAAATTTTAATATGAACCACATCTTTACGATGGAAGAGAAATTGATATGTGAGCAAATATATAACTTCTCAATTGGCCAATTGGTCCATATTATAGCAATTGGTTGCTACTTATTCACATTTGAGTACTTACACGTTTAATAATATGTAGTCTATTTTTCATTAAATTAGAGTGAAATATTTTAATATATTAGCATATAAGAATATGCCTATGTAAATATACAGACACATACATATATACTTAAATCACAGTTGTTTCAATCTATTGCTTGAGAAGTGAGAATATAATTATAATGATAATATTTTCCTACTCCTCTTGCTTGGGAATGGATTAAACATCTTAAAATAATACAATTTCTTTATCTATTTATACTAAATTTAAAGTATCTTTACAATATGCATATTGCAATGTGTGTATATGTTGCTTATATAATTTATAATAAGTATTATACAATAAATAATAAAAAACATGCATTATCCCCACAGCAAGTAGAAAACAGTTCATTTGACTACATGTCTGACTATAATAAATTTAGGATGATATCCTTGTTAGGATTCCATTAGCATTTTTAAAGAGAATTATTTGTATTTTATGTGTATGAGTATATGCTTGAATTTAATAAAGTGTGCTCTTCTCACGCCAATTGTCCAAGGAGACAAAAAGAGGATAAGCAGACACCTTGGAACTAGACTTACTGAGGGTTTGAACTGCTATGTGAGTGCAGGGAAGTAAACCTTGCTTCTCTGCAAGACCAATAATTGCCAATAACCTTTGAGCCATCTCTTCAGTCCCTCCATTTGCTTTCTTCACACATCATATTTATATCATCATAGATAATTATTAAAGTTTAGTATTACATTGTCCTCAAAACTGATGGTTTAACCATTCACTTAAGAAACTTCTATTAGTCACCTATTGTATGCCTGTGTTTGAATTAGGTGTGGAGATAGGAAAATGATAAAACAGATAAAACATTTCATGAGCTCATAATCTAGTATAGTATGCAGTATAAAACATTGAATATCCTACTTGCAGTAGTAAGTAACCTTTACAAATTGGATTGTGCTTACTGATCTAAACTGGAAAGTCTGTCATTTAAGGAAAGGAACAGCTTTCCGTATAGTAGGAAGTAAGTGGGTAATGTTTCAATGATTAACAATAGGGTTGATGGTAGTGAAGAGTAGGGTTTACATTGCAGTTGAAAGGGATTAGTATGTGCTAAAGTTTAAAGGGATGCAGCTGAAAGATGCCTTGATAAATACTAGGGCAGTTTTATATTTCTGAAATGTTCAATGCTTAAGGGAAAATTCCAAAATTCGGGCCAGAAAAGTAGCTTATGATTGAATTATGTGAGTATTTAAAAAATCAATCCCCAGGAATCTAATTTTTCTATTATCTTAGCTACATATGTACTCAAGGCTCTTTTTTACTCAGGGATTTAGCAGAAGTTCATGTTTTTGAAAGTTGTAACATCACAGAATCATCCATTTTTTTCAACAATTTTCAATCTTCTATTAATCACAAAGTTGCAAAGAGAAAGACCACTGACCCAAATCATCATGACCAAATTAATTCAAGCAAGCAATTAATTAAAGCAAACATTTTTATTCGGGTACATGGACTGTCTTACACTAGAAGCAGTGTTCAATAGATCAACACTGGACAAAGAAGACAGGGATATTTTGGTTTGTTTTTGTTTTTTTTTGTTGTTGTTGTTTAGGTGTAGGTAATTTCTAAATGAAGAATTTGGTGGTCAAAAAAATTGGTGTTACTGGAGGAAAAGAAGTTAGCCATAATGGCCTGCTGTAACAAAGACATGATTGTAAAGTGATCATAACAAGGTACACATAAAAAGAGAAAGTTAGAACAACCTTTTGAAACAAAGGTAGTGTTGTTATAATAACTTTTTGAAACCGAGAAATGGTCGCCATTTCCTGGAACAGGAGTACAGAACTATTTGTATTTAAGATTACAGGTGGGGCATAGTCTAATCCTTCAGAAACAGAGGTTTGATCATAAATGGGAATGACCATAGTTTGTTCTTGATATAATACAGCTTTTAAATCTAAGATGGGGGCAGACTGGTTCATCACTTCCAACTGCTTTCATGTCTATGATGTATTTTAATATCTGTAGTTACCATAATAAATCACTTGCACATGAAACAGTCTCATCAATTTGTAGAATGAGAGCCACAAGAACAGTGAGACAAATATGAGCGAGAACTCATGTACAGCCTGATTCTGCTATGTCATCCTTCATATTTTTCACCAAAGCAAACAAATAAATTATAGTTGAAAGAGAGGTTAGGCACATGCTTGTCCATTACACTGCACATCAGCTATGCACCCAAGCAATCAATATGGTTTGGACACAGCTGATATAATTTGGCGGAGTTATAATTGAATTTTTCCCTCTTAATATCATTACACCTACAGAACATCTCCCATTATGTGTCCCTCCCCATCATTCTCCAAATTACATGTTCCAAATGGAACTAATTATCTACTCCCATATAAAGCATCTCCTCATGACTGCTATCCCTTCTCTATTATAGGCACCAGTGCTTTCATGCTCCTAAATTTGCTTTCGCTGCAGTATGTTTCTTTTATTCATTCTCTTATTCCTTCCTAAATATAATCACTGAATGTTTATTTTTTGAAATTACTTGTATGTATAAGTCCATTTATATTACAGATATACATTGTAGAGTTCATTTGAATATAATAAAGACTCAGTGAGCAAATGAATGAAATATGAATAAGTGTATGAATAGACAACTGTTCTACCTCAAGTAACTTAAAGCTATAGTAATGAAAGATATCTCTTCTTATATGAGAGAATGTCTTTAAAAAGTCTCTTTAATTATATTATAACATTTCTTAATTTAAAAAAAATATTCTCAGCTGATTGCTTTGAATGATGTTTGGTGGAGATATACCTGGTAGTTGTAGATCTATGAGATCACCTAAAGATATTAATGGACAAATTGAAGGAACACATTGACTAAGGTACTTCTTGAAACAGGATTTTGGATTTTTGATATTTGTTGGATGTTATTGTCAATGAGAGTTTTATAGTTCAGACGTATACATATACATGCATAAAATATTACAGAGTCATGTTATTAAATTGACAAATCGCATATAAACAACAAGGGGGAAATAAAAACAGCAGTTTTCTTACTAGCAAGCAAATAAGTATAGCATAGGATAAAATTTTAATGAATAATATAAATAATCAAGGTCCTTTATCTCAAATCCTGTAAGTGGAAATAGAGATGGTGTGTTCTAAAGTAAGATATTAGATAATGTAAACATATTTTTTAAAACAAAGAAGAAAATGGCATCTCAACTATTTAAAAAAGAATGACTACAGTTATTTCATAAACAGAAAAACCCTCTTCATTTCTAATATTTTTAGCTACAATTTATCACATGTAAAAATAGCTTGAAATTTCTTATCATGTCATAAAAGCATTTTTGTTTTGTTGACATAAGGTCCGAAAGTTTTATGTATCCACATTTGTCCTTCAAACTTTCCTTGGCCGTGCAAGCAGTATATTTTCTCTTTGGGAAAATGGGGAATAACTGAATTCCTAGGTTAATTTTATAGGTCATAGTACTGTATTTTAACACCCATGATCCCTTTTATGAGGAATCAGGGAAATAAATATGTGTGTGTACATATATATGTATAAATCTGTGTATATATATTGTTTCTAAACCAAATAATATCATTTCTGCACCTTGCTGCTGTGAATATCAGATTTATTGTCCTAATTAGGGAGATAAAGGCTCTAGAAGGATATAAGAACAAATTTTCAGGAAGATTAATGTGGAAATTAAGGATTGAAAGGATGTGTTGATTAGGTCCAAATTCAGCTTCTGGGGATTGGTAACCCAATTAAGAAATCAACATAATTACCTGAATACCCCAAATTATATTCATTTGACTGATAGTCATTTTTTTTTCTACAATTTGTGTGTGGCAGGGTAAAGACTGAAGTTACCCTTCAGTTAACAAGGAATATTTTCGTCATTTCTTCCTAATGTAGTAAACAAATAATAATTAAACATCTATCATGTGCATAGTAAAAGAAACAAGTGTTCTTCTAAGCCAGAATACTTGTAGAGCAGACTAGAATGTTTACAGAGAAGGCATTTGACAAAGGATAAATGAGCTGAATATTTCTCTCACATAAGCAGATTGTCCAAATAGAAATAGAGACTCATGTAATTTCCTGATGGGTTCTGCAATATACATAACTTAATTATTTCATTTATAAATAATTAAAAATTAATCTTGTGGAAGTATTATGACATGGCAAACATTAAGCCAAGAATTTTCCATACGGTATCACATTTAGACTTTAGATGTGAATTTTGATGCACATTATTAAATAAAATAAGATAACAAAACATTCCTGCTAATAGGGGCACATCTTCTGATATAGTCATCCCATTTCCCCAAAATAAAATACTGAAAATGGTACAGACTATGTACCATATGCCACAATTAAGACACTAATTCATTTCATTAAAGGAGTAAGTAAAGAACTCAAAAGGCCTGCTACTGGGAAATGTTTAGACTATGAAACTACAATTTGTGCATCTGTAATGATGCAAATATCATCAAGCTGTTGACGTAGAGTTACTTTTTATTTCAAATTCCCAAATTAATGTCATATTTGTCTGTTTTTAATATATGGGATAGATTTCTCCATCTCATCTTGATAAGCAAATTTTGCTAACATATTTTTGATGTTTAAAAATGATTGCACATATGATAATGAACTTTGGGGGGTTGGGTTTTGACTACTGATATGCTTTTTGCAGTATTTCATTTTGTGCAGTAATGTGTGTAGCCTATCACTTTCGTCACAGCCTATATACAGATTCCCCTGACAAATTATTCACATCCATTTCACAGGGTGTAGTATATATTTTGTATCACTGAAATTTTATTTTTTAGATTTTCATTGGCTGATGAAAAGTTTTAATAAAATAAAACTCCTCAGTCCAACCACTTTGGAGCTATCTATGCAAGCAGCTTGTAACAGGTTTTAATCCATTGGATGAACTCAGGAAAAACTAGCAAGCTGGCTAACATTGCATTATCCTAATTTTTATTTCATAAAGCAGAGATTTACTTTAAAATCAAAAATATATGAACAGATTGAGTCCAGATGTCTGAAGGGATTGCTTCTGTTTTCCAATGCCAAAAGAGTCTTCTGTAGGTCCTACTTTGATAATTTCCGTATTTCTCTTTTGACAGTTCTCCTAACCCTTCATGCCAGCAAACCGCAGTACTGATATATACATAAAAGTACTCTGGTATTTGGGTATTTAAATATGTCTATAGATAATTTTAAAAGCATCATTTTGTAAAACAAAAACTCACTTTTTAATCTAATGAACTTCTAATCTGAATGTATTTTCCAATCAAATTTTAAGTTTTAGTGTTAATACGAGATTATATAACCTCATTATATTTTAATAAAACAAATAAATCCAAGAAATCCTTACAACTACTGTAAAAAATTATTTTAAAATACATAACAAATACACAGGAAGAACAACTATACTTTCCTTTAATCATATGGTAAATTTTCAGTTTTTCTTCTGTAAAAATTACTTTGAATGAATTTATTCATGCAGTACCAAAGACAATTATTGTTAACATCAGCAGAAAACAGTATTTTGCTTTATCTTTGTCTCATTCTTGTAATGAAATTTGACCTTTACATCTTATAGCATTAGTCAAGTGTTAGTGAACAAAATATATTTCCTAGCAATTATTGGAAATTACAACTTAAAATGGTGAAATTGGTTATGAAATAATAACAATTATTGTCTGGACAGAAGCAACATAGACATAGAACTATTTATCTACGTGAAATTTCATACAAAGCGTGTTGAAAATACTTTAAAATTTTATTTGGTTTTCATGCAAATTATATACTAGTATTTCTGATTTATTTTTGTAATTCAACTATGAGAAATTCCTTCATAAAATGCAAAATAGGTTAGTGTGTTGTATGTGTGTATTTGTGTGTGGTTGTTGTATGGAAGCAGAACTCAGTGCCTCAAGCATATTTGTCTGGTGATCTATCGCTGAGCAGCACCCACAGATCCAGTATTATCATTGAGACTACAATGTGATGTATAGTTTCCAAAACAGAAAAAATCAGGAGCAAGCTTAAAAATGTCTTTTTGTTTTCCTTCCTTCCTTCCTTCCTTTGTTTCTTCCTCCTCTCTCTCTCCATTCCTCTACACCCCCATTTGCCTTACTTTTCTTTCCTTGTGTGTGTCTGGCACCTAAACCCAGGGCATCAATAATACTGTGAAAGTGCTATAACCTTGAGGTATATCAACAACCCTAGGAATGTTTATTTTAATGTTCTTTTTCTTCAAGCTCAGAGTTTGTCTAAATATTTTCTTTAGAATATTTTAAATGAATACATTAAAAGCAATTTTTATTTTTTTCCTTTTTTTAAAATTTATTTATTTATTAAAGATTTCTGCCTCCTCCCTGCTACCGCCTCCATTTCCCTCCCCCTCCCCTGATCAACCCCATTGAGGAGTCTTTTAATTGTCCCCATCCTCTTTATCTGCTTTCTCAATATGCTGTTTGTATTTACCACCATGGACTAGCTTTTCTCCCAAACTGTAAATTTAGTGATATAGAAAACTGTCTGATGTTGTACACTCTACAGGTCCTCTTTGGACCATGCATTGAGTCTAGCTGCTAAAGAAAGAAGACTAAATATGGAGGGTATGGATGGATAAATGGTTGGTGTGTGTATTTATAATCCTTTTGTATAAAGGATTTTTCAGGAATAAGAGACAAATGAAGTGCTCTTGAAATTCTAATTATCTAACTCATTTTAACTCATCGTTGATCACATACAAGTTAAATGGGCAAATGAAAGTTGACATGCAAGAAGTTTCTTTAGTATATTAATTTATACCATTTCAATTCATAGATGGAACTGATTTTACAATCTTTTTGCTAATATTTGATTTAGTTTAGTTTACCTTGTGTTCTGGTGTGGTTTGAGGCAGAGTCTAACTCAAACCCCAGTTTCCCTGATGTGCCACACCAGGCACTTGCTCTGTTTTGAGCTAAAAGCCCATGCAATGCAGGCTGGTACTGAACTCGCTCTATAGCTGAGGACACCATTGAACCTCCAAGGACTGAGATCACAAGTTTGTGTCCCCCTATTTTTTTTTAATTTTAGCAGTTTTTTATGTGTACTTTAAAAAATATGCTATTCATGCCAGGCGGTGGTTGCGTATGAGTTTAATTCCAGTACTTGAGAGGCAGAGACAGGCAGATCTCTGTGAGTTCGAGGCCAACCTAGTCTTCAAAGTGAGTTCTACAAGTCTCCAAAGCTATAGAAAAATCCTGTCTCTAAAAACAACAAAAATGCATTAAAATATGCTATATATGTACATAAGAATCCATAGGGACAAATATAAACATAGTAGCATATTGTCAAATCCCATATATCATGAAGCTATGAGCAAGTTTTCTCTTAACAGCACCGTCTATTATTAAGTTCCTTATCTTTGCACAGCATGTTGATAGGGAAAAACTGTGTCTTACAGTTTTCGTTACAGAACAGAAAGGGAGGTCAGATCTCATCTCAGGAGATCTCATTAGAAGCTTTTAGTTTTGGATAAACAATGCTCATTCTGTTGTAGGGTTGAATACTTTTCCTCATACAGTTCCCAGTTTTGTTGAACTTTCACACAGATTCTTACTTGAATTAGGAAATCCAAATATTTCTCTTTTATTTTCTGTGTATTCTGTGCTCTGTCTATATTAGTGTATTTTAAAATTCTTTCCATATCACATATATTGTGAGGTTGTTTTTTTTTCATTTCCTATACCCTGTAATAAACTGGAGGATCCAGGAGAGCATTTTCATGTTTTTCTTGTCTACTGTTTTGATTCTATTGTCTCGTTAACATCATTGCATAAATAAACATTTCACAAATATTTGTGGACGGAATATGGTTTCCTTCTCAAAATAGCAGTTGCTAACTTGAAACCACACCAAATACTTATTTTCAGTACACCGAATTGAACTAAGTTGGATTCTGACCAAGTGTGAGAAAAGAGAAGAATAGGGAAGGGGAAATGAGAAAAGGAACAAAGGAGATAGGAAGGGGTAAAAAGGGAAGTAGAGAGAAAATCAGTCCCATACTGGGCCTAAGGACATTAATTCTGCACTTACTATTTATCATGAGTAGGTTTCATATATAAACTGCAAAGTTAGATACTGCATGGCTTTTAGGACAATGCAGTCAGATAGTGCTTATTATTCAGTATTAAAAAAAATAAAAGCAAATCTAAGGAAATTATTAAAAATTATTTTGAAAATGCTTTTTCTGAAAATAATTATAAAGAAAATCCATGTTCTCATTATATGTAATAGCTGACCATTACACCATATATGTTAATTAAAATCAACAGAATGTATTTCAAAAGATCACACATACCAAGCCCACATGTATGATTTTGCATTCTATTGACCACTGTGAAGAAACTTTTAAACACCTACTACTTGAGTATAGGAAAGTAATTGATATCTAAAGGTAAACTGAATAAACAAAATGCTGAATTTATCTCTTAAAAATATTTGAAATTATAATTACATCCTTCCCTCTTTTCTTTCCTTTCTCCCAGTCCTTTCATGCTTACCCCTTGCCCTCTCTCAGATTCATGGCCTCCTCTTCATTAATTGTTATTACATATGAATACACACACACACACACACACACACACACATTCCAAAATATAACCTGCTTGATTCACATGATGTTCCTGTGTATATATACATGCTTTCAGAAATGATGGACTAGTCTTAGATAACTAATTTGGGCACTGTTCCCTAGTAAAGACCATTTTCTTTCTCTCGCATTCATCAGTTGCCTGTAGTGAATTCCCTACGGTTAAAGCCTCATGAGCTTTCTCCCTTCCATAATAACATCATCGTTGGTATCTTGCTTGTTCGGGTCTTGTCTAGGCAGCTCTGTTGATGAGACGTAATGGGTGTCGTTTGTTTGACATTTCCAGGAGACACAATATCACAGGAAACTTCCTGTTCCTCTGGTTCTTTACACTTGTCCCACCTTCTCTTCTTCTATTTTTTTTAAGGCTTGTTTTATTTTAATGACTGATCCACCTGAGACCACAGGCAGCCCACTCTGTACAGACTCGAGGGAAGCTCTATTTCTTGGTCTCTTCCTCCTTGGACAGAGTCTTGATGATCTCCTCCTTCCTGGCATGGGGGCGCTCCTCCTGGCGCTTTCTTGCTTCCTTGGTCTTAGACCTGCGAGACTCAGCCTGGTCAGCCAGGAGCTTCTTGCAGGCCTTGTCTGCCTTCAGCTTGTGGATGTGCTCCATGAGAATCCGCTTGTTTTTGAAGACATTCCCTTTGACCTCCAGGTAAAGGTTGTGATACATATGGCGATCAATCTTCTTGGATTCACGGTATCTCCTGAGGAAGCGGCGCAGGATCCGCATTCTTCTCATCCAGGTCACCTTCTCGGGCATTGTGGCATTGGCAGACCCTTCCGCTTTCCTATGCCCATATGCCTGCCCTTCCATCAAGCCAAAGTGCTTTTCCGGCATCGAGTCTGGGAATGGACAGTCACAGGCTTCCGGATGATCAGCCTATCTTTAATCAGCTTCCATATCTGCTGACCCACCTCTTCTGCAATGATCCCTGATCCTCAGGTGCAGGAAGCATGTTGTAAATTTATCAGTTCGGTTAGATACCACATGATCTCTTGTTCTCTGCATCCTAATGGGTTTAGAATGTTTGGTTCATTCCTCTATTTCATTTTATTTTAGTTGGTTACCAGTCCTGTTTGGAAGTTAACGATTCTGGCCTTTCCTTTATACAGACACTTTAATTCTCTTTTGAACCATGAAATGAGACATTCAGTTTTTAAGGTTTTTTTCTTTAAAGCCCTCCGAGAAACAGGAGTATTTAATAAGATTAGATAATTCCAAATAAATGGGACAATGAAAAACTATATAAAATATAGTTGATTAATGATTTGAAACTTGTGAATACTTTGGTTACCTGTTTCATGGTGATAAAACATATTAATATAGAGGGTTAGAACAGAAAACTTGTACAATGGTGATTGTAAATTAGGTAGTCCCCAAAGTAAAAGTGAAATAGCAGTAGTCAGCAGATATAATGTCATTGAATGAACTGACAATAGAAAGTAGAAGTAAAAATTTAACTTAGCACATGTGTAGGTTTGTATTCCTGTATGTGTGACAGGAGTGCAAAGAAAGTATCAACATATAAGTAATTATTTATTTTATATTTAAATGGTGAAAACATTTTCTCAGGTGTGTCCTATAATGGGTAACCTGATTTTTTTTATAGTGTCACGTGTAATATAGTCCTTCTCATATACAATCCTTTTGTTCAAACAATGCTATATGTCATTGACTTCTTTTTTAAAAACAAGCTATTATTTTATGTGTATGAGTGTTTTGCCTGCTGCATGTGTGCATATGGACGACATGAGTATTTATTTTCTATGGATGCCAGAAGAGAGCATCAGATCCCCCTAGGACTTGATAAATGAATGATTATGAGCCACTACATTGGTTCTGGGAATTGAATCCGGGTCCTCCACAAGAACTATAAATGTTCTAAATCATGGAACAATCTCTCTTGCCCTGTGATAAACTTTATAATTCTGTATTGAACCCTGCATGCTTAAAACTCATTCTGTTATCCCTTTGTCTCAAGCTTAATTTCCTTAACTTGAACTACAAGGATGTCTGCTTTTAGTCGTTCTCTTTCTTCTACTGATTCATGTTCTCATCTCCTTGTTATACTTTTAGGTGTTCTTCGTAGACTTTGAATGTTCCTCCCCAGTGTTTCAATCTGCCAAACTTTTGATCATCATTTGGAACCCATAGAAAATTTGATATCCTATGTGATACATTTCATAAAGTCTCTAAGGTAGAATTACTCTTTACTTTGATACTCTTACAACATTTTATACTAAACTATCCCATAGACTGTCAAATTACATAGTATTTTCAAATGTACTTCAACTATATCCAATTATGAACATGGTCTTGATTATTATATTGCATATATCCCATGGTGAAAATACATCCAACTTCGGTAAGAGTTTTCAAGAACACTAGTGTGGTATGTTCTTAAGGTTCTGATGGAAAAAAAATCCTTATTCTCTTTAAGTATATATTTAAAAATACTTGGAATACATGGGAAAATATTTGACACAATAAGAACTTGAATTACAAAAGTCAATTTATCATTTGTACATCCAATCACTCACTGTATATTCCCAAAAGCCACATAGACCCTTAGAATATAAATTATGGTATTTGTGGTGTGTGATCAACAGAAAAACTATACATTACTTCACTAGTATGTTATACTATAGCTTATTTTATTAACAAAGTTAAAAAAAACCCTAATCATTTTTAAGTGAAGTTGAACCATTATGTGAATGTGCTATGTGCTAATTTACAATCTTGTTCCCCATTACAGTGAGCCCTCCATTGTAAACCTTGTGCTTCTACTACAGAGTGGTATGGAAATGAATCCTGCATGCTTGAGAGAGTGGAAAGGGAAGAGGGTGAAAAAGAGGGAAAGAAAGAAAATAAGAAAGATCAAGAGAGAGACTTTATTGAGTCATTATATCATGTTCCATATGAAGCATCTGCTTTTGTGGAATCTGACAGATTCTAGGGGAGGCTTAGAGTGACATAAAGCCACAGGATGGAGTCTCCCAGAATCTAATAGGACAGAGGGAGATGCCTAGAGCACTCCCAAAAACCTGAATGCAGTTTTTTGAAATGTAAAGAATTTATTCAGCCCTTCTGAATGTAAACTTGAAAATTCAACAAGTAAACTCTAGTGAAGGATAAATCATGAAAATATGTTATAAAGGGTAGAATACAGCCAGAAGATACAGCTCCTTTTCATCTTCATCTTTTTCCTAGAGCTGACAACATAAGGCTAAAAGGAAGTTAGAATAAGGGAGAAGGAAAATTTGTAATTCAGAGTTTAACACTTACTATCAGTTGAAGAAGATCAAGTTCAGGACATGTTCTTACTCCTTTGATTTTTGAAATCAGAAAGCAGTTCCTTTTTGTGAATTTGCAGGAGTTATGCAATAAATGTTGTTGCAAAGTGTTTGAAAAGCATGTAACACACACAAAACAAATTTCTTCCAATTCTGGTCATAGGCCTTATGAAATTTACTTTTTATGCCTAAGACTTAAAGGGCAATACATAGATTAAAAACAAACATTAAAACAAAGCTTACATTGTACCAGCAGTCTTTGATTGAAAAGAAATAAAATATTTCTTTCATTGTAAATTTAGCCAATTGTTTGTTTAACATATCTTGACATGAATGTCATACCAGTGAAAGAATTTCATGGTCAGTGATAAAGATTATAAATGTAAAAATATAAAGGTGAACAGAACATCCAGTTTATATATAAATACTGAATGTACTCTTCCACTCAACAGTCACGTTCACTGACTGGCTCTGTCTTAATTAGTGCCCACCCAACATTTCTAATAATAGAACACTGGAGAATTATTTATATGGTCTATTATCCTTACTACTAATACTTTCTAGCACTGGGCAGCGTAAACCTGCCTACATTTGTCGTGATCTGGATTTTCCCAATGTTTTATCCATTATACATGTTTCAGTAAAGTTTGTTCAAGTTCAGCCTGGTAGTTAGAATTGTGTGTATTGGAATTCCACTCTCTAAATTTGTATATTTATGTAAAGGTTATGGGATATCTGACTTTAAGATTCATACTTAGATTTTTATGAGCCTTGGCTTTCATATAAAGTAGTCATAACTGTAATATGCCATAAGCCTATTGTAAACAAGAAAACCCTTCAGTGTGTTTACCAACACCTTCTAAGTTGTTTTTGCACATAAATGTCATTAGAAGGCTATTAGAAGTCAAATGTTTTCCTGTAGCTCCAATCTGAAAATTTATTCTGATTACTTGGTGTAGCATCCATTTGTTTTGAATGTGTCTTTTGTTTTTCCAGAAAGCATTTAGACTACTTAATTATTTGATGGTTTTATTCTTTGGAGCATCATTTCTTCATTTTCAATGGTTCTGCTTTAATCACTGAAGTCAAAGTCTATAGTCCTAGTCTGTTCTTAGTCTTCCCCAAATTACTAACAAAGTCAAGCTGAAAGAGATTTTCGTGGTTACTGAGTCACTAGGGTAGTCCCTCTTCAGTTGTTTTTCAGTGATAACATTTATTATTTCATATGAGACATGGTCTCATACTGTAGTTCAGGATGGTTTGAAACTCATTGTAGACCAATCTGGTATTGAATTCTGGGCAATCCTACTTTCTCAGCTTCCGATCTACAGGCATAATAGATAAAAATCTTCATTCCCAGAAGGTAATGATATTTGATGATAGGCTATGCACCTCTTTCAATAAAAAGACTCATTTTTGTTGTAATTTGTCATTATTTTATTACTTATGTATTTATTCATTTATTTAATTTAATTGTTCCTGAGGCAAGACTAGAGAGTGCCTAGCTCACTTGGTAGCTGATCACCAAAATCACTAGTAGGAAAAGAGACAAAGAAGAAGTGGGGGAAAGGAAATAATGAGTTTGTTACTAAGCTGGATATTGGCGTAGAAAGCTGAGCTCAAAGCTATGGACCTCCTTAGGGGAATATTATAAATAAACATAAATATACCTCTGAAGGACAGGACTATGGGGAAATCTGTCTTTGCTTCTTATGTTGCCAGGAACATAGAAACCTTACATAGGAACATAGGAGTGTTACCAATAACATCAGATTTTTGGCCATGTATAGGATGAGTAAGTTTCCATGAAATTGGAAAAAAAAAAAACAAACCCTTGAAGCAGAAACAGTAAGACATGCAGTGGCGCTTGACCTAACAGACCTTCAACATGCCCAGGGACTTTCCATCACAGAGATAATAAATTCAAAAGTGTGTCTGGTGGGATCAGACATGTCAGCTACAGAGCACAAATTGAATTTCCCAATTATCTGATGCCATGATCTTGTTTGACAAGGAGATGAAACGGGCTCTGTCTCATTGTTGAATTCTTCACATCTGATACATGTGGTTTAGCTTCATTTTGCTGTTTAGTATTTGAAAGCTCTATAGCCTATTTTCCATAATCTAAACTGTGATGAAATCAGATGCATTTATTCTAAATTCATACCTTGATGTTGTGTATGTAGCAAGTACTCAAAAATGACTACTTAAAGGGATGATTTTCAAATGATTTTCTGATTTATGGAGAAGCATAGTGAGTGCAATAGAGCCCCCAGCAAAGAAAACGATTCCACAAAGTTTCACAGGGCCTGTCAATGATTTGTACAGTAGAAGTGCCATGGAAAATGTTAACAGAGGTCACTTTTAAACTATGTGAACAATTATTTTTTATAATAATAATTGTATTTCCTCCCTGGTGAAGCCTCTGTCTCCTATGATTATTAAATTTCAGGACAAAATAACCCTTAAATACTAAGAGAGCAAGGCTTTCTAGTGAAACAAATGTCCTGTTTCCTTTGAGTTGACTTGTCATTCATTTGAACACACACACACACACACACACACACACACACATATATATCACTCAGATAAAAATATTTTAATCTTTCTATTTTATATAATAAACAACTATGTTTACTAATTTCCATTGATTAGAACCCACTATACACTCTTCCATGATTTCATTATTTTCACAAGGGATAGCCACAGACCTTAATTTGCTTTTCCTGATCTTGGCACACATGAATGTATTACTAAATAACTTTTTTCACAATATTTTTCACTTCTTATAATTAGAATCACATTGTATCTATTCTTTTGTGACAGATTTTTTTCCACAGTCAGCATTAAAGTGCCAAGCTTCATCACTGTCATTGGCTAGGTATATTTTATTAATTTTTAGTGCTATTTTCTATTATAGGAATAAATCTACAATTTATACATTTTTCTTCTTTGTTTGCCTCGTACAGATACTACTTCTTGTAGAGGACTTTGGGGAATGAGATTGTTGAGTCAGTTGTTAAAATATGTGCCCTTGGTATCTCCTTTTTCTGTACTTTGGAAAGTTGACCATTGTGAGGTACATGTACCTGACTTTCACTACAGCCGATGTTATCTCTTGGACTAATACTGTACAACTGGAATGCATATTTAGTGGAAGAAGACAGGGCACATTTTTACTAGCCCTTTGTTCCCCAATCACTTCGATGGGCAGAAGCTGCCTCAATTTTTTTGTTTGTTTGTTTTGGTTCCATTCAGACATTTCTGGTTTTGAATGAATATCCCCAAATCCACATTTATAAAATGAAGTAAGGCTGTTTTTTGTTCCATTTTCTTCCTTCCTTTCTAACCTCTACTTGTTTTTTTGTTTTTTGTTTTTGTTTTGTTTTTTTAACTGTTCTGCTTTTATTTGAAGATTTAACACATACAGATTCATGTAACCTTTATGCTGATCAGGAGGCAGGAAAGTTCTGTCACCTCAAGGAACTCAATGCAAACCCACTGTTATCACATCCTGGGCTGTAATCTCTTTTTGAGAATGCCATTAATAAAATTGTCCACATATAACCTTTGCAGTTTGATTCCTTCACTCCTGAGTATCTGTGAGATGTGTCTATTAATTACATCAATACCCATCATCTAATAGAGAATTAAAAGAATTATTGGAGGTAATGAAGCAAATGGACTTAACAGACATCTATAGAACATTCTACCCAAATAGGAAAGAATATACCTTCTTCTCTGCAGCTCATGGAACCTTCTCAAAAATTGACCACATACTCGGAAGCAAAGGAAACCTCCACAGATACAAAAAAATATCAGTGTCCACCTGTGTCTTATCAGATCACCACGGATTAAAGTTAGAAGGCATCAACCACACTACCCCCAAAAAACCGACAAACTCATGGAAACTGAACAGTCAACTACTGAATCACACCTGGGTCAAGGAAGAAATCAAGAAAGAAATTAAAGTCTTCCTCTACTTGTTTTAAAAAATAAAGTGACATTCAGTTTCTTCTTGGACAGTAACTGAGAGGAATATTCATATATTTAAAAAAGTGATTTCAAACGATCTCCAAATTGGTTATACCAACTTAAATTCTCACTAACTTCACAAAATTCAGTTTACCCAAATTCTCACCAGCACTTGATAATGACTCTTTCTGTTATTCTATTCATTATATGTCCAATTATGGTTTTAATTGGAATTTTAATCATTAAAAATAAATTTGAATGTTTTTTCATAGTTAATTTTTTAATTCAAATTTCAAATTCAAATAATTCATTATCCAATGGAAAATGATAACTTTCTTTTATATATAAAACTCAGATTTAAATTTCTAATTTTTACATTTATTTTTAAATAAGATGTGGATTTAACATATGCAAAATTTATTTTATGATATTTATTAATTTATTAATTTGACATATACAGATAAAATTTTACATGTTTAATCTTATTATATATGAAAATAAAGAATTGGAATGTTGTAGAACTAGAATAATTGAGGAATTTTACCCTTAGAAAATTAATTAGTCTTAGAAACTTTAAAATATTTTTCTCCTCACTTACCTTATTTCACTATTATCTATAGATCAATTACCAAGTTTCCATTAAAATACATAGTATGTCATTACTTAGAAACATTACTGGCATTCATTTCTTGTCACTACTATCAGGACTATTCATTGTCAATAAATGACTTTAATCATATCACACCTTTGAGAAAACCTACTTAATAAAAAATTAGAAAACTTTTAGAACAAAATCTCTAAATTGATACTGGATAATATATAGGCATAATATGGAAATTTTCCCTTTATTCATTAAGTGTATGGGTGCAAATAAATGTTAGTCTCCTATACATATAACAATATATCTTTAAGTTAACCACTATGATGTTTAATGAGAACATTAAAAGTCCTTTGGTGAGCTCCCATTAGATCAGTCCCACCGTCTCCGTGGATGGATTTACCACTCGAGGTACTGACTTCTTTCCTCATGTTCTCCCTTCTTCTGCTCTTCATCTGGGCTTTGGGAGCTCAGTCCAGTGCTCCAATGTGAGTCTCTGTCTCTATCTCCATCCCTCTCCAGATGAAGGATCTATGGTGATATTCAAGATATTCATCAGTGTGTCTATGGGAGAAGGCCAGTTCAGGCACCCTCTCCTCTGCTGCCCAGGGACCTAGTTGGGGAAATCCCCTTGGACACCTGGGAACCCCTCTAGAGCTAAGACTCTAGCCAACCCTAAAATGGCTCCCTTGGTTAGGATAACTTCTTCCCTGCTCCCAAATCCACCCTTCATCCATCTCAATTATCCCATTCCCCCAAGATCCCCCCAATCCTCCCCTTCTTCCTTCTCTTTCCCCATCTCCCCTACCTCCCAATCCACCCCAACCCCCCTGCTCCCAACTTTTGCCCAGTGATCTTGTCAACTTCCAGTATCCAGGAGGATAACTATATGTTTTTCTTTGGGTTCACCTTCTTATTTAGGATCACCAACTATAGGCTCAATGTCCTTTATTTATGGATAGAATCTGCTTATGAGTGAATACATACCACATTCCTCTTTTTTAGGTCTGGGTTAGCTCTCTCAGGATAGTGTTTTCAATTTCCATCCATTTGCATGCAAAATTCAAGATGTCATTTTTTTTTTTTACCGCTGAATAGAACTCTAAAGTATATATATATATATGCCACGCCTGCTGTATTCATTCTTCTATTGAGAGGCACCTAGGTTGTTTCCAGGTTCTGCCTATTAGAAATAGTGCTGCTATGAACATAGTTGAACAAATGCTCTTGTGGAGTTGCTGGATCCTGAGGTAGGTTGAGTCACAGTTTCCTGAGAAACTGCCACACTGATTCCCAAAGTGGTTGCACAAGTTTGCAGTCCCACCAAAAATGGAACTCACCAAGGCAAGCTGGACTGGGTCTGAACAAGCATATGATCAAACCGGACTCTCTGAATGGGGCTAACAGTGAGGGCGAACTGAGAAGCCGATGGTAATGACACTGAATTTTGATCCTACTGCATGTACTGGCTTTTTGGGAGCCTAGTCTGTTTGGATGCTCACCTTCCTAGACCTGGATAGAGGGGGGGGGGGCTTGGACTTCCCACAAGGCAGGGCATCCTGACTTCTCTTAGGACTGGAGAGCAATGGGGGAGGGAAAGGGAGGATGGGAGGATGTGGAAATGTTAAATAAATAAATTAAAAAAAAAGGAAAAAAAAAGTCCTTTGGATAGGAAAAAATGTGAACATAACGACAATGATGGTAGGCAGAGGCTGCTTGCTTGTTTCCCGGCCGCTCAGACCCGAATAATCACACAATCACTATATTAATTATAACACTGTTCGTCCAATGACTCAGGAACATTTCTAGCTAGCTCTTACATCTTGAATTTACTCATGTCTACTAATCTATGTATCACACAAGGCTGTGGCTTAATGGTAAGAATCCAGCGTCTTTCTCCTTCAGCAGCTGCATGGTGTCTCTTTGACTCTGCTCACTCTCTTTCTACATCTCTGTTCAGATTTTCTGCTTGATTTTACTCTGCTAAAACATGCCCAAAATAGCTTCTTTATTAACCAGTGGTAATAAAACATAATCACAGCATACAGAGGGGAATCCCCCATCATCTCCCCTTTTCTGTTTAAACAAAAGGAAAGTTTTAACTTTAACATAGAAAAATCACATACACAAACAGTTATCAAGCAAGAATTATAGTTACAATATTTAGCCTGTTTACATATAACAAATTAAAAAAATACTCTATAATCTATCCTATCTTTGTGAGTCTAAAGTTTTATATTTAATTGTTCTTTTATCATTAACTATGGAAAACTATAACTATCTGTCTTCAATCCTCCAAAGACCCCACAAGGATATAATATTACCTAAGTAAACAAGAAGTGTATTGTAAGCAACTTCTAAAACTCTAGAATTGACAGAGACATCTTGTTGCTTGGACAGTCACCCAAAGTTCTTCTGTAATGTTAGGGCATCCATCTTCAACCTACAGGCCCATAGTATCCAGCATACTTTTCCATGAAGCAGGATACTTGAAGATGTGTTCTTTCTTGTAAGGACAAAGTTCATCAGTTGCTTTCTTCTGTGTCATTCAGAATGTCTAGCAGACACTTTCATTAAGTAGGAACCCTGAAAAACCATCCCATATTTTAGAAAATTTAGCAGTCACATTTATGTGGGTTCTGCATATCCAGTTCATACAGCATACCATCAAGCAATCCAGACAAGAGTAGGTTCTTGCCCAAATGGCTAGCCTTGTAACAATGAAGGCAAATTCCATAACAAGTTCCTTAAATACTCATCAACTTCTCTGAAGTAATTGATGCTGCCAGATGTAGAAATGACTCACTGTTGAGAAAAGTTTAAGTCCTTAAAATATTTTAAATGCCATATTCTGTGGTTCTTTGAAAGGGCTGAAGAATTCCTATCCACCTGAAATATATCTCTGTACATCTAGAAAACCTAACTAACATGACTACAGTTTGACTATTATATATGATCATCTATTAATACACATAATACCTTAAACAAGAGTAGAAATACATATACACAGTATAACAAAATCAGCCTTAATTATGTATTAACAGACCAAGATCCATACCAATGCAAAGTATTCATCTTTATATCATATCCCCCTTATTGTATATTTTATATATTTACTATGATCATAAATCACTTATAATCAAGCCCCTTTAAATGAAAAAATAATATATTTTTTCATAAATAATTTGGGAACATGGGCAAAGTTTTTTCCAAACTGTTTCTGCTTGTGGGCAAAGTATTTTATGGTTCATGGAGACCCTTTGTGGGATCTTGTTCCATCAAACCACATTAGCCAGGAAGCAATCCACAGGTTCTCATCCTCTGTGGGAACAAAAGCAAAATCTCTTTCCTATGCAACATTTACTTAGAACCAAATTGTAAAGTCAAGATACCTTTATGTTGGTTTAACATAGCAGTCCCGAGAATCAAATGTCTCTTTGCAGTCAAAAAATTCAAACGAAACACAATAATATACATAATCTAGACTTTTCTGTATATCATCCATCTTTGAATGACTAATTTTTCTTTACACCTTTAATCTATGACTGTCTGTACTCTTTTATATAACTTTTACTATTTCTTTAAAGACTTTTATTTTTTAAACTATTTCTTTTTATAACTATCTATACACTTTTTCTCCTCTCTCCCAAGCCATGATACTTTTTTTTAAACACACTGTGTCTCATTTAGATGTCTTTTATATCTGAATTTGTCCTATTGTATATCTGAAATCCTTTCTGACAAGGAACATTTTAAAATGGTAAGCAGCATGGTTGAAGCAGCCCTGAATGTTGACTCCACCTCTCTTGGCCTTTCAATATGACAGAGGTAAGTTTACCCCCAGCTCTGGGACTGCTGGGTGGAAGCTGTGCTCATCACCTCAATTCTGGGAAGCACAGCATAAACCCTTTTTGTCTGAAGAAAAGGTAAATCTGCCATGCAGCATGCTGCAAGGCATGAAAATATCTCTGTGTATGGTGGCAGGAATCCTCCATGCTCTCCTGCTTGTACATGCCTAGCAGACCTGATCCGGCAAGTTGCTTAAGCAGAGAGTGCTGAGGGTGGTGGGCTCTCAGCTATTTTCATCCTAATCCTGAGCAGATGGACAAGAACCCGGACCCGAAGTGGGTGACGGGCCATGCTAGCTAGTTAGCCCAAGTTGATAGGGCAACATTTGTAAGTGGAAACTGCTCTTTCTTTCCTGGCTGTCCAGACCCGAATAATCACACAGAAACTATATGAATTATAACACAACTTGGCCAATAGCTTAGGCATATATCTGGCTAACTCTTATATCTTTAAATAAACCATTTCTATTATTCTGTGTATCACCACCAGGCTGTGACTTACTGGTAAAGATTGGGCATTTGTTTGACTCTGCCTCCTCTCTTTCTATATCTTTGTCTGGATTTTCTGCCTGGTTTTACTCTGCTAAGCCATCTCTTATGCCTGGCTATATGCTGCCTTACTATAAACTGAAACAACGTCTTTAATAACCAATGGTAATCAAACATATTCTTAGCATACAGAGGGGAATCAAGCATCAAATGACCTCAATATTTAATTCTACGAATCATTATTCAGGGTTTTTATAACATGAACAAGGTATGGTAGTGGACACCTGTAATCTCAGCAATCACAGGACTGAAACTGGTGAAGCCAAAATTTGATAGCCATCTAGATTACATGGTGAGCTCAAGGCCTGCCTGAGTTTTGTAAGAGACACTATCAGACAAAGAAACAAACTCTACCAAAGGTAGTTTTATCTGTATCCCAAACTAGTATATCTATAGACTGATTTTCATGTTATAATCATAATAGTAAATCATCAAGATTAAGATATGCTAAATATGTTGTTCTAGTCCTACATGAACATTTTCATTTAAGCAACCATTGAGGAGGTGAAGTATATTTTTGAGTTAGTCTAGAAACTAACTTACAGCTGTCTGATAAAGCTCCCTTAAACAGAATGACACTTGCCTTGATATTGTTTAACTTTGGTTTTATCTTGGCTAAATGAGTGTATAATTTGAGCACTTATATCTATGTATTTTTGTGTCTGTAAAATTAACAGTCCCAAAATACAGGTTACACAAAATTCAAAGAGGAAGAAATGAGGTGGTGGTAGGGCTTACAGTAGTGAAGAAGAAAGGTTTGCAAAAGAATTGCAGAAGGCCAACAAAATGTTATGCACTGCTTGGTAAACAACACAAAAGGCAGAGAAAATTTTGCATAAATTTCCAATTCAACATTTTTCTTTACTTTTTGTGGTGGTTTTTATTATGTATGGCCCACAAAGTCTCATTTGTTTGAAAGCTTTTTCACCAGGGAATTCGGCTATTTTTTAATTGATTTTATTGAGCTATCCATTTTTCTCTCTGTTCCCTTCCCTTCATCTCCCCTCCCCTTCAACCCTCTGCTACTATTAGGAGGTGTGGCCGTGTTCAAAAAGGTGTGGCCTGTTGGAGGAAGTATGTAACTGGGAGTGGGCATTAACGTTTCAAATGCTCAAGTTAAGCCCAATGTCTCTCTTTTCCTGATCCCTGCTGATAGAGATGTAAAACTTAGCTATTCTCCAGCACCATGCTTGAGTGAGTGATACCATGCTTCCCATAATGATGATAATGGAATAATTCACTGAGTCTATAAGCCTTTTAAAGTGTTGCCATGGTCATGGTGTCTTCTCTTTGTAACAACAGAACACTGACTAAGAAATTGTCTATTTTCAATTTTTTATTTGAAATTTATATATTTAACCAAGATTCTCTATAGAGGACTGAATAAGTATGGGATAAAACCGGACTCTCTGAACATGGTGGACAATTAGGGCTAATGAGAAGCCAAGGACAATGGCACTGGGTTTCGATCCTGCTGCATGAACTGGCTTTGTGGGAGCCTCACCTGTTTGGATGCTCATCTTTCTGGACCTGGATTGAGGGGGGAGGACGTTGGACTTCCCACAGGGCAGGGAATCCGGACTGCCCTTCAGATTCAAGAGGGAGGGGTAATGGAGTGGGGGGAGGGGGAGAGGACTGAGGGGAAGGGGAGAAGAGTGGGAGGAGGGGGAGGGAAATGGGAGGTGGGGAGGAGGCAGAAATTTTTTCAACAAAAATATAAAGAAAGAAAGAATAAATTTAATTGCTTAGAGGTGTTTATTGCCTTTGCATTACATACTTAGAATATATTTTGTTGTCGTATTTCTACAGAACTTTTGTCAGTTAGATATGTTTCACAGTGACAGTGTAGCAAATGAGTAAGATAATAAATCCATGTTTACACTTTGGACAAACTATCTTTTGTCCTACAAAAGTCTGACTTTCTATTACTACATCAAGAAAGTAATGTGCTGCCAGGTATGGTGGAACGAATTTGCAATACGGAATCAGCAAAATTAGTTGTTGAAGATCAGCCTTGACAACATGAGGCCATGTCTCATAAATAAATAAGCAAAGAGATAAATGGTATGAAAGACACAGGAAGAATGTAACTGTGTTTTCCTTAAGAAACTAGGCAGATCCAGTATTTATCCAGTGAGATCTTTGCATTATTCCCACCGAAATAATAACTAGATTATAAATTCCCTCATGGAATGAGTATGACATTGTAACTTGCCTAATATATATTTCATTCAAAGTACATTGAGTTACTTGTATTCGTTGAATATGGTGTAGCTTTTCTTGCTAGAAATTCTTATGGTACCAAGCTAGTCTTTGTGGCAGATAAATTATATGTAGATACATTGAAGTAAATTTTAGCATCAGAGTTATATTCAGGCTACTCCTTAAGCAATATTACACGGTTCTGCTTGAAAAGGTCACGATACTGTTTAGAAAAGAACAAGTAGTTCAGTGAGTCTATAAGCCTTTTAAAGTTTAGGGGACCATAGCTCCCCTAAATTAACTAATAGATTCCGGAAATAGGAATGTTAGCTGTGAGTGGGCTGTGGTGGTAACCGTATTTATTCTCAGCACTAGGGAGACAGAGGAAGGCAGATCTCTGGGACCTTGAGAGGTCAGTCTGGTCTTTATATGAGTTCCAGGACAGCAAGATCTACACAGAGAAATGCTGTTTCAAGAATAAATAAATAAATTAGAATGTCAGTTGCAATTAATCCTTTAAGCCAATGAGTTGTTATGTCTATAGCCCAAAAATGTTTCAACTGCTTATGTAACAAATAGCAACAATTTGAAAGCAATTCACAGACGATGACAATACATGTTACATATTCAGACTGAATCTAATGAGCTACCATAGATACACAGAATTGATATGACTTGTAATTTTTCAAATATCAACTATCATTGGAACTCTTGTGGTATTTAAGATCTTATTGTTATCATTTATTTAAAAACGGCAGGAAGGAGTCACACCATACAACAAGGCACTCATGAGAATTTTATATGAAAAAGAGAGAGAAGAGGGCAGAGAGGGGGTTCAGAAACCAATCTCCGGAGATAAGAACAGCAGAGGAGAAAAAGAAAGAGAGAAAGAGGGGGGAGAAAGAAAAAATTCGATGGGAGGTGGGCAAGGCCCACCTTTTAAAAGGGAACGTAGTGTATGTGTAAAATAGGTACTCTTAGTGGCTGCAGCTGGGACATATTCTGTCAGGACCCCAAGGGCAGGCCAGCACAGATGCCTGAATTCTAACATTCCTCCCTTTTGTTTATCATAAAAGACAAGGAATTAGAAAGGAGTAGCACATGAGGCAAGGATGAGGAAGCCGTGATCTCAAGACTGTTTCTGGCTGACTTGGGAAATGTCTATCATCTTTTGGGAACCTGAGAAAGCTGGGGTACTGTCCACATCCTTGGGTAGCTGGCTGCTGCACTTCACTGTCCATGCTTTAAGGGACCGTTCGGTGCCTCTTGGAACTGGAAGGATGCTGTTGGAGGTGAACTCAAATCAATTACCTGGAACACACTAGAACTGACAGTACCTGTTCCTTTTTCATCCCCATTGCATCACGTTAACGCCCTCTTTCTAGTCGACATACCAGGAGACACAGGTGGTTAATTTCTGATGGCAGTCAATAGTAAAAAGTGAAACAGAAAAAAAAAATTGCACTAAACTAGTATGACTGTCTCCTGAGGAAGGCAAGGAAATGTGATGGGAAAGATCACCAGGTCGAAATGGAAACAGAAATTGAGTAAAAGAAAGTGAGAACCAGTGTGTGCCGAGCAAGAGGAAGTTGACTTCCTCAGTCTCGCATATTGCAGCAAACAAACAGGACAATTATAAAGGGAGAACAGATAGAAGAAAAAAGAAAGTGGAGAACTCTTTCTCAGTTTCCCGATTGCTTGATCCAGGGAATACTGAAGCCAAATTTGATTTGAAAGGAGTGGTCAGTTGGTCTCTAAAAGGCATTCCAAAAGGGAGTAAAGTGCTACAGACACTAACAAAGTTCCCATGAGTGTCATAGAGAAGACCCAGGGGCTGTAATTCATCGGGTCCCCGGAATTCAGAGAGGATCACACTAAGTAGGCACAGTCTGTCCCATGCATTATCACACAGGAATAGGGGCCAATGGCTCTGAGTCAGACAGAGACATAGTTGCCTGGAGCCGGGACTTTGAGAAAAGCCAGAAGGCAAAGAGAAGACTGTCTTCAAGAAATGAAACCTCACATCCAGGGGAATGGTCAGATGCATGTAACCCTACCAGAGACCCAATTGCCAGTATTGAATGGAAGACAAAGCTGGCAGTAAATGAGAAAGCAGAATTGTTGCAGGTGGAAGAGAGCAGTTCTGTTGGGTAGAGCAGGTGATTAGGGTCCCAGCATAAAATGTTTGGTGGACCCTGCCACTGAGCAAACATGCTGCATGCATCAGGTCTACTGAGGGAGAGGGAATGCAGAAGAATGAAAGGGTGATACCTCTTTCCATTTATCAGATCTCTGGCAGAATGTTGCAAAGATTCCATAAAATATTGGGTTATAGAGTGCAGGAAAGCAGCCATTTGGATTGGTCTGACTGAAAAAGTAGATGCACTTCCCATGAGTGAGGTAGAGAAATAAGATCCAAATGTCTGCAATTCTTAGCATCCCAAGAATTCAGAGTATCAGAATAAGTAGTCACAGGTTGTCCCATGCATCATCACGCAAAGAGAGCTCTGAGCCTGAGAGAGCCATGTTTGCCTGGTACCAGGAAATGACAAGGCCAAAAGGTAGGAAACCATGCCTGAGAGAAGAGAAATGGATCACTCATGGGAAATAGTCAGAGGTGAAGAAGAAGGGGGCTCACCAATCATGTTGATGTTGGATGGAGGGTCCCAGTGCTCTGTTAATTGGAGCAGTGAGGCTGTCGTATGTGGACCAGGTTCTAGGGTCCCGGTGTACCTCAGGACTCCAGGAGAGCCTACCCAGTCCCAAAGCACCAATGGTGTGTATATAAAAATGACTGGAAGAACTCACACCATATAATAGAGCTCACATGGAAGGTTTATTGGAAAAGAGAAAAAAGGCAGAAAAGGTGACAGAGAGAGTGCAGAGAGGGGCACAGAGACGGATCCCTGGGCACAAGAGTGACAGAAGAGAAAGGGGGGATAGGCAAGGCGCACCTTTTAAAAGAGAACATAGCAAAAGTGCACAAGAAGTGCTCTTGTAGCTGCAGCTGAGGACATGCATAGCCTGTCAGGCCCCCAAGGGCAGTCTAGTCCAGATGCCTGAATACCAATCCTTGCTCTTTCAGACAGTCAGATGTCCAAGTAAATTTAGAATGGATTCCTGGGGCATCATTAATTGATAAGTATAATCTTGCTGATTGACAACAAACGTTGGTCTCATTGGAACTGTTGCTCCATTGATGTGATGTTGGTTATAGCTGGAGACTGACTGCTTAGATCTAGCAACTCACGTAGTAGAGAGAATAACTTTAGGTAGTTTTAAATCTAACAACATAAAGATAGAGGATCTTATATTAAAGGCTAGAAGATGGTTTTTGCTCAGATAGTTATTTTTGCCTAAGATGTTTAATATTTCTATCTGTATATTCATGTTTCCAGTGTGAAATTTTATTACCATCAAGCTAAAGTATTTTGTACAAAAAATTAGTTTAAAAGGTTTGTTTCAGTTATTTATTAAAATTACAAATATTTTATTTTTTAAAGAAGGAGTGAATTAAAGAGTCTTCATAAGCTCTATGATGATTCATATTTCTCATGGGAATGAAAATGTACAGCTCTTAGTGCTTGATGATAAAATTAATGCCACTTAGTAGAACCAAGTGTTTAAATATTATAACTTCACATAAAGCTTTATTATTGTTTCAAATATACTTTTAAAATCATTGGCATGGTTGGGCTTTTGAAAGGTCATGGATAGTTTGTACCTATAGGGCTATTTTCTTCCATTCTGATAGCTAATAGCAGGTAGAAGTGAAATTCTATAGAAGAGTCAAGCATTGTGGTGACATGCCTGTAATTAGAGCATTTGGGAAACTGATGCAGGGGGATCAAAAATTCAAAGAAAGCCTGGGTTATGTAGCATTACCCTTTCTCAAAATAAAGACAGCAAAAGAAAAAAAACACTCTATTAAATAGGGTACTGTGGAGTAAGGCAAGCCATGAAGGTTTCGGAGTAGACTATTATATAACATTACTAATAGATGAGCTATAAATTTCTCAGAGAATGTGTCTCTGAGTTCATGACTAATGGTATTTACAATCCAAAGGAAAAAATAAAGAGTTGGTTATTTCTTTTGTTTGGCTGTTTTATGAAATAGGCTTATTTAGCTAAATTCAATAAGCACATTCAAATGAATGTGCATGCAATTGAAAATTTCACATCTCTGAAGGTTCCACATTAATAAGCATTCATTCACAAGTGTTTTGTCATTTAAATATTATGTTAATTTTTTGTAATTGGATTCTTCTTCAATGTTGGAAAACTTTCTTAACTATACTAAACATTTCCTTAGAGGTATTGTTACACATTCTAAAATTCCTTTGTGCTCAGGTATTAGTGTTTGAATTGTCAACACTGAGCGTAGTTAAAATTAAAAGCCTTCTGTCAGAAAAATTGTTTTGAAGGAAGAAGGAACTTAAAACACTCTTTCTCCCCCACTAGAAATTCATACAGATAAATACCTTTATTTTTCTCCTAGAACTGAACGTACATGACAAATTGGCACAACTTAAAATGAGAATTGAAGGGGATGAGACTGATTGAGAAAACTTGATATTGAAAGGCTTATTAGCCCATACAGGGTTCGAGTCTGTCTCTTCAGTCTCTGTGAGCCCCTATGAGCCCTGCTTAGTTGATTCTGTGTCCTGTGTTCTCCTGGTAGTATCCTCCAGCCTTTGACTCCTACAATCCCTTCTCCACTTCAAGTCCTCTGCATATAACTTATGGTTGTATAGCTTGCTATTCTTGTGAACTCCCAACAATGCGAGTGTGTGTGTGTGTGTGTGTGTGTGTGTGTGGGTGTGGGTGTGGGTGTGTGGGTGTGTGGGTGTGTGTGTGTGAGAGAAGGGGCGGGGTATTTTCTGACTCTTTTGCTTGCCACTTGGGACACTTTTCCTCCTCCTACTGGGATGGCATGTCTAACCTTAAGATGTATGTTTGTGCCCACTCTTATTATATCTTGTTAGGCCATATTCAGTGAAAATCCCTGAGATGCCGGTTTTTTTTTCTTTAAAGAAAGACATAGAAGGAGGTGATCTGGGAGAGAAGGGGAAATGGGGAAGGCACTCAGATAACTGGAGGGAGAGGAAAGTGCGGTCAGCAGGTAATGAATGAGAGAAGAATAAAAGTTAAAAAGGAAAGAAAAAAAGAAAAGAAAGGCTTATTATCAATGTGGCATTGGTGCATGCCATTAATCCCAGCACTGGTGAGGAAACTGCATTTCTAAGTCAGCCTGGTCTAGAGAGCGAGTTCCAGGACAACTAGGAGCTTTATATGGAGAAGCCCAGTTTGAGAAACAAAAAACTAAAAAAAAAAAATATTAATCAAGATCTGACATAAAAACGTAAGCTGAAAATAATTCATATAATCAAACAACAAATTTCATATGCAGCCTTGCACTGACAAATCAGTCATGTGAATACCAACATGTTTTTGAAGTTAAAGACTCAAAATATTGTCAAGTGGCTTCGCAAATAAGCATTGGCTTAAGATGTTTCACAACAATGAAATGGATATCATAGTAATTAATCTCCTTATGGTAAAGCTAGGTCAAATTTCGTCAAAAGGTCAACTAATATTGAACAGGACGTTTGCTCATGAATTTGCTGCATTAGAATTTTGCTATTCTGAAGGTCAAAGGACATAATCATTTTCAAAAAATGAACGGAGCAAGACATTTTTACATTTTTCTAGAAAATTTGGGCCTTAGTTCTATTTAAATGTATACAATAAAACCATACCTCTGTCCTATATTTATTAGCATTCTAATAAATTATTCATGATTGTAATATTTATGTAGACTCCATTTTGCTTGTATGATTGATTTGGCTTAACCTACAAATTAATGTGTTCCCATTCAACCTTTGCAATTCTATATGCCACTACTCTTTCCTTCAAAGTGTCCTGAAATAGCATCCTAGCTGATCTCCCTCTTATGTTCTTGTCCTCTTCTATCTGCTCTATTAACAGCATTTGAAACAACCTTTCAGAAAGGTCAATTAAATCATCTCACCTCTTCATTAAAACTATTCTGATTCTACTAAGAGTCAATTCTGATCCTTTTATCTTGATATATATATATATATATATATATATATATATATATTGATTAAAAATATTAATCAAGATCTGACATAAAATATATATATTTTCCATATATATATATATATATATATATATATATATATATATATATGGAACATGCCTTTCTTTCTAATTTCAACTCTATTTTGATTTAGTTTCAGACAAGCTATCTCTGTCTTAGCCTTGTATATAATCTAAGCTGTCAACCAAACTGCCTATTTATTTAAGGCTCTGTCTGCCTCTTATCTTACTTTCTTTTGCTTCTGCCTCCATTTTATGAACAGTTAGATATTTGTTACTTACTCACTACATCATTCAAGTGGTTTTTCATTCGTTTATTCAGAAGTCAATGACTTTTAACTGAGAGAAAATATGTCCTTCTGCTTTATTCTGTTTAAAACACGCTGCAGATTCCATTTGACTATCCCAAAGATTCCTGGTCCTATTCAAACAATAATAATTTATAACCATCTCCATCATAAGACTTCTAATAATCTTTCTCTGGATAAAAAGTATTTCTAAACATACAGTGGTTCAAGGAAAACACCTAAGAGGTATAACTTGAAGATAAAGTTACAATAATAACTCATTGCCTCATATGATGTTATTTATGAGGTTGATAACATTTGTTACTCCTGTTGAGCTGCACACTCAGAACTTAACCAATTTTCTCTAGATGTCTCATATTTTTATAAATATATCACATAGAAATTCTGAAAGGCAAGTCTTATCTTTGTCTCTTATTCATCTAGCACCTTTAAAGATATGGCTAGAATTCCATACTATCTTCCAGTTGCTGAGTGCTTGATGGATCTTAGGTATTGTGACCAGTTAGTTACTTTCTTACCTTGCTTTAACACTCACTATTTCTATGATGTAAGTATTTTATCTTCAATTTTACATATGAAGAAGTTAAAACCAAGGCAATATAACTTGTCTATGGCCATATAGGTAGAAGGTAGAATTTGAATTGCAGCCAAAACTTGCAATGCTCAGGGTAGCATGCCATTCATATGTTCTCTTAGAAATAATTTGGACAGCAAAGGAAAAGATCACCACTCCAATTATAGTGTCCCAACAAGGCAAAGTTTTTGATTGAGAGGGCATACTAGTCACAAAATTAGAAGAAACACACCATGGCAGGAAATACACTTGGTTTTTATTCCAGTGCAGGTAGTAACTGTGTCTTTCAAGATTTGTTAGTCACCCCCCACAAAAGGAAAGGTTTAGACAGAAAGCAGTAGATGAAAACTCTTAAAGATTGTTATGAGATGCTCAAGTCTAATTCTTCACAGTTTATGGCTTCTGGTGGGGCAGAGAGTAAGGAAAGACTTGGTTTTCTTTAAGGGCTTAGCCACTGTGTGTTTGACCATACTCCAGTGAGTATACGGGCAACACAAAATGGACTTGGTATATATTTCTTTTCTTCCTCTTTTTATTGTTGTGGGAGAGGTCACCAGGACAGGTGTGGACCAGGTTTGGGAAATGAGTATGATAAGGATGCATTATGTCAAATTTCCATATAATCAAAAAGAAATATTATATTGGGGAAAAAACAAAATGAAAACCAACAAAGCAAACAAAAAATCTGAACAAAAGAAATGAAGGAAACCAAGAAATGGTTGGTCACTTAAGTCATTTAAGTTCTAAGACTCGAGCAGAACCTTTGTATGAATACAATACTTACCAGGTTAGGGACAGTTTAAAACATTTTAATAAAGATTTTACAATGTGAAAGAGATAAAAATATTTGCACAGAAGTTTCATAAAGTGGGGAGAGAGAAAAAGATTTGAATTCATTGTCATAAAAGAAAGTTTTATGGACTTATCAAAAAGACTAATATTTAATGTTTCTTACATGTTCCATGTCTAAAATCCCTGGGAATACATTCCTCCATCCTTGGTGTTACTAGAATTGTGGGGCCCTTTGTGGTCTGCAAATGATGCAGGGGAAATCAAGGTCCCCTATTGGGGTTCTTCGTCTCTTTAGTAAAAGCTTTTATAAATGGACTCAAACACAAGCCCAGAAACTACTTTATTAGTGTTTAAAAAAGGAAAAAAAACCCTAGGGCAGAAAAACTGAAATTTTCAGCAGCTACCCAGAGGAAGAGAATGGAAGGGAGAAGAAAAGGCATGCAATTTAAGGTGTCACAGAGGTCAGACACAGTGGAAAGGCAGTCACGTGGTGGGAAAGGAGGCTTTAGAAAAAGCATAAGGAAGCCCAAAGTGTATAAGGAAAGCATAGTTTGAAAAGAGATAAAACGATAAAAAAGATTATACTGTTTTCAAAGCAGGCCAATTTACAAGCTACAAGATTTTGGTGCAGTAGCAATCCTTTGGCACAGTAAGCTAGTCAACCAAGTGTTGCAATTCTGGCAAGGAAATGTGTGGTGTCTCATTAAAGAAGTGGTTATTCTGTGTATCTTTGTAGCACGGCTTAAGCTGTGGCCACCTTTCCTGGGGTGGTCTCTGGGCCAGATGATTGAACCCACCACCCTACTAGAATATTAGGTCTCTTCCTAAGCCTGAGATTTCATTTTCTTGACCAGAGGTAATTTTTGCTCTAACATTGGCTTCAGTTTAGAACTTTTTATCTTTTCAATATGACAGTGAAAATACACAAGGAAATCTGTGACCTTTAGTCTACAGTCAAGTCAGCCTAAACAATGCCAGGGATAGTCACTGTTGTGTACTGTAAATGTGATACTGTTCTTGAGTTAAATTCTGCTAAGATGGTAATTAGTGATCTTGGTTACATAGGAAAATCCCCAGGCACCACTCAAATCAATTAAAGCAGGATCCTTGCAGGTAGAGACCTAAGACTGCGCATTTTATAAGTGTCGCTTTAGAGACTGTACTATGTGATCAGGCTTGGGAAAAATTCCTGAAGTCTAAATGTTTACATGTTAGATTCCATTTCTAGTTCAGTTTCGAGAAATAATAATGTATAACTCAAGGTGTATGTTATACATATATATCTTTCACACATACCATTATGTCATACTCAGTAATCGCCTCTGTGGTTTTCCAACTTAAAATGTAGTTTGTAATTTCTAATGTCAACATACAGAACATTATTATTTTGTTGAATGTCAGTATTAAGCTATAATATAAGAACACTGTAATTTATCTAAATACACTATAGCACATAAGATTTAATTTATTCCCTGTTTGTTTTTACAAACATATTTTAGTGTATATAATATTACAGTACAAAGAATATATAAATCTTAGTAATAACTTCAGTATAGAAGTGGAAAAGGTCCTTATGTACTTAGAATATAAATGATAGAATGAGTCACATAGCTCTCAAAGGCATTATTCCCTTTTATTTGTTTGAGTAACCTTAGGGTTATTCACATGTCTCTTTTGTATATAGTGTCATTGCAGAAATTGCCATTTTAAACTCTAAGCATTTTAGGCAATTTAAAAACAATCATTTTAGAATTTAATGTGATATGCAATGCACTTTAAGTCTTAAAATATACATACTGAAATCTGTATCTATAATGTCCTTAATTTTCAAAGAACATATCAAGTATAAAGTAAATGGAGCAGCCTCTAGAAGGGTCCATATTAAGGAGAGAAATTTAATATTGCCATTCATTATTGGAATGGTACATATAATTGGGATTCCCCCCCCCCCAAAAAAAAATTATTGGAGTTTTTAAGGAACTAACTGCAAAGCTAAGTGATAAGAGCAGACTTTATTCAATTTGAATACTGAGTGTACCCAATTTGAAAACAAATACATGATTTAATATGGTTTTGGATGACAAAAGCATATGAAGAAATATAATAAATAGACAAGCAATAATATTATAGTGCTGAGTCCCATGTTGTGGTTGCAATCAATGTTTTGATAAAATAAGAAAGATATTTTAAAAGGTAAATCTAGGAGGGAAGGAATACATTTTTAAAATCTACATTGAGCATTCAGCTCTAATACATAATAAAGGACATGACAGAGCTAGTTAGAGGTGGAGAGAGCAGAACCAAATGAGTGATATTAAGTGCAGAAATAACAGAGAGAAAAGAAAATAGATGAAACCCCAATTTATGGTCTATCTAACTTCAGAGATATTAGTATTTTGCCGACTTATTTCTCATTGGATTGTATGTGCCCCAAGATGAAAAAAGATCTTTCATTTTTACCTTATTCATAAGTATGTAACTATCAGACATAATTTATATGATAAATAATTTAGATGATATTTAAGGCAGGCAGTTGAGTCATATTTTAAAAATTCTTTCTCATTTAAAAACATTCTTCAACATACTTATGTTTTGAATTGAAAATAGTTTTTTTTTCAGGTAGTATATTCTGATTAAGGTTTTCCCTCACCTAACTCTTCCAGACCCTCTCACTTCCACACACAAATCCGTACCCTTTCTTTCTCTCTTTCCTTAGAATACAACAAACATCTAAGAAATGATAATAATAATGAAAATAAGATAAAATAAAAATAAACCAGGATATGACATATCAAATAGAAAAAAGGAACCAAAGAAAAAGAACACCACATTCACAAATGCTGAGACACACATTCCCCCATGCAGAAAGCCCTAAAACAATATTGAAAATGACAATATATAATAAGTCAAGTATTCATGAAGTAAAAAAATAATGCCCAGGCAAAGTATTGTGAGACACAGAACCTCTAAAAATACCATTGAATTCATTTTCTTTTTTGGCTATCTACTCCTGGGCGTAGGGACCTAGGCAGGTCCCATTGGAGAATCCTGGTCAAGATGTGGTCCTCGCCACCACTGCCCCTTTACTATCTGGCTTCAGTCTTAGGTCCTCCTTTTGGCTGGCACCTTTTCTTTCTCTTAGCATAAGATTTCGGGTGAAATTACCAGTTTTTAAGAGTCCATCATGTCAATAGTCAGATTGTGAGATACAAGTGTCTCTTTAGTGTATCTTCACTTCTGCCAAGCTCATTATGGTAGAAATTTTATTTTAGTAGTTGTGTATTAAGTTCTCTGTGTAATGTGTAGAGTCTCACAGCAACAATTTCCTCTGAATCCAGGAATACCTATCATCTAATTCCATGGTGTTGAATCCCTTTCATGAGACTCTAGCACAAAAATTCTGATTTGTTTGAAGCAAGGCTAGTGATGTTATTTATCTAACAGGTTTATCTGCTTTCTGTTACATTGGTCTAGCCTAATCTTTTCAATTATTTCTAGATAGTGGAACTGTAGCTGTTGGTTTAAAATTATGTTCATAATATGTGTATCTATGTCTGTATGTAAAGGAAATTAGTAGTTTTGATAATCTGGAAATATGTAAATTATAGTATTATCTTACAAAGATTTATGATGAGTTTACTGCAAAAATTAATACAAAGATTGGTCAAAATACAAAATTACATATTAAAAAATACAAAATATCAATATAACTCTACATTGTCATATAACTATGTAAGGCCTATTTTATGAATTTTTATAAATCTGAAACTTAACCACTTACACTTTCTTGGGAAGATATAATGTAGAAAACAAATAAACTGATGTGACAAATCCTAAATAATTATCTTTCACACCAGTCCAATTTACTGTACACATTTTTTCTGCACTATGCATATGTATCTGAGCATTATTAGAGCATTTTCCTGTAATACCTTCCGAGGATCTATGGACAGATAGAAAAGATCTATGGAATTCTATCGAAATAATTGTTCCTTATGTTAATATTTTGCACATTATTATATGGAATTCTGTTTTATGATGGATATTATTTCAGAGTATTATTTCTCATTAGGCAATTTCAAAAGCACTTAAAATTTTTATTTCTAAATTGTGGCCACAGTTAGAAATTGTATTTAATTATGTATGTTGAGCGTTATAAATTCTAAATTGCCTTTCAGACCCTGTAGTTTAACAAGTTACAATTTTGAAAGTTTTTTTTTTTTTACAATTTAAAACAAGTACTTTCAAAGTGACAAACTTTTTAAGAAAGGAAATTATCGTTAAAATGTACACTAGTTCATTTATCTTCTATAGTCTTTGACCTTAAACAGAACTGTGTTAAGAAAAAAGGTCATCTTCTACAGTGGATACAAATATTTAGGAGTATAAATTTATATCACTTTTTGTAATATGCATTTTTCTGATTTTAAAGTTTAAATGTTAACATTAGTTATGACATAATTATACAATGATATAGAATAATCCATTCAGAGTTGAATCAGAGCTTTGATTAGGAGCCTAGGGATGTAGCTCAGTAAGGGATGTAGCAAGTAAGAAGAGTTGCTGTGCAAGCATGAGGATCTGGGTTGAAATACCAAGCACTGATATAAAATCAGTTGGTAACTGCACTTATCTATAACCCCAGCATTAAGGGTCAGAGAGAGAAGGATCCAAGGAGCTTGCTGGTCTACCAACTTAGCAGAACTATTAAAGCTTCTGCTTACTGAGACACCTAGCCTCAGGGAGTAAGGATAAATGTGAGAGAGGAAATCGTGAAAGTTATACTTCTCTGGCCTTCACATACACACGTATGGGTGAAAACACCTATGTCCTCATGTGTATGTATCACACACACAGGCGTGCACGCACACAAACACACACAAATGTGTAAGAACACAGTTATTACTATTTAATTGTTTTCCCAAAATATAATTTGAATATGTTAATTTTTGTAACAAACATGTTTTCTTTGAAATAGGAAGGGTATACTAACTCCCATACACTTCAGACATACTTACAGCAAATAATTTCATCTTTTGGGTATAACTGAAGATTATTGAATAAAATGTTTAATTCTTGATAGTTTTAATAAAAAACCTTATTTTCCATTTCTTTGCTTTTTCTTCCTTATGTGATACTTTGGCCAAGCACTCAAAGAAAATTTATGTGGAAACTTCCTTTGTTTCATTTTTTATATATAAGATTGGATTTATTTAGATAAGAAATATGATATTGAAGTATTCCTTATGAATAATTTTAAAAAGGAATATAGGATCACAGAGACTGTGGACTGGAAGTTTCCTTTCTCTACTTGCAACTTCTTCTCCTCTTCCTCATCCTCTCTTCCACCTTGAGACAGGATTTACTGCACAGGCCAGGCTATATTCTAACTTGAAACCTCCTCTTTAGATGCTCAGTCCTGGGACTGCATGTCCATGTCAGCATGCCTGCATTGCATGCGCTGTTTGCAAATCCACAACCATTCCAACCTCCCAATTTTCATTATTATGTTTATGATTACTGTTTGTATCTGTATATTTTTGCTGCATCTGCATATTTGCAGTAAACACTTTTAGATTATAAAATGAACCTTGAGAAAAAATACCATGTAAGACATATTTCAACTTAAGGCACAACCACGCATGTACACATACACATGCACACACACACACACACACACACACACACGCATACATGTAAGAACACTGAGCATCTCTGAATTAAAGTAAATATTATATGGTATCATGATGATCACAGTGCCCAGAGATTCCGTTTTTTTTTATTCTTTAGCAATGAAAGTCTTTCCAACAAAGTTTAATACAAGGAAGACTCTACCATAAAAAGTAAACTAAAATTAGAACCTCTAGATTAAAACAAGGATTTTAGTCCAGTTTCAGGTCCACTGATACACCTCAACCCTTTCGCTTTTTATGATGTAATTGGGCAACATAGAATTGAAGGGGCCTCTTCAAATTTACTTGACTTAATTATGTTAGACTCAGTATGCTAATTGAGAAAATTCGGCTTTAGCATTATTCTTAAACAGTTTCTTTGATGCAACACTGCATAAAGATAGGACCCTAGAATAAAAAATACGGTTAATAGTGCAACCAATAAGTTCAAACTAGAAAGCCAATGATGATTGGACAAATATTAAAATGAAGAAATTGCTCTCAATACATATTAGAAGAATTCAGATTTTTTTTTCATTTTTATCAGATAGTATACTTTTCATGTTGCTCTAAAAATCTAGAGTTTTTGAAATGCCCTGTAATTCCACTATTTAAGTACCTCATCATTTGGATATTTTAAAGCATTTCATCTATTGATTAAACTCAACCTCTGAGAATAGTGACTAATATATATATATATATATATATATATATATATATATATATATATATATATTAAGTGATCAATGTGTATTTGGCAACTAATTTATAAAGGGGGTTGTGTTCCAGTTCAGAACTATGTACAAATGTGACAAAGATATATTTTGAGTTTGAATAAGTTCAGTGGCTTCCAGAGCAAATATTTTGTTTTATCTATTAGAGAAGCAGAAAGCTAGTTTAACCTGTTTGACTAGATGCTCAGGGCCCAATAATCTCAAATAAGCCAGGATCCTAATTTTATGTTTCAATCTATAGTGCCTTCTTTGCATCTCTATTTTTCTAAGCCGAAATGCATGAAGAATGGATATATCTTTAAAAAAGTAAACATTTGCTCAAAGCATGTTCCTTCATATAAATTATTTTTACTAAGGTCTAAATGTAGGCTGAAATAGAGTAAAAACATGACTGTAAGAATGGTGATTCAAAGAAATTTCACTCTTGAATTATGAACAGAAATCCTTAGCATAATTCTCCAGTGGACTATGTGATGATATTTAACATGAATATGCTTCATTTCCTTGACAGCCTTTTTATACTGGCAGAAGAATATAGTGAGAATCTCTTTACATTATCATTTACTGCTAAAAGTACAGGAAGGTTCAGACTAATTAGAAATCTGGTTGCTACTAAGCCATTGCACTAAGCATACTAAACCAAGCTGTTGCTCTCTTAATATTTATTAACACATTTTTACTGATTGCAGAGAGTAAAGAAATGGAAATCACTTGTTTTGAAATTTAAAATGGAAAATTTTTATAAGACCCTCCCCCAAAAAAACCCTTTGGCTGTATCAAGTTCTACAACTTAAGTTGTAATACTAGATTACAAAGATTCAATGTTGTTAAAGAACACAAGGACTGCACAGTATTAGATAAAAGCTGGTTAGTTAGATGGAACAGAGAATAGATGGGTTCCAATGGTAATATAGTTCATAGATTGCAACTCTCAAACCAACTATGTCATTTACTTTTTATAAAATCTGCTTGTGGTTCAGTGTGGTAAGGCCCTCAATTATGATCTCAAGTATAACAGAAAGAAGGAAGGAAGAAAAAATTCTCTCATTTTTTAAAATTTTACAACATTTTAACTGATAGATATTGACCTTAGCTGTCTTAATTATTGGAAATAATGCTGCAAAATGTGGGAGTAAGAGTATATCCTAAACATATAAAATATTGTTCCTTTCTATTAATAAAACAGGCAAAGACAAACAAATAATAAATGAACTCACTTCAATGTTGTATTAGTTGCTTTTTATCTATGTGATAAAATGCTGTAAATAAAGAGTTTATTTTGTTTTATAATTCCAGAAGGGGCATCTATAATGGTGGAGGAAGCATGAGCAGGCAGCCAAAGCACGACATTAAACAATCACATCTTCGACCTCACAGACAACTATTAACAAGGATTAGGAGGGGCTTTAAACCCTCAAAGCCTGATTTAAGTGATAGACTTCCTGCAACAAGACTGTACCTCCTAAAAGTTTCATTACCTCCCCCAAACTGTGCCACCAACTAGAGACTAAATGTTCTTTGAGGGCATTGCTCATTGTTCACTGTCCAAACCACTAAAGATGTATAACATAAAAATGTCAGTATTACTTACACAGTCTAGAAGGATAGTTATTATAAGCCCATGTACCCTGGTATATTGCATGGTGACATCAGATATAATACTACATATTTTAGACTTGCTAAAATGCATTTTAATATTCTCATCACAAAAATGATAACTTGATCAAATGATCGATATGTTAATAAGTATGAATAAGGTTTTGTGATGCTTACAAAAATGAAGGCACCATATTATATTCAACAAATATGCACAACTGTTACTCATCAGTTCAACATTAAAACATATATTCCAAACCTGGTGGTGGTGCCTCAGTACTAGGGAGGCACAGCCTTCCTGATCTCTGTGAGGTAGAGGATAGCCTCGTCTACAGAATGAGTTCCAGGTCAGACAGAACTGTTATACAGAGAAAACTTGTCTCAAAAAACAAATGTCTATATATCTTTTTATGTTGACATATATAGACATGTGAGTATATATATATTCAAAACATTTATCAATGTAAAATCACCGCAAAATATTATAAATACTTTATCTTGAACACTTGATGGCTCATTTTTTTGACTTTCTATTCAACAACAACTCAATTTATGTTTAAACAGACTTCTTGTTTCTGAAAATATTTCCATTGCACATGTGGTACAATTCATCTCTGACCATGCACTGAAGATGGTACAGGCCCTTTTCTTGAACAGAGTCAAATCAAACTGCCGTTTCATTTTAGGAAAAATGGGACATATTCAGTTGTTTCAAATATTTAACTTTAACTAGGATACCATGAAAACCAGCTGTCACTTGGAGAACTTTGTTGTGCTTTTCTTGTACTGAAGTTAATTATCTTGGATACTGAAGTGTATGTGAGACCACGTCTTCTGTTACAGATCTTTAGATCATTATTTTTTTTCAAAAAAGGGTTTCTTTTAGAACCCTGATATTTTTCTAATTTATAGTTCAGCTCTGAGGAAGTGTGGACTCTTCCTTTTTGATTCTCATTATCAAATAATTTTTTATTTAAATAGCTGTGCATTCCCGACTAGCCCTGAGATTACCAGAGGTGGCTGGTGTCAATAGTGAGTCTGTGTATGCCTTTTTTTTTCTCCATAGAGAAGTTTTACCTATTGTATGATGAACAACATTAAAGGGAAACTTGAATCCTATTATGCCCTAAAGGTATAATCAAGAGGTGTTTGATTCTAGCATGCAAATTGGGGCAGCTAGAGCACACTGCTCCTCTGGGTATTGGTGAGAAGTATGGTATTCACATATTTTTGAACTTTTTCTTGCAAAAGCATTATGGGAAAGCACACCTGATTCTTGTGTTAGCATGTCTATGTACATAACTCTTTGTATCATAGCTTCTGTCATAGGCTATGCTCTTTAATTTTCTCATAAGTCTTACAAGCCATTACCATTCTTTTAAAACTTGGCAATAAAGCATTTCTAGTTTCCAGTGAACTAGACTTCTGTCTCTCAACTTTATCTCTTAACTGATTATAAGCATTATAAGAAAAGAAGGCTAGCAATATTGCTTATTTACAATGTGCACACATACATGTATACACAAATACATAACTGCATGCATACATACATACATGCTTGCATGCATGCATACACACAATATGTACTAAAGAAGTATATTCAAATATATTCACATTTATCAGAATATTCTTTATCACTCTCAGGAATCTTTTCAGTTGTATTTAATTGGGTTTTCCTTCTTAAGCCTGGGAAGTTTCTTTTATTGCTTTGTATTTACTAGGATTTTTCTTTCTTTGAATGTTGATGACTATGTTTCATTAGAATCTGAATATGTGAGCTTTAAGAACACCATAAAATTATCCATAAATCAGAGACACACATCAGATTCATCTACAGATCTTGAAGCCCCAAACTCCAAAAACCTATTATGGTTCTTTCATATTTATGAAAAAATTAAATCATCAATTGAGTAGGGCTACAAAATATTTGATTTGTTACAGTCTTTAATCTTTGCCAGTGTGATACATAATTAAATCACATGCTTAGTCATTTTCAAAAAGTACTATCAGATGGATTTAATTTGGTAGTTTTTTATTTTCTCTGTACTGTTATTATATCCACTCAAAATTCATGTTGAATTCACAAACGCCCATGTGACATTTGAAATTACAGAATTGTAAGGAGGGTTGTTCTATGTATCTGTCATTCTTTCTTTCCTCCCATCTCTTGATCCTTCTCACTCTCTCTTGTTTTGTGTGAACAAAGGAAAAGGTGGCGGGCCAGGAAGACAGCCGTCCATAAAACCTGATCATTGTGACATCCCAATCTATGTGTCACAGCCTTAAAAATTGTGAACATAATTTTCTTTTTAAAGCTACATTGTCTATGATATTTGCCATAGAAATATGAAATATGTAAGACACTTTTATTATTTATGTACTTGATTAAGTACACACACATACTCCACACACATACACACACACGTGAAACTAACCAACCTGGTGATGCACATAATCATCAACAGGCTTATCTAGGTGTTTGTATTAGTCAGCTTTTACCAAGATAATGCTGTGTAATACTATTTTTCCCTAAACTTGACTTATTTCAACTAACATGAATTTCATCATCAGATAAATCTGAATGATTTGTCCTTGGAAGTTCTGCATCAAGTCATGGGTCTAGTAGCCTTGGTGTCTAGACAGGCAGATGGTAACTTCATATTCAGAGGCCCACATTGATGTGGCTGTGGCTATCCAATGCTTGTTGATTTCCTGAAGGAAAGAAGCTTTATCACAACTTAATAATTCCAAACATGCCAGTCCATCTGGTTGGTTAACATCTCATTGATCAAAGCAAATTATCTCTTCCAATGAAAGCTAAATATATGAGGCTTATATAGAACAATAAAAAATGGGCAATTAGTAAATCTTTTATAAATAAGAAAATTATTACTCTTATTTTTTTACATACAGAGTAAGTTTTGGCATACTTTCTCATTTTCCTTGTGGATATGGAGAATTGCTTTTAAATTTTCAACCTAATTACAATAAGGGCTAAGGAAAGAATGTTTTATGTTAAACAGTTAGCTTTATAATTCAAATTTTCTAGAACAAATTTAATAATGTTTTAATACCTGGACTCATTCCTCAGAGCAACAGGCAAAAATGGCAGGGTAGGTATTTCTGTAAGAGAAAACTTGCCTAGGATATATGAGGCTCTGATATTAATCCCCAGAAGCATAAATCTCTCTCTCTCTCTCTCTCTCTCTCTCTCTCTCTCTCTCTCTCTCACACACACACACACACACACACACACACACACAACAATGGGGGGAAGAAGGGAGAAGAGATAGAGGGAGAAGAAGAGGAGATAACTGAAGAGAAATATCAAAATTCCATTCCAAAATGTATATTTCACACAGAAGGCATACTTCCCCAGTCAGAAACATAGCAGGAAAAACATATCATTCCCTTCTTACTTTGGAGAAAGAAAGAAAGAAAGAAAGAGAAAAATTAGGAAATGTTCAAGAAAAAACTGTTTGGAGCTATGAGGCAATCTGGATCTTAATAACTAGAAACAGATGAATTCCGCTTATTAAGGCTGCATGGGGACATAAGGAAGGTCACACAATTGTCTAACATTCTGAATAAGCAATGAAGGAGACTGTGATGCTGTGCTGGGAAACTGTAATCACTGAGTATAATTCCCTCATAATTGGATCACTGAAGAGAATAAAATCCAGTAGTTCTTTTATTATTTCAGGTGTTACTCCATCATTCTTATGAATTAATTACTTTCATTCGCTGATTCTCGTATAACTTCTACTCCCTTATGATATAAAACTTTTATTCCACCTTCCCAAGAAAAGCTGTCTGCAAGGTTTGGTACTTAGTTCAATAGTACATAACTTGCCTAGCAAGAACACGGCTTTAGGTTTGGTTCTTAGCTCTAACAAATAAATAAATAAAATAAAAACAAATAAGAAACAAACAAACAAAACCAAGAATTATCATTATGAATCATATGTTGGTCCCCTGAGTTACTGACTCCTTGTTACTGTAAATACTATAAATTGCTTTTCAGAATTTGTTGGTTCATGCTTATGAAATATTCATTAAGGACAGGAATACAGATTGTGCTGCCTGCTTAGACCTGAGCGATGAAATAATCGCTTTAAATACACTGTCAAGTAGAATGAGACTTCACAAATACTATTTGTTATAAGGCTATCAAAGGAAATAAAAATGTCTGCTAACATTCAATACATACATACTGTCTGACATGATCTGACTATATCAACTTTTAACCTTAGTTGTCCATTCCCATATAAATAGATACCTTATACCAAACTATAGCACACACCAATTAAACTAGAACCTGTAGTATGGAAATAATACTAATACATATGTGTGTATAGCTTTTACATTTTCTAAATTGAATTTTATTATTTTAATTATATGTTTCTGTCTGTGAATATGTGCACATGAGTACAGGTATACACAGAAACCAGGGTTGTCAGATTCACTGGGAACTGAAGTTACATGAAGTTGTGAACCACCTGATGATGTGCTGGGAATTGCACTTTGGTCCTCTGGAAGAGCCGTACATGCACTTAACTGCTGAGCCATCTCGCCAACAATATATTCTGTTTTGAGACATAATTTCTTGAATCCTAGGCATGTTCTCAAACTTGTTTTTTTTAAATAATGATGACCTTGAACTCTTGACTTTTCTCCCTCTACTTCCCTAGTGTAATTACAGGGTATACATCATACCAAACTTATGAAATACCAGCTGTAGAACCCAGAGCATCCTTCACGCCAGGCAACACTCACCCAACTGATCTCTATCCCCAGGCGCTTATATATAACTAAAATCTTTTCAAAGCTGTCCCTGGTAGCTCATGAATGTAATCTTAGTTCTCAGGGAGCTAATGCTAGGGTATCACGTCTTTGAGGGCAGCTTGAGCTGCATAGGAAGACCTTGTTTCAGTGAAGCATAACTTTAATAAATACGCAAATACAATTATAAAACCGATTAAGTTGGTGTTAAGATGAAGCCAAGTGTGAAAACTGACCCTACAAATAAATATAAAATAATATTGATGGTCCCAAGGGAAGGGTCTGAGGGTTATAAGAGTTTGACAAGTTCTCTAGAGGGACAGAAAACTATGAAACAATATGAGAACTGTTGGCATGTGATGATAGCCAGAGACACCATCACATACACATTTTAAATACAATTTACACGTGGCTCTGTGTTCTCTAGTCCATGGCCCAAGCATCTCTCTCTGTTGTTGAGAAAACCATTTAAACTTTCCTGCTTAACCTCTCCATTCAATCATTGATAAATCAGGTTCAGTGACCTTTAAATTCTAGGCCACCTGTCTACACTGAATGTTGTACAGACATTCCCAAAACTATTAGCCATTTCCAGGAAGACAGAATTCCTGACTAGAGAAGGGGAAAAGGGATGTAAAAAGCCTCAGATTGAATGTCAGTTGATCAGCTCTGAACAGTCATTGGTTTTCATTCTGCACAACCCTTTTTAATGTGAAAATTCTGGCAGCTGCATCACATAGTGATATACAGGATACACACTCCCTGGACATTTCCTTAGCACATCTTTCTGGTTAGTTCTTTAGTTTGTGAACCTTTTTTTTTGAGACATATTTCATGTGTCCCAGACTAGCTTTCAAAATTATAGTATGGCTGAGGATTATCTTGAAGCTTTGATCCTCTTTCCAATGTGGTAGGATTATAAGCATGAATTATCATACCCATTTTTATTCCCTGCTTGGAATTGAACGCAGGGTTTTATAAATGTCATATTTTCATGTGTTAAAATGAACTGCTCTCCCACCAAAATAATGAATTTTGATGCAGGGGGTGCTTGTCTTTTATTAAACAAAATTTTAAGAATTAAACAAATATTTAATAATAGTTTAGAAAATGTCTAAATTAAACAAAATTAAGAGTTAGCTCCAAGGTAGAAAACTTGCCTAGCACGTACAAGGCCCTGAGTCTGAAACTGAAAGGAAAGATGAGGTTCTTAGTCCTGCCAGTCATATGTGACCAGTGCCTTTCTTATTGACTATAGATACATAATTTATGAAAAATGTCTCTGTTTCCTGAATTCTGCAGTGGTATCGAGGATGCTTTGCCTTTTTATCAAAGCATAAGAAAGGCACTTTTTCCTTTTTTGTATTTTCATTCATTGTTGCAATGCACTTCCCTTCGGATGAATCGAGGACACCTGGAATCAGCTATGTTAGTTGTGAAAGGCTAAGCGGGTGGCTTTTTTATTTTCGGAAAATGGCCTCTCTGGATACATAGCTGTCACTGGTGCTGACAGACTTGTGCTTCCTGTTCTAGGAAAAGTTTCATTCCTTTCAGAAACCCCTACCTTAAGAATAAGTCAGGAAAATAATGAGTTCACTAGTTTCTGTTCCTGTCAGTACCTATGGAACTTTCGAGGATCTTGAAAGCTGTCCACAGGACGTTTTGCAACTAGCACCAACTACTGCTTCAGAAACCCATTTTGACTTCTAAGTGTCTGCTTCATATATGCTTGTTCCTTCCCTTTGGATCACAGTCTTTTGGCCCAAGATGTCTTAGCTCCAATTCTTGTCTGTGATTTGTTGCTGGTTTGCACTGCATTTTACTGCACAGGGATTCTTAGAAATCCCCAGATAAGCCCCTGCATGCAGTGGCAATGAATCTCAGCAATTGCATTTTCCTGTATCTGAACTTAATTTATATATTAATCCTCCTTTCTCTAGATCCCACACAATTCATCTCATCTAACTTAGGAATAATGTGCCCCACTTTTCCCTAGGGTTTTGTCATCAATTCTTTGAAAGGGTTGACATAAAGCCAATACTAGAAGATGGGTGTGGGTTACCTGATCTTATGCATAATTCATCCCAATAGCACTTTGTGTTTGTGTTTCTAAGGGATAAATATTTGTTTAGACCAAAATATATGGATATCATTAACATCTTTAGTTATTTAGGATTCTCTGAAAACCAACTGAGTAATTTTCACTATAAGCATGTGGAGTGTTTTGTTACTATACCAATGCATTATACCCTGGTGCTGGATGGCCAGTTTATATCTGTCTGCTTAGGTACACAATGCATATGCCTACCCTGGGCCCATTCTCATATGCATCATTCACTGTTGAAGTCTTGATACATTCCCCTGTTCACCAGGAAAGGGCATCTAATTGCCTCTGCAATGGCATTTCCCAAACCTATCTGTTCTTGTAGTCGATGGTGCTGTGGCATTATTGGAGGCCATGCTGCTTCTTTCACTGTTTCCTTCTCTCAGAAACACACGTTTGTCTGGCATTCTTGTTTATTGACTGGACCTTCTTCCCTGATCCTTGAAGATTGTCTGTAGACTCAGATCTGGCTCAGTGCCTCACTCTGTAATATAAATAAAGTGAAGATATCAGACTTTGAAATAATCTGTGATTAAGATTTTTTTTTATTTTCAGTATTCAATTTTGATTTAATTTTTCAAAAACCAATCTAGTTCCACAAAGTAAATGCTCTAAATTATATATGGACAAAGGATGCACAAAAACTTACTATAAAATAATTGAAATATCAGTAATCTAACATGTAAAATTTTTATGATATCTGTATTCTTGAAATTTAATAATGGTTCCTAGTCTAATTGTGTTGCATGTATATTAAATATACTGAATAATAAAATGCAATTAGAAGAATTAAATATCATAAAATTGGTTAAAGTGCTTTTGGGAATATGATAATTAAAGAGATGTTTTCCTTCTCTGTTCTTATTTATTAATTTTATTATTAATAAATATAAATTTGTTAATTTGTATTTATTAAATAAGAAAAAAGAAGAAAACAAGAACAGTGATTAAGATTCTTGTTATTCCTGTCTGACTAGGAACATGGAACACCTAACTGGCCCTCTTATTCTAGCAAGTGGGATATAACTTAAGCACAGAAAAATGTAGTTTGGGAGAAAATGGTGCTCGACATTTTAAAACAAATATCTAGTATACAGAAACTGAGGGCTAGTTTGGTCTCAAGAGTAAATCGGTTTCAATCCAAAGCAAAGTGAGTACACAGTTTACAGTCAAAAGCGTGACTGGACCTTGGCTTAGCAGTGTGTTCATTCACTTGTTCAGATGAAGTGGGAAGATCACTTACGCCCATGGAATCAACAAGAGTTGATAATGTGCAGAGACCACTGCACGTATCAAAAACATCAAAGACTTGGGGAGATGACCCAGTTATCAATGTGCTTGCTTGGCACACAAGCATTAGCACCTCAGTAATTTCTTCCCACCCTTGTTAGAAAAAGAAGTAGGCAGATGTAATAGGGCACACACCTGCCCTAGCAATTCTTTTGGGAGGCTCAGACAGTAGGATCCCTCGGGTTTGCTAAGTAACCAGAGCAGCCAAATCAGTAAATTTCAGGTTCAATAACGCATTCAAAACTTAAAGTAGAGATGGAGGGAGCATAAAGAAGATGACAGACATTGACCTCTAGCTGCCACACCCATGTACACATTCAGCATCATCCACTCCCCTGGACAATGACACACAGAACCTAGTGTAGAAGCATGTAGAGACACAGAGACACAGAACCTAGCGTAGAAGCACGTAGAGACACAGAGACACAGAACCTAGCATAGAAGCACGTAGAGACACAGAGACACAGAACCTAGTGTAGAAGCACATAGAGACACACAGACACAGAACCTAGTGTAGAAGCACATAGAGACACAGAGACACAGAACCTAGTGTAGAAGCATATAGAGACACACAGACACAGAACATAGTGTAGAAGCATATAGAGACACAGAGACACAGAACATAGTGTAGAAGCATATAGAGACACAGAGACACAGAACATAGTGTAGAAGCATATAGAGACACACAGACACAGAACCTAGTGTAGAAGCATATAGAGACACACAGACACAGAACCTAGTGTAGAAGCATATAGAGACACAGAGACACAGAACCTAGTGTAGAAGCATATAGAGACACAGAGACACAGAACCTAGTGTAGAAGCACATGTAGACACAGAGACACAGAACATAGTGTAGAAGCATATAGAGAAACACAGACACAGAACATAGTGTAGAAGTATCACATAGAGACACAGAGACACAGAACCTAGTGTAGAAGCACATAGAGACACAGAGACACAGAACCTAGTGTAGAAGCACATAGAGACACAGAGACACAGAACATAGTGTAGAAGCACGTAGACACACATAGACACAGAACCTTGTGTAGAAGCACGTAGAGACACACAGACACAGAACCTAGTGTAGAAGCACATAGAGACACATAGACACAGAACCTAGTGTAGAAGCATATAGAGACACACAGACAAACCACACTCACTTGTGAATTTCATATGTATAGCTAGAATACATTGATAAGCTTTATTTCTTGTGAAAATGGTATTAAATACAGGGAGACTAATTCTTGCAATGGCTCAAATTGTCAGCAGCAGTGCAATAGTAGGCACAGCTTAGAACTGCTACCAGAAGTCCAAGGAGTAAAGCCAGAATTCTTGACTTTGCTAGAAAAGGTAATTTCAGGACATATCCTGTGAAGCAGGTCCACACTCAGTTTATTAGAAATAGGCATTCAGAGGAAGAATAAGATCCGTACAAGTTCATGGGTGCGCCTTCTCAATCAAGAACCTAATTTAAGTGGCTTAACTGTAGCCATACATATCAATTCATCTCTGAAGTTGTATCTCAAAGGATTACTGATAGTTGATCTTTCTCGATGTCTGTTTGTTTGCCTCTATCTCCCTTTTCAATGGATGGCCTTCTAAGGTGGCTTTGGGATGTCATCCAAGGGATTATAATTTGATAAACTTAAACCATAGCTTCAAGGAGTTTAAAATATGTCTTTTTCTATAGATAGGATTCTGAGAAAATTGCAAGTTTACAGCTGTGAAGAAAAAGAAAGCCATATATGCTTAGGCTAGAAGTGGAATTTATTGACATTGTGGCTTTCTCTCTCTAAAAAATAATATGTTTGTGTTGCCAACCTTGACAGAAATGATTAGTTGGTTAGAATACATCTCAGGTGGTCATTAACAAGTTGGCATATTTCACTAAGTCACCTTCTCTGAAATTTAAATCTCTCTTTGTTACCTTATGATTTGTTTATTTATAAGATTATAATAGCAGTGTTTTGCCCTTTATTCATCATGTAAATGCCTTGAGGAGATTATTGCCTCGCTCTTCATGGTTACATAACATCTTATCAGAACTCTGTACTAGGATTCATTTAAGTATCCTAAGGTTAGACTATTTTTATTTCTTTTTTACACTAAATAACCCAACTGAAAACTATTTTGTTCGCATTGCATCTGGCACTGTCCACAGATTCACATTATTATGTCAAAGGATATTAACACTTTTGGGATGTGCATAGATGTGCAAATATTTCATGATACATGTGTCACAAAAACATTTTCTCCCATTTACTTTGCCTTATCAAAAATGAGAACATTCAGTTTGGTAAATAAAACTGTATGTGGATGAATATCCTTGCTTTATGATTCATTCTGTGAAATGAAATTTTTCATTGGAGGTATTAAAAATTGAAAATTATTTTAGGATGTTTTAAAAGTAATACTAACTTAATGAACTAGAACTACTAAACTACATAAACTACATATTTTTAAACTAGTAAACTGCTATTTGGGATTGAAGATGCATTTTATATATGTTATGTATAAAAGTTCATATATATATGTGTGTGTGTGTATATATATTATATAGAGTAGATAGCTGTGTGTTGATAGCCTATTTTGTGTGATTGTTAAATTTGTTTTCATTGCATATTTATTCTGTTGTGAATTTCATTATTTGTTTACAAACCAAATTACACGTAAAAATAATGTGAGTTTTACTGTGAGATATATATTTCTGAAGTCTATATTTTGTATGTGTGTGTGAGAGAGTCTATTTCTTTTGGGGAGTTTTGTTGTTTGTTAGTTAGTTTGTTTGTTTGAAGCACAGATTCCCTGTGTAGCTTTGGGACCTGTCCTGAAACACGCTCTTGGTAGTCCAGGCTGGCCTTGAACTCACAGAGATCCACCTGCCTCTGCCTCCTGAGTGCTGAGATTAAAGGCATGTGTCACCACCAGCCTGATTATGAATCTTTATTTCTATGTGTGCATATACTATTATAAGTAAAATTAATTACCTAAGAGAAACAAATATAATTACTAGGTAGGCATTAATATTTTTAAGAAATATTAGAATATTTTATTCTAGGCCTTCAACTTTTATTTTCTCATTTTATGTGATGTATTGGAAAAAGTGTTTCAGTGACAGATTTTTCTTTTATTCCCTAACAAAGACATTTCAACACATTGCAGGGTTTTTTTTATTTAACAAAGCTTTTTCATTTTAATTAATAACTTTTGACTTTTACATAAATTGGAAATTTATCTGGTTGATTTATTTAATATAATTTCAATGAGTTTTAGTAAAATCATGATTAATTTATCTCCTGAATCATCCCAAAATTCATTTATTTATTTTCTTCATAGTCATTGTCAATCGGGAGGCATAATATTGAAATAATAATAATGATTGCTGTTTTTTCTAGTTCATTTTGAAAGTCTTAGGTTCTGCAATTACTAGTACTGACATGCAGTATCATAAATGTACTTATATCCTCTTTAGTAGTTTTATATTTTGCATTTAGTCATAGGAAGCAGCCTGAAACCTCTAATCAACATCAAAGGTTACACCACAGGGATCCAATATTTTTCATTTATATTGCAATGATGCAAAATACCTTTCCCCGATCACTGTTCTTAAATTCATTCTAGTTTGTTCAGTTAATGAGAATATCACATCTTAAGCTGTAGAAGGTATTCTCTCTTTATGACTGCATGACTCTCAGCAGATTATCATTATTATCAAGAAGTAATATTTAGTAAATGAAGGTGTGAGTGGCACTAGCTTAGTACCCTCACTAGTCAAGTAACGGGGTGGGGGTAGATGACTGCCTTTCCCTTCAGCATACAGCTCTCTAGCACTTCATAGATATTCATGTATGAATACAGACACACTTAATAAGTGTGCACTGAAATACTAAAGGAAAACTGAAGTTTAGGGGCAGTTAATAGAATTTGTCCTTGCCAAAGAGGAAACTGTCGCTATCTCAAAAGCAATAGAAATAAGTATCTGCTCTCCTTTTTGAGGTATTCACTGAACATTTCACAGTTCTTGTATTTCTGAACTTGGAGTAATAAATCAATGAAAAAAAAGGATATTATTTTTTATAACTTGCTTTATTTAAGGGTGGGAGGAGGGGGAGGGAAATGGGAAACTGGGAGGAGGCAGAAACTTTTTTTTTTCTTTTTCTCAATAAAAAATTAAAAAAAGAATCTATTTGCGTTTTTCCATTCCTCCTCTTCTCCCTCTAAGTTCTCCAATGGCACATCCTACCCCCAGGCCAAGAAAAATTTTGTAATGATAGTTGATAGCTAGCATGTTTAATGGCAATAGTCTAAAGATAACAAATGTCTGAAATGTGGTTTTCAAGGTGCATTGAATAAGTTTATAGCTGTGTAGAATGAAGATAACTGAGAAAAGTGAAATATCAAATAGTTCTGTTTCAAATTCTGGCTATATTTTGGGGGTTTTCAAACTTTGTGAAGGTAATTCAATTTTCTGTCACATTCCATAACTATCAAGGGAATATCATCACATTTCTCAATCATTTCGATGGACTGTTAAATGGCATGCAATATTAATTATAGGAATGGTTCAATAAAAGATAGGTGTTGAGATTCATATTTATTTAATTCATGTGTTTAACTAATTGGTAAATTATCTATTTTTCTGACACTTAACCGTCACTAGATGAATCCCCTTGGTTTTATGTCTACCTAATTACCAATTGGTACCCTGAAATTGTCTAGAATTACCACTGGACTTGTGCTCCATTAATATGCTTTTGTAATGTTGAACCCTCAAAGAGAGTCTTTTCAGCTTCATCATTTTACTGTACCCCTTGCTGACTTCTGTAATGAAGAATCTTCTATCACATTTCAGCCATGTTTCTCTCCCCATACCTGCAGTACATAGAATAAAGGTTTTTTTTTTATTAACTCTTGTTACTACATACAAGGACTAGTGCAGTCTATGTTCAAATAGTAAATTAATGGTAAGGAAACAGAAGGTACAATTATTGGTTGTAAGAGCTTTCAAGATCACTAGGAAATCAGGCTAGTCTGCAACTACTGAGATAGGATCTCAGGAGTTAAACACAAAGACTATGGATTAGGGAACACTGAATGAGGAATGAAAGCACTAAACAATTGTTTACCATTATATATCATCCTCCAGGTACTCAAAACAATAGACAGCCATAGGCCATGGGCGTTGAGTTCAAGATTTATATTAGATTTTGAACATCTTTGATAAGGCTGTACAACAGAAGCACAACTGTTACAATTAAGACATTACATTTGAATGGGTTAGTCTCTTTTCTTTTGCTATTACCACAGCAATGTAAAGGATGAAGAATTTATAATGCTTATAGTCTCAGAGGAGACACAGTCCATCACGGTAGGTAAGGCATGAGAACAGGCATATGAGGCTGGCTCACTGATTTTTGAGATCAAATTTCCAGCATGGTATGGGAAATATAAGAACAACTTTCTAAGAAGAATCACCCTGTCTGATAGTTTCATCTTTGTCTTGGTTCTTTAATTTGTGCGACTGTAAAAGGGAGAATAGGTTCACGTCAGAAAAGACTCAATTAATTTATGTGCTAGTGGTAGCAGTCAATCATCTTGTTCCAAAAGCAGGCTCACTAATGAATTTAAGCTGGAAACATATATGGTACATAATGCAGAAAACTCAACCAGTAAGAAAAAGCCTTCAGGGTACACCTTAGAAGCACAGATGTTTAAAAACTGCAAATATACTTTCTTTTTTTGTCTAGTTTAGGCTTCTGCTTCCTTTTTTGTTGTGTAGGAAACAATTGTGCAGGATTTTAAACGCACTGGCTATTTGATGTGCATAATGTATGTATTATGCCAATTGTTACTGATCTCATTTTATTTTTATTATCCATATTGCTTTTGAAAAATAACTATATCACAAGATTCCATTCAATTTTTATGGGTGGCACAAAAGTCTTTGTTTTCTTTAAAACATAGGGATAAGTCTAGAGATAGGATTTTTTTACAAGTAGATATGCAGATGCTTAAATATCTGTATGGTACTAATTAGAACCCCAGTATGTTTATATTAGGAAAATAGTATGAAATAATACTGTAATATATTAAGTAACATTTGAAAAAAAATTGTAAACTTTTACTTATCCTCTTAAAGCAGACCCATAAATAAACATAATAAAACATATCTATTCTGTTTCCATTGTGCTACATAAAATTTTAGGGCTTTGGAAGAGTGTATGCTTAGAATCAAGTAAACAGGGAGAAACCACTTAAGCTATTTTGACTGACAATAATTTAAGACAAAGGATTGTTATGTAAGTAATGAAAACCGAGGGTTGCTGAGAAATAGTAACTGCACAAGTAAGCTACAGTGCCTTTGGCCCAGCCAAGAAAGGAAAATTACTAAAACTACCCAGACTAGAAAACTAAGAGGAAATGCTTTTTAGGATTGCAGCTCAAACTTATAGACATTGGGGTGCTCCCTGGCTAGTTAGCATAAGTCTCTGTAAGTAGGAAGGATCCCATATAATGGAGTCACAGTCTTCTGTCAGAGACTGGGTACTAATATTTCAATGTCAGGGGCACAGTGAAGCTGATTCCGTAAATAATAAAAAATAAACTCAAGCTGGATCAACTACTTTTACTGAAAAGGAGAGTCCCTGTGGATAAGAACAAAACCTGAAGTTCTGTGAGCAGGCATGGTGATCTGCAGGAAGTAAGTGGGATAAGTGAGGCTTTTGAATCAAGTGGGAATAAGTTATTTTTCTTCCTCCAGTCTTTCTGGGTCACTATGCTCATCCCTCCATAAATACACAAGTTAAGAGGAAGTTAGTATGCACGTCGGACATATAGTTTGCAGTCCGAGACTCATAGCTGAGTACAGAAGTGTGGGTGGGGATGACTCTGAACAAAAATATCTTTGAAAACCAGGACAAATGCCAATATTTCTCTGATGATGCATCTGGTAAAAAAAAAGCCATCATTAAATGATTGTACTTAAGTTGAAACAGTAAAAGTAAACAATGACACTAATAGCTTAGGCTGTATTAAAAGTAAACAATTACAATATTTTAGGCAAATAAAAAGAAAATATTTAGCATCAAATGTTTTTATTGGATTTGAAAATAGATAGCAAATAATATTAAACTTTAATATATCCATAGTTACTTTTTTGCATAGGACTTACACATTTCAAAAATTGCAGCTATACCTTTTTTTTAATAATTTTTTTATTAAGAAAAGAAGAAAAAATCATAAACAAAAAACAAGTTTCCACCTCCTCCCAGCCTCCCATTTCCCTCCCCCTCCTCCCATCCTTCTCCCCCTCCTCCCACCCTTCTACCCCTCCCCCCACTCCTCTCCCCCTCCCTCTCCAGTCCACAGAGCAGTCCAGGTTCCCTGCCCTGTGGTAAGTCCTAGGTCCTCCCCCCTCCGTCCATATCTAGGAAGGTGAACATCCAAACTGGCTAGGCTTCCACAAAGCCAGCACATTAAGTAGGATCAAAACCCCGTGCCATTGTCCTTGGCGTCTCATCAGCCCTCATTGTTCGCCATGTTCAGAGAGTCCGGTTTTATCCCATGCTTTTTCGGTCACAGTCCAGCTGGCCTTGGTGAGCTCCCAGTAGATCAGCTCCACTGTCTCAGTGGGTGGGTGCACGCCTCGTGGTCCCGACTTCTTTGCTCATGTTCTCCCTCCTTCTGCTCCTCATTGGGACCTTGGGAGCTCAGTTCAGTGCTCCAGTGTGGGTTTCTGTCTCTGTCTCCATCCATCACCAGATGAAGGTTCTATGATGATATGCAAGATATTCTTCAGTATTGCTCTCGGATAGGGTCATTTCAGGTTCCCAATCCTCAGCTACCCAAGGAACTAACTGGGAACCTCATGTTGGGCACTTGGGAGCCCCTCTAGGGTCAAATCTCTTGCTCACCCTAAAGTGGTTCCCTTAACTAAGAATTGTGGTTCCGTGCTCCCCTATCCACCTTTCCTTTATCCCAATTCTCCTGATTCCCCAAGTCCCCCCTCCTTCCCTTCTACCTTTTCTCTCCCCATCTCCCCTTACCCCCATCCCACCCCACCCCCAAGATCCTAATTTTCTCCCCGGCAATTGGGTCTACTTCCCTTAGCCAAGAGGATAACTATATGTTTTTCCTTGGGTTCACCTTCTTACTTAGCTTCTTTAGGTTCACCTATTGTAGACTCCGTGGCCCTAATTTATGGCTAGAAACCAATTATGAGCGAGTACATCCCATGTTCATCTTTTTGGGTCTGGGACACCTCACTCAGGATAGTGTTTTCTATTTCCATCCATTTGCATGCAAAATTCGAGAAGTCATTGTTTTTTACCGCAGCGTAGTACTCTAGCGTGTATATATTCCATACTTTCTTCATCCATTCTTCCATTGAAGGGCATCTAGGTTGTTTCCAGGTTCTGGCTATTACAAATAATACTGCTATGAACATAGTTGAACAAATGCTTTTGTCATATGATAGAGCATCTCTTGGGTATATTCCCAAGAGTGGTATTGCTGGGTCCAGGGGTAAGTTGATCCCGAATTTACTGAGAAACCGAAACACTGACTTCCACAGTGGTTGCACAAGATGGCATTCCCACCAGCTATGGATGAGGGTACCCGTTCCTCCACAGCCTCTCCAGCAAAGGTTATCCTTGGTGTTTTTGACTTTAGCCATTCTGACAGGTGTAAGATGATATCTCAAAGTTGTTTTGATTTGCATTTCCCTGATTGCTAAGGAAGTTGAGCACGACTTTAAGTGTCTTTTGGCCATTTGAACTTCCTCTGCTGAGAATTCTCTGTTCAGTTCAGTGCCCCATTTTTTAATTGGGTTAATTAGCATTTTAAAGTCTAGTTTCTTGAGTTCTTTATATATTTTGGAGATCAGACCTTTGTCTGTTGTGGGGTTGGTGAAGATCTTCTCCCAATCAGTAGGTTGCCTTTGTGTCTTATTGACTATGTCCTTTGCTTTACAGAAGCTTCTCAGTTTAAGTAGGTCCCATTTATTCAATGTTGCCCTTAATGTCTGTGCTTCTGGGGTTATACATAGGAAGCGATCTCCTGTGCCCAGCTCCTGTAGGGTACTTCCCACTTTCTCTTCTATCAGGTTCAGTGTGTTCGGGCTGATATTGAGGTCTTTAATCCATTTGGACTTGAGTTTTGTGCACGGTGATAGATAAGGGTCTATTTTCATTCTTCTACAAGATGACATCCAGTTGTGCCAGCACCATTTGTTGAAGATGCTTTCTTTCTTCCATTTTATACTTTTAGCTCCTTTATCGAAAATCAGGTGTTCATAGGTTTGTGGGATAAAATCCGGGTCTTCTATACGATTCCATTGGTCGACTTCTCTGTTTTTATGCCAGTACCACACTGTTTTCATTACTGTAGCTCTGTAATAGAGTTTGAATTAGGGATGGTAATGCCTCCAGAAGATCCTTTATTGTATAGGATTGTTTTGGCTATCCTGGGTTTTTTGTTTTTCCATATAAAGTTGATTATTGTCCTCTCCAGATCTGTGAAGAATTTTGATGGGATCTTGATGGGGATTGCATTGAATCTATAAATAGCCTTTGGTAGAATTGCCATTTTTACTATGTTGATCCTCCCAATCCAAGAGCAAGGGAGGTCCATCCATTTTTTGGTATCCTCTTCAATTTCTTTCTTCAATGCCTTAAAGTTCTTGTCAAATAGATCTTTCACTTCCTTGGTTAGATTTACCCCAAGATATTTTATGCTGTTTTTGGCTATTGTGAATGGTGAAGCTTCTCTGATTTCCCTCTCTGCTTCCATATCCTTTGTGTATAAGAGGGCGACTGATTTTTTGGAGTTGATCTTGTATCCTGCCACATTACTAAAGCTGTTTATCAGCTGTAGGAGTTCTTTGGTGGAGTTTTTGGGGTCGCTTATGTACACTATCATATCATCTGCAAATAACGAAAGTTTAACTTCTTCCTTTCCAATTCGAATCCCCTTGATTCCATTATGTTGTCTTATTGCTATTGCTAGAACTTCAAGCACTATATTGAAGAGGTATGGGGAGAGTGGACAGCCTTGTCGTGTTCCTGAGTTAAGTGGGATGGCTTTGAGTTTCTCTCCGTTTAATTTGATGTTAGCTGTCGGCTTGCTGTATATAGCTTTTATTATATTTAGGTATGACCCTTGTATCCCTAATCTCTCCAAGACTTTTAACATAAATGGATGTTGAATTTTGTCAAATGCTTTTTCAGCATCTAATGAAATGATCATATGGTTTTTTTCTTTCAGTTTATTTATATGCTGGATTACATTGATAGATTTTCATATGTTGAACCAGCCCTGCATCTCAGGAATGAAGCCTACTTGATCATAATGGATAATTTTTCGGATGTGTTCTTGGATTCGATTTGCCAGTATTTTGTTGAGGATTTTTGCGTCGATATTCATGAGTGAGATTGGCCTGTAGTTCTCTTTCCTGGTTGAGTCTTTGAGTGGTTTTGGTATCAGAGTAATTGTGGCTTCATAAAAGGAGTTTGGTAATGACCCTTCTGTTTCTATCTTGTGGAATACATTAAGGAGTATAGGTATTAGATCTTCTTGGAAGATCTGGTAGAATTCCGCATTGAAACCATCTGGTCCTGGGCTTTTTTTGGTAGGGAGGTTTTTGATAACCTCTTCTAATTCTTCGCGACTAACAGGTCTATTTAGATTGTTCACCAGGTCCTGATTTAACTTTGGTATATGATATTTATCTAAAAAAGTATCCATTTCCTTTACATTTTCCAATTTTGTGGCATATAGGCTTTTGTAGTAAGATCTAATGATTCTCTGAATTTCTTCTGTGTCTGTGGTTATGTCCCCCTTTTCATTTCTGATCTTATTAATTTGCAAATTCTCTCTCTGCCGTTTGATTAGCTTGGATAGTGGTTTGTCAATCTTGTTGATTTTCTCCAGGAACCAGCTTTTTGTTTCATTGATTTTTTGTATTGTTTTCTGTGTTTCTATTTTGTTGATTTCAGCCCTCATTTTGATTATTTCCAGTCTTCTACTCCTCCTAGGTGAGTCTGCTTCTTTTTTTTCTAGAGCTTTCAGGTGGGCTGTTAAGTCTCCAATGTGAGCTTTCTCTGTTTTCTTTAAGTGGGCACTTAGTGCTATGAACTTTCCTCTTAGGACTGCTTTCATAGTGTCCCATAAGTTTGAGTATGTTGTTTCTTTATTTTCATTGAATTCCAGGAAGACTTTAATTTCTTTCTTTATTTCTTCCTTAATCCAGCTATGGTTCAATAGTTGACTGTTCAGTTTCCATGACTTTGTATGCTTTCTGGGGGTAGCATTATTGTTGAATTCTAACTTTAATCCATGGTGATCTGATAAGACACAGGTGGTTACTAATATTTTTTTGTAACTGTGGATGTTTGCTTTGTTACCGACTATGTGGTCGATTTTCGAGAAGGTTCCATGAGCTGCAGAGAAGAAGGTATATTCTTTCCTATTTGGATGGAATGTTCTATAGATGTCTGTTAAGTCCATTTGATTCATTACCTCCACTAATTCTCTTATTTCTCTGTTAGGTTCCTGTCTGATTGACCTGTCCATTGGTGAGAGAGGAGTGTTGAAGTCTCCTACTATTAGTGTGTGCGGTTTGATGGCTGCCTTGAATTTTAGCAATGTTTCTTTTATGTACGTGGGTGCTTTTATATTAGGGGCATAGATGTTCAGGATTGAGACTTCATCCTGATGAACTGTTCCTGTTATGAGTATAAAATGCCCCTCTCCATCTCTTCTGATTGATTTAAGTTTAAAGTCAACTTTGTTAGAGATTAGTATGGCCACACCTGCCTGTTTCTTAGGTCCATTTGCTTGATAGGCCTTTTCCCAGCCCTTTACTCTGAGTAGGTGCCTGTCTTTGTGGTTGAGGTGTGTTTCTTGTAAACAGCAGAATGTTGGATCCTGTTTTCTTATCCAATCTCTTAGCCTGTGCCTTTTTATAGGTGAGTTGAGTCCATTGACATTAAGTGATATTAATGACCAGTGGTTGTTAACTCCGGTCATTTTTTTTTTAGTCGTAGAGTTTGTGTGTTTCCCTTCTTTGTTTTGTGTTGGTGAAGGGTCTCTAGATGTCTGAGTTATTGTGGTCATTGTTGGACTCCTTGGTTAGTGATTTTCCTTCAATTACTTTCTGTAAGGCTGGATTTGTGGCTGCGTATTGTTTAAATTTGTTTTTATCCTGGAAAATTTTATTTTCTCCATTTATAGTGAATGAAAGCTTGGCTGGGTATAGTAATCTGGGCTTGCACCCATGGTCTCTCAGTTTCTGCAGTACATCTATCCAGGACCTTCTGGCTTTCATGGTTTCCATGGAGAAGTCAGGTGTAAGTCTGATAGGTTTACCTTTATAAGTAATTTGGCCTTTTTCCTTTGCAGCTCTTAATATTCTTTCCTTATTCTGTATGCTGTGTGTTTTGATAATTATATGGCGAGGGGATGTTTTTTTTTGATCCAGCCTATTCGGTGTTCTGTATGCTTCTTGCACCTTCATAGGAAAATCTTTCCTTAGGTTGGGAAAGTTTTCTTCTATAATTTTATTAAATAGATTTTCTGGACCATTGAGCTGCCCTTCTTCTCCTTCTTCTACTCCTATTATTCTTAGGTTTGGTCTTTTTATTGTGTCCCATATTTCCTGAATGTTTTGTGATGAGAGTTTGTTGGACTTGCTGTTTTCTTTGATCAGTGTGTTTATTTTCTCTATGGTATCTTCAGAATCCGAGAGTCTTTCTTCTATCTCTTGTATTCTGCTGGTTATGCTTGTTTCTGTAGTCTCTATTCGTTTACCTAGATTTTCCATGTCCAGACGGCCCTCTGTTTGTGTTTTCTTCTTTGCCTCCATTTCAGTTTTCAGGTCTTGAACTGTTTCCATTATCTGTTTGATTGTTTTTCCTTGGTTTTCTAGGGTATCATTCACTGATTTATTCAATTCTTCAAACTTTCTGTTATATTTCTCATCCATTTCTATAAGGGCGTTTTTTACATGCTGTTTAAGGGTGTCAATCACTTTCATGAAGTCAATCTTTTCTCCTTCCTCTTGATTAAGGGGTTCTTGTCCTCCCATTGTGAGGTCGCTTGTTTCTGGTAGCTACATGTTGCTTTTCAGCTTGTTGGGCGAATTCTTGCCTTGACGTCGGCCCATCTCTTCTTCCAAATGCTCCCTATGGATCTTCTTTTACCGGATTAGGTCTCCTTGCCTACCAAACGCTGTCTCTCCCCAATGTTGGCTCTCCCAATGCTGGGTCTCTTCTCCAGTGATGTTCCTGGGGGGACTCTGCGTTCGTGTTTCTCCACTTGGCGTTCCCCTTGCAGCTGTACCTTAAAGGAGCATATTTAAAGATGCAGATAATAACAAAACACCTAGCCATTATTTCCCCTTATTGATTATTTATATTCCATAGAATCTACTTTGTGGTGTATTTAAGTTATTTATAAGTGTTAAAGATATTTTTCTGAAGATAAATGACATTTATTTGTAAATGATATTTGTTATTTTCCTAAGAGCAATAGAATGAATATGATACTTCAAATTCGAAGATGTCAAAGATGTACTAGATTTATTTAAATGTCTAATTTATTCATAAGTGGAATTTGAAAAAGTACTTCTGTTCTCTTCACAAAAACAGAACTGGTTAAGAACACTTGAAGAAGTATTTGGAATTGCTTTGCACATATATTCTAGGACCATAGGAAAGGAATTGAGCTAAAATTCCTTTAGTTGGATTACATTATTTAGAATTAGATTCAAAAAAGATTTTTTATTAAATGCACAGTATCTAATTGTCACCATTAGTCCATACAAATAAATTATGTCAGGTACAGACATCTCCATTATTTGGGGGGGGGTGGGTATAGAGTTTATTTAGTGGCTTATGGAGGGGGAAGGAAAGAAGACAAGGAAGGAAGGGGTGGAGGAGTGGGGGAGAAGGGAGAGAGAGGCAGAAGCTGCCTCTCCAGAGGAAGGGCAGACAGAGAGACTGCATCTCCATTCTTAAAGATACTTATTCTAATATATTTTGCCAATTCCTTTTACACTTTCTTCTTTATTCCCATTCATATTCATAAGTAATTCACCCTCATGAGTGAATTGGGATTTTTATTATTTACTTTATTGTATTGGAATGTTGGATTTAAAGAATTCTTATTCTATTTAATTCAGCCATCTTTCACTCAGATCCTACTCTTGAAGAGCTAGTCTTTAGTTAGAAGATGACTTGAATGGGAAAAATTATATTGAGAAGCAGCTACAAGACTAGGTAATGGATCCTTCTTTACAGGAATAGGGAAGGGACAATCTTCACTTGGCTGGTGATAGATTGCAATTGATAATTATACTGAATATTGCCTTGAGAATGAAAAAAATGCATGTCATGATGGGTTCACCAAGTCATACATGTCTATCTCTTCTAAAAATGTGCATCTATACTTTCTGTATGCAGGCAGTCTGGTAAATTCTCAGTAGACTAGCTAAGCTGAAAAAAGACATATTTACCATCTAGAAGCTTTTAGTATCTTGGATAATAAAAAAGCATCATCTAGAATCAAGTCAACCAGTTGTGCACAGTAACACAGAAGTTTGGAGTGGCTGGAATGCAGATATTCAGAAACTTGTAATTAGTGATCATTTAGAGAAGAATCAAGAAAGTACTGGGGAATAGATGTATAGACAGATGATAGATACATACATGCATACATAAATACATATATACATAGATGGTAGGTAAGTAGAGAGATAGGCATCACAGATATTTTATTTTAAAAATATGATTCATTGATAATTTGTGAGGTGGAATGTGCATGTTGGTAGGAATAGATATATATGTGATTCTATTATAAATCTAGGGTCTCTTCATTAAGAAAGCAAAGAATGCCTGAACAGCGAATATTGGAATATATGTAAGAATATTAAGGATTTGTTTTCTTCTTTCAGTAAACATTGAAATAAAACCCTTTCAGAATTAAGTGATGGGATAACATGATAACTTGAAAGAGGAGTTAGCATCTAAAAATCTTGTTTTCCTGGTAAACATTATTTTCATGGTGCCACAACCCTTGTCTGTCCTGTTGAGGCTGAAACAGACTCACATCAGAAATTTATCTGTCCAAAATGAAGTAAAATAAAAACATCAAATTTCTTAAAGTTCATTATTAATGTGGTGCACATAAATGTATAATAAATTAAAATGTACTAAAGGTGCTTTAGAGTATATGATTAATTCAATAATATTTATTGAATGAACCACTATCAGTGCTAGTACCTGATGTTAACAAAGGTAAATATTCAGTTACAAAGGTGGTTTGTAGGTTTGGAAGCTAAGAAAATAATAATTATTTGTTGGCAATAGGACGGAGACAGCAGGGTGCGAGGGTGCAGAAAACACAGTCAAACGGATAAGTGAAGATCATAAGCTACAATAAGGATCTGATAGTCCATATACAAATGCTTCTAATACTTACAGGACCAGAAACATCACTGTCCTCATGACTAATGTAAACCACTTCTACATGAATGCTTTTCTGATTATCCAGTATTTATCTGCTTATGAGAGATACAGAGAGAATAGATGTGAAGTATGCAAGAAGACAACGTGCTACACATGGTGAATATGACATGAAAGATTGACTCAGGCAATATTTATGTGCTTTTCCTTTTATTGAAAATATTTTTTCACATAATATGTCCAGATTACAATTTTCACTCTTAATTCTCCAAGTTTCTCCCCACCTCCCTTCCCATCTGTATCCACTCCTTTTCTGTCTCTAGTTAGAAAACAGATTTCTAAGGGATAAAAATAAAATAAGCTAAAACAAAAATGAAGACATAAGAATTGGAAAAAACAAAAAAAAAAAAGGAAAATGCCCAAGACAAGGCATAAGAAACAGAGACCTGCTGGATCGCACATCCAGGACTAAACTGGAAGTCATTACATATATCGAAGGACCTGGTACAGACCTGTGCATGCTACTCAGTCTCTGTGAGATCATGTATGCTTAGATCATGCTCATTTAAAGGGCCTTGTTCTCTTGGTATCCTCCATCCCATGTTTCTCTTCCACTCTTTCTGCCTCCTCTTCTGTAGAGTTCTCTGAACTTGAGGAGAGAGATTTGATGGAGCCATTAAGTTAATAGCTGTGTGTTTCAAGATCCCTCAATCTGTATAATATCTCACTGTGGGTCTCTATATTTTTCCCATCTATGGAAGGAAAAGATTTCTCTCATGATGAAATAATAAGACATCGATCTATGAGTATAGCAGAATGTCATTAGAAGTCCTATTATTGTTTTTTTTTTTTTAGAACAGTATCATTTGGTTTTACCATAGGTCCCTGGGCTATCTAGTCTCAGGTTTTTGATCACCCAAGCAGTGTCAAGACTGAAGTACATCTCATAGACCTTAAATCAAATCAGATATTAGTTGGTTACTCCCACTAGTGTTATGTACTAGCATATGTTGCAAGAATATCTACCATTGTAAATCAAAGGGATTGCATAGTTTGGTGTTTGCATTTCTCCTTCTGCAGAGTGCAGAGTTCATTTGTTCATTCCTGTACCTATGTTCTAAAACATAGGGTGAAGGCTCTCTACAGGCACCAACTCGACTTCTCATGTTCAATGCCTTGTATAGGTGTTGTCTTCAACAATGGGGTCTTCCTGTCAGTTTGTGGAGAACAACCCATAGTCTTTGAAACAGCCTGAGTTGTTTGTGGGTTTCCCAGGAACCAAATTAGCCAACAACTCAATTCGATGAAACCCAATTCTTGTGCTGAAAGCTTCATTTGGTGACAAGAGATAGCCAGTTGGTGGGCTCTTTCTCTTTCATTGTTTGGCAATTTCATTAGAGCACTCTCATATATGAATATATATTAGAAAGTTTCTACTCTCTTAAGTTTTCATACTATGTTTCAAACAGTTCTTAATTTTAGCTCTTTCCCTGTATTCCTTCCCTCACCTCACTCTTCCCTCCCACTCTCCATCTGATTCTCTCTTTCTAATTTCTTCTCTGAATCCATTGATAACTGCCGATTGTATTTCCCTTTCCTAGGAAAATCTAACTGACCTTCTCCATTCACTTTATCCCTGGGCTCTGCGGTTCTATAGACTGTTGGTTATCATTTACTCAACAGCTTTTATCTCCATGTAAGCAAATGAATATTGTATTTATCTTTCTGGATCTGAGTTACCTCATTCAGGTTTTTTTTTCTAGTTCCATCCATTTTCCTTGTAAATTCACTTTTTAAATATACCATATTTTATCTATTCATCTGTTTAGGGACATCTAGGTTGTTTCCAGTTTATGACTACAATGAATAGAACAACAATGAACCTGGTTGAACAAGTGTCTCTGTGGTTGGATGAAACATTGTTTGGGTAATGCTGAGTATACCTGAATCTTGAGAAAGATTCATGACAATCTTTCTGAGGAACTGCCAGACTGTTTTCCATAGTGACTGTGGAAGTTTTCACTCTCACCAGCAATGGATGAGAGTTCTCATTACTCCACATCTTAGCTAGCTTGGACTGTTATTTGATTGATCTTAGCCAGCCTGGTGAGTGTAAGATGAAATTTCAAAATACTTCTGACTTTCATTTCCCTAGTCACTAAAGATGTTAAACATTTCTTTAAGTACTATCTATTTGGGTTTTCTCTTTTGAGAATTCTCTGTTTAGATTTGTACCACATTTTAAATGGAGTGATTTGTTTTCATGATATCTAGTTTTTTGAGTTATTTATGTATTTTATATATTATCCTTATAGTGGATGTGGAGTTTATAGCAATTTCTCATTTTGTAGGCTGCCACTTTGTCTGAATTATGGCATCTTTATTCTATACTGAAGCTTTTGAGTTTCATGTGATCCCATTTATTAATTGTTGGTCTTAGTGGCTATGCTAATGGTGTTCTGTTTAGAAAGTCTTTTTATGTATCAGTGAGTTCAAGGCTATTTCCCCACTTTCTCTTCTGGCAGGTTTAGTGTATCTGGTTTTATGTTGAGGTCTTTGCAGCATTTGCAATTGAGTTTTGAGAAGGGCAGAAAGTATGAATCTATTTGGTTTCTTTTGCAAGTAGACATCCAGTTTGTCCAGCACCATTTGTTGAAAATGTTCTCTTTTCCAGTTTACTAGAATTTTTTTAAAGTAATGAATAGACAGATATCCCAAGCTTGTTTGGTTCTATAATAGTATGTTACTAATTTGTTAACTCAATAGTTTCTGATAGTAATCATACCTACACATTATAGCACTTGTGGGTTCTAATATTTTGTTGAAATTAAAAATTCATTTAATCAGTTTAATATTACACTATTACAAAACCTAACCTGACCAATATACCTATGTCCTATTATTCCAATAATTTATTCCTTGCTACTTATAGTGTATTGTTACTAAATGTGCTATAAAGTTTAAATGCCTAATTCAATCAAACCCAAATATATGCTAATCATGTCACATATTCATGATGTATTCTATTTAGCTGTATATAAGTAAAGTTAGCTTGTTTAACACCCAGTCAACTGAAGTACTATGAATTCACTCAGGAAAATACCATGTTTTGCTTTGGTCAAAAGTATTAAATTGCTGCTACTTCTGAGATTCTTGGTTGAAAATTAGGGTGAGGAATAAAACAAATGCCTTAAGAAATATTTAGAAGTCAGGACTGTTTATAGTAATAAAGTATGTTATTCCTTATTTATGGGGTCTCACAGATTATTTATTTATGCACCAGCATTTATAAATACAGGTAGAAATCTTATATTTAATGTTTGAATTTGTGCATAAAACCATAATCATTGAAATATCTATGGGGTGCCATATGAGATTTGAATAATTGTGTATAATGTATGATTTGTAAATTAGGGAAATACATAGCCCTTTAAACATATATCATTTGTTTATGTTAAAAGTTTTCAAAACTATTTCTTCTAACTTTTTAGGGAAAGTAACTGGGGAATTTCTATGTCTAGTACTATAATGAATAAGAAGTACTATAACAATCTTGCGATATAAAATACAGTTCTGCTGAAAAACGTTTACATTTAAAATTTGTAGAGAAAACCTGAGTCTATTTAGACAAGAAACAGGCAAGATGACATTTAGATTTCGGGTCATCTCTGTGCTTCATAGATATCTTACTGTACTCAGGAAATATACAAATGACACTAACCAAGGTAAAACTATAGACAATTTCTATGGAGAATCAGATTTTAAAAGTATCGAGGAGAAAGTAGTATGGTTGTTAAGTAAACAGTTTTAAATGGATGGCGTGTCCCAATACAGGAATGGGATTGCAGAAACAGGAAGAAGAACTTAGTTGCCTTAGTAAAAGTCCTGAAGCATGCATGGGAAATATTGTAACATATGTGCATGTGTGTATGCATTCATGTGTGGGAGTGTGGGAAACATTGTAGTGTGTGTGTGTGTGTGTGTGTGTGTGTGTGTGTGTGTGTGTGTGCCTGTTTGTGTTTAGGGTCATCCAAAAGAAGTATAATACCCTTACGATTAGCAGTAAGAGGGACCTTATTTTCTAGGTTGCATTCTTTTGCGGTTCATCTGAAGAGGAGAATTCACATATTCTATAAAATTGATTTAAAAGGGGCAGTCCCAGGAATGGCAGATGAAGTACAACAGGAATGGAGAAGATATGTAAGAGGCAGTTGTAGGCACATTCCTAGTCTGAGACCAGTTCCACAGTAATAGCCTAAAACATACTTCAGAATTTGTAACAGCCTAAAGTAGAAGGGCTGGGCTATCCTCTTCCCTCACAGAGTAGTCAATCATTAGTTTAAGACTACTCTAAGATGACATAAACTGCAACACATTTTCAGATTGCTGCTTCTGGGACACAAGCAGATTTAAAAGCCTGAACATAGGCATCCAAAATGGTGCAGGTGTAAACGATTAAAAGTACATCTCGCCAAAAGCTAGAAGGATGGGCAAACTGAATGACACTGGAATTTTAGGGGACTTACATGGAAGTCCTGTAGTTTTTTGTTGTTCTTTTTTCACTATAACCTCCAAATTACTATGCCACTAGTTACAAAATTATACTGACTCCAGGTTGAAGAGTTATCTGAAAAACCCACTATATTTTAAAGATTTATTTTTGCTTTGTGCATATGCATGTTTGCCATGTATATTCATGGGAGTGCATAGGCTAGAAGTGGGTGGTAGACACCCTGGAGCTGGAGGGAGAGTTACTGGTGGTTGTGAACCACCAGACATAGAGGCTGGGAACTGAACACGGGTACCCAGGAAGTACTGAACTCAGGTTCTCTGGAAGAGGAGTAAGTACATATTAAACATGGCATCATTTCTCTCTCCATGAAACAGCTAACTTTAAATTATCACTAAATATACTGTAACTAGAACTGTGGGAAAATAGTATAAATGCTACACATTCAAAAATACAGCTTTGTTAAAGATACTATTTGCTAATTTCTTAGTTTCCTTGTTTTTCCAAGTCTACATTTTTATGTGACCAAATACCTAACAACTAGTGGTTTTAACTACCTCTGGAGATGAGATTTAAATGGGAAGCACAGAGGTTTTAAATTTAGAATTTCTTCCAGTTTGAAATATTAATCCGTTTGACTTTTCACAACAAGAAATGTTTGAAATGCTTGCAGGGTGAGTTTTATAATGACATTTCTGTGCTTACATCTAGTTTTACCTCTTAATGCTGATTCTACAAGAACAATTGCTAGAGGGAAAAAGGAGGTTGTGTTTAGACAATATCATATCCGCTGGCCTCCCCTTGTATCTCTTAATTGTGGCTTTGTGACATTGTGCATATCTTATTATTTGGTTTGAATTGGCAATGCTATTGATTGTAGGTCATATTTCAGAAACTACCTTTTATCTTAAAGCTTAAATGTATGTAGAGATGCCTGTGTGCTCTGAAGGATTGCTCTTACAAGACATAGATATTGATTTCTATTTGGGTAATTTCATATGCTTTATGTTGATAGGATGTACATAGGTCGTTGGAATGTTCACAGTCTTTGGCAAATGTGTTTGTAGATATCTATAAGGAAGTCAATACATGTACTTGATGGTTGTGACAATGACAGGGTTTATAATAGAAAACACCAGGTGTTTTAAGGTCTTGACAGAAAGCAGCTGACCTCAGTTGCTCATACGAAGAGCTCTATTGAAGAAGGACACTTAAAAGAAATCCCACACTGGCTCAGAATTGAGTATAATAGAGGGTTATTTATTTAGGAGTAGACTCACAGATCACAATCCTCTGCTGGAACGGGGAACAGCAACCAAATCTCGCAGCCAGAAAAGAGGCCAGACATGTGCTTTACATTGGCATAAATAGTATAAAATGCCATGCCCAAGTGGGCAGGTAACTTAAAGGCTACTGGTGGTAGGAATTCCTACAGCACTTTATTAGGTAGGTTATGATATTATGGTATCACCAGTACAATGGGGTCCCAAATGGGGTAGAAAGAATAAGTATTTCCATCCAGAGAAACCAAGAAAATCCCTTGCTTTTGTAGGTGGTGGGTGATCTAAATGTAATGTGTGGCTTTTTTGTACACTTATATGTGGCTAGGTTACCATATATTAACATTCAGTAAGGTGTTGATAAGAAGTAGGACCTGGGTATCAGAGAGGGGAGTGCAGTGATATTTCATTTGTATTTTAATAAATAAAAATTGCCTGAAGAACAGAATGCAAAACAGTCACAATAGTCAGTCATACAGGCCAGGCAGTGGTGGCACACACATTTATTTAATCCCAGCAGCCACGCTAGTTAGTCATAGAAGCTGGACGGTGGTGGTGAATGCCTTTAATCCCAGCACTAGCGAGAAACATAAGGCAGGATGAGAGAGGAACTCGCTCTCTTTCAGTCTGAAAATTTCATAGAAGCAAGAGCTCTCTGATGACTTAGCTGCTTTGCTTTTCTGACCTCCAAGTTTAACCCAAAATATCTGTCTCTGGATTGCTATTATTCATGCTACAGGGGAGGTTGAGGTTACATTTCCTGCCCTACTGGAGGCCTGTGTCCTCTAACAGGCACAATTGCTAGTGCCCTCAGTCATAAGGGAAGGCCTGCAAAGTGGCATAGCCTGATTTGTGAGGAAGCAGCTGTGACATTTACAGGGTAACACAGAAATGATGCTGAAATCAAAGGCGATGATTTTGGACTATCAATGTGGAGGCTAAGCCAAAGAGGCAAATGAACTAGAAAATGTATATTAAACATAATTAAAAGGAAATAATTGTGCTGGCAGTGGTGACACATTCCTGTAATCTCAGCACTAGGCAGATGCAGAAAGGAGAAACACAAGTGAGGCCAGCCTGGCCTACAAACTCAGTTCTAGGACAGCCTGAGGGAGAAAGAGAGGCCATGCCTTACACAACAACAAGCACACAACCAAAAAGAGTCCCAAGTTCAAATACTTAGAATAGTTCAGATGAAATCTATTTATAGTGTGCCAGAAAGACGGATTAGTGGGTAAAGAAGTTTCCTGTCAAGCTTGACAACTGGAATTTGATACCTGTAACACACCTGGTAGAAGGAGAAAACATAGGCCTAAAAATTGTCCTGTAATTGGCAAAGGTGGTCTTTGGCATGTGAGCATACATCATGAAACATACACACACATACACACACACGCACACACATACATACATACACAGAGAGACAGAGAGAGAGAACGAATATACCAACAGACACAAAATGAATGAGTGTAATAAGAATACAATATTTTTGAAAGGCATGTGCAAAAAAAAGACATTTAAAAAGTATACAAGAAAGAACATTGATTTACAAAATATATGCATTTCCTAAAGTATCAAGAAACCAATACTTTTCTAGGTTTTACGACTATATTAACCAAAGAAAATTATTAATGGGCTTTTAATTAGGGTTTGAAAAAGACCCATTCATTTTTCAGATTGCTTTGATTAGTTTTTTATTTAATTAATTTATTTATTTTACACCCCAACAGCAGTTTCCTGGCCCTCTTCTCCTATCATTCTTTCCCCCACATCTGGCCCTTCCCCCCATCCACTCCTCCTTTCTTTCTGTTCACAAAGGGGTAGACCTCCCATGGCTGTCAGCAAAGGATGGTATATCAAGTTGCACACTGCTTTGATTAGTCTTAAAGGAATTGTAGGCCATAACCTATACATGCATTCACTTGTTCATGTGTTCATTTGCCAACTTTTCTATCCCTGAGTTAACTCTTCATGTTCTATGTTCTTCCCTTGGTCTAGCCCCCAATCCAAGTGGTACAAGTAGTAGAAAAACTGTGAGAAAGAAGCACAAACATATCCCCCAAGACCTGAAGGTAGTGAAAAACTACTATGCAAGAACTTTCGTGGCAGCTTATTAAATTACAAACAGGACTATTTTTAAAAAATAATCAAGCCGGGCGATGGTGGCACACGCCTTTAATCCCAGCACTCGGGAGGCAGAGGCAGGCAGATCTCTGTGAGTTCGAGACCAGCCTAGTCTACAGAGCTAGTTCCAGGACAGGCTCCAAAACCACAGAGAAACGCTGTATCAAAAAAAAAAATAAATAAAAACCATAAATAAATATATAAATAAAATAAAATAAATTATCAAATAGTCTAGATTGGTAACAGTATGTGACATAAAATTAGGATGTTCTAGTATATAATTCATAGTATCAATTATATTCATGAAAATTGCTAAAACACTCCCGTATTATTCCATTGTTTATCAAGTAAATGATAAACATTTTAGTAAAGGTTTCCTTTGTTTGTGTTCTTCTAATACTGCCAGTATTTTATATTTCATTTTGATTACTTTTGTTAAGACAGGCTCTAGTGGAGCCCAAACAGGCCTTGAATGTCTCATCTTTCTGTTTTTGTCTTCCATGGTCTGGGGTTACAAGTTTATGGCAAAGACACCCGACTTTTCAAAATTTCTGAAATGGTTTTTCTACAATAGAAATAGAAATTTTGGTGTCTATCAAGAAGTAACCAACTATTAAGATAAATACTGATCATACGGCATATGAAAACTTTATCTTTCCAATTGAATATAAAAATTATTTTGAAATTTTTAATTTTATTTTGCATAATGTATTTAAGAAAACATTTTCTATAATTTCGTAAAAAATACTATATTTACATCATTTCTACCCTACCCACTCTGCACTGCAACTCCTACCATGTCACCCTAATTCCTCTCAAATTCATGAAGAGAGTTCATGTGTGTATGTGTGTATGAAAGATTTTTTAAACACATATATGAGAGTTGCAATCCAAGGTGGTCATCTATAAGTCTATAGGTTTATTTTAGCATATACTTAGAAAAGAAAGCAGAAACAAAGAGCCCAATAGGGCTACAGGAATTTCAAATGTTACTAAGTAGAGACTGAGTTCTGAAAGTAAGGGTAGTTTGTAAAATAGAAACATACATGGACCACAATAAGACAGGGAACCAGAAATAAGAAAGAAAAAAAATATCAAGGTCTTAGTCAAGACAAAAAGGATTTAGGCTGCATCTCTCTCTTTTAGAAAGATAAATGTGTACTTTTTTATATTTTTGAGATTTATTTATTTATTGTGTGCATTGATATTTTATTAGAATAGATGTATGAGCATCACATCTGTATCCACTGTTCTGGAGGAACTGGCCAGAACTGGGCATTGGATCCTCTGGTACTGAAGTTACAGAAAGCTGTAAGCCACATTGTGAATGCTGGGAATCAAATTTGCATCCTCTGGAAGATCAGCCTATAATTTTAATCACTGAACTATCTCTCCTGCCTATATAATTGTAAGTTTTGTGTTGTTACATGAAGAAAATGATGCTATGTTAAGTGGCTTAAGACAGCACTTTGTTTTAGGGTTCCCAAGATGCGTACTCGGAGAATCACACAGAGAAGGCACAGGCTATTCCTAGTGATCTAACCTTTGCTTACATCTACTTTCAAATGTTTTGATTTCTGCTAGTGCTGAGGACAGTCATCCAAATTATGCATTGCTCTTTTTGTTCCTTTTTTTTTTTTTACATAGAATCTTACTATGTAGCTCAGGCTGTCCTCAAACTCACCATCCTCATGCTCACAGCCTCTGGAGTGCAAGAATTATAGGTGTGTAGCACCATGCGTCTATAGGTTTGACCTCTTGATGGAGGTGTTGTTAGTGCATTCTGTGGGTAACTCTTGCCCATGGTAGTTATTGCAAGTAATTTTCTCCTACTATCATTTTCTCCATGGGTATTAAACAATCCACATCTTTAAGGAAGGAAAAATGCCAGTGAGTTTAACTGTTAGGGCAGAATAAGGAAGGCCTTGGCTTAGGTAAGCTGAGAAGAGGAGCTTACAGTGTCAGAAAGGAAGACAGATATATATTGGAAGAATACAGCTGATGGGAGACAGAAATGAAAACCCAGACTAATCATTTCTTTATATGCCTTTTGTAAGTATAACTCCATATCAAGTAGGAATTCCAGAAAACAACTAAATAGAGCATCTTAAATTTGTTTCCTGTAAAAATTATCCCTATTATAATTGTGTACTCTCAACAATGACTAAACAATGTTTTAAGAAAAAGACATAATGATTTTTTTTAAATGTGTTTTTAAAAGATTTTTTTTGTGTGAAAATTAACTATGACTGCCCTTAGAAATGATGAGAGGACTAAGAGAGTTCAGCTTAACTTGTGGTGGTCTGTTGTTCAGCAAAGGCAGCAGCAACTGAAATTTTGTGATTAACAAAATTATCAAATTCCACTGCAGTTCCAACATTGATCAAAGTCTACAATTTAGCTACATTCTCAAATACATCCTGTGCAAATGAAGTGGAAGAAATTCTGACTGAAGAAATGTTTTTGCATTCATTATAAAACTATCACGGGTCATATAATGTTCTTGTTACTTAATTTTACGTTGGAAAAAAATCTCCATGATACATTGATTTCATATGTAAGAATAACTAAAGTATTTGATATTTTGTCTTGCTGATAGACAATTTTGCTTTCTTTTAATATGTACTGTTCAAAAGAATAGATATTTGGGGTATTGATAGGTATTATCTCAAAGTTAGATGGTCACATATTTTCCCTTTTTATATTCTCATTTTTCCAGTCAAAAATTTCCACTTTCTCCCATTCTTCCATTCCCCTACTGCTCCTCCCCTCAACCTCCTCCCTCCCCATCCAGTCTTAAGAGAGGGCAGGGTACCCTGCCCTATGGGAAGTCCAAGGCCCTTCCCCCTCCATCAAGGCTTAGGGAGGTGTGCATCCAAAGAGAATAGGGTCCCAAAAAGCTAGTACCTGCAGTAGAAATATGTCCCAGTGCCATTATTAATGCTTCTCTGTCAGCCCCCATTGTCAGCCACATTCAGAGAGTTCGATTTGATCATATGCTTGTTTATTCCCAGTCCAGCTGGATTTGGTGAACTCCCATTAGATCAGGCACACCATCTCAGTGGGTGGACCAACCCCTCGCTGTCCTAACTTCCTTGCTCATCTTCTCCCTCCTTCTGTTCTTTAACTGGACCTTGGGAGCTCAGTCCGTTGCTCTGATGTGAGTCTCTATCTCTGTCTCCATCCATTGCCGGACAAAGGTTCTATGGTGATATTCGAAATATTCATCAGTGTGACTGGGAGACAAGGCCAGTTCAGGCACCCTCTCCTCTGCTGTCCAACGACCTAGCAGGGGACATCCCCATGGACACCTGGTATCCCCTCTAGAGTCAAGTCTCTTGCCAACCCTAAAATGGTTTCCTTAATGAAGATATCTTTTTCCCTGCTCCCATATCTGCCCTTCCTCCATCTCAACCCTCCCATTCCTCCAAGCTCTCCCCAATCCTTCCCTTCTCCCCTCTCTCCCCCATTTTCCCCTTTCCCCACCCCATCCCAACCCCTATGCTCCCAACTATTACCCAGCGATCTTGTACTGAACTGAACAGAGAATTCTCAACAGAAGAAGTTCAAATGGCCAAAAGATACTTAAGGTCATGCTCAACCTCCTTAGCAATCAGGGAAATGCAAATCAAGACAACTTTGAGATACCATCTTATACCTGTTAGAATGGCTAAAATCAAAAACACCAATGATCACCTATGCTGGAGAGGATGTGGAGTAAGGGGGACACTCATCCATTGCTGGTGGGAATGCAAACTTGTGCAAACACTTTGGAAATCAGTGTGGCTGTCTCTTTGAAAATTGAGAGTAAACCTACCTCAGGATCCAGCAATGCCACTCTTGGGAATATACCCAAAAGATGCCCAATCATACTACAAAAGCATTTGTTCAACTATGTTCATAGCAGCATTATTTGAAATAGCCAGAACCTTGGAAACAACCTAGATGCCCCTCAATGGAAGAATGGATAAAGTTTGGAACATATACACATTAGAGTACTACTCAGCAGTAAAAAAGAATGATGTCTTAAATTTTGCATGCAAATGGATGGAACTAGAAAACACTATCCTGAGTGAGATAACCCAGACCCAAAAAGATGAATATCATATGTACTCACTCATTAGTGGACTCTAGCCATAAACAAAGGACATTGAGCCTATAGTTCACAAGCCAAGAGAAACCAAATAATAAGGTGAACCCAAAGAAAAACATATATAGATTTTCCTGGAAATTGGAAGCAGACATGGTCACACCTTTTCAAAAGAGTGGTTACTGTTTT